>NC_063345.1:40057430-40125452 GCF_021869965.1 Rhincodon typus
GTTATCTCAGATTCTCCAGCATCTGCAGTTCCTACTATCTCTTGAAGGACACCAGTTTGGGATTAGCATAAGGAAGGCCTGCATGGTATGTATACACAATGGTCTTGCCAAAATAACCATCCAATCAAAAGAATTAGCTTTACATCATTAGAGAGAAGCTTTTCTCTCAAATAGGATCTTTGACCCTTGACTATGTACTACTACTGCATTACTAATCAAGACGGTATTGATTTTGCCAATTCCAACATGTTTTGGAGCCATCACCTATAGTCACACTTTGGTAAAAGTATCTGTAATGGTTCAAAAATGCGATTGCATGCTGTGCAATCACAAATGACAAAAGCAGAGCAACATTACTGCTGTAATATGGAATTGAAGAATTGAAAGATACGGTTTGAAATACTTACACTGGTGGAAGTGAAAAACTATGAAAACTAAGCAAAATTTGCACTTACAACTTATTTAAAGAAAAAGACAGCAATTGGCAGCAATAGAACATAGAACATAGAACAGTACAGCACAGTACAGGCCCTTCGGCCCACGATGTTGTGCTGAACTTTTACCTTAAACCTAAGGTCTATCTAACCTCCACCACTACCTTATACTATCATGATATTCTGATGTACTAAGCCCATGGAATAATTGACCAATGTTGCCAGCGACTGAAGCAAGTAGCAACCAAATATAACTTTGGTGAATATGCTGAATTTAAAATCAAAATACAAATAATCAATGGTTGTCTCTTCAATAACTACATTGGAAAGCACTTATGAATAACAGAGAGCTGTCAAATTTGCTGGAGTTATCAAGATCCCTACCACTTTCAGGGTCTAACCTGCTGATGTTGAGGCTACCAACAATAACTAACACACTCCAAGTTCAATTTCTATAATTACTGTTAGATACATCAATCATGTAGCAGGAAGCCATCTGCAAAGCTGTAATAGCAGTCTCACAAACAAAGTTGTGACTTGTACAAAGAAGATTTCCATTATGGCATTGTTTGCCTGCATTGGACAGAATATTCTGCTGGTTGTAAGTAATGTACTTCCTAAGGAAAACGCAACCACTTTGCTCACATGTGTCACTCATCAAACGTGAAGACCAATATCATTAAAGGAGGGGAGCATACACACATCAAAGCAAAGGACTAAAGGATATGTTTAGTATAGAGCAGATGACTCCGAATATTCTTTTGTACTCTCTTTCAGACACAGCAAATAACTACAGCAACAGGAGCATCTCTCAATATCATTGGAGATAAAACATTCAACCAACTTCAGGACTGCCACAGTATCTGCTAACCAAGTGACATGAACGTCTTCACTTACAATAGTGATAAACCATTCTTTAGAACAACTTTTGAAGTGTGAGTTTCATTCAAATACACCAGAATGAAAGCTGCATACTAGCATTCTACATCATGTCTGGAGAGAGTGAGGTACTGATCCTCATTCCTTACCTCACCTGAGGGTTACTTGTTAGCTACTTCCAGACACTTGTATAGATAAGAGAATACAAGATGCTATCCCATCAACTTTGGTCTTGTGGTCAACAGTAAGGGATATTATCTAATCCAAAGCTGCAAATCCTACAAATATAGAGGATGTCTAGAGCCTGCGAGGACTTATCGTGTATTGTAGTTAATTCATTCTTATGCACTATACGACCTGACAAAAGAGACCAGAAAATAGGAGTAGATTGCATCTTAGCCAGGAAAGCCTAAACGTTGTGTCAAAATTGCAAAAACTAATTGACATCAATGTGGCAAAAAAATGCAAAATGATGGATTGCGATTATGAATGACAGTTATAGAATCGTGAAACTAGAAAGACATCGTCAGGCGAGTACCTACAAATAAAATCATTCAAACACTACAATATCATCACTCTTTTGGAAAGAGCCTCCCTGTTACATCCACATCTGACCTTGTGTTATGCAACAACTACATCACTTTTCCAGAATCATTGAAGGAATGTGTTGAACATGCAAGTCACTGGCGAATCATCAAAACCAAACAATTCCTTAGAAAAAATGTATGGTTCAAAGGAATTGATCACGTTTTATAATATAGAATGTGTTCATCTAGTGCAAGGTGGCTGCGGTGTAGGGCTCCTATGCCAAAACCTGTCCACTCAGACCACTTTTCTTTTTTTCTTCTCTGTCTCTTTTCTTCCTTTACGTACTTAACTTGTCCTGCACTTAGATGGCATTGGTGGCAGTGAGACCCCAGTGCTCCGACCTCGAGCAGACCCAGGGCACGGACCTTAAGCAGTCTCAAGCAGACCCAGGGTACAGTCCTTGAGCAGTCTTGAGCAGACCCAGGGTGTTGTCCTTGAGCAGTCTAGAGGAGACCCAGGGCATGGTCCTTGAGCAGTCTGGAGCGGAGCCAGGGCGTGGTCCTTGAGTAGTCTTGAGCCAGATCCAAGGCACTGACCTCGGGCAGGCCTATTGTGGACATCGAGCAGACCCAGGGCATGGACTTCGAGCACTCTCGAGCCAGCCCGAGGATGTGGACCTCAGGCAGACCTACCACAGAGGAGTGAGTCCCTACTTACTTTTCCAGAGCAGGCACAGGAACTGCAATCGGTGGCTGCTACTTCGACAGAAGAGACATTGGCGAAGTGGACCCAGCGGCAAAAGATTATGCCCGAGGATCAGTGACTTCCTTGTTGTTTGGGTCCAGCGCTGGCAGTAGCAAAGCAGTGGCAGAAAGGTATCACGGCAACATTGATGAGATGGACCCAGTAGTGAGAGACATGACTCTGGTTAGTTGGTCTGGCGCAGGCTGCGATGAGGTGGTGACAGAAGTGTATCTGCCCAGCAGCAAAGATGGTGCCTGAGGATCAGGAGCCTCGATGTTGCTTGAGTCTGTTGTAGATGGCAGCGAAGTGGTAGCAGAAGGATGGTGGTGCAGGGGTCATTGACAATGAGAAGCTGGCTCAGGACTGATGACTCTCTTCAAGATATATCTTTGTTTTTCACCTTATTCTTAAATTATTCAAAATAGTGCCATTTCATGGTGACAAATGAAAGCTTTTCACTATATTTTATTGTATTCTTACTGTAAAATACACTTGACTAATAAAATCAAAATCAAAATCAATAAGCTTTGATATCCTTTCAATATATTTGAACTATCTCCAAGACCTTGGATTCAGGCCTGTATTGATTTCCTAATTCAAGACTAAAAACACCTTCATGTTGCCACTGATGACCTCAGCAGATTTCCAGTCATGGAAATAGTTACATTGACTTCAACTAAAGCGATCATCTCAAAGCCTGGTTAAATTTCCGTCTGCTGAAAAGTGAGAATTAACCTCCAATCAATAGTGATGAATTCAGTCGGTTAATGAACTTCCTGGGTATTGCTCATTACCTGTTGGCCAAGAGCTAATGGAGAATATGAGAGATTGATGTTTACCTTGAAAAAGTACAGCTACAGCTGAGAGCAAGTTGTGGAAGCACAGGTTAACTCCTCCCTCATGGAAAACCTTCAGCTACAATCATCTTTGCACATTCTACACATGCATGTCTTCTTGAGCTACCTGAAGTAGATAATTATCAACATGTACACGTACGTGATAAAAACAGAAAGATCAAAAGAATGTAAATGCAGAGCAAGACACAAAATTCAGAGCTAGATCACTAAAGCGCACAGAAAAGTGACGCAAACACCCCGAAAGCATCCAACAATCTGTCGTGACCAACACAAAAGGATCATGATCACTGCTAAGCAAATTATGCATAAGTCATTATTTGCCAAACCACTGAAAACACAATTCATCAGCATTGAATCTGATTCTGCCGCCAACATTAGATGAAGAACATTGAGGCCAAATGAGACCACATTATCTAAATGAAGTGAAACAACATCTTAATTGAGGGAAAAAACGTCTAGCATGTTTAAGGAATCTTGTGAAGTGAACTATTTCTAGTTGATGAATAAATCTTTCATCTCATGACCGAAGTGATTGAATGCAATGTTAATAGAAAAGTGAATGTTTAATAGTCTGACTGGTGGAATTCAATATTCACATTTTGTTTAAGTGTCCTGTTTATCTTTTTATAAACAACCCACTGAAACACACTATGCATTTTAATCATATGTGGAGGGATGAGGAGTATTGAAAATTGCGTTGTGCATTTGGTCCACTTATGGTTACCTACATACCAGTAAAGGGAGTTTAGAAAGAGGGAAAAGGGATCCACGTTTCAATAATCAGCAAATGCAATTACGATTCTGAAATCTTCTTTGTGAATCTTACTGTTTGTTAAGGACTTCAGTAACACCTCAACCTGTTTGAGAAGAGGGTGGAGGTATCAGGAAAGGAGAGCTTAAGAAGCTGGTTAATTAGTCAAAAAAGAACTGTAAGTTATTTTTGGCAAAAAAATTGATGGCAACATACCACAGGAACATGGGGCTGAATCTTACCAGAAATCAGCTAAGTGTAATTTTGATTAGTTTTAAGGGAGTATCTCTCCCTGAGACTTCATGAAGTTTCTCCTCGTATCTTCCTAAGTGTGCTTCATTAACTATGTGTTGTATTTCTATGGTGCCCCACTCATTGTATTATTAGTTCAGATGATAGGTCACTGGGCTTGAAATGTTAACTCTGCTTTCTCTCCACAGATGCTGCCAAACCTATTGAGTTTTTCCAGAAATTTCTGTTTATGCTTCAGATTTCCAGCAGGCCCAGTTCTTCGTTTCATTTCATCATATTATCCCACTCACCAAAGGAGGAATCACTGGCCACTGCCAGGCCCTATTAGGATTCCTGGTCCTTGCACTATCTTTAAAGCCCAACTATATATCCGGGCAAGTTCAGGTGGTCCACACCTGCCCTGCGTGGTTCATTTGCTCTGGACAGGTTGAATGGAGGGTCACTTTCATCCTTCTCTTGTCCTGCTTGATAGGGTCAGGTGGGAGTGGAATGAGGTCTAGGCATTTGCTATCACTGCCTATGGAGTGTGCACTGAGATTTTGGCCACAGGTAGAGTCACCAGATTACCTCTCTGATTTTCACGCTGTGAATTGTCACCATTTAGTTTCTATCTGGTGGATGGGAGAATGGGAAACTGCATTTCAATGAGATGAGATGAGTTAATAATGAAGGTGTTAATGTATGTTATTGCATGCAAGTGGGCCTCTCTCTGATCAGTAATGAGAATGTTGTCTTATCGTTCAACATTTGGTTGGAAATGGAAGCTTTTGCTCTCAACAGTGGAAGCTTCTCGTACGACTCAACCAACATTTTTCGCCAAGTCCATGGTCTTGGGACCAAGGGATTGGGAAAGATTAAACCATTTGCTAAGGCTTCAATGGTGGACAGGAAGGAAAGTTATTGCGGAAGTATCCTGGTCACTTGGAGGTCAAAGAACAGACAGTAATGAATTTGAAAGTGTAGTTGTGAGTGACTTGAGGGAGAATGCTAAAGGAGATGGAGCTGAGAGATATAACTGGTGAGAATACAAGGAAGTGAGACTGATTGCCAAACTGCTACTTAGATTACATTTCCACCATTCTCCTATTTGAAGTTTTGATGGATAACTGGGGAAAATCCAGGATTATTTCCTGTGCAAACAATTTACAATTTACAATCAAAAGCTCAAATGCTGTGGAGAGAATTGCATGAATGAATTCCTTTAGATTAAAATTCTTCCTAAATTGTAGTCTGTTTTCATTGTAATTTGATAATGCTTTATTTTGGTGCAGAGTTTCTAATCTTTAAAAAGAAAGGATTTCTGAGCATGATGATGAAATCTAATTTGCAATTTATCTAAATGTCACTGATTCACATCAAATGAAAGGTCATCTCATTAAAAAGATAGGTTAATTAATGGGAAGTGATTTTGACATGCCTGAATTGTTGAACCACCATTTCAGAAGTCAGTCATTCAAAAGAACAATCTAACTTTGCCAGATTACTTCTACACAATATGCTTTATATCTAACTAAAGACCTTGGATATGTAACAGTTGACCAGTTTTGAGTTGCCTTAGCATCAGTCACTTCACAATAGATGCTAAAGAGCAAGCAAGTTCATGTATAGGAGTGAACAAACTAAACACATACTTTGTAGAAATGGAGATGTTAAGTGCATGATAACATACAAAATGAGCACATAGATTCACATGATACAACAGAAAGTTAGGGAAATACAGCAAGCTATCAAGTGATGCCACTGATTCAGTTAAAAGGAGTGTTCAAAGTTATCACATCTTTTACAAATTGGTACTGTATTTCTCAAGTAGCAATCAAGGAACAGTTTGAGGGACTGGATATTACAAAGAATAAGGATCCAAACAAATATTCCAGTACAATCCTGAAGATCTGTACCCCAGAACTTGCCACACCCCATGCCAAACTGTTCTAGTACAGCTACAACACTGGCATTTACTTGACAATGTGGAAAACTGCGCAGGTATGTCCTTTATGTAAAAAGCAGGACACATCCACTCTAGCTAATTACCACTACTTTTAATTATCTGTAAAATGAATGAAGGTGTCAGGAACAGTGCTTTCAAGCAGCACTTGCTCAGCAATAGCCTTCACTGACATCCAGTTGAGGTTCTCCAAACCATTCAGTTCTTAACCTTTTTACAACTTTGGTCCAAATATGGACAAAAGAGCTGAATCCCAGAGGTGGGGCAAGTGTGAAAGCCCTTGACATCAAGGCTATACTTGACTGAACATGGTATCAAGGAGCTCTGGTAAAACTTAAGTTGATGGGAATCAGGGCAAAATCTGACCATTGTTTAGAGTTATACCTGGCACAAAGGAAGATGGTTTTGGTGGTTAGAGGTCAGTCACTTAAGCTCCAGGACATCTCTGCAGGAGTTCCTCACAGTGGTATCCTTGGTCCAACCATCTTCATCTGCTTCATCAATGACCTTCCCTCCATCATCAGGTGAGAAGTCAGGATGTTCTTTGATAACTTCATGTCTAGCACATTCACAATTCTTCATATACTGAATCAGCCCATGTCTAAATCAAGCAAGTTCTGGAAAATACCCAGGTTTGGGCTGACAAATGGCAAGTAACATTCACACCAAATGCCAGGCAATGAACATCTCCATCAGGAGAGAATCAAACCATCAACCCTTGCCATTCAATGGGATTACCATCACTGAATTGCTCCACTAACAACATCCTGAGGACTACTAGAAATTAATGCAGTCATGTTAGTAATATTAGTACTGTAGTTTCAAAAATGGGACAGATAGTAGGAATCTTGCAGCGAGTAACTCCTGACTGTGTAAAGCCTATCCAACATTTTCAAAGCACAAGTCAGGAGTAATGGAGTGATGGAATACTCCCCACTTACCTGGATGAGTGCAACTCCATCAACACTCAAGAAATTTGAGCATCCAAGACAAAGTAGCTCATTTGATTTGTATCACATTCATAAACATCCACTCTCTCCACCACTGGCACTCAGTAATAGTAATGTATACTATCTTCAAGATGCACAGCTGAAATTCACCAAGGGTCCTTAGATAGCACCTTCCAAACCTATGATCATTACTGTAAAGAAAACAAAGGCAAAATCATCACCTCCAAGTCCCCTTTCAAGTCACTCACTATCCAGATATGTGGAAATATATAACTGTTCCTTCAAAGCTGCTGGGTAAAAATCCTGGAATTCTTTCCCGAACAGTATTGTGGGTCTACCTGCATTAAATGGACTGCTTCAAGAAGGCAGCTTACCATCAAAGATGACTAGTGTAGACTATATACATGGCGATACATTTTATATAAGGAATTGGGAACCTGGAGCAACATTGTGACAGTGTCATGGAGCTGTTCCTCACTGGGCATAAATAACAGTGTCAATTACTGACACCCAAAGCAATGCAATACCTTTGAGTAAAGAAATAAAAATAGCTTTGTTTCCACCCTAAGTAATAAACTGGGAAATAGATTGTAGACTATTAACAGCACCTCAACAATTTCTAAAATCAAAAACAAAGTTAGCAACAAATTAACAAAATTCCTCAGAAATAGGTATAGAGTAAATTGATTGAAAAATCTCAAGAAAAAAACTATTTTTGAATTGGAAACTTTAGAGCCTTAACAGTGAAGTTTATTAAGTTTTTATTATGTGAATGATTTGAGCGAAAAACTCAAGTTTCATTTAAGGTTTCCTTTCTTTTGCTCAAGAAAACAACAAATCTGCAATAAAGATAAAGAGGGCTAATCTGATCAAGAGGTGTCAAATTCAGCACAAAAGTATCTCAGGTGCAGAAAAATGTGGGGCACAGGATGCCATAGTAGCCATTTTTGATGCAGTTATTAGATCTTATTGGTTGGTGCCATTTTGAGAAAGTTTTGACACACTGATCCTTTGGAAACCCTTCTTAGAAAAGGAATATATTCATTCATCTCTTTGAAGGCAAGTGGTAATTGGTATACTGAATACAACATTTAGGACACCAGAATTTTTAGCCACTTTCAATACCAGTTTTACAAAAACAATCTTTACATCATCAAAGATTCAACAACTGATTTAATCAACTAATAATACAGCAAGGCAATAAATTGCATGCAGTACAAGAAGATCAAACTCAAACAAATGATCATTAAAATGAAGAAAATAAACGACAAATTTAACAATGCCAATCAACAAATTAGCCTGGACAACAAAATTCACCTGTGTCAATTTTTTCACCATGAAAAGTACAATTTCTATGATTTGGACTGTTTCAGGATTGGACATCAAATCAAGTGTAGAACAGATTCAGTCAAGGGGCACTAGTTAGTTGCTGCAATGCATCTTGTAGATGATACATACTGCTGCCAATGTGAGTCAGTAGTGGACAAAGTGAATGTTGAAGGTGGTAGATCAGACAATGATCAAGCAGGCTGCTTTGTCCTGGATGGTGTTGAGAGTTGTTGGAGTTGTACACATCTAGAAAAGTGGGAAGTATTCCACCACACTCCTGATTTATTCCTTGTAGGTAGTGAACAGACTTGGGAAGGTCAGGTGATGAATTGCTGCAGAATTCCCGACACCTGACTGGCATTTGTAGCCACTGTATTGATTTGGCTAGTACAGTTTAGTTTCTGCACAGTAGTAGCCTCTAGCACACTAATAGTGGCAATTCTGTGATGGTAATGTCGTTGAATGTTAAAGTGATGGTTAGATTCTCTCTTCTTGGTTATTGCCTCATATTTGTGTGACATTAGTGTTTCTTGCCACTTATCAGTCCAAGTTTGGATGTTGTCTTGCTCTAATTGGACATGGACTGTTTCAGGAGTCTGAATGGTGCCGAACTTTGTGAAATTGTCATTTTGACCTCATAATGGAGGGTAGATCATTGATGAAGCAGTGGGACATATTTTGGACCTGGAACATTTACCTGTTGAAAATTTGCACTGATGTCCTGGGACTGATGCTGAGTCTAGAAAGGGCTGGAAATGTAATAGCATTTAGATAGGTGAAATGCAGTGGGGTTTAAAAGGAAATGAAGGAAAGAAAGATGGAAGGCATGAAATAACAAAACAGTTGGTGGGAGAGAGCCACAGAAAGTAGCAACAAGAGAAGTAACGAAACAAAAGATCATTCAGAGTAGGTGTGAATGATAGAATAATAAATAGCTGTCATCTGAACAAAAAAGGGAAACAGGATTAAGACTGATGTATGCGCATAAAAGGAATAAAACTGGGGATACTGTTGAACTCCATGTTGGCAAGTATTACATCTCCTGTGTAAGAGCTGGAGGTAGAGGATTGGATGTTAGAAATGATTGAACAACAGACTAAGGTGTCATGATTCAGGAGTGGAACAATGTGTGTCATGGAAGAACTGTTCCCTCTGAAATACTAAAAAGGGAAAGAGAGTAGTGATATGTGGTGCCAGAACACTGGAGGTGGTGGAAATGGCAGATATGGTCTGTTCATTACAAAGGCTAGTGAGGTGAAAGGTAAGAACAAGGGAAATCCTATTGTGGTTCTAATAGAAAGGGGAAAGGTCAAGAGCACAAGTATGTGAAATGTGTTGGGCCTTGTCCAATACGATGGGGGTGAGGGAAGGAACGTTCCATTAGGATTAAGCAAGATTTATCAGAAGCATTGCTGTGAATGGTTGCATCATCAGAATAGGTGTGAAAGAAGGAGACAAAAGGAGAATGGAATGGCCTCCAATGGATACTGTTTATAGAGAAATGTATTCAAGGTAGCTGTGGGAATCAGTGAGCTGATTAAAAAATTATTTACTGGTAGCCTTCCATAGAAATAGAGACAGAGCTATTAAGGAAAGGAAGGGAAGAGTTGACGATGAAACATTCCTATTCCTCTCAATGGTCGCAGTTTCCAGTTAAACCATTATTATCTTCCTTTTAACTCTGAGTTGAGTCCCTATTACATTCGCTCAATCACAAAAGCAGCCTACTTTTCCCTTTGTAAAATTGCTCACCTCCAATTCTGCCTCAGCCTTTCTATTTTCAAGCTTTCATACCCTACCATTTCAATACTGTCTTAGCCAGGGTAGGAATATGGAAACATAGGATTTAAGAGCAGGAGTAGGCCATTTTGCCCTTCAGACTTGCTGTGCAATTCAATAAGATCATGGCTGATCAGATTGTGACCTTAACTCCACTTTCCTGTCTATCCCCCAATTCTAACCCCACCTCTATAACCCCAACTCCCTTGTTGATCAAAAATCTATCTAACTCAGCTGAGTAAATTCCATGGCCCAGTCTTCACTGTTCTATGGCAAAAAGAACCTCCTAGACTAACAGGCCTCTGCAAAATAAATCTCCTTATCTCTGTTGTTAGTGAAGTCTGCAAGTGGCTACTTGGAATTTATTTGGGCAGATATGTTGCCTTCAATCTTCCTTGTAATACAGCAAACTTTGATTTATCCAGCACCTTATGAATTGGCACTCTTGATGAAACGGCCAAAATTATATACCTCAGATATTGCCAGATTTGTTACTAGCCTGTCCAATTATTTTAGATTTTTACAAAATGTGCTTACTTCAATGTAAATATACTTGTTGTTCAATCGAATGACCACACCAAATATCAACAGTTAATTCAATTTCGAGTCAACTTCTCATTAAATACCAAGATCTACAGTGATGTCCGAGTAGTCAGTTAAGGCTGCGAGTGAGAAGGCTATCTGCCTGTAAGTTTTATTTAAGGCAAAGTAGCATTATTACGTAAGTGATTTATGCCAGAAATAAAGTACAACAATGTGTATAACAGTTGTGTTATGTTTCTATTACTTAGTGTGCATGTTTACATTGTTTACATGGACATCAATTAGCTGGAATATTTGATCAATTGGCACACTCCTGGTCCCATAGGTACTGGTTAATAACAAGTTTATTGTACTAGCCTATATGGTTACTAGTATAAAATAGTAAAGGACTAACCTTTGAAAAAGAAGCATGTTCTTGAGTATAATAAGTTGTTAATTGCATAATAATAAGATAACAGTTTAAATTAGCTTTGGGTCCAGTTTTGAAGAAGGGTCACTGGACCCAGAATGTAACCTCTGCTTTCACTCCATAGATGCTGCTGAGATCTGTACTGAGATTTTCCAGCAATTTTCGTTTATGTTTCAGATTTCAAGCATCGCAGATTTTTTTTTTGTTTTACTTTAGCTAGCTTAAGTTTGTCTAACTATATTAGCATTATCTTCGAAGACGTAGTAACAAGATCCAGATTATGTAGCTGCAGGTTATAAAACTAACACTAACAACAAACCGACTCACTCCTCCCAGAAACAAACATTTCTTTATCAGTGAACAGAGTTATTCAAAGTTTCTGAGCGAACGTTTTCAGGCCAAATACCTGACACAAAATCTCCCCCAAAGCTTTTATTTCCCTTTTTAATCCATTTTATAATTGTTTAAGTAAGTATATAATGTTTCAAATTATTCTTCCTCTGACTTCACAGATTCTTCTTGACTTGGATGAGTAGGTGGCTGTTTCATAGAATCATAGAAACCGTAAAGTGTGGAAGCAGGTTTTTGAGCCCATTGAGTCCACACCTCCAAAGACCATCCCTCCCAGACCCACTCCCCTATCCTATCCCTGTACCTCTGCATTTCCCATGGCTAATCCACCTAACCTGCACATCCCTGAATACTATGGGCAATTTTGCATGGCCAATCCACCTAACCCACACACCTTTGAACTGTGGGAGGAAACTGGAACACCCAAAGGAAACCTACTTGGACACTTGGAGAATCTGTAAATTCCACACAGGCGGTTGTCAGAGGCTGGAATCAAATCCAGGTCCCTGGCACTGAGGCAGTGGTGCTAATCACTGAGCCGCCATGCTACTCTTTAAAAGTCAATGTTTGCTTTATTTATTTGTGGGAATGGAGGCTTTGCAGGCTGGCCAGCATTTATTGCACATCTCCATTTACCCTTGAGATTCATAGAATCCCTACAGTGTGGAAGCAGGCTATTCAGTCCATCAAATCCACACCAACCCTCCAAACAGCATCCCACCCGATCCCCGTAACCCTACATTTTCCATGGCCAATCCATCTAGCCTGCACATCTTTAGACTGTAGGAGGAACCTGGAGCACCCAGTAGAAACCCAAGTGGTGTAACATGGGTGAATGTGCAAACTCCACACAGACAGTCTCTTGAGGGTGGAATCGAACCCAGATCTCTGGCGCTGCGAAGCAGCAGTGATAACTATTGAGCTACAATGCTGTTTGCTTGATGATGATCTACTGAGGCATTGCTCTTTGTCATACTGTGCCAACTGTGTGCCTTTTATCTTTCACTGAAGATGTTTGTTGTTAGATTGTTCCCCTGTCTGGAAAACCTTTAACTTTCTTAAAGTGTGTAATAGAAGTCAATTTAGATGGTGCAAGAAATAATTGTCTTCTTTTGACTTGGTCACTGAAATGACTTCATAGAGGCCGATATCTTGTCACCAGCTCACCCCTTATTTACACACAAACAGTCCTTGACTTTAGTGCTGCCTCTTCAGAGTCGGTTCCCAGAGTATCACTCCCTTTTTTATACATCAGTTAGGTCTCCCTGATTAGACCAGATTAACAGCCCCATTCAGGGAAGATATATTCTATGAAGTCCAGCTGGCAGACCTCACTACAATCACTACAGTTACTATGCAGATCTTGGGGAGAGGTCTTCCATGATGACACCTGCTCTATTAGCTGATGTCATAATTTTGTTTGAGTTTTTGGTGGCAATTGCTGTGCAGTATTGACATTACACCTACTTGGATGCCCGTAGAATTTCTGCTTTGTCTTGCCTTTTTGTACCTTGACATCTCATTCAGGATTTACAGGGTCATAATATTTCTGTTTTGACTTGTCTCTTGGTGCAGGCACAAGGCCAGGAAGCTTGTCATACTTATCAGCAATGATCAGTCAATCGGGACAGACATGTTGCTGCATGACATGGGGCTACATCAGAGACAAACCTGCACCATTTGGCAGCAGCTTACATGGCAAACACACTGCATATTGCTTAGCCAAATGGCCATGTCTGTAAGTGTAAGGGGAATAATCCCTCGGCAAGTACAGGAGGACTTTCATCAGTCAAGGCTCACACCAAAGTCAGTCAAGGGCATCATCTGATTCCTCTCTAGGGCCTTCGATGTGGTTAGTTGGTTTTTTGAGACAGTCAGGGCCACGGTGCCCATGTTATTACAGTCCCCAAATGGGGCCACAGTCAGTTCTGTACATCCAGTGCAACCAGCTGCAGATTTATGTTAAGCCAGTCGAGGATCTGCAGTGAAATCAGTTACGTATTTGATCATTTATCAGTCAGGCTGTTGGTCCAAGTCAGTCAGAGAGGTGGGCCTTGCTTAGTGAGCAACTATGTTGAATATAAATCCTGACTACAAACAAACATGACTATAACGTTGACCTGTCCATTTTCTCTCCCACCTATCCGGTCCACTACCTGCCTGCTATCACCGCACCCCCTCTCTCTATTTATTTCAGAATCCCCTTCCCCCCCGCCATTTCTGAAGAAGGGTCCGGACCCAAAACATCAGCTTTCCTGTTCCTCTGATGCTGCCTGACCTGCTGTGTTCCTCCAGCTCCACACCTTGTTATCTCAGACTCCAGCATCAGCAGTTCTTACTACCCATGACTATAACATTGATCATTACAAGTTAATCATAGTGACCTCTGTAAAACAGAAGAAATCATGACCTATAAAGGTTAGTTCCATAATTCACAAACACATTCCAAGGTCTCATAGACTGCTATAAGATGCCAGAACTTATTTGCTCATAAATTGAATGTAAATATTCACAGCATACTCCCAAATGCAATGAAGGTTTTCTTGGGTCATGTTGGTTTAGGGGAAGGGGAGAAGGTGTTAATGTTCCTATTGTATTTACAATGATTGCTGTCTGTGCACAGCATGGCTTGTGCAACATGCATCTGAATAAGGTCTACTTTGTAAAAGGTTATGTGAGTTACCCAATACTCTCTTTGCTGGATGCCTCCAAGTCCCAATATATGAGAAAGTGCGAGCTTACTCACTTTTGTAGGAAAAATAGAGGCACAGACTATTTCCTAGATAGGGAAAAGCTTCAGAAATCTGGAGCACAAAGGAACTTGGGAGACCTAAATCAAGATTCTCTTCTGGTTAGCAGGCAGATTCAGTTGGTAGTCAGGAAGGCAAATGTAATGTTAGCATACATTTCCAGAGAGCTAGAATACAAGAGCGGTGATGTACTGCTGAAGCTGTACAAGCCTCTAGTTATACCACATTTGGAATATTGAGAGAGGTGTTGAGTCCCATGTCTAAGAAAGAAACAAGTGCATTGAAGGGGTTCCAAAGGAGGTTTACAAGAATGATTGTGGGATGAAAGGCCTGTCATTTGAGGATTGGTTGAGAACTCTGGGTCTGTACTTGATGGATTTTGGAAGGATGATGGGGGATATCATTGAAATTTACAGCATACTGAGAGAAGATGTTTCCACTCATAGGAGAGACCAGGACCTAAGGGTACAGCCTCAGAGTGAAAAGTTGACACTTTACAACTGAGATGAGGAGGAATTTCTTCAAAGTGTGGTTAATCTATGGAACTGATCGCCGTAGAGGGCTGTGGAGGCCAAGTCATTGGACATATTTAAGACAGTGATAAGTTTCTGATTAGTAAGGGGATCAAGAGGAGAATGGGGTTGAGAACATACCAGCCATGATCAAATGATGGAGCAGACTCGATGGGCCAAATGGCCTTATAGGCTTATGGTATTATGGAACTGTTGTTTGTCTGATATGCAACTGATCACATTACTTGGGAGATGTTTTGTTTCTGATACTGGTCGTGTAGGCTCATTGGAATCATCACCAGTAAATCCAAAGACAGCAGCTGTTATTGTCTCCATGGCCACAGCATTGAAGAACATGTGTCTAAAAGCTCAGGACCAGCAGCAAGCTCCAGCAGATGTGGAGCAGTCTGAAAAATACAGCTTCTATCTAAAGGTCACCTCACAATGCAGAGAAACCATCGGAGGCCCAGTTTTTTGTCTTCAATGGAATGTTCTCTTCGGATCAGGTCGTCACTCTCTCCCCTCTGAATAAAAATCCTGGGACACCATGATAGAATTGTGTCCTGACTGGAACATTCAAGGTGCAAGGTACTATATAGATAGTGGTGAGAGAATCATAACATGATGTAATTAACTTCATTAAAAGGAAAACATTCCATTCAGCCAATGTCCAACTCATCTGTGGCCATCGCAACCAACTTTTAGCAATCTGTGTTGGGTACCCTTAAAGTTTCCATAACCTTATATCCTTGATTAATTTTATTATTATAATATTTCATTATTCATATGGTCTCTAAGGATTACTGCTGGGAGGCAAAGGCTACCCTCTCCAATAATGGCTGATCACTCAATACACAAGCCCTGACTGAGACTGAGAGCACATACAATACAATTCTTTCTTCCACTGGTGCCAGTGAGGGCCATATGATGTCTCCTCAAGGCAAGGATTCCATGTATGAACAGGGCTGGAAGTTTACCACAGTGCCCCACAGTCAGAGTGCACTGCATAGTCTATGCTTGCTGCATTGCGGACAACTGGAGCAGGTAAAGAGGGGAAGTGATGGATGATGAGGAGCTGAGAGTGTGGCTCCCTTCTTCTGAAGAGGAAGATGAGGATGTTGATCAGGAGGAATATCACCTATACTATGGTGGAACACCCCAATGTTGGGTTCAATATGCCAGACATGACTTCTTTGGCAACTACTTCCAACGGAATCGAACCAGGGAATGTCATCATTCATTGATTGTAAAAGTGCTAATGCCGGAAAGGCAAATTGTTTCTTTTATTCCTGAATGTAAATGCAGCTGATTGTTTGATCTGTCTTTGTTTTTCCTGTGTTTAATAGTAGTTAATGTTACAAAGTGCTGGACTGCTTCACAACATCTGATGCTTCTATTTTCAAACCTGACAATGTTTTCTGCTTTTATGTGCATTAGGGAAAGAATAGCAATCCTTCAGATAAAATTGTGTAGCCTTAAGGGAAGGTGGCCTCTTTAACTACACTCTTATAGTTGCAGATAAAATTACAGTCTACCAGCTGATGATGTAAAGTAAAAATAGTTTTACAAACATGAGATTCTACGTATGATGAACTGTCACCTGCATCACATATGTGTCCTCGTAATTTTTTTTTACCCTCCCACAATTATGCCAAGGTGCAGTCCCGATGTCCACAGCTGGGGTGGAGCGATCCACATCTATAGTGGAGCCTTGGACACCTTTGTGGCAAGGGGTCCAAGGCATGCTGAAAATGTCTTGGCCACACGTAGGCTCACCCTCCTCAGTTTGAACTTCCACAAGGTTGATGGTTGCAGCCAAAATGAAAGTGGTGTTGTCAGAAACTTCTGCACTATCCAGGGAGGAGACGTTTAGTGGTATGAGGTTCCTTCTCCAGGTGGGTGAATAACGGTCTCCTTGAGAGGAAGAGTGACCTCGTGTGAAGCCAAGGTCCCTCACCCACATGTAGTTTTCCTGATGGTGTTGAGCACCAATGGCTAGAACAGTTGAATGCAGGTCTATGTGCATCTTGGGCAACCAATAACATGATAGATGTGGGTCTCCATGGTAGCTGCCAACCTGTGCGTGGAGACAGCCAAACACACACATGTCAGAGCCGGCTCAATACAGATAGTAGTGGTGAACTCTCCAACCTTTAATCCAGTTTACTGAGTGTCTCAGATAAACCCACCTCCTGTTCCTGTGACTTCCTGTGAATTTTGATGAATTTATTAATGGCCCAAACAATTGGGTCCTCTCTTGCATGGTGCTTCCAATTCTAATCTAGTTAACGTATGCATTGATGTGTAGTATATGAACTGGAGCTGGAGCTTCCACTGGGCAATCTGTGTCTTCTACCTCAGAGAGGGAGGAGTAGGTGATGTCTAGAGGGACTGGTTTCTCCATAACAGAGATTGTGTGGATCCTGTTCATGCCTACATAATGAGAGAGAGGGAAGCAGTTATGCAGTAATGATAGAAACATGTGCATGTTAAGAATGCGTTCATGGTGGCGGTAATGGGACAGCAGTGTTGCATTTGCCGTTGAACGTTACTTGGCTACTGAGACGTGGAGTTCTCAGCATCATCAAATGAGTGTTCACAGTCCTCTCCCACTAAGGTAATGATTTTTTCCTCATGAAGGGTGAGTAGATATAGGTCATACACCCACCACCAATCTTGGCCCTCTCTGCCCAATTGTGGGTAATTTTGCCTTGGAATGAGACAAGACCAGCATTGATAGAGATGAAAGTGGCTGGCAGAGCTGTTGGCGAGGTTGTAGACTTGCTCGCCAAACCGGTGTGTTTGATTGCAGACGTTTCATCACCCTGCCAGGTAACATCGTCAGTGCGTGTCCGGTGAAGTGTTGGTGTTCTGTCCCGCTTGTTATTTATATGCCTCGGTTTGCTGGGGTGACTGGTATTACTTCTGGTTCTGTTTCTCAGTGGTTTGTACACAGGGGTCTAATTCAATGTGTTTGTTGATGGAGTTCCGGTCAGAATACCAGACCTCCAGGAATTCCCTGGCGTGTCTGTTTGGCTTGTGCGATTATGGATGTGTTGTCCCAGTCAAATTCATGTCCCTCATTGTCCATGTGTATTGAGACAAGTGAGAATTGGTCATGTCTCTTGGTGGCTAGTTGGTGTTTGTATATCCATATTGCCAGTTTTCTTTCAATTTGGCCTATGTAATGTTTCTCACAGTCCTTGCATGGTATTTTGTATATTACATTAGTTATATTGGTTGTGAGTATGGGATCCTTTATGTTCGTCAGTAGCTGTCATAGGGTGGTTGTTGGTTTGTGGGCTACTCTGATACCTAGGGGTCTGAGTAGTCTTGTGGTCATCTCTGATCTGTGACAGACCACAAGAAGAAGACACAACACGGACAGACACACTAGTCACCCTACTCTACATCAGACACTGCATTTCAAAACAAATGTTTTAGCTGTAAAGCACTTTGTAATGCTCTGAAGGTGTGATAAAGTAAGGGTAAGTCTCTAATTCAGGATGTCAAACCTATCAAACTCATTCCTGCCCTCAATTTTACTCCAGTGAGTTTTTAAAGCCTAATCATTAATACTTGATGCTCTCATTCTTCAAATATTCCAAAATATAGACTCTTCATCTATGTTTCTCAATTTAAAAAATACAGCTACCAGTCAAAAGCAAATTATCACCTTTACAAATCACTGCTTGTTCTTTCAAGGTAACTAGTATGGAATCACCTAAATGACAATACGGCTGTGTAAGGAATAATCAAGCAAAATAAACATGTTTTAAATGAATTTTAGTGTTAAGATCATTCCCCTTTAACTCTATGACTGGAGTGCATGTTTCTCTGGACACTTTCAATTTTCAATTTAGTTCAGATCATTTAAGCATTCCTAAAGCTATGATCTCAGAAATCTAATTTGGAACATTTCCCAGACTAAATTTGATGCAGTGCCTGGTTTTTGGCACTTGTCATGTTTTTCTTACATTTTATAGTTTGTTTCTGTAACACAGCTGTTCTCTAGACATTTTTGTTAAATGCTGGAATGTCCTGGGGTAACTTCTCCACATGGTACTGCCCAGCAGGATGTCTGTTCTTTTGGTTTTGAGTAGAAAGGGAAGAATAATTTTGACATGCTGAATTATAATTATCTAGATAAAACATGATGGTCTCAGAAATCTATCACCTTTTCTTCCTTGAATACTCCCAAGGTGATTTCAGTAGGATTATTCTGGAATTAAAATCCTGACCAAAATACATCTGGCGTTCATCTTGCACAGTAATTGAACATTGACTGTGTAAGAGAAGTAGCCTCCATGTAGTCTTTACAAAGTCAAAAGCACAAAAGGAGGCAGCATTGACAATTGCTTATTTCTAGAGTACCTGTGTATTTGGTCCTCCTATTATCTTGAGCAGACTAGGAAGGAGGCAAGGTTGGTTTTGGGGCTTGAACCTCGTAAGAACAGTATCCCTAACACTTTCTGTCAAAGTTCCAGCTTATTGTTTGTGCCCATGTTGGCAACATTTCTGCTATAAGCTAACCAGGAGTAATCCTCTTCCAGGTTCAGCAGCAGAGAATCTGTGTGATACCTACTGTAATTTATGAATGACGTGCCCTTCGTGAATTTTTTTAAGAGAAAGAGGGAGGAATTTCTGATTATCCATCACTTTTCTGCATTACGTGGATACCAAAGCGAAGGGGCAAAGTTCTGTTCTCAAGCCACACATCTGATACATCAGATGACCCATCAGCTGAGCTCAATGGCTTGAATAGCTGAGTTTGTTTTTCCGTTGCCATTAGTTCTTGGAAAAATAGAAACAACTAAACTGTTGGCAGAGAGATAGTGTTCCCTATACACAGTGTGATGGTGGGGGTCTTAGGGGTGACTAATCCCTCAAGCCCATCAGCAAGAAGGCCTGCAGATTAAACTCAAATCAGCCACTTAAAAGCTGACTGACAGGTTTCTCAGCCTATCATGAGTCTCAGTGCTGAAGTCCCACCCTGCCAGAAGCTGATAGACAATTAGCAGCCAGAATTCTCTGGGACCTGGAGATTGTCCCTATTCTCAGCCATGCTAGGCTGCAGCAGCAAAGAAGCAAGTCAGTTTGGTTTAGGATTTACGGCACGGGGGTGATAGAGGGGAGGGAGTTCGGGAAGGGATGGGGTTTTAGCAGTCACCCCTCTGCCTACCCTTAGTTGCATCCAGTTTTGGGAAAATGGGTGACGTAACCCCACCTCCTTCCATCCCAAACTGGCCAGGCTAGTTCGGGTTTCCTTGTTGAGCAGGCAGCCATTTTCTTCACCTGACAGGAAGTCAGACAATCAAGCTGGTGGTCAGTTGAGGCCCTTAAGTAGCAGTTAATTGACCACTGACAGGCCCTAACTTTGTTCGGTTTAGAAAGATCACCAGTGTGTCACACTCAGAACTTAATTGCTGGTGGCAGGAAGTGCATAGGTATATTAATTGGAGTGACCTACCCAATTATTTGCCCTTTCTGCAAATTGCCCTGTTATCTATTGGGAGTGGAGAATCCTGCCCATTTCAAACCTTACGAAGTAAGGCAGCCTGTCTCAATACGAATCACTCCCATAGAAATGAAAATTTTAAAACAGCTAGAAACATCTTTGCATAAATAAATAGTACCTTTTAAAAAACTGCAAAGTTATCCACACACTGCTAAGTCAGTGAATGTACATCAGTGTAACTCCTTCATCACAACAGCAGGCAAGATTTCAGAATTATCCTATATAATTCTCCACCTCTCTATATGTTCATTACGTTATAATAAAGGCATATGTAACATTTTTGCACAATGTTTTCATTTAATGAAGTTAAAGAATCTAAAGTCTATCGTCCTGTTCCTTTCTAGATTAAGCCCATACCATCCAGTGGTAGTTTTAAGGCTATGGATGTTTTCGTGGTATCCTCCACTGCTAAAACAATATCAAATGAAGTTTATGAGAAATTGTACTTCCCATGAGTGTATAACTTCTGTGTAATTTCAGTTGCTTGAAATCCAAGAGCACATTTAATTTGCAACAGTACTTTTCATCAGCAAACTGTACTGCGAGTACTGTATGAATTGGAAGCAAGAGGCATTTACTACAAATAGTCTTGTTTAAGTTTTTGCAGCCATGGCAATTCACAGTTTGTCACTATTCTGTAATTTATCTCTTTTAAAGGTTCTCATCCATCATTACTGATATTAAATGTCCTTATTAAGTAGCAAAGCACTCACTTTTCATTGGGAAGGGTGCTCACTGGTCACTTTACCTGAACTTGCTGTCATTCTAAATGTAAAATAGCAACAGGAAATTTTGAAAATACTCAACAGGCCTGGCAACATGAGTGGAGAAAGAAACAGAGTTAACGTTTCAGATTTGTAAACTTTTAACAGAACTGGGAAAACTTAGAAATGTAACAAGTTAAAAGGGGGAAAATATGACAAAGAACAAGAGAAAATGTCTATGATAGGGCAAAGGGCAGGAGAGAATAAATTACAAAAGATTTCAAGGTGCAGACCAAAGGGAGTGGTAATGGTACAGAAATGAAAGATGTGTCTGGAGGAGACACAAATGGCAGAATCCTGAATAACCCATTGGAAATAAGAGAGAAAAAAAAACAAAGTAAACTGAAACAAATTGAGGTAAGAAGTTATGATCCAAAATTGCTGAATTAAATATTCAGTCATGAAGATTGTAAAGTGCACAGTTGAAAGGAGAGGTGCTGGTCCTAAATTGTGGAACACTAAAGTGGCCAAGGATAGAAAAGTCAGAGTGGGAGCAAAGTAGTGAATTAAAGTGACAAACAACTGCTAGCTCATGGTCATGCTGGTGAATTAAGTGAAAGAACTGTGCAGTACAATCACCAAGTCTCCACTTAACCACTCCAATGTAGGGGAGATCACAACAAGAACAGCAAATGTAGTATGTTAAATTGCTGTCAGTTAGTTCTGTAATCTCATTCAAATAAAACATTCAATTGTGCTAATGAATCCAGTTTAAATTGCATGACTGTTTTATTCACTCTAAATGGTGGTAGCAAATCATTCCCATTTGTTTGACTTGAAGGTTGTGTGTTCTTTTCAGATTTTTCAAGTAACTTTCACACCATGGTTTTTATGTTTCCTATTGCATGATTTACAAAACTGGATGGTGATAATATTTGAGATAACAAGGTGTAGAGCTGGATGAACACAGGGTCTGAAGAAGGGTCTAGGCCCGAAACGTCAGCCTTCCTGCTCCTCTGATGCTGCTCGGCCTGCTGTGTTCATCCAGCTCTACACCTTGTTATCTCAGATTCTCCAGCATCTGCAGTTCCTACCATCTCTGGTGATAATATTTGCTATGTTTTATGTACATCATCCAAAAGCTCAGAAACTTTACGACCTTCTCTTCATTTTATTCTTTTATTATTTTAGCTCTCATGTTTCAGATTCTTTGTTAAGTTAAATAATTCTTTCTTAGTATACTCCTCAAGCTTATCCTTCTTTGGTTCCAACTGCCCTAACACTGTTTTTTATTTCAAATCTTGCTCTCCTAGTAGTTCTTCCCTTGGAGAAGTTTAGGTTTTGCAGGAATTATTTTATGCCAGAATGCCAAGTCAGCATCGTCGCTAAGAGTCCTTCACTGGAAATTTTCCTTATTTTTGTGCCTTACTATATTTGTCATGAGCATCTAATGTGACATATAATCGAGTAATTTATGAAAATCTATATTAACTAAAGTACCTAAATTTCCTTTTCTTGTCATCTATTTTTGAGTAAAATCAAGCAGAAACTTCTTTAGTAATCAATGTAAGATGACTCTGATTAATATGTTTCTGCAAGTGTTTATATTTCCATTCCCATTTTACCAACTTGTGTAATTTATTAAAATATTAACAGACCCATGATTGGTATTTAAAACATTTCAAATTATGTCTTCTTTCCCACTTATTACATAATTGAATCAACATGTTTACTCTGACTTTTTTAGACAACTATTCTTTTGTTGCTCTTTTTTACATTTTGTACTCCAATAATGTCATTGCAAAACAAAAATGATTTTTCCGATTCAAGACCGAATTAACCAAAATAGTTAAAAGTTTTTAATCAAGTTATACGGCATGGTGGCTCAGTTGTTAACACTGTTGCATCACAGCACCAGGGACCTGGGTTTGATTCCAGCCTTGGGTGACAGTCTGTGTGGAGTTTGCATGTTCTCCCCATGTCTGCGTGGGTTCCCTCTGGGTACTCCGGTTTCCTTCCACAGTCCAAAGATGTACAGGTTAGGTGGATTGGCCATGCTAAATTGCCTGTAGTGTTCAGGGATGTGTAGATTAGACAGGTTATAGGTATGTGTCTGGGTGGGATGCTTCAAGGGTCGGTGTGGACTTGTTGGGCCAAAGGGCCTGTTCCCACACTGTAGGAATTCTATGATTATACAAAATATCTCATAGAATTTCAAGTACTACAGTCATAAATCTAGTTTCATATTGTACTCTAGCAATCTGTCTGAAACCAATAATTTAAAGGAAACCTTTGTTGGATATTGATACATAAGAAAATATTTCTAACTTATATACTCAAATTGTAGTCAAGTATTTATACTTACTAAAGGAAATGAATATTGAAAAATTATATGATTACAAGTTGCTCATGGAAAATGCTCAACAAATCTCATTCAAGGAGTGAACATGACTACCCTTGAAATGATAGCAGCATTTAACCAGGTGTAGCATTAAGGAGCCCAAACAAAATAAACTCATTGGAAAATGGGAGAAAATATGACTCCACTGTTTGGAGTCATACCTAGCTCAAAGGAAGATGGTTGTGGTGTTGGAGGTTAATCATCTCAACCACAGCCATTCCCCAGAGTGGTGTCCCAGATTAGCAATCTTCAGCCGCTTCATCAAAGATGTTTTATTCATCTTAAAATTAGAGCTGAGGATCTTCACTGATGTTTGTGCAATTTTTAGAAACTTTCACTACTCAGGTAGTAATGTAGTCCATGTCCCAAATGCAGAAAGACAAAAATCAGGCTTGACTTGATCAGTGGCAAGTAGCATTTACACCATACAAGTGCCAGGCAAGGACTATCTCCGGCAAGGGACAATCTAACCATCACTCCTTGAAATTCAATTGCTTTACCATTGTTGGACCCCAAACTATCAACATCCTGGGGTTACCATTGACCAGAAACTGAACTCTGCTGTATAAATACTGCGGCAACAAGGGCAACTGAAAGGCTGGGAATCCTGCAGTAAGTAACTCACCTCCAAACTCTGGAATCAGAGATAGTAGGAACTGCAAATGCTGGAGAATCTGAGACAACAAGGTGCAGGGCTGGATGAACACAGCAGGCCAAGCAGCATCATAGGAGCAGAGAGGCTGACGTTTCGGGCCTAGACCCTTCATCAGAAAAGGGGGAGGGGAAGGGGGTTCTGAAATAAATAGGGAAAGAGTGGGAGGCGGATAGAAGAGGGATAGAGGAGAGAATAGGTGGAGAGGAAACACACAGGTCGAAGAGGCGGGGATGCAGCCAGTAAAGGTGAGTGTAGGTAGGGAATTAGGAAGGGGATAGGTCAGTCCAGGGAGGACGGACAGGTCAAGGGGGCGGGATGAGGTTGGTCGGTAGGAGATGGAGGTGCGGCTTGAGGTGGGAGGAGGGGATAGGTGGGAGGAAGAACAGGTTAGGGAGGCAGGGACGAGCTGGACTGGTTTTGGGATGCGGTAGGGGGAGGGGAGATTTTGAAACTTGTGAAATCCACATTGATACCATTGGGCTGCAGGGTTCCCAAGCGGAATATGATTTGCTGTTCCTGCAACCTTCGGGTGGCATCGTTGTGGCACTGCAGGAGGCCCAGGATGGACATGTCGTCTGAGGAATGGGAGGGGGAGTTGAAATGGTTCGCGACTGGGAAGTGCAGTTGTTTATTGCGAACCAAGCGTAGGTGTTCTGCAAAGCGGTCCCCGAGCCTCCGCTTGGTTTCCCCGATGTAGAGGAAGCCACACCGGGTACAGCGGATGCAGTATACCACATTGGCAGATGTGCAGGTGAACATCTGCTTGATGTGGAAAGTCTTCTTGGGGCCTGGGATGGGGGTGAGGGAGGAGGTATGGGGGCAGGTGTAGCACTTCCTGTGGTTGCAGGGAAAAGTGCCGGGTGTGGTGGAGCTGGAGGGGAGTGTGGAGCGGACAAGGGAGTCACGGAGAGAGTTGTCCCTCCGGAAAGCAGATAAGGGTGGGGAGGGAAAGATGTCTTTGGTGGTGGGGTCGGATTGCAGATGGCGGAATGATGCGGAGGATGACGCGTTGGATCCGGAGGTTGGTGGGGTGGTACGTGAGGACGAGGGGGATTCTTTTTTGGTTCTTATTGCGTGGACGGGGTGTGAGGGATGAGGTGCAGGAGATGTGGGAGACACGGTTGAGGGCGTTCTCGACCACCAAGGAGGGGAAGTTACGGTCCTTGAAAAACGAGGACAACTGAGATGTACGGGAGTGGAATGCCTCATCCTGGGAGCAGATGCGGCGGAGGCGAAGGAATTGGGAATAGGGGATAGCATTTTTGCAGGAAGGTGGATGGGAGGAGGAGTATTCTAGGTAGCTGTGGGAGTCGGTGGGCTTGAAATGAATATCGGTTTCTAGGTGGTTGCCCAATATGGAGACAGAGAGGTCCAGGAAGGGGAGAGAGGTGTTAGAGATGGTTAGAGAGGTAAACTTAAGGTTGGGGTGGAAGGTGTTAGTGAAGTGGATGAACTGTTCGAGCTCCTCGTGGGAGCACGAGGCGGCGCCGATACAGTCATCAATGTAACGGAGGAAGAGGTGGGGTTTAGGGCCGGTGTAGGTACGGAAGAGGGATTGTTCCACGTAACCTACAAAGAGGCAGGCGTAGCTTGGGCCCATGCGGGTACCCATGGCTACCCCCTTTGTCTGTAGGAAGTGGGAGGAATTGAAAGAGAAGTTGTTGAGTGTGAGGACGAGTTCGGCTAAGCGGATGAGGGTATCAGTGGAGGGGGACTGGTCGGGCCTGCGGGACAGGAAGAGGCGGAGGGCCTTAATGCCATCTGCATGGGGAATGCAGGTGTAGAGGGACTGGACGTCCATGGTAAAGATGAGGTGTTGGGGTCCGGGGAATTGGAAGTTCTGGAGGAGGTGGAGGGCGTGGGTGGTGTCACGGACATAGGTAGGAAGTTCCTGGACCAAGCGGGAGAAAATGGAGAATGGATTTCACAAGTTTCAAAATCTCCCCTCCCCCTACCGCATCCCAAAACATGTCCAGCTCGTCCCTGCCTCCCTAACCGGTTCTTCCTCCCACCTCAAGCCGCACCTCCATCTCCTACCGGCCAACCTCATCCCGCCCTCTTGACCTGTCCGTCCTCCCTGGACTGACCTATCCCCTTCCTAATTCCCTACCTACACTCACCTTTACTGGCTCCATCCCCGCCTCTTCGACCTGTTTGTTTCCTCTCCACCTATCCTCTCCGCTATCCCTCTTCTATCCGCCTCCCACTCTCTCCCTATTTATTTCAGAACCCCCTTCCCCTCCCCCTTTTCTGATGAAGGGTCTAGGCCCAAAACGTCAGCCTCTCTGCTCCTATGATGCTGCTTGGCCTGCTGTGTTCATCCAGCCCTGCACCTTGTTGTCTCCTAATTCTGGAATGTCTGTTTACCACTTAGAAGATACAAGTCAGGATGGACTACCCTGCTATTGCCCGAATGAGTGCGGCTCCAACAAAACCCATTGATTGGCACCTCATTAGCACTTTCAACATTTGTTTCCTTCACCACTGATGCATTATGGCAGCAAGGAGTATCATTTCCAAGATGCAACACAATAACTCACCGTGGCTGCTTAGGCAGCACCTTTTAAGCAATGACCTCTAACAACGTGAAGGATATAAGGACAGCAGATACGTGAGAATAGCACCACCTGAAGATTGATTTCTAAGTCCCTGAACATCCTGACTTGGGACTCCTGCTGTTTCTTCACTGTCACTGGGTCAAAATTCTCGAACTCCGTCACTAACAGTATTGTGGGTGTACCTGCCCAAAATGAACGCAGTAGTGCAACATAGCAAGTCAGCACAACCTGTTTGAGGCAATTAGGGATGAGCGATTAAATACTGGCCTAGCCAGCAAATCAGCAGCACCACCCACCAACATTCTTGTGATTAAATAATTAAAAGAAATTTTCACATGTGCACTCTGAAAGTACAAATTGTTCATCTAAACCATCAAAGATATATGTAATTAGTGAGAACAATCTCATTTCTTTTTAACTAGATTACCAATTAACATTTCATGAATTGCAGTAGAAAGCACACAGTATGCACCAGCATAATTATTCCCAAACTGAAGCAGGATGCACTGTAAATAGAACAAGTTTATTAAATAAAAACTAAATGCTGATAAACATCCTCTTTCCCAGAGTTGAAAAACAGACATTGAGGTCAAAATAACACAAAGCACATAATGATTAGAAAGGCTTAAAAAGACTGAAATCCCACACTCTGATTGTGAGTTTTACAATAAAATATTTCTGTACGGTTCACCATGCATGCTTTAGACATATTTCATTTCTTCCCACATGCAATGCTTCTCTGCTGTTGGCATAAACAAACTCCTACAAATCACAATACAGCCGGGGATTTGTTTTGGTTCCACATCAAGCCGATTCTTGTGATTGTACAAAAGTTTTCATAAGCGTGAAAACCTTACCTATAACTCCAAGTATGCACAGCCTCAGATGAAATCCTGATTGGTCATCTATAACCCCTTATTCTAGCATGTGGTAGTATTTGCCATTCCTACCAGTGTGTGATACTGGGTGTTGCTACAATGTGAGGAAGGGTTATCGGCTGTTTGCCTTTTAACACCCCTGTCGTTTGATCGCAATATAAATTTATTGTTTTTAGCACATAGCTATCACAATTCAATTAAACTTAGTTCACCACATCAAATTGAAGGAGACCCAGTTCCAAAAATTCCTTGAGTAAAGGGTATGGAATTTTTATTATCTATTAAATCCATGAAACATAAGGAAATATAACATTCAACATGTATGTACAGTGCAGGTGTTAAGATCTGCTTCAGAATGTGTGCTAATTCTCAAGCCCTACTATCCCAGATTGGTCACAAAAGTTAATCAAAGCATGAAAAGTCCCCAGTTTATCTGTTTGATAGAATTGATTGCAAAGAAACACCAACCAGGTTCCTGGTACTTGATAAAAAATGCTATGAAATACAAGTAAGTAAATTGTAAAGACAAGTAAACAACCATGAACTATTAACACATGGCTCAACTAGTTAAAACTGTAATCCTTTTTCAAAACTCCTGTTCATACATACAGACAGGATCAGGTAAGCAAACAAAAATCCTTGCGAATGGAAGGAAAGAAAATCTGGGAACCACACGTCAATAGCATCAGGCCACAAGATTCACTGAAATGATACTTTTTTTTGTCAAGACATTCTGTTCTTTAATCTCCTTTCTCCAGAATCTTTCATTTTTTTCACATGAGGCACAGGTTGATTGGCATATTTACTGGTTAACGTCAACAGTTTACAGAACTAAAAGAAGAACTAAACAGCCGATAACCCTTCCTCACATGGTAGCAACACCCAGTATCACACACTGGTAGAAATAGCAAACTAAACAAAAAACAAAATAATAGACAACTGCAAATGCTGGAAATCAGAAACAAAATCAGAAATTGCCAGAAAAGCTTAGCAATTCAGGCAGCATCTGTGGTGAGAAAATAGACAAGGTCAGAAGTCACACAACACCAGGTTATACTCCAACAGGTTTATTTGAAATCACAAGCTTTCGGAGTGCTGCTCCTTCGTCAGGTAAAGCAGCGCTTCAAAAGCTTGGATCTGCTAATGTGGTACACTGCATCCGCTGTACCCGTTGTGGCCTCTTCTACATCAGGGAAACCAAACGGAGGCTTGGGGACCGCTTTGCAGAACACCTACGCTCGGTTCGCAATAAACAATTGCACCTCCCACTGGCGAACCATTTCAACTCCCCCTCCCATTCCTCAGACGACATGTCCATCTTGGGCGTCCTGCAGTGCCAGAACAATGCCACCCGAAGGTTGCAGGAACAGCAACTCATATTCTGCTTGGGAACTCTGCAGCCCAATGGTATCAATGTGGACTTCACAAGCTTCAAAATCTCCCCTCCCCCTACCGCATCCCAAAACCAGCCCAGCTCGTCCCCGCCTCCCTAACCTCTCCTTCCTCCCACCTATCCCCTCCTCCCACCTCAAGCCCCACCCCCATCTCCTACCTACTAACCTCCTCCTGCCCCCTTGACCTGTCCGTCCTCCCTGGACTGACCTATCTCCTCCCTACCTCCCCACCTACACTCACCTTTCCTGGTTCCATCCCTGCCTCTTTGACCTGTCTGTTTCCTCTCCACCTATCTTCTCCTCTATCCATCTTCTATCCGCCTCCCACTCTCTCCCTATTTATTTCAGAACCCCCTTCCCCTCCCCCATTTCTGATGAAGGGTCTAGGCCCGAAACGTCAGCCTTTCTGCTCCTATGATGCTGTTTGGCCTGCTGTGTTCATCCAGCTCTACACCTTGTTATCTCAGATTTTCCAGCATCTGCAGTTCCTACTATCTCTGTTGGAATATAACCTGGTGCCGTGTGACTTCTGACCTTGTCCACCCCAATCCAACACTGGCACCTTCATATTGAGAGAAATGGAGTTAATGTTTTCAGCAATTTCTGATTTTGTAATAGATTATAACTACTTGTGGGAGAAAATAATTGGTTTTCTTAAGGCTTTAAGTGTCTTTTACAGCAAAGAAAGGGCACACAATACCTGCTTTTCCAGCAGTCTGAAGGCTTCTTGCGACATTATTCACCATGACAAGCTGTTTAGCATACAGGAAGGGCTGATGACATTTGACATCCATGTCAGGTCATCATTGCATAAAACAGTCAGTGAATTTTTGCCATTGGAATTTCACTCAGCATACACACTCCAATACCATGTTGTCTATAAACAGCTGCCTCAATTGAACATAGCAGCAGTATAAAAGCCACACACAATGAGTTTCAGTAATTAGTAAAAGTGCAGCAATTCCTTTCCCAGTCTCTAGTTTGTGGACAAAAATGGAATAAAACGGACTAAAAGAGCTGTTTTACAATAAAAATATAGAAAACAAAATCATGTAGTCTTTACACACCAATAAACTTTAAAAGTAGGTGGGTTTGAAGGAGAGTTTGCCAGTACAGGCAATTGCAATTTAAAGTTTTTCAGGTCATTGATTTGCAGGAATGAAACCTGAGTCCCAACAGTTTACCTATTGTCCTGTTTCGTCAGGATTGGTGGAGCTTGCAGAAAAATTAAGTTATCGATTATTGTAGATAATCATGATTTCTCACAAATGGGCGTTTTTTTCCACATTGGTTTATTACCAGTCTCTGCTTTTTCAGAATGATGAGAAAGAGAGAGTATCTTCCAGGTTGTTCCTGACAAATCCATTTTCCTTGTCTCTGCTCTGATTCTCAGCAGCAGCTGTTGATCAAGGTCTATTTCTATATTTCTGAGTCTCATCATTGTTTTCATAAGTTGAAAATCCCACAGACAAACTTCCATCTCAATGTGCAACTTCAAGAAAGGAAGAATCAACTGGGAGGTACAGATCTAAGCTACAATGTCCTTTTATAATAATTTTAATTTTGGCTCTGACTGATTTGTTTACTGGTGGTCTCATGAACTTGGATTAACCTGGTCAGTTAATCATGGCAGCCATTTTAGGTCAGTATTCGTCTTTTTTAAAACCATTTTTTGCCCATGAAGATCTCAGGAATTAGAATCAAATGATGGAAGTTGATTATTGATAATCCATTTTTATCATGACCCTAACATTAGGTAAAAGTTGTTTTGAGTTGATTCACTGCCAATAATCCTCCTTTGTCTTTTCTTTGTCTTGGGCCTATCTTGTGACGAATAGTGGAGCATCTACAGAAGCGTTATTCTTAAATAACAAAGAGGTTTAGTGCAAGGTAGAAATAAATACAACTACATTTGATCAGGCATTATTAGCTACACCTGTTCCCTTTGAAAGTACAGCAGAACTCCTCATCACTACCCACAGCACTGTGTGACATCAGTAGAAGGCATAAACCCAATGTAACATAAACATCAATCCCCTCAGCACTATTATCTTTTCAATTACTAATCCTCCATGTCCTACCTTCAACACCTCCCACAAACAATCCAGATTTAATAATCAGTTACCTAAACAAAGCACTCTTAAACCTAAAGTTTATATTCCATCCATCTCACTGGACTGAATTCTTCTGGATGCCACTTCTATAAGTGTTGACAGTTGCATAACAATGTTTTTGTAACAAAGGGCAGCATAGTGGCCCAGTGGTTAGCACCACTGTCTAACAGCACCAGGGATCCAGGATTTGATTCCAGTCCTGTGCGACTGTCTGTCTGGAGTTTGCACATTTTCCCCATGTCTATGTGGGTTTCCTCCAGGTGCTCCACTTTCCTTCCACAGCCCAGAGATGTGCAGGTTAGGTGGATTGGCCATGCTAAATTGACTGAAGTGTCCAGGGAAGTGCAGGCTAGGTGGATTAGTCATAAGAAATGCAGGGTTATGGGGAGGAGCTGGGTCTGGATGTGATGCTCTTTTGAGAATCAGTCTGGACTTGATGGGCTGAATGGCCTGCTTTCACACGATATGGATTCTATAAAACAAGGCTGGGTCTAATTTTGCTGTGACAGCAACATCTAGGAAATGACATGTAGTTCCATTACTCATGATAAGCATGATATCATGCTAGCCTGATCATCAAAAAGCAATGAAGCAGTAGCTTGTAAACATTTATCATACTATAACAAAAACATGCAAGAATTACATAGAAATGTATAACCCAGAAACATGAAAACAAAAAAAAAACTTGCTTGAGAAACTCAACAGGTCTGGCAACATCTGTGCAACAAAAGCTGAGTTAAAGTTTAGAGTCCAGTAGCCCTTCTTCAGAACTATCTGCACAGCACGCGATGGAATTTATAGCCTCCCAGTGCCGGGTAAAGAAATAATGGTGCTCATAAAGTACACAGCCTGCCTGCCATCCAACCCGTCCTACTTCTGACCAGTGGGTGGAAAAGGTCATCATGGTTGAAAGAAAGCCTTTGTCCGTGAGCTATTGTACATGAAACAGAGATCAGGGTCTTGTGGGCAGGGGAAACAGGTAATTCTGGTTGCTCCAGTGACAGACACCTTGGCAGCCATTGGTCATTAATTTCCCATCAAAGTTCAACAGGTTTTCTAAGGTCTTCTTGAATTCAGTTGCCTTTTCATCTTATTGTTAGTTATGTTCCTCCAGGCTATCATCTTCACATTTTTTGTCATCTAAATCATTAATATAGTAAATTAGTAAAATTATGAACAGACATAACATTGATTGCTACGGCTGTACTTCCAATCTGATAGACCTCTCCTCAAACTGTCTGCTTTCTATTTTAGTAAGCCAATTTGCTATTGATTCAGCTGTTTATCACCTGACTGTACATGCTCTAAGACAGCATTTGAAAGTTCAGTAATACCATCAACATCCCTGATGAAAATCCTAATGTACAATTTGCCTAATTATTGAGTCAAACGTATCCATTAAATCTTGCAAGGGAATGTTTTGCATAAATTTTCTGGGAAACAATTTGCCTGGGGTTTTCAATTTCGGGCTATAGCTTTCGTAGAGACATATCATTCGCAAGAATGATGATTACAAAACCATTATCTTCCCAAATTAAATGTGCGAAATAGTGTCTTAAAACTGTACGGCAGCTTCAATACCATTAATCAATTTCTGATCTATAGATCTTCACAAATGCAGAAATGGCTTCCTTTTTAGCTTTGATGCTATTTTCCCTGAGATTGCAGTGATTTTCTGCTTCTATCACAGCAGTATATCAGGAAATCCTTCATAGCATCTCCAAGTGCCCACGATCTCAAACATAGAATTATATAGTACAGAAGGAGGCCATTTAACCCATCATATCTGTACCAGCTCGCAATAGAGCCATCCAATTAGTCTCACTCTCCTGTCTTATCTCCATAGCCCTGTGAATTGATCACGTTAAGGCATATATTCAGCTCTCTTTTGAAACTTCCTATGGAATCCGCCTCCACCCCTCTCTTAGGGAGCACATTCCAAATCCTAACAATTCTCTGAGTAACGAAGTTTCTCCTCATCTCTCTTCTAGGTCTCTTGCTGACAATCTTGAAAATTGTGACTGCTCGATACTAGCCAACTAGTGGAAACAAAATATCCTTCGTCACCCTGTCAAAATTGTTCATAATTTCTAACATACCAATAAGGTCACCTTTAATGTTCTCTGCTCCAAGGATAATAAGCCTAGTTCCTCTCATCTTTCCTTGTCCATAGTCAAACAAAATTTTAAAACATCCATTCATTCCTATGGTACGCAATTTTACCAGTTCTCCAGAGATCAACTAGGAGACGTGATGTTGAGACAGTGTAAAAATGTGAGGAACGAATGCCCGTTGAATTCTTACTAAACCTGGGAGGTGGATGACGGCCACCAGTTATGGGCCTTTTCCTGCCTTTGCTGACATTTAACCATTGATGGGTAGTCCTTTGCAGGGTGAAAAGACTGTCTGCTGAAATCTCTTGTCCTCCTTGAAGACTTACACGATGGGCAGATATCCTCTACAGGATCTCTGGGGTCCAGGGAGGGGTCTCGCTGGTAGATGTTCTCTTTACTGCAGCAAGCCATCTCTCCCTGCTCACCAACTGCTCCCCATTACCAAGGCCTGCTGATTGCCTCCAGTGCCCCCTGGCACTACCCATCTGGATAGAAGTTTGACATCCTTTCATGGTCTTTTGTTGAGATACAATTCCAGCAGTGGCCACCACTCTTGATGGTACTGCTGACAGTGTTGAGCTTCGGGCCAGGTGGCTTTGGTTCAAAGGAATGACCACACTGACAGCAACCAATTTGTTGTCTGACACTGGTAAAATAAAAGCAATCCGGCAAATGGCTGAGGTAAGTTCACCTCAGGATTCCTGCCAAGACAGTGAAATTTAGACCCAGATTTCAATTAGTTAATCCTTGCCTCTTCACAGAAAGCAATCACCACTATTGGCTCAAGTTGTATACACAGTGCATTGTTCCATGAAGTGAGCTATTAATTCAATGGATACTTATCCCAAGACCCTAATTCTCGTCCCAATCAAATACTGCTCTATAGTCTTCTCAGAAGGAGTGAAGTGACGTCGAATGATCGGCTTGTACTGGTGGACTAATGTTTAAATCTGAATAAAATGGCGGCTGCCATCAGCAGTAATAGTTTACCTTCACTTGCAATAGAGTTTTGTCTTTGGAGAAATAATCTTGCAAAATGGTTCTCGGAAGGCACTTCCTTATTTATATTAGAGGCCTCTTCTGTGCCTAGTGTGCAATACTTCTGAATTAAACAAAGAAAGACAACTTTACTTTTCTTTAAATTCAAAACCATTGTAGAGGATTATCTGGAACAATAAATGCAGATGACATTTTCTGAAAGGATAGCATTGACATTTCAAAACTACAATTTCTTGCTTGCTTTCACTGTTTTAACAATACTCCATTCATCCCACTAAACTTTAAATCTGGATTGCATTGATTCGATTGAAGGCAGAGTTTTGATTTTGAAAGGAAAAATGAAATCTTGAGATATAACCTGCTATTTTCATCAAAGATGTGATGCCTGTGCAACAGCATTTTTGAATAAGGGCATATTTGGAAAGATAGAGGTGACTCTTCATTCTCCCTCAAGGTATCTTACGTTTTCATCACCACACAATCTAACACCGAAGGTTGTAGTGTTCTTCATACCAATAATTCAGGCCTTTTAAGTATATTCCCCTAACAGAAAAGAAGTTGTTTTTTTCTTAATATATGGTCGAATTACATTTTTTTGCTTTTACACATGGAGAAAGGAATTTATAGGTCTCTGTGGTCATTACTCAGCAAGCTGGAAACTATTTTCAAGAAAATCAGTGCTTCACAAAATTATTGCAGATGTGCAGCTTCCACTGTATCAGGCACAGTATTTTTTTTCACCCCAAAAACCTCCATCTCGCTCATGAAGGTCTTGAATTTTGCTGGACTATATTCCAGTCATTTCTTGTAATTCACCCAAGTAATTACTTTTCATGTATGAGCTAAGTAACAAGAGAATGCTGTTAACCTTACCCATTCAGCAGAAACTGGTAATTAAAATCTCACATGTTCTGATCGAGGAGAGGCCAGGAACTGATTGTTCTAGAGTTTAAACTGTTTAATTGAGAATGGATAGATTACTGTCTAAACATGATCCTTTTCTCACATATACCATTAAACAACATGCCCTGAGCAGGAAGCGACAGTGAGTTTTCCAGCAAACCAAGTTAACAGGCAGAAAGGACTTAAAAAAAAGGGGGAAGTTGTTTCTAAACTTTTAAGGCCTTCTGAAAACCTTTGTTCACTCTTTTTAATGTCATATTTTTGGGTCAGTGTCCATTTTGTCTGATCATGCTTTGGAAGGGCAAGATGAAGCTTATCCATGGTTTTCTACATGAAGGAACAGCTCTCTGATGCTCATATGCCTCCAAAACATTTTTTTTAAATGAACACCTGGTTGAAGTAACAGCAGGCAATGCAACCCAAGCAACACTGTCTTGTCATCTTTAGAAAAGAATAGGAAAGAAAGAGTTTAAAAGTAAGCATTTCTTTTATTTGAATTATTTTCCTGTTAATTAACAAGGAAGCTGATTATTAATAGTAATTGCAAATGCGCTTGGATTTAATAAGAATATGAATCAGGCCATCAACAGCCAGCTGCATATTGCTTTTACTGAACCAATAGACATTGGTGGCCTTCCTCTTCTTGTCAGTTAAGTATAGACGACCAACAGTGTGTGTCCCAGAGATTACGAAAATGACTTTAGTTGTTGCAAAGGCCAAAGAGGAGTAAGCCTGTTCTCCATTCAGTCTTTTTATGATAGCAATCAAGTAAAACAGTAGATATAGACATAGTCAATATGACTGCAGTATGAATAGGTCAGTAATCCTTTGATTGGCTTCTCAGTTGGATACGGGCTATGTACCACATTACATTTTACTACCATCGGAGATTGAACAGTCTACACTTATGATGAGCAAATATTTGAGGACAAACAAATGTGTGTGCAGGAATAAGGGAGATTTTTTTAAATTCTCGACATGGATGGGTATGCTTCATACCAGAGTTGGTTTTACCAAAGAATAATTCCAGATAAAATTCTTACGCAAATAAAATTCAAGGGTAATTTGGAAAATTCAGGGAATATGATGAATGTGTAATTTCTAAAATGTTGGTGCTGTTGGAGGAGCATATTTCCTATTACAGGCTAAATGATGGTGCAAACCTAACAGCATCACTGTAATTTAGTTGTGTCCAACGTTCTGTGATTAATTCAGTTGATAAGTTATTCATAGCTACCTGTATAGCTTTGACTTGTGCAGGGGACAAATAAAAAGAAATCTAGAATTTAAAGGCATAGTGCTCAATTGTAAATGGCTAGAACCAAGGAATAATGATCAAGACGTAATATCTTTAGCTAATTTGTCAATTGGAGTAGGAGATATAGGGAAAAAGAAGTAACCAAAATAAAATGAAAAGAAAGCTAATATGAGATAAAAGATAACCTTTCAGTTGAAATGAATTCCAAACATCTATTATCTCTCTGTTTGTAAGAGGGCTGCACTAATGTTGAATATATATTGTTGCTCATTTACTCAGCCATATCACAGGAGATGTCCTTTTGTCACTTCTGCTTCATTTGGATCAGTGTTTTGTAGGTCAGGACTGGAGCGCTGATGGGCAGTCTCAAAAACAGTGCAATCCCACTGCTGTCTATGGTCATTACATCCTGCCAGGAATGGTGCACAGAGATCACAAACAAGGTAACTACTTACACAGACCTTTTTGCAGAAGCACATTTATTTTGACGGCTATCAAATACAGAACTAGATGCCATATTTCTCTGTTGGACAATCACTGGCAAAGCCTGTAATTGTTTCCTGTTCGTGATTCCTTGAGAAGACGATGGTGAGTTGTTTTCTTGAGCTATTGTACTACGTCTGGTGTAGGTACATCTCGTGTTGATAGGAAGGGTATTTCAGGATTTTGATCCTGTGACAATGACGGATTAGTAACATAGTTCCAAATCAGCATGGTGCTGGCTTAGAGGAGCTTGAGGGTGATTGTTATCCTATGTATCTGCTGAGCATGTCCTTCTAGATGGTAGAAGCTGTTTTCAAATGAATATCAGTGAGATACTTCAGTGTATATAGTGCCCACAGATGCTATTCTGCATCAGTGATGGAAGGAGTAAATGTTTACATGGGTGAATGGGGTGTTGATCATTTTGAACTACTTTGTCCTGGGTGGTGTTGAGCTTCTTCAGTGCCATTGGAATGCATTCATCCAGAGAACTGGAGGACATTCAAACACCTAATGTCCTAACTTGTACCTTGTACATGGTGGGCAGGCATTGGGGAGTCAAAAGGTGAGTTACTGAACTCATCTTAGAATTCCCACCCTCTGAGCCACTCCTGAAGGCACAGTTTTCAAATGGCTGATGCTATTCAGTTGTTCCCATTGTGTTGTACATCCAACCTGCGATCCTACCAGTAGGAGGTTTTCCCTGTGATATCTATTGACTTCAGTTCTGGCAGGGATGCATGATGCCACACTTGGTCAATTACTGCTTTGATGTCAAGAGACTAACACTTATCTCCTCTCCTCTATTCAGCTCTGTCACCTGTGTTTATATCAAGGCTGTAATAAGATCATGAGCCTGCTTTAACCCAAACTGATCGTCAGCAAGAAGGTTACTGCTTTTTAGATAATTGGTTTTTAATCAGGTTCAGGAGGTAAAATAACCCAGGCCTTATTTCTGAGGCTGAAGGTGATTTCTTACTCAGTTCACTACTAACCATCCAAAACTCAACTGGGACTTCCTGCTCCTGAAACACACATTCGCAGCGATGCGCCGGTATCTCCTGGCACTACAATCAAGCCTACCCCAGCTCAGAGCCTCCCTCTCCCAGACCTGCAAAGGACCTCTCCTGTTTTTAATTCTTTGTAGGATCCACAACCTGAACTCACAATTCTACTCAGCTTTATTGGACACTAAAAACTGTAAGTACAGTAAACTTACTGGTGCCTGCCACCCAAAACGGGCTTCATCCACCCCCCCAAATCCCCACAATGTGCCCGCCGCCATCGGCCATTTGGCCACTTTCGGAGCACCCACGGATGACGTCACATCCGCCGCCGCTGGATACACCACTTCTGGGACAGCAAACGCCATCGACACCTCTGCTGATGCCACCACCTCCATTTCCGAGGCCAACACCACAGACACGGAGGACGCACCTGCCGACACCGCTGCTGCCACCGCCTACCCCGCTCCCCCCACCGCCGACGCCGACGTCGCTCTGACCACCGCCGACACCGACGCAACTCCGCCCACCACCAACGCCAACACAACTCCGCCCACCACCAACGCCAACGCAACTCCGCCCACCGCCAACGCCGACGTCGCTCCGCCCATCGCCTCCACAGCCAGCAGCTCCAGAGGAGACAGTAGCACCCAGCCCTGCCGGGTCTTTACCATCCCCCCAGACATCCCCCTCACTGAGGACGAACGGTCAGTCCCCAGGAAAGGGCTCACCTTTGTCCCCCTCCACCCATACATCAACGAATACCGGTCACGCTTGGACATTGAACAGTTTTTCCGCCGCCTCCGCCTCCGCGTTTACTTCTTTAATTGTGAGCCTAACCCTCCCTCTACTGACCCCTTCTCCCGCCTCCAACACACCCCCTCCTCCTGGACACCACCCCAAGGCCTCCTACCCTCCCTCGACCTCTTCATCTCCAACTGCCGTCAAGACATCAATCGCCTCAACCTCTCCACCCCTCTCACCCACTCCAACCTCTCCCCCGCAGAACGTGCAGCCCTCCGCTCCCTCCGCTCCAATCCCAACCTCACCATAAAACCCGCGGACAAGGGAGGCACAGTTGTAGTATGGCGCACTGACCTTTACATCGCCGAGGCCAGGCGCCAACTCTCCGACACCTCCTCCTACCGCCCCCTTGATCATGACCCCACCTACAACCACCAAACCATCATCTCCCAAACCATCCACAACATCATCACCTCAGGTGACCTCCAACCCACAGCCTCCAACCTCATCGTTCCCTAACCCCGCACCACCCGCTTCTATCTCCTTCCCAAAATCCACAAACCTGACTGCCCTGGTCGACCCATTGTCTCCGCCTGCTCCTGCCCCACCGAACTAATCTCCACCTATCTCGACTCCATTTTCTCCGTTGGTCCAGGAACTCCCTACCTACGTCTGTGAAACCACCCACGTCTTCCACCTCCTCCAAAACTTCCAATTCCCCGGTCCCCAACACCTCATCTTTACCATGGACGTCCAGTCCCTATACACCTGCATTCCCCATGCAGATGGCCTAAAGGCCCTCTGCTTCTTCCTGTCCCGCAGGCCCGACCAGTTCCCCTCCACTGACACCCTCATCCGCTTAGCCGAACCCGTCCTCACACTCAACAACTTCTCTTTCAATTCCTCCCACTTCCTACAGACAAAGGGGGTGGCCATGGGTACCCGCATGGGCCCAAGCTATGCCTGCCTCTTTGTAGGTTACGTGGAACAATCCCTCTTGTAGCTACACTGGCCCTAAACCCCACCTCTTCCTCCGTTACATTGATGACTGTTTCGACGCCGCCTCATGCTCCCACGAGGAGCTCGAACAGTTCATCCACTTCACCAACACCTTCCACCCCAACCTTAAGTTCACCTGGACCATCTCTGATACCTCTATCTCCTTTCTGGACCTCTCTGTTTCCATCTCTGGCAACCACCTGGAAACCGATATCCATTTCAAGCCCACCGACTCCCACCGCTACCTAGAATACACCTCTTCCCACCCACCTTCCTGCAAAAATGCCATCCCCTATTCCCAATTCCTTTGCCTCCGCCGCATCCCAGGATGAGGCATTCCACTCCCGTACATCTCACATGTCCTCGTTTTTCAAGGACCACAACGTCCCCCCTCTCAGTGGTCGAGGGCGTTCTTGACCATGTCTCCCGCATTTCCCGCAACTCATCCCTCACACCCCCTCCCTGCAATAACAACCAAAACAGAATCCCCCTCGTCCTCACGTACCACCCCACCAACCTCCAGATCCAACGCATCATCCTCTGACACTTCCGCCATCTGCAATCCGACCCCACCACCAAAGACATTTTTCCCTCCCCACCCTTATCTGCTTTCCAGAGGGACCACTCTGTCCGGGACTCCCTTGTCCGCTCCACACTCCCCTCCAGCCCCACCACACCCGGCACTTTTCCCTGCAACCGCAGGAAGTGCTACACCTGCCCCTACACCTCCCCCCTCAACCCCATCCCAGGCCCCAAGAAGACTTTCCACATCAAGCAGATGTTCACCTGTCCATCTGCTAATGTGGTATACTGCATCCACTGCTCCCCTTGTGGCCTCCTCTACATTGGGGAAACCAAGCAGAGGCTTGGGAACGCTTTGAACAACCCTTATGCTCGGTTCGCACTAAACAACTGCACCTCCCAGTCGCGAACCATTTCAACTCCCCCTCCCATTCCTCAGATGACATGCCCATCCTGGGCCTCCTGCAGTGCCACAACGATGCCACCCGAAGGTTGCAGGAATAGCACCTCATATTCCGCTTGGGAACCCTGCAGCCCAATGGTATCAATGTGGACTTCACAAGCTTCAAAATCTCCCCTCCCCCTACCGCATCCCAAAACCAGCCCAGCTTGTCCCCACCTCCCTAACCTGTCCTTCCTCCCACCTCAAGCCCCACCCCCATCTCCTACCTACTAACCTTCTTCCGCCCCCTTGACCTGTCCGTCCTCCCTGGACTGAGCTATTCCCTCCCTAACTCCCCGCCTACACTCACCTTTACTGGCTCCATCCCCGCCTCTTTGACCTGTCTGTCTCCTCTCCACCTATCTTCTCCTCTATCCATCTTCTATCCACCTCCCCCTCTCTCCCTATTTATTTCAGAACCCCCTTCCCCTCCCCCATTTCTGAAGAAGGGTCTAGGCCTGAAACATCAGCTTTTCTGCTCCTCTGATGCTGCTTGGCCTGCTGTGTTCATCCAGCTCTACACCTTGTTATCTCTCATCCTCTTCAAAAAAGGTGTTGCTTTCAGACACTTTAGATGTAGAAAAGGGATTTGATAGGATAATGGGATGGACTTGAACTTAATGTTTTTGAGATAGATTCTTCATGCAGCATGCTCTGGAACGAAGCTGTGAGAAGATCATGCATAGATGCATAGCAAACAGGAGCAGAAGTAGGCCATTCAGCCCTTTAAGCCTGCTCTGCCATTCAACATGATCACAGCTGATCAACCAACTCAATACCCTGATTCGACTTTCTCCCCAAGCTCTTTGATCCATTTAGGTCAAAAAACTGTACCTAATGCTATCTTTCAGACTTTCAATGTCTTGTCCTCAGCCATTTTCCGTGGCTGAGAATTCCACAGGCTCACCACTCCCTGGGTGAAGAAACTTCTCCTCATCTCAGTCCTAAATGGCCTTGCCAAAACCTTAGAATGTGGCCCCTTGTTCTGGACTTCCCAGTCATTAGAAACATCCTTCCTGCATTTAACCTGTCTAATGCTGTTAGAATTTTATAGTTCCTATGAGATCCCCTCTCATTCTTCTAAGTGCAAGTGAATATAGTCCTAACTGATACAGCCTCTCTCATGCATCATGCCTGTCATCCCAGGATCAGTCTGGTAAACATTCTTCATACTTCCTTCCATAACCAGAATGTCTTTCCTCAGATAACGGTATCTAAATTGCAGACAATATTCTAGGTATCATCTCACCAAAACCCTACAATAAGATATCCCTGCTCCTGTTCCTGAATCCTCTTGCTATGAAGGCCAACAGACCATTTGCCTCCCTCACTGCCTTCTGAACCTAAATGCTTACTTTCAGTGATGTACAAGAATACCCAGGTCTCATTACACAAACACCTTTCCCAATGTAATTTGCCTTTCTGTGTTTGCTATCAAAGTGGATAACCTCAGATTTATTCACATTATACTTCATCCGCCCTGTATTTAGCCACTAAATCAACTTCTCTAAATCACGCAACAAACTGCATGTTGAGACAGGAGCAGCAAGTTCAACTATGTTTAATAGTTGGGATTTGATATGTCTTGTGGTTCCCAGAAGTCTGAAATAATTGCATTTTTTTAACAGAAACTGCAACTTACATAGTGGTTTCAGATCTCACATGCCTGACACAATTCTAGATTTGTGCTTGTCTGAGCCTGGAAGACAAGGCTGCGATGGAACTAATCAACAAGGACAATGACTTCAGGATCCTCTGGATCTGGCAACACCATCCTCTCTTGGGTGACCTCGATGTGCTCCCAAACAACTGTGGAGCAGATGCTTTTCTCCAGGACGAGCTTCCAGCACTCAAGATCCAGTTGATCTGGAGCAAAAGCATGAATTCATTTCTTTTGACAATCAAAGTGCATTCTGAGCAATGTAGTCTACCTTCAGCTGTGCCCTTTCCTTTGTCCATGGGCATCGACTTTTCCTTTTCCAGACCGGTACGGCATCAGAGAGCTGCTTGCCACCCTGATTGATTTACCCTTCAGTCCCCTGTTTGCTACTGGGTCAAAATGTTCCGTGTGACTAATTGGGGATTCCTGTGACACACTCAGTTTTGGGCATGTGGCAAAATGGAGTTTACAACTTAAAATTCACCTGTTAAAAATAAATAACCTTTTAGCAAACTGTATTTAAATCTCTTTGGAGAATAAAAATGATGACTTTTCACAAATGCCAGTGATGAAAATGCTGGTTTGCAGAGGTATGTTGCTAGAAATGACAAGAATACAGCATTAACATGGTCAGAAATTGTCAAAAACTCATGTATTGCAGTCAGCCAAAACATGTGCAAAGACACCTCTCCAAACTTCGGCTTCATTGTGCAATCCATCCGTAGCCCTGTGTATTCCTCTTTCTCTTTTAACATCGGCTTTCAAGAGATGGATGTTTCATCCATAAATGGCATCTTAACTTACTTGGTACCACCACAATGGGGTTTGTTCAGTTCAGTTGGCTGACAGGCAATTTGTGATGCAGGGTGGCGTGAACAGCATGGGTTCAATTCTTACACTGGCTGAAGTTACCATGATGGTCTCTTCTCAACCTCTTCCCCTTGTCTGAGGAGTTGTGATCCTCAGGTTAAACCACAACCAGTCATCTCTCTCCCTCTCTTTCTCTCTAATGAGGTCAGAAGTTACATGACACCGAGTTATAGGCTATGTGACTCTGGCAAACACGGTGATAGTAAAGATGAAGTCCCCATAGCCTTACCAGACCATATTGCTGTTGTCATTAGAGAGCCATGATGTGGAGGTGCTGGTGTTGGCTGAGGTTGGCAAGTTCAGAAGTCACATGACACAAGGTTATAGTCCAACAGGTTTATTTGAAATCACAAGCTTTCGGAGCTCTGCTCCTTCATCAGGTGAAGTCATTTCAAATAAATCTGTTGGACTATAACCTTGTGTCATGTGACTTCTGAACTTGCCAACCTCAGCCAACACCAGCACCTCCACATCATGGCTCTCTAATGACAACAGCAATATGGTCTGGTAAGGCTATGGGGACTTCATCTTTACTATCACCGTGTTTGCCACCACTACAGATGCAATCCTACAGATCAGGCATTCAGGTAAGGGGCATATGGCATCTCCTGTTCATGAAAATCCAAAGGTCAGATGTTTCATCAATTGAGTTAGCAGAGGAATCGTTAATTTCACAAGAAACTGATTCTTTTTTCAGAATCTAAGACTTAGGTCAGTGGCATAACTAAAACAAATCTCAAAAATATTTACTTAAATCCATGTTAACTTGGAAGTGTGTTCAGACAAGCAAGCCAGTTTAACAGTCATTTCAATTGCGTGCCTCTTTACTGCGCAAGTGCAGTTTCTCCTCGTACTGGGAATACAAAGGCAATCATTGCATGTGCTCAGACCAAGTGTTTGGTCCTGCATATGTGCAAGCAGGCTGCATAACCGATACTGAGGCTTGGGAGGAGATCGAAGACACAGATGTAGCCTTGACATTCAGGGAACATGACACTGCTTCCTGAAAGTTTTGTGACACATCTCTCAGCTTGTTACAGCAAACCTGTTGAAAACCATTATGACACCAGTGGATATCCAGGCTGTCATACTTGCTGCACAGAGTGTCACTAGTGAACATTTTATTGTAATGAGCAGATTAAAAGTGTGCCTTGCCCTGGTTGTGAAGCAATTGTTTGCAGTGTGCTGGAAGGTTACGCAAGGGCAGCAAAGGATGGGAAGGTCAATTGACCACAGTAGGTTGCAGTAGCTTTATATGATCTCCAAAGTGTGTCAGGTAGAATTCATTATTTCGGGAAGCAGTCACTGAGAGCCACATCTGCCTCACTTGCTGTCACCCAGCCCAACTCCCCACACCATTAATACTGAGGCCTGCTGACAACTATGACAGGTTTTCTGGCTTTGAGTCTGTGCTAAATAGCACAGCAAGATTTTAATAATATGAGCCTGGTATCTCTGATTGAGTGGGGTGGTGGGGGAGGATGGGCGGCAAAGCACAAAAAGACAAAGCAAGGCAGTGCAAGGCAGCGATGCTTGGCACAAAGTTAGTGAGCTCTATGACAGTGAGCAAAGAGCCCAGAGATGCATCCTAGTCCAGTCCATGAGCTGAGTACCTGCTTCTGTGCACACAGTGTTCTTGCTGCAGCATTACAATGACAGTTGTTGGTGCAGTCTGAAGTGTGGTTTTAAAGTGCATATGCAACCTGTAAGTGGATAAGAGATGTGCCACGAGTGGTGTTAGAGACTGGTCGCCAATGTCCATGTATATGACATGCATGTGAATGGTGTACTCAAAGCATGCCCTGGATTTCAGTTCCAGTCGTCCAACGCGGAAGTCATTTAGGACAAGCTGAATCTGGTTTCCTGGTTTCTCTGGATTCCTCGTTAAGTTTTCCCAATGTCGGTCTTATTGATACTGCCAGACCTGCTGAGCTTTTCCAGCAACTTTGATCTTGTTCCTGATTTACAGCATCCGCAGTTCTTTCGGTTTTTATGAAATAATGACCTTACTGGGACTACGGTTTCCAATTCTGGACATTTGAAGGATAGATTTCTTGGTAGAGAGTTTGAAAATGATTTATTAGCGTGACCTCAGGGAAGAGTGATCAGAGAAAAGTTAGGTTGTTTGCCTTCAAGCCAAAAGCTGCAATGGATTTGATGGAGGTGTATGAAATTATTAAACATTAAATAGTAAACATTGTTTTGAATGGCTGAAGATATTGTGTTGCTCGTTAATGATGCTACTGATGTTGTTGATGATCTTTTCTGCTTTATCATCTTTGGCATTGTTCAAATATGGACTCTGTTCTTCTCATCTGCTTATTGGCTTCAGTTTGATGATGTATAATCTTGGACTCTGAGCTTTACCAAGGTTTGTTTTGCTTTCAGATTTTTAAGTTATAATCCTATATGTATACTGTCTGTCCTCTCAACAACTCAGGCAAGGAGTTGGACGTTTGCTGAGATGTTGAACTGTGCAATGAGTTGTTATCTTAACTCCTCCTGGTCACTTGAAAGATGAGTCTTTATTAGCAGATTTGTCTTGTACTTCCTGTCATTTACTAACTCATCAGCAACTTTCACATTGACCTTAAGAATCTAGCTCAAAATTACAATAAGCCATGTCTTCTTTTGTCTTTGGGCACTTGATAGTGTGCCCTTGACCTTCTGGATGTGGTTTTCTATAAAATCATGTTCCCTTGGGTAACGTAGGAGTAATGTTGAACCCAAGCTTTACAGCAAATCTCTTCATTTCTTTGGAAGAGAACTGGATTCCATTGTCTCATGTTCTTTCAGGAATGTCTTGTACCACTAGGTAAGTTTTCTCACAACTAATCCTTCCCATTTTGTTGAATGGAGCCTTTGAGTAATAGTCTGCTACTTCAAGATAGCATTCTTGATTGTGTGTGAATAAATTAGTTCTCTCACAAGGCTTGCTCCTTACTAGCCATCATCGCCTTGATAGCCAAGTATTACTTCTGGCTCACAATGCTTGTAGATATCACTCTTTTGATGCATTTGTAGATGTCTACCCAGGGCACAGCTCTTCTGGTTTTGAGCTTACACTTATCTGTTCCCATGTGGCTATCACATACCTTCTGGAGAAGTTCTTTCTGTAAAGTTTTGGATACAATGATTCTGGATCTGTAGTCAGCATAGCAGCACCATCAAGTGGGATGTCATCTCTGATTGACTAATACACTATATTGCTGGTTCTGATTGTTGTGTCTTAGCAGGCCACCAACGGTCTCCTGCAGGGAGCATCTGTCGCACTGTGTCTTTGGTGTTGTCATCTCTCATTTGACTCCCTTTCAGCAGTGACATGCTCAGTCAGTACTAGATCTCCATGCCTAGATTTCTTAAACTCAGGATTACCATGTAGCAAAAAAGTAGAGCATCTGACAACACACTTTGAAAGCAAAAATACTGTGGATGCTAGAAATGTGAAATAAAATAGAAAATACTGGATAAATTCAGTAGGCCCAGCAGTATCTGTCCTTAGTAAAACAGAGTTAACATTTTTAGTTGGATATCAGTCTTCTTTAGAACTTTCTAACACCAATTCAGTGGCTTGCATTTCACAGTGAAATTGAAATTGTACCCTGAGGACCCATGAATAGCTCCTGCAGCCTTGTTGATGCTCTACACAGCTATTTTTCCCCAAGGAGATTTGCTCTGGTGGATGATGACAAATTTCCACTATGAAAATTTTCTCAAAGAGATACGTATAAAATTTCTCACATCCAATCTCACAGCCAAAAGTTGTCTTTCCCTGTTGGCATATCTTGTCTCAACTGATAATAGAGCTTTAGCAAATGTTTTTCACTTATGTGCCAGGGATTTTCTTTCATCACAATGGAATTTAGCCAAGCTGTAGGCTCTGTGACTCTGGCGATCGCTTTCTTTTCTTCCACATCTTGCAGTTTTCATTCAAAATTTCTTTTTAATTTTATTAGTACTTTAGGTTGAGGATGGATCATTGGTTTTGCCACTGGATCAATGATTATCTGATAGTAAAGATTTTCAAGGCTTCCAATTGTCTCACTAAAACATTCTGGATAAATTTGAACCAGGTACTCTTTGTTTCTGATTGCAGGACACTTTTCAATGTGTGTACTACCTTCAATCCCTCCTTGATCTCATGGTTTATTAAGATCAACCATAGCTCTTTGCAACTGCTCAATATCAAAATGGCAGAATCTTGTTGTTTCCAGGTCATGTATGGTTTGGTTTCTGTTCTTCCTAATTTTCCTTTGTTTTTATTATGAGGTTTATAAGATTGTAAAGTTTTGCGGCTGTGTCTTTACCTTAGGATGAAATGAAGTGGTTATGTGATCTGTTCTTAAGCCCACCTAACAACAGGTTTGGATAATGTAGTAGTAAAGACTAAAGGGACATATGGGTTGTTTTGCTTTGAAGAAGGTGTTAGGTGTTCACATTTGCAGACAATAGCAGCTGCTGATGTTCACAGTGATTGGGCATTGGACAAGCTCTGTTGTTTGATGTGAATGCATGACATTTATTTCTGTATATTAACTGGTGTGATTGTACACAGCTCTGGCAAATCTTTTCCTTTCCCTAGTGTGGTTTCTCTTATTGTTGTTTTATTGTGTCAATCCTGCTTCCTTTTTGTTGACATAACTGAAGGCTACCCATTGAAATTGCTGTGTCCTCATGCGTCTCATTGTGCCATCATGTGTTTAGGCATGGTAAATAGCCTGTAAAGAGATATTGTGAGCTTATCCTTTTCAGTTCAAGTTTATTGTACATCAGAGTGTGCAGAACTCCAAACAAGCTGATCCCCCTGTAGCAACACCACATTCCACCCCAAGAAACTAAATAAAATGTTTTTACAAACTTACCTTGTTGGGCATCTTCTAGCCCTAGTTCATGCTTCTAGCAGGCTTGGTTTGGAAGAAAGCCATCACAATTCTCCAGGTTAAGTCTCAGGTTAAAATATAGCTCAGCCACTGAATAATGTCAGGGAATCACAACCTGCATACTTAAAAAGACTCTCCAAGGATTCAAATTCTAAATTGGTACATTCAATATTAATTACAAATCTGTCATGATGTTTGTAAGAAATTTCTGTACAAGATTTTAATAAAGGAATTAGCAAGTTATTATAAACATGATAACATTCTATTTAAAATATTGAATAGCAAGATCCCATACCGAGTCTTTGTGTCTTAACTATTAATATTGTGTCATCCAGACAATCCAGCCATGTTTCTTATTTTTAACACCCAATGGAAAGTGGTATCTTACCATGAGTTTTAGTACATTGGTAGCTGAAGGATTGTATCCCCATACATCTTCCTTAACGTAATGTTTTAATGCTTTCTGATCACCTCTCATCACAATGTAGGAAATGTTTCAAACAACGACTATGTGGTCACAAGAGAATATTTTCAATGCTATTCTCTTTAAAAGTGTACTTGGAACCTGGCTAGGGATGCATCTGGTATGTAACAATGCTCTACAAGCCAAGTAAACTGTTATTTGAAATATTTTCCAGATTCAAGTACACTATAAAACAGTTTAAAATTTCAGAGGTTTGTGGAGTACTAATACTCAATAATATTGAACTTTTATAAACTGATTGGATATTTTCCTGAGTCAGACTAAGACATGATAGGATCTTTGCTTCATAACAGTGTAATTAAGGATGAGTGTCAATTGTATTCCACATACTATTCTTAATGAAACTGAGATATTTTCAATTAGCACGAACAATTTCTTGTGTTTGTTTGACCAGCAAATGGTCAACAAACCAAAGAACCCTAAAGACAAGAAGTGAAAACTAAAATGGGATGAGAGCCATTAATTGTCCAATTAAGTATGTCGTTTGGTGTTAGGGTGAAAAACAGTCCATGAGCCTTGCCATCCCAAACCTTAAGCAGGGCAAAGATGGACAAGTGGTAGGGTCCTATCCAGCACCTGCCTGATTAAATCCACCACCCCTCCCCAGCTTTCAAACACATTGGACAGTACCATACAGTAACCACCCCATGTCAATAAGTGTATTTTAAATGTGGTTACAAACCATCCCAATCAGCATCATCCACATGTATGGACTTACTATCAATTGATACAATTATTGAGTCACACCTAAGACCCTTTTTCAACTAAAGGTCAAATATTCTTTCCAGTGGGGAAGAGGCTTTAACCAATGTGGTGAACAACAGAAACTCAGATGCATGTCACCCTGACAATTTCTCACTTTTGGAAGCAAGGGCCCTCAACCATGGGGCAGGTGATGGTCTGGTGGTATTATTGCTGGGCTGTTAATCCAGAGAGCCAGGTAATATTCTGGGGACCTGGATTCGAATCTTGCCAAGGCAGATGGTGGAATTTGAAATAAAAAAACAACTGGAATTAAGATTCTGATGAGGAGTACAAAGCCATTGTTGATTGTCAGGAAAAACCCATTTGGTCCACTAATCCCCTTTTGGGAAGGAAACTGACATCTTTACCTAGTCTGGCCTACTCCAGACCCACAGCAATGTGATTGACACTTAAATGCCCTCTGGGATGGATAATAAATTGCTGGTCTAGCCAGTGACACCCTCATTGCATGAATAAATAAAAAAAGGGATCATCAAGTCATATTTCATGTTCCAACCAAAGCTAATTTTTAGTCATCCATTGTGCGCAAGGAGATTGCACAATGGCATGTACTTAAGTCTCCTGTCTCATACAATCCAATAATTGATAGTTCCTCAGTCATCATTTCTCAGAAAGCTTACAAGATTTCTGCCTTCATTACACAACCTGAAGGACCATTTCAACTCAGTGACGAAAATCTTTCTGGTGTCAATGTTAAATCTGTCATCTGATAGTTTGAATAGGTGTCCCATGGTTCCAGTGTTGCAGTGTAACCTTAAATAGATTTATCACTCCTTTCTTTTCTTTTTTCAAAGCATTCTTGTAATCAGAAAGTCACTGACTCCTGCAACTCAAGCTGAACGCTAGCAGTTATTAGTGTGATAAATCATACTAATAGCTGCATCATTAAGCCAGGCCAGAAACAAAATGTTTGCACATTTCATTTCAATCCACTATATTAGGTGCATGACAGGTAATTGGCTGATAGCAAAAGTTTTCTTGACATTGTGCAACACCCACAATATTCCTTCCTTTCCTGCATGTTGTAATTTCAACTCTTAATTGAGATACTTATGAGGCACTTCAGTTAGGAACTTGGAAAAAACTGAAAGCATCTATCATAGACCACACAGCAGTCTTGGTCTGCAATCTTACAGCATTCACATTCAGCTAAATAATGGCACAAGACCTTCCCTTCATCGTAATGTCAGAAGTGGGGATACTCATTAGTAATTGCACAAAATTGAGCACCATGTGGCTCCTCAGATACTGAAGAAATTAATGTCCATATGCAGTAGGACAGCATCCAGGCTTGAGATAATAACAGCAAATAGTATTCTTACACACTAGTGCTAGACAATGACCATCTCCAACAAGAGGAAATTTAACTTGAAAGGCAATGGCACAATCATCACTGAATTACCCATTAACAAAGTCCTGCATTCTGTGCCATTGTGCAGAAGCTGATGTGGACCTTCCATATACATACTATAGTGACAAGATCAGAGGTTAGAAATTCTGCAGTAAATAACTTACCTCCTGACTCACCTGTCCACCACCTACAAGGCATAAGTCAAGAGTGTGATGGGATTCTCTTCACTTTCCTGGTTTAATGTTAGCTCCAGCAACACTAAAGAAGTTTGACGACCTTGTACAAATCAAAACAGAAATTACTTCAGAAATTCAACATGCCTGACAGCATCTGTGGAGAGAAAACAGTTTCTCCAGCAGTTTCTGTTTAAACTTGTTTCAGATCTCCAGCATCCACAATTCTTTTTTGCCAACCTTATTTTGTTGTGATCATGCACCCGAACCATTTAAGATATCTTGGGTTGATTCATTATCACCAATCCTTCTTGCTTGTTTCAGTCTATGTCACTAATTCCATTTGAGGAAGAATCACTATTTGGCTAACTCAAGAAAGCCTGGTTAAATTAGTTTCTTTTAGAACTTAAATTCCTTTGCTCTGACAGAAAGGTATGAACCAAGGAAGGTATCTTTTTTTTAAATTAACCTTGTTGCCACCAATTAAGGGATAGATAAATAAAGAAGGGGATCCAGTTCATCCCTCCCCACTTAACGAATACAGATATCCTGTCTGAAACTGTAAGAAGCTTGGAAATCTTACCCAGAGCATATTACTTAGTAGCTAGTTATATCATATTTGAGATACATGATTGCCTTTTGTAAGATATCAGGCTCAACTTTAAGAGCAAGTTACACATTACAGCTACTAAAACATTTTCATCCAGCATTGGTAGCAAGCTAATAACACTGGTTAGCTCCCCCCAAGAACAGTTATTTATAGGGTCACTGGACCCAAAATGTTAGCTTTTATTTCTGTCCACAGATGCTGCCAGACCCATTGAGTTTTTCCAATTCAATACAAGCCTGTTGGTGCTGTTTCCTCAAATCTTGATACTTTTGCTTGCGTGCTTCAGGAACTAACCCATGTACATCCAGAATAACCTTTTTAAAGATATAATAATCTATTGAAACCTCCTCTGACAGTGATGCATAAAATTCGTTTGCAAAACCTGTCACCTGGCTCCATATTTTCTTCAAATATTAATAGGTATATTATGAATTAAACATTTCTTCCCTAGGATTTAGATTTCTCATCTGAGCCTTCTTCAGCATCTGCAGTCTTCCTTTCATCTCCATCCTCCTAAATGAGTACAATTTCTTCAATTCCCTTTCTTTATCTTTTTCACTCTCCTGAATTTCTAGTTCCAGCCTCTTTCTCTCTGTTTTCCCTCAAGTTAAAGCCTGTTGAGTACTCCCTTCCCCTCCCCCATTTCTGAAGAAGGGTCTCGGCCCGAAACGTCAGCCTTCCTGCTCCTCTAATGCTGCTTGGCCTGCTGTGTTCATCCAGCTCTACACCTTGTTATGACAAATGGGACCAGATCAGTTTAGGGTATCTGGTCAGTGCGGACGAGTTGGACCAAAGGGTGTTTTCTTTAATATTCATTCACAGGATGAAGGCGTCGCTGGCTAGGCAGCATTTATTGTCCATCCCTTATCAGCCAGAGGGCAGTTCAGAGTCAACCACATTGCTGTGGGTCTGGAGTCACATGTAGGCCAGACGAGGTAAGGACGGCAATTTCCTTCCCTAAAGGACATTAGTGAACCAGCTGGGTTTTTACAACAATCGACAATGGATTCATGGGTCATCATCAGATCCTTAATTCCAGATATTTATTGAATTCAAATTCTACCCTCTGCCATGGCAGGAGTCGAACCTGGGTCCCCAGAATGTTATCTGGGTCTATAGTCCAACGATAATACCACTAGGCCATCACCTCTCCTGCTATGCTGCATGACTCTTTAACACAGTACCCTGTCTCTGCTTTCTTACCATAACATTAGACTATAAGATATGGGAGTAGAATTAGAATTAGAGTAGAATTAGGCCATTTGGCCCATTGAGTCTGCTCCGCCATTCGATCAATGCTGATATGTACCCTCTGATCCCTTCAGCCCTATGAACTAAACATAACATCTTCTTGAAAATATTCAATGTTTTGGCCTTGGCCCCTTTCTGTGGTAGAGAATTCTATAGACTTACCGCTCTTTGGGTGAAAATATTTGTCATCATCTTAGTCCTAAAAGTCTGCCCCATATTGTTAGAGATAGCAAGAACTGTAGATGCTGGAGTCAGAGATAACACAGTATGGAGCTGGAGAAGCACAGCAGGCCAGGCAGCATCAGAGGAGCAGGAAAGTTGACGGTGCGGGTCGTTTCTGAATTTCTGAAGAAGGGTCCTGACCCAAAACATCAACTTTCCTGCTCCTCTAATGTTGCCTGGCCTGCTGTAGTTCTCCAGCTCCATACTGTGTCATCCTATATTGTTAGGCTGTGACCCGTGGTTCTGGACTCTCCAGCCGTGAGAAATATCCGTTTAAATTCCTATTAATATAGTCCTGGATGATCCAGTTTGAGTTCATAAGTCGGTCCTGCTATCCCAGGAATCAGTCTGATAAATGTTTGTTGTACTCTCTCCATAACTGGAACATCCTTCCTCAGATAAGGGGACAAAAAATGCACACAATACTCCAAGATAGTAAGAACTGCTGATGCTAGAGAAGGGTACCAACCCAAAACGCCAGCCTCCTGCTCCTCTGATGCTGCCTGGCCTGCTGTGTTCCTCCAGCTCCACACTGTGTTGTCACACAATACTCCAGGTGTGGTCTCACCAAGGCCCTGTACAAATGCACCAAGACATCCCTGCTCTTCTACTTGAATCCCCTCATTACATGCCATTTGCCTGCATCACCTCCTGCTGTAGCTTTGTGCTTACTTTCGACTTATTGATGTTTGTAAAATCATGAGCGGCTTTGATAAGGTGAATGACAAGTGTCTTTTCCCTAGGGAGGTGAGGTTCAAATCTGAGGGGCATATTTTTAACGTTAGAGGAGAAAGATTTGAAAAGGACAGAAAGGCAAAATTTTTATACAGAGAGTGGTTTGTGTGTGGAATGAACTGCCAGAGAATGTGCTGGATGCAAATACGTTTATAATGTTTAAAAGACATTTGGATAAGTTCATGAATAGAAAAGGTTTGGAGGGATTTAGGCCAAACACAAGCAAGTGGGACTAGCTTAGTTTGAGGACACAGTCAGCATGGACTGGTTGGACCGAAGGGCCTGTTTCCATGCTGCATGACTGTGTTTCTCTATGACTCTACAACAACTGCTGAACAAAGACACCCAGGTCCCTTTGTATCTCCCCTTTCGCAATCTGTTATTATTAATAGTAAACTGCTTCTTATTTTTGGTACAAAGTAGATGACTTCACATGTATCCATATTACACTTCATTTGACATGCATTTGCCTATTCACTCAACTTGTCTAAATCACACTGAAACATCCCCACATCCTTTTCACAGTTGATCCTTCCACCCAGCTTTGTGTCAATTGTAAACATGGAGGTATCGCATCTAAATCATTAATATATTTTGTAAATCACTAGGATCCAAGTACTGATTCCTGTAGTACCCCATTAGATACAGGCTGCCATTCAGAATATGACCAGTTAATTTCCATTCTTCATTTCCAATCTACCAGCCCGTTCTCTGGCCATGTCAGCATGCTACCATGCACTTTAAATTAACATGCAAATTTCTTATGTGGTATCTGATGAAAACCCTTCTGAAAATCCAAACAAACCACATCCACTGGCTTCATTTATCAACTCTACTAGTTACAGCCTCAAAAAAGTCCAGTAGAATAAATAAGTATCTTTCCCTTTTGTAAATCCATGCTAACTCTATCCAGTCCTATCACTGTGTTTCAAGTGCTCTGCTATTAAGTTTTTATAATGGACTTTAGCATTTTCCCTACTTCTGATGTAGGCTAACCAATCTTTAATTCCCTGTTTTCTATCTATTTCCATTTTAAAATAGTGGAACTACATTAGCTATCCTCCAATCCATAGGAACTGTTCCAGAGTGTGTAGAATCGTGAAATAGGACCACAATGCATCTATTATTTCTGGAGGCACTTGTTAAGTATTCTTATGTGAAACCTGGTATCTGTCCATCAATTCTTTACCAACTACCCTTAATCCACAACCAATCTCATTTTTAACAAATATAAAGGATACCTGGTGAGACGCCAAACTTTTATCAAGACTTAACAGAGCATTCCTTCGTTTAAATTTCTTGGATTTTCTGTCTTTTCATTCACAATGAACAAAAAGAAGGAGGCATGTTTCAGTTTGCATGCTCAGGAGTCCTCTGACTGCTCTGCACATACAGATCTGTAACAAACTGCTGCCGAAAAAGAAAGATATATCGTCCTTTATAAAAGCCCATCCCATGATGAAAGTTAACCTTTTCAAGTCCTAACTAGCTTAGACAATAGACACGACCAGTGCAAAGCAACCTGCTCACTGATACCCCATCCACCACTTTCACCTTTCATTCCCTCCATCACTGACATATCATGACAGTCCCGTGTACAATCTATGAAGTTCACTGTGATAACTCACCATGTCTCCTTCTAAAGGACTTAACAAACTTACAACTTTATCATCTGAAAGACAACGAGAACAGAAGCATAGTACTTCAAGTTAAGTCAAACCACACATTATCCTGGCATGTCACTATATTGCTGTTCTTCTACGACAGCTAGCTCAAAATCCTGGAACTTCTTCCCTAATAACACTGTAGACATACTGACACCACAGTAGTTCAAGTAGGAACTTCAGCACGTCCTTCCCAAATGGCAATCATGGATCTGCAATAAATGCTGGTCTAGCCAGAAACAAATACATTTTGTGAAAGACTATTGAAAGAAAGAACTTTATAAGTGTTCTTTGGCAGCAGCATCCAAATCCAAATCTCTATCTGATCTAAACGCCATCCACATTTGGAATTATATTGACTTTTGTTCACTATCACCGGAAAGAAAAAAAGCCTGAGGAATCCCTTCCTAACATCACTGTGGATGTACCTGCACCACATGGGCCACAGCAATTCAAGAAGGAGTTTGTCACTACATTGTCAGAGTAATTAGGGAAGGGCAACAAATCTTTGATATCAGTGACTCTGGTATGCTGTGAATAAAGAAAGAAAGAAAATCCTGCATTTTCTGCTTTCAACATTTGGAAATCACCTTCAAGATTTCATATCTTTAAGTTCCACTCCTCCTCCCCAAACTACCATCTATAAAATAAGACCATATGACCATAAGACATAGGAGCAGAAATTAGGCCATTCGGCCCATCGAGTCTGTCCGCCTTTCAAACATGGCTGATAAGTTCCTCAACTCCATTCTCCTGCTTTCTCCCCGTAACCCTTGATCCCCTTAATTACCTGACAGAATGTTACCTGGATGAGTCTAATAAGTTAGAAAGAGCAGGGGATTGTTCCTCCAAGCCAGCACTTTCCTTGAATGGTCAGAAATATGTTTCATTTAAAGCTTCTAGTCTAATTTTGCTGAATCTTTAGCTTGATATATATGATCACAGCCTAGTGCAGTAGAATAATGAGGGCCAGAAAATACCAGCTTCAATATCTCATCTCTGCTGAATGAACTAATCTCAGTGACAGTTTATTTTGTTACCTCCTGAGTTTGAGAGTGAAAGCATTAATTAGTGTTTTAGGTCTTAATTGATCTCTGATAATCAATGATCTCTGCTGGAAAATGCATGTCTGCGCACATTTGCAGTGAAAATTACCAGTAGTGCTGTCTCCGGTCAAATAGTCTGCTAAAAGTCATGGTCATGTATGAAGAATGACCACTTGATTGAAAGACTGGAAAGCTGATAATGGCTGTGAAACCACATGTCCCAGTGTGAGGCAATACCTTCAGAAGAACTGGGAGGGGAAAGAAGACAAGAATGCAGATGTGATTTACACACACAATTCAGCAGAATCTCAAGTGTGTATTACGAAGAAAATAATTAACTTGCCAAAGCAAGAGACTAGAAAACTAATTATGAGCAAATCATATACTTTGCATATATGATCTGGTACAATGTGAGGACTACTGAAATGTCAATGATTCCTCCCTAAAATCAAAGCTTAAATGATAATAATTACATCCAAAATTTCTTCCCATGAGACTCAAAATAAAATGCAAAATATTAACATTAATAAAAAATGACATTATTTAAACTATAGTAGCTGCATTGTTCTGTCTGACCTAGACACAAATGTTAGTGGAGGCATAAGAAGGAATGATTATAAAACATATCAATTGAAAGCAAGATTCACTGAACATCATAAAAATATTCAAAGGTTTGAGAGAAAATCTAAATAATGAAATCTTTACAAATGCATTTTCATTACTGCTACTTAAGATGACTGATAAATTGCTTAATATTGTTAAGGGATATAATGGGGCATTAATTGTGTCTTTACACAAATGAAACTGGAAATGCCTCATGCTGACATTCTGATCAAAAAAAATTTTAAGATTTTGCAATTCCTAGAAATAACAATAAATACTTCAATTAATTATCTACAGAATTCATTATCCATACATGCTGTATTAAAGGATGCACTACATGATGAATGCTTTTTGGAAACTGTCCTAATGTGGCTCTCTATTGATGAAGGATCCAATGCATTTTTAATTCACAAGTTATACATGGGGATCATTAACAGTTTAATAAAAGCAAAATACCGTGGATGCTGGATCTGAAATTTAAAAAAAAAGAGAGTTCTGAAGAAACTCATCGGATATGGCAGCATCTATGGAGAAAGAAACAAGAGTTAATGTTTTGAGCCTCATGACTCTTCTTTGGAACAGAAGAATCCTGGAAAATTATAGTATTTGTGCTATTAACAAAGTACATAGATGAGAGAGTGGAACAGATGCTGAGGGTGCCAAAAACAAAAGATAAAGGGAGTGATGATGGTAGTAAAGGAGTCACCTTGATGCAAAACATGACACAGGTGGAGTCTGGGGATATGCACCCCTAGTCCACCCTTACCCCCATATCTTGCTTTCCTAGGTTTTCTCCACCAAAACCAACCTATTTTCAACTATCTAAAACTGTCATCAACATTTTGCTTCAAGACCACTCCCTGCTTCAGAGAGTACTTCTGAACATCTGCATTTCTCCAGCATTTGCAGTTTTTATCACCTATAGAAAATGTATTTCACTCAATGCCTCGTTCTGTGCCACTGAAGGCTTCCTTATGCTATGCTGGGGTGTGCTGCAAACCTTTCTGATTATCTATACTCAAAATTCCCTCCTGGCAATGAGGCGGATAACCACATGCAGGGCCTTTTATAGTTCAACTGTTTATTTTGTTTGGTTATTCATTGTCCCAATGACAGCCGTAAAGAAATAATATGCTGGTAGGAAAATAACATTCAATTTGACAATTCTTTTGAGTAATTAGAGAAAAAGTGTTAATCTAACTGTTCAGATGGGGCAATGCGATAGGCCTGAATCGGTATTTCTGGCCAATCTACGGGAGCAGCAGTTGCATCAGCAGTGGAATGGTAGTCCCGATGTGTTACTCCTGGAGTGCAGTAATGGCAATAGCGGCTCCAGAGCAGGACTCCTGGAATGGACTATGATGCGTTGGGGGCCTAAAGCCCATTGTAGAGAACCCCCTTCCCTACTCCGATGTTGACCAGAGCACAAAAAGAGAGGAAGCACTCTGTTTTTAGTTATATTCTGGTTAAATCTTAACTCAAAACGGCATCGGAGCATGGTAACATATTATACTTTTCACTGTATTTAATTGTTAAATACAAGTGACAATAAATCATCCAATTCAATCCAGACTTTATAATTGATTGGCAGGTTCTAGATCCCAAGAGAAGAAATCTTCATGCATTAGATGACAGATTATTGGAGGGATTTTTGCAAGAGGCCTAGCAGGTTCTCTCATTGTATTATACTTAACTACCTGTCATGTCAGATTCCAACACATCTTACCACGCACCGTTCAATTGGCATTCCAGACAGTCATGCCATCTTTAACATCCTGCTGTACACTGCTATACACTGGCATTTTGAAGCTGCCCTGCTCGGTCCATGATGTTTCCAGAAGATATACAAGAATGGGAAGGTGGTCTTCGACAGGGAGATGGATGGCCTGACAGAAGGGCTGATGCAGAGGAAGGGCATCCTTTCCCTGGAGCACCAGCAGGAGAGGCCATGACACCAGACCCCGGGATGCTGATCTCTTGGCAGCCTGGCCTGAGTCAGGTGGAACAGCCAGCAGTGTGGGCAGAAGATCGATGACCGTCTCTGATGCTATGGGGTAAGTGTCACACATTTCTCTTTGCCATCGCACTCACACTGTCTCTGCTACTCCACCCACCTCCCACCAAGGCCCACGCTCTGCCATTCTCACTAGTGCCTGCAACATCATCTCTCAATTGTTTTCACACTACACCCCCTCTCCCCAACAAACCTCCCACACCTATAACCCTTGCATGCCATATCTCACCCATGGCACTTCACCAGCTTTTGTCCTCCTGCACCAATGCTAACAGACAGGCCATTCACTTTCAACGCAGACAATTCATCCTTTTGCTCTATTTCAGGAGAAGAAAGCCCTGCACAGGGCAGAGAGAGTCCGTATTGGTGGAGGGGTGCCGACCATAGTCTCCACATGTGGAGAGAATTCTGGTCCTTGGAGGACAAGACCAATATTACTCTTGTGAGAATACAGAGACTTACATGATTCACCAATTGAGTGACTACCACTTTTCATTCCATTGCAACTTTCACAGTGACCCTGCACTCGGTCTCATTCGTTGCTCATTATTTCTAACCACGATGCCTCTCTTCTTTTTTGTTTTGGAGGTACAGCTGGCATCCCTACCACCTCCATGGTGAAATGGGCCAGCACTACCAGTAGGCACCTCCTGGTCCTGGGAGTGCCATGGCCTCAGAGGAAGCATTGGCAATGCTGCCTCCTTCAAGCCCCACCAGTTCAGATACTGATACCTTGCTGGGAACATTAGAAAGCATGGGAGCACTATCTGGTGAGTACCTCAGTGTGACAGCTCCACAGCTGACTGAGGGTGACACACCCAGGCTGCTGGCACTCAGAGAACTACCAGAGACCAGATGCCTGCTCTTTCACCTTCCATTTATTTTATTGTCTCTCTAGGTAGGCCTGAACTGATTACTGACACCACAGGGCTATCTCCTGCCTAAGGCCAAGCAGTGTGCCTGGTCTCTAATAACTCTCCAAGTGCCAGTGGCCTGTGGCTAATCTTTCTCAGCCAGCTGCAGAGCTGTTGTAGTCGAGATGCTCACAAGATTGTGCTCCCAAACTCTCTAAGCAAAACATTTTTACCAAGGTGTCAGTGTCTGGACTGGTAAGGGGTGCACAAGGCAGCCTTGCTGATGTTTCCTCTGACTCCACCTCAGACGTCCAGAAAGTGGCTTCTGAGGGAGCCAGGCATTTCTTTGCAGAGTTTGTGGAGATGCTAGCTGTACCTGTAAGACAAATCAGAAATAGCATTGTGGGGTCACTGTGAGAGTTGCAGTGCAATGAAGAGTAGTAATTACGCAGTTGGTGGAACATAAAAGTCTCTGTACCCACACTAGAGTGGTCCAGTCGTCTTCCTGTCACAATCAGGATTCTCTCCTCACATGGGATGAGGAGCCTAATGTCTGGAACTCCCCCCCCCGCCCCACCGAATCATAGGGGTTTTCTCTGCCCTAGTACGTGCTGTCTTCTCCTGTAAGGAGAAAAAGGGAGGGATAGAGTGAGAATAAAGTGGCTGTTTGGACTGATGGAGGTGATGAAAGTTGGTGAGGTGTTCCTCAGGAGTGAGGAGACAGTGCAGAGGCCATGCAGAGTTAGTGGTGTCTAATGTGTTGCGGATAGGGTGGGGAGGGTGTGGTAGTGGGAGCAAGTGTGAATGAGAGAAATTGTTTCAGGCAGCAGAGAGTTGGCAGAGCATGAGACTTGATTGGAGGTGGGTGTGGTAGCAGAGAAAGAGTGTGAAGAAGCAGAAAGGAAGAGAGTGGTGCTTACCCTGGCACATCAGAGAAGGCCATGGTTTTTTTCGATATTGCTGACTATGTCTCTGCACTGTGGAGACTGAACTGACCTGATTGGCAACCTCAGACCAAGCTATCAGGGTCTGGTGGTACGGCACCCTCTGCCAGTCCTCCAGGAAGAGAACTCCTCCCCTTTACATTATCCCATCCACTACAACCTCCAGGTCTCTATCACAGAATCACAATGTTATCTTCCCCTGCCCCACCATGTTCACGTTCTGTCCATCAGTGAGCAGAGCTGGTTCTGAATGCCAGTGCTCTTCTGGGTGAACAATAGCCTCTGCACAGACACAAGGGATGCCAATCTTTTGGTGGATATTCGCTAAGGCAAGTTGTTCCATGAACAGTATGTGTTACGGTGGAGCCAGAATCAGACATGATGATCACCATAAGGACAGGGCAGGCAATGAATGAGCTGAGTTTGGTGGAATTCAGCGAAAGTCAAAAAATTTCAGATTCAGCCCTATGACTGTCACATAATTTGATGACAATAGCAGATGAAATTAATGTAATGTTGGCATCTTCTCCAGATCATTAATGAAGAGAAACGTAGAACATTGAATCCTAAGGCATTTTGGACTCCAAGGGGAAGCAATGTCATTTAAAATCAACTTATGTTTTCACTCCTTTTCACCATCTGTTATACATCTACCACACGCCCACAGGCTATACCACAAGGCACAGGGGTAATTTTAATTTAAGTGACCCTTTGGAAAACTGGTGATTTGCTAAGCCGTACAATTTACAACATGTCCAGATTTAATCTTTAAAAACTTCTGAAAAGCAAGTCCAAGTGCAGTTCTCCTTCTGTGTCTGCTGGGAGTTTCTATTCACATACTGCAAATGGTGACTTTTAAATATGCACCAGTGTCTCAAAGCCAACACTATGAGCTTAGGACTGAGACAGGGTGTGAGGGATCATGCAAGAAACCCCTCCCCGATGGACCAATGATGGCTGCTGGGCCACAGCTGTGGGTGCTGGCCATCCCCTGGAACGGTTGCCCCTTTTGGAATCATGGGCCAGACAGCTAGGGCTATTAAAACAAAAAGGGTAACAGACCTACCTTCTCCCGCACAGTCCACAGGCTGAAGTTGGCAGCTCCTAGCTCACCCATTGAGACCAGTCTATCCCTCTCTGTGATGATAAGTTGTATATGCTGGACTCATAGCTGTCTTTCCTGTATGAGAGCATGCTTGCTGCACTCATCATTGTTGTAGCTCTCTGAGTTTATCAGCTGAACCTTTGATGGATCAGATGACTCCTCACATCAATAGCTTCCAGGACAAACGTCATTGTGATGCCCTGGGCCACCTCCATTGTCTGTTGTCACCTGGACCACCCTCCCTCCACATCCTCTGCCCTCTTTCATGACCAGCCCACCTTTTTCCTCTAAGGATATTACACATTCCTTTCGCTCCACCCCTTCAAGTGTCAAACCCCTTTGACAGGATTCGTTTTGAAGTGTGCAGCAGACAATGGCCACACAGGATACCCTGACAGCTGAGTAACAGAGGCGCCAACCCAGTAGTTGTGACAGTGAAAATGTATCTTGAACAGGCAAATGGACAGCTGAATATTGATGGAGTGGAATGCCTTCTTATTGATAAACCTCTCTGGTCTGACACTGAGTGCCCTGATGGTGATGGGGGCCAGTCAATAATGGACGTAGCCTTCGATACCCGGACTTAGATGAATGTGGTAAAATCCAGTAAAAATCCAACGTAAAATTCTTCAAATAGCTAGTAAGCAAAGCAAAAAATGGTGCTAACACTCCATAGCACTAAACACGGTACAAAAATAATGAAGAAGCGGGATATGATGCAAGAACATAGATTTGCTCCATTTCTTAGAAAACTTAAAAATGCAGTTTCTCTCCAATTTAAAACACTTCAGTATGATATATACATTTGAAAATATCTTAGCAGCAAAATAGGATGATAATTTTGAAACATTTATAAGTTTTTTCTATTTTAAATAGTGAAAATTAAGGGAAAATTCTGAAAAACAAAACAAAATTGTAAAATCTTCTTAAAAGACAACAACAGTTTTAAGAATAAAGCTTTAGTAGCAGTTCATTCTCATTATCCAGTAATTAAAGAAATTAATTACAACATTTAAAAGAATTAGCAAGATTCGCTGAAGAAGACTGAACATGTAAAACAATTGAAATTTTTATAAGGATTCGAAACACTGAACAGTAAAATAATGTAGACAAACAGGAAGCTGGAAGAACACAGCAGGCCAGGCAGCATCTGGAGGAAAGGAGCAGCCAACGTTTTCCGAAACATTGACTTCTCCTTTCCTCCAGATGCTGTCTGACTTGTTGTGTGCTTCCAGCCTCCTGTTTGTCTACCTTGGATTCCAGCGTCTGCATTTTTTTTTGACTCTAGTAAATGTGTTTTTTTTAATCCTGAAAAGGCTTTAATAAATAATATAAATAAGGGCAACAACAGCATTTAAGTATAATGGTGATAGTGAAGGACATTACAACTTCAAGCAAACTTAAGATCACAAATCCTTCAGATTGAGAACTGAATGGGACCAAATGAAGAAACAATTCATGAGACATAGAATGGTTACATTACAGAACAAACCCAGAGAAGAACAAGTAAACACATTTCTTTACCCCGTTAGTCCAACTGCAGATCTTTTTAAAACAATAAAATATAAGAAGTGACAAATACATTTAATAATAAAGAAAATACAGAATCATTTGGCAAAATAAATAAACAACAGCATTTGAGAATCACTTCAAATCAAGTACGAATTGCATAATGGAGACAGCAAGATTTAACAGAAGAATATGACTTCCTGAAAAACCAGTTGAAAACTCTATTAATAACCTTTATACATTGCCAAAAATTCTGATTATTTTGAATGTTAGAATTTCTGATATGTCTCTTTCTAATATGTTACAATCAAAAGCGGAGCTCACATTGGAAAGAGCTATCCAGAAAACAACAGAGGCTGAAAGATTCTCAGCTGGATTATTGTGTACAGTACTGGGTGTCACATTATATGAAGGATATGAATGTATTGGAAAGAGTGTAAAGAGGATTTACAAGGAATTTTAGTCATGTGAATATGTCAGTTTTGAATGATATATTCAGTTATGACTGTTCTCCTTAGAGAGAAGAAGTATAAGAGAAGGTCTGATAGAGGTTTTCAAAATAATGAGGAACTGGATAGCGTAGACAGGCATAAACTGTTCCTACTGTTCACAGAGAGGAGGCGATGGCCTAATGGTCCAGTTGGTTCTGCTATAACATGATAGTTGTGTTCCTGCGCAACATTGCGTTCTAGAAAATTGCACTATAGAATGGGAAAAGCGAGGTTAGGGGCAGATCACCAAAAAATATCACTCAAAAGCCTAAAACAAAGGATAGCACAGTTTGAATAAATGTTAATTCATATCTAATAATGAAATAAAAACAAATTTAACACCTTACCTTGAATGAATGTCAAGATGACTTGATGAGGGAGAAGATTTTGAGGTCGCTCTGTTGTTAATGCAGGGGCTGGGGGTCATCATCATAATCATCATCGCCTTCAGGCGCAGTTGTGGTTGCTGGGTTAGGGTGAAAAATAGTTAATGCAGAAGTGGATGGCTGGCGTTCATTGTCTTCTGACTGTTTCCTGGGGGGTGGCTTAAAAAAGACATCCAGTTTTTGCTGCTTTGCCCTTTTTCTTCTTTCATAAAGAAGCTGTTCATAGGGTGCCAAAGAAGATCTTATTCCACGAACCGCTACCCTGCTGCGTTCTGCATTATAATCAGAGGAGGCAATGGCCTAGTGGTATTATCGCTGGACTGTTAATCCAGAGACCTAGGTAATGTTCTGGGGACCTGGGTTCAAATCCTGCCATGGCAGATGGTGGAATTTGAATTCAATAAACATCTGGAATTAAAAGTCTAATGAAGACTGTGAATCCATTGCTGATTGTTGGGGAAAAACCCATCTGGTTCATTAATATCCTTTAGGGAAGGAAACTGCCATCCTCACCTGGTCTGGCCTATATGTGACTCCAGACCCACAGCAATGTGGTTGACTCTTAACTGCTGTTTGGGAAATTAGAGATAGGCAATAAATGCTACCTAGCCAGCTTGTGTCCCCTGAATGAATAAAAAAAAATTCATGCCATTTTCAAGAACCATGGTACACAGATTTAATGTAATTTGCAAAAAGGCAAATGAGAGTTGAGAAATATATCTTTCACACAGTGACCAATTAAGGTTAAGTATGCACTGCTGGATATGTGGTGTCGGGAGGTTCAAATTGAAACATTCAAGTGGGTATTGGTTGACTTTTTGGATAGAAATAATAAGTGAAATAATTAATGATTAAAAGACAGAGGTTTGGCAGTAGGAAATGGTGGTCATTTGAAGAGCCATTATGGACACAACAGCTCAAATGGCCTCCTACTGTCTTGTAATCCTTTATGATTCTGTGAACACATCCCAGGAGGATGATGTAAACAGAAAGGCAATCTAACTCAAAAAGCTCATTAGGCTTTGTCAAAGTTCTAAAGCACAAAAACAGCAAAGCTTCACCTGATAGACCAGTACATAATGTCTTTAAATCCCTTGATGCTTGAAGTAATTGTTCCATTTACGGAGTTAAAAACCACATAAACAGAAATAATGTCCAGCTCTATTACACCGATGCAACTTTTGTAAGGAAGTGAGACATTTCCAGAAAATGTGCAAGGGTCAAAAACAAGTTAAACCTTAGAATTAATTAAAGCAGAAAGTGAAAATCTGTGTTCTGAATGTTCATAAGATTACTGCCTGTCCATAGCTATACATAACCTGTAATGTGAATACTGCACTGGAAAATGGAATTTTTCAGTAGTAAGTGATAGCCTTATGCATTTTTTTAAACTGCTTCTTGAGATAGTACTCATCAAGTTTCATTCTTACTACCTAATCACAGCCAGAGAACTACTTGGAATGGCTTTGCTTCCTCCCATCCTTGCACCATTACCTGCAGCGGTCCCCCAAGCATCGGTCCTTATACAAATGTTATTACTCATCCAGATATTGTTAGATGAAGAATTCATCCAAAATAGAATATGGGGAGTTTTATGGAATATATAAGGGCACAAAATGTGGTGTGCGGAATGACTGAATAAGGCAGGATGAGAAATTCCGATTTCCTGACCACAGCTGAGATGCAGAGATAAAGCCAGCATCACATTTGCAGCATATCAAATGGTACTCTGGCTTGTGGCAAGTTTATATTGATATATTTACAGGCGATGAATGTTCTTTAACGTGAAATGTTTTAAATAAAGGCTATGTCCTTCAGGGAAGGATACTGCCATCCTTACCTGGTCTGGCCCACATGTGACTCCAGATCCACAACAATGTGGTTGACTCTTAACTGCCCTTTGGACAATTAGGGATGGGCAATAAATGCTGCGCAGCCAGCGACACCTTCATTCCGTGTATGAATAAAAAAAATAAAGTGAACTTGTGGCAGAAGCTATTCAAAAATGACATGCATTAGATGGCATTGTGCAATTGCGGCTAAGTTAAGTGAGTGCCAATGTTGAACTCTATGAGACAAAGCAGTAAGTGTTGAAATGTTGCTGTCTGAGTGTAACAATGTGCAGTGATGGAAGCGAGGGTGTAAAGAGCCTGGTGATTGTGTACCACAGGGTCCGTAGGTATCTAAGAGCCACAATACCAGGCCCTGGGCTGTAAGGAGCCCACTGAGGTTGGAACAGAGTGGGCTTGCTGTGCGGTTGTTGGGGTCAGATCAGGGATTTTCGGCCTAGGGCCTACGGCAGCAGCAGCACCATGCTTCATTCTTTCTGTCCCTGGCTGTGGGTGCAGGGATGTGTAGAAGAGGAAAAGTCCTAGTGTCCTGATAATAGAGTTTAGGTTAACAGGGTAAGGTTCAGCAATAACAGAGGGTAGAGTGAAGGTGATGTTAGGGGGCAAGCCACAGGGAGTGTAGAAAGATCAAGATCAGGTTTTGAATCTAACATAGACAATCATTTTAGTCTATCTCTTCAAGTTCATCTTTTCTGAATATAACTCGATTGCAGTGCAAAGTGGGTCATCAATCCCTCACAATCTCTGCAATCACAACAGATCATAGACCAATTTGTTTTGACTTGTCTCTCACCCCACCCCACTTTGAAGGGTTATTGTTTGAAATTCCCTTCACATCCATAGTTGTGACATTCTATTGGTCTCTCTTCAAATAGCCACTAAATTTACATTGACAGCCATTTGTGGCTGTATCAGCTTCTTCTAAAAAAAACACAATTTGGAATTATAAGTTCAAGATGTTCACAGTATTTTGAGGTTGTAACCTGTGGTCATGACAACTGTTTTGGGCTGCCCCAGACTCTTTGCAACCTTGGTGTCAATTTTGGTCGAGATGTACTTTGTACCACAGATCCACACTATCAGTCAGGCTGCCTATTTATACCTCTCTAACACTTGATGACTCCATTCTTGCCTCAGCTTCTCTGCTTTCGGGTGGAAGTGAGTCCCTTGCTCGAAGACATTCATTTCCTCATTGAGAGACCTGACATCAATTGAAAGCTAAGTCCCATAGATTTGCCTCCAATTAGTCAGCAGGTGTTGGGGTCTTTAATCCAAGGAAGGCCCAATGCTGGTCAGTTAACTGCCTGTAGGTATTTAATTCCTTGAAGGAGACTCCTACAAGCTCTTCAGCCAGTAGTTTGACCTCTGTCACAAACATTAAGTTCCAGGTATTAATTATTACAGCTACAGACATGGCTTGGTGTGTAGCAGAGACATTTGCTCTAGAAATATTTCCACTTCTATCTGAGACTACAGTGAATTTTGAAAAAGAGATACAAGGGATCAAAAAATAAACATATGCTCGCTTTATATTTTGTTTTGTTGCCATTATTTTCCTAACAGCCAAGCAAAGTGATACAGGCTAGTGACTAAGGAAAAATTTGTTTGTTTACCAAGAAAAATATTGGGCAGATATAGAAAGTGGTAGAATTTTTCATGTTGTGATATCTCGAGGTGCCAGAAGGATGTCTTGACCTGGATCTCAGTGCTTCTAAATTCAGCAATGTTACCTGACTCAAATTTCAATGTTGCTGTTAAAGTCAGTCTGTTGTCAGCAATAATACTGTCATGGCAATGCACCGTGAAACTAGCTGATCAATAATGGAAATGCAGTGAGAGTAGCTGATCAATAATG
>NC_063345.1:40125462-40138893 GCF_021869965.1 Rhincodon typus
GATGTACAGAGGAATCAATTTTTACATGTTAATTTTATAGGTTTATAGACTGATTAAAAACACATTGTTAAAACGTTATTAACTTGACATTTGTATCCTTTTCGTAAATTAATAAATTGAAAATATAACTAGTTAAAAAAATTTGCATTTCAATTATTATAAGTTAAGAATAAACTACTATGTCACAATAAAGTGCCTCTATTTCATGGTTAGTTTCAATGCTCACTGCATACTCTCACAGAAAATAAGAGAAGAATATTGGGTAGAATCTTGTTGAGACAACAGGGGTCTTGGTCACAAGAGATCCTTATGGTCTCCTTATGGTCCTGCTGAACCACAAGCCAATCAGGCCATAGTGGGCCAGTGAAGGGGCTTTCATTCAAATGAGGACCCCAGAAGAGCAAGTATCACCTTCGGAGAGTTGTTGGCCAATTCGAGACTGTTAGCTCTTTTCCTAAACACTGCCACTGGGGAGGTCAAGACTGCTGCTGGAAAGACAGGGACCAGAGTCACGGGAATCAAGGAATGACCCATGCCACAGGTAGATAACATTGGGAAGGGTTTAGTCAGGTATGGGTTGTGGGGAGAGAGGTGTAGAGGATTCAGAAACAAAGGAAGAGATTTTGCTATCAGCAGGGCTCTCTTCATGTCAAGTCTTTTGATTGAGTGATCCCTACACTGACCCACCACTCCCAAATCAATACCACTCTGGGAAATCACAAGTCAGCTGCACCATTTTATGTGACATGCACACTATACATTGACGAGTGACCATGGACCTTCTCATTCCTGACTTAACTGTACTTGATGTGGGAAGGCAGTGGGGTTTAGGTACCCCATCAGCTTGCTCAGTTACATTCCCTTCCCACCTCCAGGCACCTCATGAGACAGAGGTAGAAGATTCCACTCAACGTCTCTACTGACTGTCTATTTAACACATTGTTAAATGAATGTCCTGGTTATCAATCACTATCTGATCTCCCGTTGCAGCTGTTGAAGGCCTTTTATGGAACCAAATAATTCCATATGTCTATCCTGAAGTGGACCTTTACTGCCTTGAATTCTGTTCACTTGTTTCATCTTCAGGATTCCTATTTAATAATGTATATGACCATTTACTCCCTATGGAAAAGCTGGCTAAAAATAGGTGCATTAATCTTAACATTTTTTTCCTCAATTTTGCTAATGACCTCATGAAGGAACTGGATTGCAGGATTACTGACAATGTGAAGGAGTCAAATTAACATCTGTGCTGATGAAACTGATGAAAGAATCACCATAGATTAATTACTGTGCCTCTTCAGATTTTAATCCTGCTCTTTCATGCTGTCAGAATGAAGGATTCCTGCCAGCCTGTTTCCTGAGATGACAAACATGTTGAACAAAAATACTTTACAGGCATTGGATTAATTTAATAGCGTGAAACAAAGAATTATTAGGTTTGATAAGAAGTCCAGGAATCTTTGATTTTTAGATGCTGGTAAAAAGACTCGCCCTTTTAAAGAGTTCCTTTTGACAAGATCTTGTTTTTTAAAAGGGATATTAGAAGCTTTCATGACAGGACTGCTCCTGAGAATGAAACTCTCATCTGAGTATCCAGTTTGTTGTTGAGCAGCAATTTGACTTCATGTACAATTGGTTAAAACTGCTGTTTCAAAATCCCAAATGTGGGGGTGGGGTATTACTCTGGAAGCGTTCTTTAATTGAAACAGGAGGGTTCAGTGCCTGGTAGAAGGCATTGAAACCGGATGGGCTTACTGCCTTCCAGATAAAGTACAAAAAACTATTTTCTGCGCGCATATAAACTGTATGTTAATTTGTTAAAATACATCGCTGTATTTCGTGCAGATGACTACAGAGCTTTCCCTCTCTCTCGCTGAACAAAAAAATTAGACTGACACTTGCTTGAAACGTTCTCATGTTTAAAAAAGAACTGCTGTACGTTTTTAGATCTATTCTAGGATAGCTTAACATGATGACGGTGAATTCTTCCATGCGATTTAGTGATTACAGCAGCACCAAAGTATCATCATCCTGAATGCAAACTCAGTTTTTTTTAGAATCCAGTTTGTGACCTTCAAGCTCTGGTCTTTCAGCTCTCGAAGCTCGAGAAACTCAAACCTATATAGAGAATTATTTGCTTCTCATTCACTAGTTTCGGCTTTATAAATGTCATGGGCTTGTCATTACTGTTATCCCATTGCTAGACAATATGAATCAACGTTTTGTAAAGTCTTCACAGTTAAAAGCATGAATCAATTTTGTTTCCATTGATTGTTTTTGTTTTTATCATCTTTATTGTCTTAAACATTGGTGATTATGACGTTTGTTAGTACAAAAGTTATATTTATTTAAGCAGAAGAGGAAACAACACAATTTAACAGCCAAAAGAACTGCGGGTGCTGTAAATCAGGAACAAAAACAAAAGTTGCTGGAAAAGCTCAGCAGGTCTGGCAGCATCTGTGAAGAAAAAATCAGAGTTAACCTTTCGGGTCCGGTGATCCTTCCTCAGAACTGTTGACTCTTCTCAGAAGGACTTTGTGCTTATCTCCCGTACCCCACCCCCTTGTGCTCAGAATTCCCCGATGTTAATTAGAGCAGCACGATTACGCCGGCGAGCGACTTATTTAAGTTTTGCTATGTAACATTGCCAGTCCTTATTAGCAATAAAGTCACATGCAGTGGTGGTAGCAGGTAAACATCGGCAGCTACATCGCTGCTGCTATAAACATCATGGAAACGACTGGACATTGGGTATGGTAATACACCCTTCCAACTGCTCAGAAATCGAAGCTCCCAAGTTTCAGCATATTACGGCATGCAGATGAAAGATATTAATATTGAAGTTGCTCAAGAAGTTAGATCACAGGCATTGTACACCTCTATTAGCATAGATGTAAAGGTAATGAAAGCATACAGCATAACTTTGGATGTTACAAGGGATGATTACTACAAAGAAACATTTGACAGAGTGGATGCTGTCAGATCTGCTGAGCTTTTTCATCATTTTCTGTTTTTGTTTCTGATCTCCAGCATCCGGAGTTCTTTCGGTTTTTACTTTTTCATTGCATCCGAGAAGGATAAGCAATTACTCGATTAAGGTCTTCACAGTTACAAAGAATTATGATAAAGTAAGAAGGGTCATATTTCTCTCTGCTGGTTAAACAGTAAAAAGAGAACACAAATTTAAGGTAATTACAAAAGTAATTATTAAAGGTCAGGTCTTTACACAGCGGACGGTTAGAATGTGGAATTCTGTGCAACAAAGCTTTGTCAAAGGGTTGTTCATAAATTAATTGAAAGGAAATAAATTGTTTCTTGAAATGTTGTAAGTGAACAGGAGAGAGGGATTACATAACACAGCTCATGTGGGGAACAACACAGATGCAGTGCTAATGAGCTGATTGGTCTCCTCTGTACTGTAATTTTCTATGATTTTGTGATTGTAAAATCTTAAATCAAAACACAAAGACCTCTTTGGGTTGAAACTTAGTGGTGAGTTTTTTTTTTGGAGAGGTATAAGTTTTGGTAAGCTTCCTGGAGGGTTTCTCCCCATGCACTTACTAAATTCACCTCATTAGCCACCTACCCTACCCCACTGGTGCCATTTTTACCCAATTCTCACTCCATTCTACAACTCACCACTGCCAGAATATCCTGGAATGCACCAGCTTCCCTGGTGCCGCTGCCATGTTTACAAGGCAATTGTGCAGCCAGACAAGCACTGTCTGTCTACAGCTGCCCTGCGTGGTTCCTGACATTTGCCCTGGAAATGGTAGACAAGGGGAAATTGCTACCTTGCTTTGTGGTCAGTGACCTGGAGGTCCTGCTGGATGGGGTGGTGCAGAGGTGGCATATCGTTTTCCCAGGCAGTCAAGGTCACAACACCAGACCATGTCAGCCTGGTCCAAGACAGTGCCCTCTCAACTGGCAGGAGGAATGTGCTGTAGGAAGAAGGTCAATGACATTCTCCACTCCTCCAGTGCAAGTGCCACTATCTCATCTCCAATATTTCAAGACTGCTCTTAACTTACTGTGCCAGGGACCCTTATCTGAAGAATATGCCCTGTGAGTTGACTGAGGTCAGCTAAAACCATGATAAACTTCCAGGCTTTTTGACTGTGCTAAACCCATATGATAACTACAGCAGTACTGTGAACCTAATATCTCTGGGCGAAGGGCAAGTTCCAAAAAGGTAAGGCAAGTCCATGCAAGGCAGGAATGGTTTGACCAGCGGGTGAGCTTGATGTGAATCAGGGCTAATCGGATTCAGGCCATGAACTGGGTATGTGTTTCTGAGGGCAAAGTGTCCAGAACTACATTCAACATTATCATTACACCCTGAGGTGCAGTACTGATGTGCAGAAGTGTCCTTTAAGTGGATTGAAGATGCATCATGAGGGCTTGACGGCTGGCACCTGTTGGATACCTGTGGACATGGGGTGATTATGGCCAGTGCCCATGGAGTGTACCTTGAGACGCTGGTGTTTGCTGCTCAACATAGAAGTCCTTTGGAACAATTGGTGAGCTGAAATCAGCAGGTTCTCCTGATTGTCAGCAGGTATCTGCTCTGACTTCCATGTCAAGAATTGCTAACAGCCAGATTGTATCAAGCTGTGCAAGCAATGGATAGCTGCTTATTAATGAGGTGAGTTCTGCAGTTAATATGACTGTTTACAGACAATAATCCTCCCTAATGGGCAGTTCACTACTGCCTCGTGAGCATCTTGCCTCAATGCCTGAAACTCAGTTAAAAGAGAAAGTGAATTGTTCCTAATGAGATGGACATTTGTGGACTTCTTATGTGATTCTACCACTTTCACACTATAGCCCATATTGTTCATGATCCTATAACATACAGATCTTTGTGTTTGCAAGTTGCAATGTGCAAAACTTAATTGGAATATGAACTTAAACAGTGTCACAATATGCAATCAAAATAATAGTAAAACTAATGGATGCCATAGTTATTTTGTGAAAATGGAACAGCAATTTCAAGGGAGGAATGGATGTATTGTCAAATCCTAAAGTTGCTGTCCAATTTACACTTTTTCACTGTTAGTCGTGTAAAGGCATCATCCTATCCTCAGCTTCCCTTTTATTTGCATTTTCCTGTATTTTTTCATCAGCTGCTGTGTAAACTCAACACAAAATTAGTCCATGTCAATACAGCATAAACAGTAAATTAAATGTTAATGACTGTCAATTAACCTCTAAACACAGAAAATGACCGCTATATAAATATGGAGTCTCGTTCCTTCAGATTTTGAATAAGTTGGGGATATTTTAAAAATATCAAATTTTAAATGAAGTATTTCTTTTCAGTTTCCTTTTCTCTCTTTCTTTCTCTGAATCCAATCCTTCTTTCCCTCCCTTTATTTCTCTTTTGTACCTGATTTAATATTGAATTCATCCCCCTTTACTACATCCTTTTTCTCAGTCATCCCTGTTATTTATTTCTCAATTCTTAGATCTTATTAGAATACAGCAAATGTTATCAGTAGCCTTTTCAATCAGTTCCCAATGCCCATCTCCCTCCGTTATCAGCTTGCACTTTCAGCAAAGTTCTAATCAAAACATTTTGAGGTGAAGATTCGGTCTAACTAATTATCTGCTATTAAGTGTCATGTTACATTGAATTTTGGCCTGAAAAACAAATATGCGCCTTAAAGACAAAAGCTTTGGTCACCCCTGTCTTGTTTCCAGTATTTTAATGATGAACATGCAAACATCTGTTTACATGATTGTAGACTTCCAGGCAGGTCAGGAATGCTAGAGATTGACAATCATTACAAATTCATCCCGACATCTAATCTTTGCTATCTCTTTCAGGCAGTCATGAGATTCTGAGCCTTCCGCCTGCCTATATCCTTTGTAATTTCAGCCCTAGATATACACAATACCACTTAGCTGTGTGCAGCAAGATATCTGTTATTGTTTATCTGAGCTAATGAGTTGCATTTGAGTGTATTTACATCGGGATTTAGAAAATATAATTTTGCGAGTAGCGTGTGGCCCTGCATATTATCACCATTTAGGGTGTTTTAAACCCTATACTTTAAAATAACAATGAATTTTACATTGGCCCCCTTCTCCAATTTCCCCAGCTACTACCCACTGTCCCCTCCCTCTGCTTCATAGCCAATGAATTAACTCATAAGTGCGCAACACGAATTAGAGCTGACAGAGGGATAGAGGGCAGGAAGTTCGCAGATTTAACGGCTAGTCTGTACCACCTGAGCTGATCCTACCTGAGGTACTTCAATCAGCACCAATGACCGCCAGAAGTGAAACATTCCCTCAGTGATGTGCAGCTTAAGTATGAGAGTAGGTATCAGGTCAATGTGCGGCAAATTCGATTGATACTTGTATTGAAAATAGGCCATGTCTGAATGATTAAGCTACAGAAATGATGTGGAACTGTACCTGAAAGAGAGAAATAAAATGATTTCTATTTATAACATGCCTTTCATGATCTTAAGAAGTCTCATTGCAATTTACAGACTCGAAGCACTTTCAATGCGTAAGCATTGCTATAATTTCGGAGATTGAGCAGCCAGCTCTCTCGGAAGCAAGATTACATCGGTTCAATGTTTGGATAATCTGTTTTCTGCTTGGTGACGTTTCAGATAAATGGGAAGAATTGTCCTTCTCTTCTTTTGAAGTAAAACATTTTTTGGGGATGTTTTACATCCACCTGAGAGGGGACGCAGAGTCTCTGATGGCATCAAATAATTTGAAAGACAATACGTCTGACACAACAGCACTCCCTCACCACTTCGGTGAAGTGCTCGGCTAGATTATGTGCTCGTGTTTCCTCTAAGGGGTTTGAGCCCATGCACTTTTTACTCAGCAGTGACAGTACCAGTCACAGTAAGTGAAAAAGGGCAACATGATCTGGAAAGGGAAATATATATTTAAAAAATTAACTTATTAAATCGAAAAAAAAAATTTCCATCCCCACCCCAACCTCTCACCACTACAGCCGATTGCTTAAGGCAGTAGAACCTCCTTTTCAGAAAAAAATTGATTGCTAACAGTTTAAGAATTGATTTCCTCTGAGACTATTAAAATGGATGCTGTGTGTCCATATATAGCAGCAAGAGACTACTATTGTTTTTTTCCACAAGCCAGAGTGTTTCCAGACAGTTAGATTAATAACACAAAGAATGTTGGTGCTTCCTACTGAGCTCGAATTAGGAAAAGGCAATCAGTGAAGGTTGGGAGGATATCCGTGGTCCAGCCAACTGCAATGAAGCAGCATTTTAATTGATGCCAGCTGCTCGTGAGATGAAAATCATTCTAGCAGCTTTAAATCACGTGTCCCCTAGGAAACTAGTCACTGAGTCTCTGCTCCTGCCTTGTCATTTGATGATAGGGTTGGGAGATACATTGAAGCTGGATGAGTATAGTTTGAAAATCTTATGTGGAGAAAGACCGGAACACAGTAAAGGAACTGGACTTCTTTCATGTTACTACTAGCTAGGCAGCTGAAGGGAAAACGATACAAGGAGGGAGTGATTAACACAGACCGTTGGTAAGGAACGTGTACGCTGACGGATAAAGGTGAGAGTTTTTATTTTTAAGAAAAAGTAAAGGACGGAGAAAGCTACACTCCTACCAGTGAGAAACTTGCAGTTGAATGCTGTTTTGGTGATGGAATTATTATTGTGTGCCCAGCTTTAATTAAAACTTTTTGTAAAACACTTTTTAACGGCAGGTTGCTAAAGGCATATGCAAACGTTACTTGTGCATTTCTACAGCTTGGGATTCTCGAATGGAAAAAATGAACACTTTTTTTTTAGACTGGAATTTGATACTGAGCCAATATTAGGATTTCTTTTTCTTTCAGCTCTAGTGAAAGAGATTTATCAAATGAGATAGGATCTTTTGAAGGATAAGTTGGATTCCTCACTTCAATAGCATAGCATTAGTTACAGATCTGTATGATTGACTTTCTATATGCTACTAACTAGTACAAAGGCATTTGGGTTGACAAATCGTGCGTCCACAGTTCTGGGTTTAAAAAAAAATTCACCCTTTATAGAAAGGAGGGTAATAATTTAATTGAATTTCAACAATGCAAAAGCATTGGTGTGCTTCAGAAATCGCATCTTCATAGGTCTTCTTATTTTGCTTTTTTGGTCTCTACTCATGCCACTCAATCTTGTTTAAAGCTTAATGCTGTATATGCAAAATGTTGTAGTCCTGAGCCACCACTTCAGAGTTGTTTTCTGTAGCTAGATAATTGTGTGGCAGCAGTGGTTAATATGATTTACTTATCACTCTTGGTCAAAGTAGCATTCCTAGCCCTAAAACATAGCCTTGCAGCCAGCCAACCAACAAGCTGGGAAGTTAATAGATAAATCCACTATCATTGGAGTGGATTGGACACAGTCATAACATTCCTCTTTTCTTCCCCACCCCCCCCCCCTCCACTGAACAACATACTGTCACTCTTTAAGGCTTATGTTTAAATGTCTAAGTGAAAGACTGCATTGCTTTATCCCTCTGTGAAACAAAGCATAGATATAAAAACTGCAGGAAATAGGAGTTTTGGTTGACCATTTGGCCCTTCAAACCTGCTGTGGTTCCTGGCTGATCGACCTTAACTGTTTCCCTCCCATTCCTAACATCCCTTAAGTGGTGCCCACACTGTATGCAGCATTAAATCTATTCAATGATTTGTGCAAATACTATGGCTGAGAATTCCAAGTATTCATTGCCCTCCTGACTGAGGCAATTTATCCTCATGGCACTGCTAAATTTGCCTGTTTTTCTGAGACTGTCTTTCTAGTCAAATGCATTAAATTCTGAATTTACCTTGTCAAACACTTAATCTTGTGTCAATTAAAACACCCTGCATAGTAATTCACTTGCTATCCATTAAACAGTAAGAACTAAGATTTCCTGTAAACGGTCACTCCTTCAACTGAAAGGTGGGGTGAGAAGTATTGTCCCCAAAGTAAAAGTCCTACTGTACAAGATTTAACAAATAATGCACTTCTTCCTACAGTGGGATGCAAAACATAGGATGCAAAGGTTACTATTTTGGGAGGTGAGAATCCTGGTGGTGATTACTTATGTAATTGAGGGTTGTTGTCCATTGGTCTTGGTGAGATGCATGTGTAATTGCAATGAGGTAGAGATGATGGTAGCTCTTGCCCTTGTGGGCCATAGAAGTTTATTGCTCTTGATACATTTCTGGATGTCCCTTTTGATGCAGGACACAGCCACTGAGCCAGGCTGGCTCAGTCTATTGGTGTGGCCTCATTTGGCAGTCAAAGGAGGAGACATTCTTGGCTTGCACTTGTGTTCACTAGCATGCAACTGAATTTTAAATATGGGATCAGAGGTTAGAAGGTGCCAGACAGTCAAGCACCTCTGTATTGCTCACCATTTCATTTCTCTGTTTTAGTTTCATAATTAGGTGGAAAAAGTGAAAACTGCATAAAAGAATTTGCTCTGGAATGTGACAATAGATGTCATGAAACTCACCACAATATTGTAGCTACCAATAGGGAAGTTTCAGCCTAAGGAATGAATTGGGGTTGGGAATTCCTACTGACGGAAAAGAATGGTCAATAGCATGGTTTTTCTGCAAGGGGTGGGGGCTGCAGATGCAGGACAAGATAAAACCCTTCAGTGTTTGAGATCCTGATCCAGGCAGTTTGCAAGGACAAATGATGGAATGGGCATTTAATTTGGAGTTAAAATGACTGGCCACGCATAATTGAATTAATGCATGTTGGCACTTCAAAAAAGCATGTACCAAAACATCTTGTGGAATTGAGATTTAGCTAAACTTGTTTTATTTCAATAAAGCCCTGCATGTTAACACAATGAGTAAATGTGGATGGTGATCTGCCTGAACTTGCAATATGAGGCTTCCACCATTCATTCAAATCCTGGTCTCTATTTTTCTGCACACTGCTTCATTTCTGAAGCAAGTACAGAGGACCGGATGGAAACTAACAAGCCTCACCTTCTAAAACTAGTGAGGTGGTAGAAGCACGCTACATCAGTCAAGGGTAGACTGAATCCTAGGACAAAAGCCTTGCCTTTCCCTGCCTGTTCAGGAGGAACAAGTTAATTTAATCACTTTCAAGAAAAACCTTATCCTGTGTATTTGTCTGCTGTCAGCTTTTCTGTAGTCAGAAAGCAAATGGCAACTTCACTCCATCTTGGATCATAGAATCTCTACAGTGTGAAAACAGACCATTCCTCCCTCTGAGGAGCACCCACCCAGAACCACCATCCCTTCCTTCCCCACCTTGTGACAAACAAGAATCAAAGGTTCACCTAAGAAGTCAGTTCAATGGATTCAATGCCTAAGACCTAGGGAACAGATTGCTGGGCCCCTTGCTGAGATACTTCTATCATGGACTGCCACCGGTGAGGTGCTGGAAGACTTGAAGGTTGGCAGTTGTGGTGCCATTCATCAAAAAGCAGGGAAGGAAAAAGAGCTAAAGACTTGAGACTGACATCAGTGGTGGGCACGTTGTCTCTCTCTAACTTGACTGTTACTTCAAAAAGACTCAGGATTGAGTGCAGAACAGTGGATATTGTCTATATGGACTTCAGAAAGGTGTTTAAAGTTCTGCATGGTAGACCAGTTAACAAGGTTATCACCTAGAATACAGGGAGAACCAGCCACTTGGATATAAAATTGCCCAGAAGCTGGTGGTAGATGGTTGCTTTTCCGACTGGAGGCATGTGACCAGTAGTGTTGCATGGATTGGTGTTGGGTCCACTGCTTTTGGCCACTTTTTTTTTAAATATAAAAATGACTTTGGATGTGAATATAGGAAGCCATATTAGTAAACTTGATGTCAAAATTGGTAAAGTGGACAGTGAAGAAGGCTACCTTTTTAAGAGTACAAAAAGTTGCTGGAAAAGCTCAGCAGGTCAGGCAGCAGCATCTGAAGGAAAACAGTTAATGTTTCAGGTCAGGTGACCCTTCATCAAAACTGATTAGTATTTGGGAAAACATCAGTTTATAGGGAGGTGGGTGGGGTAGGGAGTAAACAATAAGATAGAGCCCAAAGAGACGGTTGGACAGACAAAGGAGTTGCCAGTAATCGGGCTGGGAGGGTGAATAGTTGTTAATGGGGACTGTTAGTGACTAACAAGGGATGTGTAATGGCAGGCTGTGGTAACAAGGTCTAGTGTGTGGGGTGGTGGGCTGGGAAATGGAGAGTTTAGGCGCTAAAATTATTGAACTCTGTATTGAGTCTGGAGGGCTGTAGGGTCCCCAAGTGGAAAATGAGGTGTTGTTCCTCCAGCTTGCATTGAGCTTTGCTGGAACACTGCAGCTTGCCAGGCAACAGGTAGTTCAGGGTCTTCTTCGTGAGCAGAACATCTATGCTTTGTTTCTCCAATGTAGAAGAGACCACATTGTGAGCAGTGAGTACAATGGGACTTTCCTCAGATGGACTGAGGAGTGGCAAATGGAGTTGACATTAAATGTGAGGTGCTGTATTTTGGTAGGGCAAATCAAGGCAGGAATTGTACACCTTTAATGGTAGGGTCTTGGTGTGGTCAATCAGACCTTGAGGTGCAGGTTCATAGTTCCTTGAAAGTGGAGTTCCAGGTAGACAGGATAGTGAAGAAGGCATTTGGTATGCTTGCCTTTATTGGTCAGTGCTTTGTGCATAGGAGTTGGGACTTCATGTTGCAGCTAATACAGGACATTGGTTAGGCCACTTCTGGGATACTGAAATTCTGGTCTCCCAGCTTTGGAAAAGCTTGTTAAACTTGTGTGCTGCAAAGATTTGCAATGATGTTGCCAGGGTTGGAGGGTTTGAGCTATAGGGAAAGACTGAATAGGCTGGGGCTACTTCCTTGCCTCATTTGGAGGCTGAGGAGTGACTTTAAAGGCTTAAAATCATGAGGGGCATGGGACAGTGAACAGATGAGGTCTTTTCTCCCTAGAGTGGGGAAGCCCAAAACACAGGGCATAGGTTTAACATGAGGGGAAAGAGTTTAAGGGGCCTCTCCCCCCACCTCTTCACCAGCCCCCCTCTCGTATGAAGTGAGCTGCCAAGGGAAGTGGTGGAGGCTAGCACAACTATCACATTCAAAAGGCATCTGGATGGTACATGAATAGGAGGGATTTAAAGGGAAATGGGACTAGATTAATTTAGGATATCTAATTGGCATGGATGAGTTAGACCAAAGGGTCTGTTTCCTTGCTGTAATCTGACTATCACAATCTCAGACCTGTTTCTTTCGCAAAGATGCTGCCTAACCTATTGAACTTTCTGCACTTCCCATTTTGTTTCAGCCCCCCCAGAATTTGCAATGTTCTACTTTTTTAGTATTATTCAACTCCTGAATCAGCTGCAATTGAACTACTTTTCTCATGAAGTTTTTATTTCTCCAGGTAATGTAGATTTGTTGAAAAAGGAAACATTTCTTTAAATATTCCACATTGCTCATGAACTGGCATAGTTTTACTTAAGATTCCTATTTCAATTCAGCAAACTTTCTCCTTGCATGTCATTGGCTTTGTTAAACATTGAGTTTGAACTTAAATAATGACATATATAATTCAGAAACTAATGTAAAATTCTGATTCTCTTCCCTAGAGGATCCATTATTGAGATTGCTACATAAATGTGTTCTCATTACTCAACTGGAAGAGAAATTTTTTCCCCTGTTGGTTTTTTTTACAGTCTATTCTAGGAAACTTCTCAAATGCACTCCACAAAGTCTTTTGGCTAGCTTGTTCTGATTGGACTACGATTATTGTTCTGCCTTTGTTACAAGCTGCTCTTGTTTATTGCTTATACTTTGCGCAATAGCATAACGAGGGTGCCTGAAACTATCCTCCTCGATGTCTTTGGATTTCTTTTTTTAACTTCCATCCCTACTGAATTTACTTCCTGCCTTTTGAGTAAGAATTCTTCCTGTTGCTGCTATGCTTTAGTCCTATTTTAATGTTTTTACTACTCCAAGTACAGTAAGATTATTTGATTAAACAGCTTGATCTTTATGGCTTCAGAGATGGTAGGACCTGCAGATGCTGGAGAATGAGATAAGGTGTAGAGCTGGATGAACACAGCAGGCCGAGCAGGAAGGCTGACGTTTCAGGCCTAGACGCTTCAGAAATGGGGGAGGGGCAGGGGGTTCGGAAATAAATGGGGTGGGGGTGGAGAAGAGAGGCAGGGATGGAGCCAGTAAAGGTGAGTGTAGGTGGGGAGGAGATAGGTCAGTCCAGGGAGGACGGACAGGTCAAGAGGGTGGGATGAGGCTAGTAGGTAGATGGGGGTGGGGCTTGAGGTGGGAGGAAGGACAGGTTAGGGAGGCAGGGACGAGCTGGGCTGGTATTGGGATGCAGCAGGGGGAGGGGAGATTTTGAAGCTTGTGAAGTCCACATTGATACCCTGCAGCCCAAGGGTATCAATGTGGACTTCACAAGCTTCAAAA
>NC_063345.1:40139293-40201779 GCF_021869965.1 Rhincodon typus
AGCCTTCCTGCTCCTATGATGCTGCTTGGCCTGCTGTGTTCATCCTGAGCTTTATGGCTAATCTGTTTGCCACTATTTAATGTAGTAGCAAACAGGCTTACCTACTGACGGCTCAATTCACTTGCATACAAGCCCTACAGCTGTCTTTTCCAGCAGTTTATGTACTCTTGCGTGTATTTTGTGCCATTTCTCAATCCATGTAGATGCTCTGTTCATCAACAGTTAAATGCTTAATTCTGGTGCAGGTATATTGCACACTATAAATGATGACAACCTATTGCCTTGGATCATTGGGGGCCCCTCTTGTATTTTTGCCAGTCAGAAGGTGTCACAATATGTTTACATTATCCAGACTAGTGTCTAATACAAGGATGTATAACAAATACCTGCCACACACTAACACTTCAAGGGCAATCTCAGGTTGGTCTTGCTGGTCAGTGTCCACTTTTTGGAGTGGGTGACATGTCCTCCTTAATTCCCAATGAAACTTTGTAGGAGTGCCTGGGGCCTATTTGAAAGGGTCCTAGATTACTTTAAAAGTACTTCCCCATACGTTGGTGTTGCTGAAGCATCAGGCGCTGCTCCTTTTTGTAACACTTTGCTTTGAAGGAGTAATAGAGGAATACAAGAGGACAGTGAATGCTCAGTCTTCAATCTCCCAACACTGATTTCTTTCAACCTGGAAACAAAATTAGTCTGTAGTACAGTCATTTGCTTATGAGATTGCTCTCATGAAGGCTGACTTACCACTTATAACAGCTGTTTATGACTGGCATTCTTATCCTAATCACTACTATTTTTTGGCTAATTGTCTGCAAACTGAAATCAACATTGGTCAAGACCAGTATGAAAAAAGCCATCAAATTGACAGGTCATGATCTGTTGCACACTTCAGTTTGAAAGTGGATTATCACATTGACATGTTTTAAAACACCATTGATTGTCAACATTGTTCTCAATCGCATATCTCAAACACCTTCTCAATGTTGACAGTTTGGCACTGGAGAGGCTAACCTCCATAATATGCCAAGAGTCAGCAAGCTTTCCAAATGCAGACCTAAAAATTGGTATCTGTGACTTGAAGTTATGAACTTTTGGCCTCTTGTATGAAAGCCTCTTTTTCAAGAAAGCAAAATCTCCCTTGAGAGAGACATCCCACTAAATAGATTTGAGGAAACAAAGTTCACATCCCCTGAATCGAATCCATTAGAAAGCCAAAGTAAACTTGTGGGATCCATTGAGTAGGAAAACCTCTTTTTCTAATCAAACTATTGGTTTACTGTCATGTACTGAAATAGTAAAGCTTTGTTTACAGGCAGATCACTGCAAGCAAAGGACATACAGACCCAAAAGACTTGGCAGTCCAAGTTGGGCTAGACCAGAGCTCCTGATCATGATTCTTCTAGTGCTCACTAGTATTTGAGGTTTGTCCCAAATCCTAGGTTTGCTCTTGCTTGCCATGTGAAAGTGAAATCATTGTTTGTATATGATCAGAACACTTGTAAATGCAGACTTCCTGGCACCTCCCACCATCTGACCCTGGTTGGTTGCTAAAGTATGTTCATTATTCAAGAGCTGCTCATCCTGGAGAGGTGTCAGCTGAAGATGTTGAAAACAATGGTGTTAAATGATGCCGAAACAAGTCACAAAATTAATGCTCCACTATAATCCTTCTCCAGCCAGAGCACAGACTTGACACCACGCAACTAAAATGAAGCATGACTTATCCTGAACAACTGTCCTAAGTGTAAAGCTGCTGTTACTTGTATGAATGATTCTCAAATGTCACTAGAGAATTTGATCTCTAGTTTAAAAATAGCTAATTCACCTTGGATTTTTGGCTTGACACCTCAGATACTCCCAATTGGAAAGGCCAAATCTCAAAACCTGACAGTGTCCGCACTGTCAGGATGGAATGATTTCATTTTTCCATTTATGACTCATTCTCTGCCCACCAAAAAAAAACCTATTGGCACCCTCCTTATCAACAACTTTCACTCAGCAACATTCCCCAAATACATTAGGGAGATTGTTATCCTGACACTCTCAGTAGATGACATTGAATTTTACCTTTCTCACTCTCTATTTTAGGACAAAGGCACTTCCCTAGATGACTTCTCATGCATGGGCTATAACTTAATTTTGGAATGGTACTTTTAGTTTTCCCCTCCCTCCCCACTGAGACTTGACTGAACCAACTGTGAAAATGTTTGTTTTTCTAATTTTGAATTGTTTTAAAGCACTCCATTTGTAGCACCTTGCAGGAGAATTCTAAGTTTGTTCTTTGTAATCCATGTCACTCGTGCATCAACTAATCTAGGAGTCTTCCAGAGATGTCCAATCATTAGTAAGCTTAAAGATCTTTACCTGTCACATTGAATTGATTCAAAGATTCCTTTTCTTTCAGTAAAGGTGCTGCCAAAATAAAGCAGCCATGTCAAAAGAAAAATTACATTGTTATATCTGTAAAGCAGAAAATACAAGCACTTGCTGGTAATACTTCACTCGTATGTAAAATTTTCTTCTTTTGACTTTCCATCACTTATTAATGTGCACCATGATTATCCTTCAAATCTGCCATAAATCAATTGCATAATTTCTGAATTGAAAACATTCAAGAAACAATTGTCAGACTGCAAATTGTTTCTAAAATTTAGAAATTCAACATGTCATAACTTGTCATGTCCCACCACATGGCTTCAGAATTTTTCTTAACTGAAACAAAGTCCTGCTAGACTGGGAAAATTCTCCCCCTGATGCTGCAAGACCTGTTGAGCTTCTCCACTTTTTTAGTTTTGGGTCATTTGAGGCAACTGGTTCATTTTCTGCAAAACCACTGAATGTGTGAATATTTAGACAGTTACATAATAGTGTACTAAGTGTGTAAATTTGAGGAATTGTTTTGCATTCAATTTGGTACAAATTGCAAAGCTGGATATGGAGATCTTTCTTCCCTTAAACTGGACATAATTCTGATTTTGCAGTTAAGCATGGGCATAATGTACTACAGATTTTCAAATCAATGAAATGCATCCTTCTATACAGTAGGACAGAGCTTTAGTTACTAGTGCAAATGTTTATAAGCCAGTTCTCAATGCAAGCATGTCAAAAATTAATTGATTAAAAATCAAGAGACTGGTGTGCATGAATAATGATTCTGTTTCTGATCTACTATAGAGAAAAACATGTCTGGGTACCATTACCTGAATTCACTGTCTTGGATTCATGTAGCAGGAGCACAATTAATGAAGGAGTCCACTTCAATTCTGAAGGGTTTTGGACTTTATTAATTCTGCTTTCTCTCCAAAGATACTGCCAGACCTGAGGTTCTGTAGCAATTTTTTTTTTGGCAGTTGCTGGAGATCTGAAGTAGCTTTTTTAGTCACAGGACTGATTGTCCTGACACTCTGGAAACCTGTTCTGTTTACAATACTGATGCTAGTTTCTTGGTGGGTTTGGAAAACTGGGCAGGTATTTATTTATTTGTGTTCTGTTCACTAACTTTACCAGCTTTAGTGTGCTGGTCCACATGAGTATAGTGACATTATATTCAGACAACAAACATATCACTTGACATTCTCTAGTCAATGACACTGCCAAAAGGGACAGCTATTGATTCCTGGATCAATGTTGCTAATGGTGATTAATCATAAGACAAATTGTTCAATAGTATGTGCATTGAGGTTGGCATTATTAAATTGTTTGACATGTTTTCATTCTTTTGTATCTACATTGCATAATTCCTGTCACTAGGGCATTACTGGCATCATCATTATGCCAGTAATCTTGACAATTTGAAGATGTGCCCTAATTTCTCAAGGTTAAATGTTTTCTTCAATAAACTGTCAATCCTGTTATTGACAGCTTTGTTCACGTTGGCTATTCAAGATCATTATTTTTGCAAAATACCCAGTGCCACTTTTATATTACTTCTGATCCTAGCTGGTGCTCCTATTTAAGATCTATCTACCTTGAATATAGAAAATACAACAAAAACATTTGACTGTCAATAGTTTCCAAAAGCTACTGATAATCTTCAGTCATCCAGTGCTATTTTCACTGCTCTGATATAATCAGTAAGGAGTCAGTGTGCATTTATAATGAGCTCACTTGCCTTGGAGTGTTACAGGGTTATATTACTCAATTATTGGTTAGATAGGCTGAGAAAGATATTATCTGCCCCCAAGTGACAGCTGGAACTTATTGAACAACAATTGTAACAGCTCATTAGTGTTGAGTCCAGTCATTCTTTACACTGTCTAATCCAACTAGATAAATCTAAGGTGTTCAAATTGGGCAGCCTGTCATTCTTACAAATCACATCAATGTAAGATTGAGCTGTGATTAAATCATTCATTTTTAGCAAACATTACCCTTGTAATTCATGGTTTATTAATGAAACACTTGAATGTTTCAGTATTGCCTGGACTTCTGTTCACAAAGCACTAAACTGGATTGTGTGAAGCTATAGAGTTCAGGTCACTCATTCCACTCTAGTCTGAATTCAGCTGATTCAAAAGTAATTGAAGGGTTGAAAGAATTGAATTCTTTCTAAGGAAAGAATAACACTGTTCCTACACTTTACCTCAATGAACTTTTTTGCTTGCTTAATAGGTTGCTGGTTCAGCTGTGATGCCTTGCTTATCCCGGCATTGTTGTGACAACTTGGATGAGAATGGGTCATAAAGCTTTCCCATCATGCATCTTGCAAAATATCTCAATTGCTTTGAAGTTTGCTATTATGACAATTGAATGCCATCCTAAAACTGTTTTGGATTGCTCCAATTGTCTCCTGGGCTAGGAGGCAAACGAATAATGTTGGATTCACGCACCAAGCTCCCCTTAGGAGGAAAACATTGTGCAAGGAGCTACATGCAGAGCCAATGGATCACTTGAAACAAAGCAGGCTGGAATGAAGTCAGATTGTGTAAAATGATAAAGGTAGAATTTTAAGTGCATCCACAAGCGCACTTTCTACCAATATGTAGATAGCCCTACTAAGGATAGAGCAGTGCCAAGGAATGAAACTAGTAAAGTGATTCAAGTTTGGGTGAGCATTTTTTTAGGGATAGTGACCATAAAATTTCAAAGCCTTTCTGGAAAGGGATAAGGGTAATGCAGAAACTGGGAAGGCCAATTTTTAATAAGGTCTGCCCACTTTTTTAAAAAAAAAAGAAAAAATAGGGGTACTCTCAAAGTAATAGAATTCAAGGCTAGCCTCTAAGTGAAGGACCAGAGCAGCAAGTCCAGAAAACACTCGAGGGATAGTTTTTAAAATGAAAAAGCATGTCACAAACAATGCACTTAAAAACAGGAGAACCTTCAAAGTAATGTGTAGAAGGTGCTTCTAAAAAGTAGGCGAAGAGGGGACATGGACTATCTATGGCAGATGGAATGTAAGAATGTTTTGTGTACTAGCTATAAGAATTCCTGGGGAGAGACCATTGGAGATAAAGGGTCATTGTGTGGAGCAAGTAGATGAGTGGAGGCTTCAATGACTACTTCTGTTTTCTCCTCTGAATACATTGTAACAAAGCCATCAGTAGGGATAGTGAGATTTCAGAATGCCTTGTTTAATGGGTATACAGGTGTAAATCCCCACTACCTGATGCATCCCCTGGGAGGCAAAGGAGATTCACAGGGTCATGGAGGAAATAGTTCATACTTTGCTGGCCACACATGAAGTGCCAAATGACTAGAGGATAACTAATGTGATAGCCTATCTCTGCTGTACAGGAAAGCAAAGTAACTACAGACTGGTAGGAAAATAATTGGAAAATTCTGAAGAGCAGAATTTTTGACTTGGAAAGGCTGGATTGATTGGCAATGGTCAGTGTGGATTGGTAGGAGGAAACCTATCCAGCTACACTTTATTTGAAAATATGACCAAATATATTTGCAGGTAGAGCAGTTGTGGCTTGTATGGACTTCAGGAAGGCCAATGACTGTCGCACATCGAAGGCTGGTCCAAAAGGTAAGAGCCTGTGGAATCCAAAGTGAGCTAGTAAACTGGAGCCAAAAATTTTCTTTCTAATAGACATGGTGGAGAATTTAAGTCTGACCATTGATAGACCATGGGGTCAGTGCTAGAATTCCTGATGGATTGCACGTTCATTACTTGAATGTGAATGTAGGAGGTGTAAGTTTGCAGATGACATGAAAATTCATTTTGATAGTGAGGATGGTATTGGGTTACAATCTGACCAGCTAGTCAACTTGGGCAGAGCAATGGAATTTAATCCTGATAACTGAAAAGTAGACTCTCTCAATGCATTAGAGAGAAGATGTACACAATGAATGGTGGGTCCCTAGGGAATACTGAGAAAGGGATCTTAGTGTACAAGTCCACTGATTCCCCAATGGTGTCAGCACAAGCAGAGAAGATAATGAAGGCATACTTGTTGCTTGCCTTCATCAGCTGATACATAGTATAGGAACAAGGAAATCTTGTTGCAACTTTAAAATAGTGGCTAGACCACAGATGGAATTCTGCATGCAGTTCTGGCCATAATGCTTTTAGGTTGAAGTGATTGTACTGGAGATGGTTCAGAAGTGATTCACCAGGATCCTTTCTAGATGACAGTCTTGTCTATTAGACAAGACTAGATAGGCTGGGTCTGTTTTCCCTGGAGCAGAAGTGTGGTTTTTTTTCTTGGTGGGTATACAATCTGAAGCATACAGATTTTTGACATTCTAACAGGCATGCCTATCATCTATTGTGTTTTTTTTTTTCTCCCCATGACCAAGATCAGAGGGCATAAATTTAAGTGAGGAGCAAGTGGTTTACAAGAGATCTGAGGGGGAAAAGATCTCGTACCAGACGGTGGTAGATATTTAGAATGTACTGCCTGAGGGGGAGTTGGAGGCAGTTACACAACATTGAGCATCTTGGTGCATGCTTAAAATACCAGGGCATAGGCTATGGATCAAGTACAAGTAAACAGGCTTAGGGTAGTTTACTGATCAGAAACACCATTGACGTGAGCAGAAGGGCCTGTCTCAATGCTGTATGACTGTTTCCCAAAATTCATTGGGTTTTTATTTATTCCCAATGAATTCAAAGCTGAAACATTCCTATAGAGCTGATCAGTGATTTCATTTTGACAGGCATTTTCTCTAACTATAGAATGTCAGGTCTACTATAATGTGACAGTTGCATTCCTGCACAACCATCAACTTGTAGAAAATGTGCAATAGAAATAACAGGGCCAATGGAGAAAGTAGGGTTAGGGGCAGACCACCAATGAAATTGAATATAACAAAGCACAATTTGAACAAACATTTACTTTGATTAAAAAGCTAAATTTAAATAACACTTTACCTTGATGTCAAGACAATTTGCTGGGGGAGGAGGTTTTGAGGTTGCTCTGTTCAAGTTGATCATGTACTGCCAGCACAGACTTTTTCGCACTAACATTGTTTCCCCTAGTCACTTGTTGCATTAAGACCAACTAACATTGCTGGAAAGCATGTTTTGTAGCAGAAACAACTGGTCTGTTAATGGACTTAATTTTTTCCAAAGCATTTTGCTAGGTAAACAAATTTTTTTTTGTCAAATGAAATTCAAATCACCAGTGACTTGCATCATTTTGAGAACCACTTTTTTATAATTGGGCATGTTTTCTACTTATCGTACTTCTGGATCTAAGGAGGGTGGAAAAGGGCTGTACCAGATCTTTGCCTCAAAGTTTCTTCAAATGTTAGGAAATCACTTCCAGCAGAAATAAGGGAATTCACATGGAAGAAGGTAGTAATCAATCTCATTAACATACTTAATCTGAAAAAAAGATAAGATAGCGTACCTTTTTACTTTCCTCTCTTTGTGTAAAGAGGAACTGTATATCTTGATCCTTCACCTTGAGGTAAAGCATCGAGATTTCTTCTATGTAGAAAACGGTCAACATCCGGACCTAGAATTTCCCTTGACCTCAACTGCTCTCCCAATTTGAATGAAGGGCAGCAAAAATCCAAGTAAAATTCACTGACTTGGGTTAATGGACATTATTTTATTTTAAATATGGAAGAAGACACAATGCATGACATTGTCAAATGAGACACTTCTTTTTTTAAACTGTGCTCTTGCTCTCATGCCCTCTCCTTCACGCTGCCACCCCCAAAAAAACCACTTCACGAAACTTCAACATTTTTAAAACCACAAACTCTAATGCCATCATGCACCCACTAAAGTCTTAGTCTGAACTGACCAGCTCACAATATTTTAAGGATATTGTCCCTTGGGCTGTAATTTAATCCAGGAAGTTGTCCAAGAAGATTTCATACCCATTGGATGAAATATTGTACCACAGCATTAAAAGTCCAATTACTTAGTTCATGGCTGTATTCTAGAATGCTTTATTTCAAGTGGTCAAAATCACATCCCTCACTAAAACTTTTCTGGAGACCACGGTTGGGAAATTTTCTGCACTCTTGCAGACAGCACTGCATTATGTGGATTGCAATTCAACACTACATGGACTAAAATCACCTGAACAGTGAAAACACACTTTAAGGCACTTAATTAATATTTTGCAAAATTGATATCACTGGAGTCCTTCAATACACTTTTTTTCCTCTTCCATGCACAGCACCCCCACCACCTCTTCACTGTCTTCATGTGCTCTCTGCTTCAGTAGCTGGGTGAAAGGAGCTTGTTTGCCTTGGCAGTTTTTTGGGGTAACTCTGGGGGTGTTTATCTAGATAACCCAAACATGCTGAGGACCCTCCTTTTCAGGATTGTTGAGCCTCAACAGAATGATGAGTCAGAAGGTAAGGGATGTAGAGGGCCCAGCTACATCTGAATGGATTAGCTTAGAATTCCATCATAGTTGGCACAAGCATGGTGGGTTGAAGGGCCTGTTCCTGTGCTGTATTGTTCTATGATCTTGTGTACCAAGAGCTGTGTTTAGTTCCTGTTCAGTACAGATCAGATAGGTGCCTCCTGACTCCTGGGGGTACCTGAATTGGGTCAAGGATCCAATTGCTCACCTTTGTCCCAGCCACTGGTCCTCCGGACCAGTGTCTGGGCAAACAAATTGTGGGTGTGTGCACCTCTCCAGCATACTCTGACATTGGGCCCGGTTTTCCATAGCAGCCACTGACTGTGTTCCTGGATGCGGCCACAGTCAAGTGACTGCCCAGAAGCTGCAGTAGTGCAGACAATGAGAGCCAAAATTTACATGCCTGTCTGCCACTTCTCTCCCCACAAATAGGGATGAAGTATCTTGGTGCTGCTTCTGTTTCTTTCTGCATGTGGCTGAGATATCTCCTTATCCAGACCACAGGATTCTCTCCTGCCCAAGGCCAAGCAGGTGCTTGGTCTCCAGCAGCCTCCCAAACTCTAAGAACTTGCTGAGCATTGCAACAAAGTTTCCTACCGGGAAACTTGATGCAAAACTAAGATTCAGTCCATAACTTTAAGTTTGATAAATCAAAAACTAAATCTGGAAGTATATTTTCAGCATTGATGATAAAGCCTGAAATGGCTTCCAAAAATACTGGATGTGGAACAATGGAGGCTGATCAGTGTAGCTCTGCAAGAGTATGTCAGGGCAGAGGGGTAAATGGAGTTGGCATGCAGATCTGACTGATCTGTATAAGGTAAAATGCTTCCATTCAGAATAGCCATTTCCTGGCACAGCATTCCTAGCACCATACCCCCTTGCCCTGTTTGCAACTTCCCCAGCAGCAGGGGAAGAGTCAAGCAGCCTGCTTGCCTGTGGGCCATTTGAGGCCTGCAAGTGGTCAGATAAGGGTCATCTCCACTACTAGTGGACTTCTACTGAAGCCCAGGGATATGCAAGTCTGCTCACCAAGCCACAGTAAAATCTGGTGCTGGAGTGCCCACTCCATAACCATCAGAGGCTTCAAAGGTGCAACACTCCCTAGCATGACTTGCCCTTCTAGCTGTTTGACAACCCCACCTTCCCTCTAACCAGGGTCTGAGTCTGGACTGAAATAACTGTCGAGGATAATCACTTGTTTTCTTCAGACTTTGAAAGCTGTTGACAACACTGTTGCTTCCAGGGGCACATGATAGCTGCAGATTATAATTGACTGGCAGCTTTCATAGGCCAGACTTCCTCTTAATGGGGACCTTAGATTCCAGCTCAAGTCGAAGGCCATTGGATGTTGTGACTACATAGACCATGCAAGCAAAAGCAGTCTCATTCTTGACTCCCCTGTTGGTATTGGGGGACCAAACCCCCCACAATGTAAACCTTCATCTGAGTGATGTGCCAAGATCCTCTGGTCACTTGTACCCTATATAACTTCAAATTGTTCAATTGCTGAAAGACATTATTTGACTTTTTTCCAAAGTAAAGCCATAATCTGCCTGTGAAGACAGCGTTACTAATGGCTTGTGCAAATATTCCCAATAGGGTTAGTTAGGACTGGTCCTATGTCCCAGTTAGGACATGCTATGCAACCCTGAATCTCAAATTGAAATTGATCCAAACAAAACTCTCTTTGGCCAACAAGCTTCCTTTCTCAAAACAAAACTTCAGGTTTATTTTGAGTTGTGACAGTCTTGTTAAGAAACCTTGAAATTGGTAGCAAGAGTTTTTTCTAGTGAGATATGCAATTCCAGTGAATACAGTCCCAATCAATAATCCCTAACAGGACAAACTTGCCTCCTCAAATGTAGTCTGGTGAACCTTTCATTGCACTTCTGCTATTGCAAATGTTTTAAGCAGACCCAAACTCTGCATAATACTCCAGATGTGGTCTCACTAAGGCTCTGTACAGTTGCAGGAAGATAACCTTGCTCCTGTACTCAAACTTCCTTGCAACAAAGGTCAACATACCATTTGTCTACCTTGCATTTGCTGCATCTACATGCTGTCTCTTGCCCATGTACAAAGACATCCATGTCTCTTTTATATGCCAACATTTTCCAGTCTTGACATTTAAATAAATTCACATGTCCACATTTATAGTGCATCTACACAGTATTAAACTGTTCAGTTTTCTAAACCACCTTGAGGCCATGACATCATTCTTATCACTTGCTCCTACCTAGTTTTGCCATCAACAAACATGGAAATATTGTACACAACTCCCTCATCCCCTCTTGTGTATGGTGACTAGCAGGAGACCAAGAACTGATCACTGATATCACACTGACACTACCATCTGCTCTGAAAAACAACAGGCTTGTTCCTGCTGATTCCCAGTTCTTTAGATCTTTCAATGGAGAGACTCCAACTTTCTACAGCAACCCTACTTATTACTTAACAGTTACAGAAGATGGTGTTTGACAATTACAGAAAATGCAATTTGAAACCACATAACCCTGAAGGAAATGATTACATCAAAAGAACAGGTCTGGATTTAGGCTAATCTTTCCTTTCATACAGAACCACCAACCACTTGCCTGTGTTTGAAAGCAGCTGTGCTTCCTGAACCTGAAACAATCTAAGTTCCAGCAATCTCTGCTGCAGGAGGTGACCTAGACGAATCCCAAAGCAGAAGAGTAATAACTTTTGTAGCTTTGAGGGGAAAATAAGCTACAGTACCACTGGATATCCAATGGTAACTATCTTTTTTATATTTAATTGTCTTTGATGTAATTGGTCAGTGTCTTTTGAATAAACAACTTTCACCATTGCCCCTGATTGCAACTTGTGTGAATCTTTCTTGCATCCGACCTCTTGGGGAACTACAAGTCAGGAAATGCACTAATGGGCAAATCAAGCTAAGCAGCATCTGGAAGATCTCTAGGCCCGAAACGTCAGCCTCTCTCATCCTATGATGCTGCTTGGCCTGCTGTGTTCATCCAGCCCTGCACCTTGTTGTCTATAGTTCTTTGCCTTTATCTTGAGCCTGGGTGCCTGACACCCCAGAGGACTCAACATTTGTTCTCTAATTTCAAATAACTTCCTGTCCATTCTCCAGCACCCTTTTTTTAGCCCCATCTCCCTTCCAACTACCAAGCGGATTCATCCCTCCCATCAACCAGGTTCTACTTGCTACCAGTGTCCACCTATCACCATTCTGCTACTCCCTCCTTGCCCCCTCACACCCAGCCCTGAAGAAGGGTAATACCTGAAACATTGACTTCTTTCCTCCCAGGTGCTATCTGGCTTGCTGTTCTTCCAGGCTCCTGTTTGTCTCTTAGATTCCAGCATCTGCAGATTTTGTCCCTAATATGAAGATGAAGCTACATTTTAAAATGTGATAATCTGTGGGGGGACCAAGTACTTTCTAGTATTACTTAAATTCACTCTCGGTGAACAAAGAATAACTTGCATTAAAATTTGAGTCCAACCAACACAACAGGTGGGAAATGATAAACAGGTTGCTGCTGAATCAGTCATTGGCTGGCAAACAAACAGGACCCATTAGAAGTGAATAAGAATACAAGCTTGTCAATGTATTCTGGCATTGGGCTAATCTGAGATGGAGTTCATGGGCAATTGGTGAGTGAGGGCTTCCTCAGGAAGAGGGCAAGTCTTGGGAGGTAAGGAAGCCCAGTTCTTTTGAAGACTGGTGAGATTCCTGTCTAATCAGACAGCAGTTTATTAGAGGAGCTAATTGAGTAGAGTGAAGGAGTCCACTGCTTGCAAGGATGTGATATGCAGACAGCAAGGTTAATTTCCTTGTAAGGAACCACCTAGTGTGCACAGCATGGAGCTGAGGCAGTGAACTATAGTCTTTCCTGATAAACCTGCATAATATATTACCCACCTCTGAAATAGTTGGGGCTCGAACTCTGCTCCTGGTTGAGAGAAAGGGACGCCACCTCTGGGCTACAAGTGCCACAACCATCTCACTTTAAATGAGTTCCCAGGATGAATATCAGGTTTGCTCAGTCAACACAATTTCAGCAGGTCAACCCAAAAGGTGTTTGTTTTTAGGCAAAGTTGTCTATGGTACAACCCCACTTTTTTTTAAGACCAGCTCCATTTACTTGTGGTAATGCTTTTTTGCAATTGCATTAAATGGATTTGTTTTTTCTAATTTGTAGAGTATCAGCTTGCCAATAAAATGGAGTGACATTAAACTAGTGACTAGGCTTACATTCTCTCTTGCTTGTTTTTCTCTTTGCAAAGGAATTCAAAAGCAGTTGAAATAGCAATTGACATCTTTTCCAAAGAATATGGCTAGGGTAATGGTTATAAAAATAAACACTTGTGTGCTGAGAGAATAAAAGTAACTTGTCTCTGGTCCTAATGACCACTGGACATGCAGTACAAATAACTAACATTTAAAGGAGTAGCAAGAATGCTTTTCCATGCAGGGGAGCCAGAGATTCCACCTTAATAGTAAGGTGACCTCTTTAATTGAGTCTGTAATATTAGGCATTTTTATGGGGGTACAACTTTACATTTCTGCAAAGACTTGGTTTTGCATGGAAGGTTCAGCCACAGTAGACCATTGAGGGATTTTCACCAACAATACCTGATCTGCTTGTATCTAATACAGACAAATGTGACAATGGCCAGACTGCTTAAAATGACAGTACAAGCACATAACCAAAGGGTATGCAGTATGAAAGACAACAGATTATAGAAGTATGCAGTGTTTTTGAGCACCACTTCAGTTTTGTGTAAATTTGTGGCATGGTATTGGATTATGCCCTAAATTCTTCTTGAAGAGAAGATATTTATCAGGAATTGTAGATGGGTCAAATTGATTTCAGCATGTTCTTCTTCTATCTAAAGTCAATTAGTAACTTTCTGCCTCATGGTCCCTGCTAGAAAGCTTAATGGTGGATGACAGGAGGAAAGGAAAAAGCTTGGTTGACATGGCTCCATAATGCATTTCTGATAATATCCTGGCATAGTTGACTCAATTTCCAGACAATTGTCATAGCCTCTATCCACTGAGGAGTGAACATTGCCAAACTCTAGGTCAGGGTTCAGTTCACAATAAGGCTTCAAACACCTTTTTTTATGGTTTTGGTGTTTTGTTTAAAACAGCACAGCATGTGAAGAGAACAAGATTGGCGTTTCTGATATCAGATTGGCCTGGTTTGTTCACTTTTTTTTTTTCTCCAACCACTTTTTTCAGGTATTGATACACTTGAATGGCTTGTTTGGCCATATCGGAACTCACATCAACCTGGTTGCTGTTTGTCTGGAACCATATGTAGGCTAGGTCAGGAAGAACTTACTTTTCCTTAAAGGGCATCTTTTTGAAGAAGACTGTCCATGACCACCAACACAGCAACTATGTTGTCTGTCTGATCAGCATTGCACATCAGGTTTAAAAAATACCTTTTTAAAACTCCCAAAATATGGGGTGGGGGGGGCTGGTCTTGCAGAATAGAACCTAAGACTGTACAGCATAGGAATGTGGGCTGAAGGTTCAATGTTGTGCTGAACATGATGCCAAATTAAACTAATCCATTCTGCCTGCTCTTGGTCCATATCCCTCCATTCCTTGCATACTCGGTGATTACCTGAAAGTCCCTTTAAATGCTTTTTTTTTTATTAAAATCTGCCTCCTCTCACCACCACTCCTAGAAGCATGTTCCACAGACCTACCACTTTTTTAAAAACAAAACTTAACTGTCACCTCTCCTCTCGAACTTCTTACCTTCCTCCCCATCCACCCTTTAAATGCATGAACCCTAATTTTAGACACTTAAACTTGGGTGCAGGAGGAGAGCAGAGAATGCATCTCGAATTCATAAAATTCTAATCCAGTATCTCATCCTCCACTCCAGGGAAAACTTGAGTTTTCCTAGCCTCTCCTCTTTATAGTTCATACCCTCTGATCCAGGTGGCATCTTAGTAAATCTCTTGTATGCCCTCACCAAAGCATCTACACTCTCTCTTTTAATGTGGTGACCAGAATTGATTGCAATACTTAAGTGTAGCCTAACTGAAGGCTTGTAAAGTTGCAACATGACCTCCTGACTCTTGGTCAATTCCCTGACCAGTAAAAACAAGCATGCAATCAGCCTTCACCCTATCTACTTGCATGGCCACATTTAGGGAGCTATGGAATTGAACCCTAAGATCCTGCTGTACATCGATCCTGTTTGGGAGACCAAATGTTAAGTATAGTTAATGGCAGAACCCCAAAGTGCAGCACTTCACACTTACCCAAATTAAACCCCATTTGGCATTTCTGTGCCTATATTTGCAATGGATCTATTTCCCACTGTATCCTCTGACAACCATCTATACTATCCACTAATCTGCTGATCTTTGTCTTACCTCAACTTACTATACCACCCACCTACACTTTCAAGTCATTTATATATTGCAAACAGAGGTCCCAGTAGGGATCCCTCTGGAATACCACTAGTCACAGATTTCCAGCCTAGAAAAGCATCCTTTCACCACCTGCCTTCTATGGGTAAGCTAATTCTGAATCAATATGGTCAAGTCACTGGATTCCATGCATCTTAATCTTCATGAGTCTACCATGAGGGACCTTGTTGAAAGCCTTACTAAAATCCTTACAGACAATATTCACTGTTCTACCCTCAAGCATCTTTGCCTCAAGTCATTAAAGTTAGTAAGACATCAACTGCCCTGAACAAAGCCATGCTGACTGTTCCTAATTAAGCCATGCTTTTCCAAATTTGTGTTAATCTAAGAATTCTCTCCAATAGCTTCCCAATGTAAGACTTCCTAGGGATAATCTAGGAAAATATAGACTATTTTTCTTTAGAGGAACAACACTAGCTACTCACCATTTCTCTGGCACCTCTCCAGTGGCTAATGAGGATACAAAGATCTTGGTCAAGGTCCCAGCAACCTCTCTTCCTGCCTCCTTCCAACCTGGGGTAGATGCCATCTGGCTCTGGAGACTTATCTACCCCATACTTTTTTTTCTTTATCTCAATTCCATAGCGCATTCATGTGCTCCATTCAAATCTCATTATCCTCCCTATCCTTCTGAGTGAATACCTATGCAAAGTACTCATTGAGGAATTAATTGAAAAACTTTTTTTAAAAAAAAAAGGGAACAACCTGTGGATAACTCCCTGGGATCACTTGATTTGTGGCAGAACCCCCAACAGGAAGTGGCATCTGTTGATCAGCCATGTTGACAAATGTCTTGTTCTTTCAGCAAGATGGGAGCAGGTCACTATATCTAGGTTTGGCAATGAAAAATGTTCTTTTCCCTAAGGTGAAGTTTCCTCTGCCTCCAATGAGAAGTAGAGCCTACTTTAGTCAACTGAGTGCAACACTGATTTCTAAATATTACAAAATCAGTTATGGCACAGGAGGCCCTTCAAACATTCTGGCTTTCAAATGAGTATCCAATTGGTCCTGGTCATGACCTTGTCATACTGAATAATGAACAGATTGGGTCACAAGCAAAATTAATGACTTAATGCTGAAGTGGTTCAGAACAGACACTTGCGCTGAATAATTCATTTTCTTGTCTCCCTGGAAAGAATCCTCCAACTGCCACACTTCATATAAAGTAAGAAGCAATCCTCAAATAGCAACACAAAGGGAAGAAAACTTCATTTTACTAATGATGCAATTGCTAAATAAGAATATTCTCAATCATAAACATTAAATACCATCTTCTTCATTACAAGACACTTGTCCAGTTAGACCAGTAGGTGACTTTCTTCTTAGCAGACAAACAAGTCCTGCAAATGCCAACATTTGGATGATGGCAGCACCCTTTCACTTTGCAGTGTAAACTTCGTGCCAGCATTTTTTTATAGGTGCAGCTATACTAGTAGAGGTTTTGGCATCCACAGATCTGGATTTAAATTACTTGCTGATGTAGAGTTAGCAGCACAGATCTGAAACTAAAGAATTTTACAGGCTAGGCATTGCTTCATGTACAACCAAGTTCTGAGATACCAATGCAACTCCAAAAGAGACATTGTAAAATACTTTATAGATGACCATCAGGACTCAACAGAAATTCCTTTCTCTCCTGAATTGTAGTAGTGTTAGGTACCCTCCTTGACCTCAGTTCTTGTGAATTGTAACAATTGCGTACACACCTATTCAACCAGAACTTCGTTGTTTGTGCAAGTCATAAACTGTTAGATTTGCTTTGTTTAATTCACTGCTCACAGCCCAAGAAAAATTCAGGCTCAGCCTATGATATGACTTGTACTTGAGTGTCAATGCCACATTATTCTGGGTCTGAAACCATATAGACATACAAAAGGTGGCAGATAGTTTTCCATTTAAGATTTGTGAATTGGGTGGATTTTAAATTATAATCTACTAGTTAGTCACCATTAGCTTTTTTAATTCCAGATTTTTATCAAAGGCAAACTTTACCAGCTGCCACTGGGGGATTTGAACTTGTGTTCCCAGGACATTAGCCTTGGGGTGTGGATTATTACTCCCACTGACATTATCATTTCACTACTGCCTCCCTGATCTGACAATTGCTACTTACAGTTCACCTCCAGGAGCACAAACGTGTGAAGATACAAGTGTACAATTTTAGTGCCATACAAGCCAAACTACTAGTGAATATCCTTGCTAAGGACAAACTTATCATTCTAGACTTGCAAGTAGATTAGTATTGAATCTCATCTGGAAGATAGCCTCACTCTTGATCAAACAGTTCGTCCTCTTGTGGTTGCAGTGGTACTGTCCCTACTCCTGGACAGTGACCCAGGTTCAAATCCCACCTTCTCCAGAGGTGGGCAAAAACATCTCTGAACAGATTGTAATACAACCTATTTTTCTAAATCAATCAAGTTTTTGGTAATAGTCAACCAGAACAGACTCAAGCTATAGCCGATGAGGTGTCTGTAACAGTTCAAAAATATTGTGTTTGAAATGCATCCAACAGGACCCCAAGCTAGTATGTTCCCTGTTGACTTTCATAAGTGAAACCAGGACTTTACAAGAATGTAATCCTTCAATGCAATCAAGTTGGCATTCCATAAATGCTGCAAGAAGCCATGCTGGCCCTGTAGTCTCCAACATGTAGATTGAAATTGACTGACTGGACGGAGCCCCTGACAATTGTTTGCCATCTGCTTATGTTCCCTCATCCCATGTTTTGATGATCATGACTTCTGCTTCCAAAGCTGAGGCTAAAGAAAAAATTATCCAATAACAAACTAATTTAACATGTAATACTGGCTTCATGGGAATTTATTTTTGACTATCAGATTATTCACTATATAACAAGAATACCTGTTTTCCCAACACATACACAAACCTTGGGTAAGTCTCATGGCATTAACTGTTACCCACCATCATGCAAAATGACTATATGCCATCACTTGATAGTGAGTGAATGGCCCTCAGTATTGTCTACAATGACACAGTAAGATACAAACTAACAGAGGCAGAGCTAGATGACCAAGAGATATACAGAGACGCTGACAGATCAGAGGAAAAGAAATGCTGAGTCAGAAATGCAAGCAGAGCAATGTGCATAATGAAAGACTCTTATAACATGTGATGTTGTGCATCTATTGATACCTACAAAGATGTGCTATGACTGAGTTGAGAGCTATACCATAGAGGGAGATGCACCAACCCTGGCTCAAGCTGACAGATACACTACAGATATAGAATGACATTTCTAATTGGATAGAGAGGCAGATATGCAGTTCTGTATAGATACAGACAAAAGTAATAAACACCATTAGATAGCGACCTCAACAAAGAGCTATATTGACTGAAAAGGACAGATCTATCAACTGTGACACTGAGGAGGAGATGTGCACTCTGATGGAGCGGGGACACTGAAAAACTCCTGAGGAGAATAAGATCCCGTTTATTGGAGATAAATGCATAGACTCTCTCCCTCCCAGAGGGAGAGTTATGGGCACCAGCACTGTCTCTTCACACGGTAAATCATGGTATTACATAGGCTGGAACTTGCTGGTTGATTTATGCCACTGTCCATTTTGTTCTCCTGAGTCATCACAACTTTAGCTTCCCTGTTAATTTAAAATTTTAATGTTACTTTTCCATTAAACCTGTCACAAAGTTAAGTCTGGTAACTAGCTGTTTGCTTCAAGTATATACTTTTATACTTTGTCAGTTCACAGAACAAAAAATCAAATACACCCAGGCACAGGACGAGCAATCTTTTTAAAATCTTTTGGGCTTTGAAATGAGACTTGCATTGCTTGTTATGATGTTCCTTGGTTTTTCTAAAACTATATCTATCTGCTTCAGAGGCAACTAATAGCATATGTGCAATTTGTTTAGAAATTTCCATCTTTGGTATTTATTGGGCAGTATTGTGAAATGAGAATGACCTTCAACCAAAAATCTAATGAGAGCTTTATGTACAGACTCATGTTGGAAGAGTCTCCAAAGCCTTGAGTTCCAACTATCAATGGTCCCTGTTTTCACAAATCTTCAATCTTGTTATGTAGTAAGTGAACATTGAAAGAATAATCCCAGAATTCTGTTGGAATGTGGAGGAGAATTAAATGCTAACAAGAAATTTTTGATTTTTTAACTTTTTTCACTCACATTTTAGACTTAAGAATCTTGAGTGATATTTAATTAATATTGAAGGTAAAACTTGAGTGGTCAGCAATATGTAAATTACCAATTAAGCTGCCTTGTTTTCTTCTTTCAAATCATTTAATATGCCTTTGAATAATTTCTTTTTGAAAATGAGTTCACGTGTAGAGATGAGCTGTAAATTCAAATCAACTACAGAAAAGTGGTGTAGTTAAACTTACTTTAGCTCCAGTTGTGCAATTTTTATGAGAATAAAACAGATTTTAAACAAAATTTGTGCATTGTTAACTGTTGGAAAAATTCCGATCAGGTTCACTAATACCTTTTTTAGGGAAGGAAACTGCTACCATTATCTAATAGGCAGCTCAGTGGTTAGCACTGATACCTCAGCACCTGAGTTCAGTTGCTGGAGTGTGGAATTGAAGAGTTTGCACATTCTCCCTGTGTCTGCATGGGTTACCTCCAGGTGCTCTGGATTCCTCCTACAATCCGATGTGCAGGCTAGGTGTATTGGCCATGCTAAATTGCCAGTAGTGTCTAGGGATGTGTAGTTCAGTTGGATTGGCCATGGGAAGTGCAGGGTTACAGGGACAAGGTAGGAGGGTGGGGCTTGGCGGTATGCTTTTCGGAGGGTTGGTGTGGGCTTAGTGGGCCAAATGGCCAGCTTCCACACCATAGGGATTCTATGGCCTACATGTGACTCCAGACCCACGGCAATATTGTTGACTGACTCACCTGCCCTCTGGGCAATTAGGTACAAGCAATAAATGCTGGCCTAGCCAGTAACATCCTCATCCTGTGAATGAGTTTAAAAGAAAATTTTCATAATCTGCAGAGATCAAAATTCTGACTTCCCTAAATTTTTTTTGTTCCCAAATTGAAGTAATTGACAAACATTTGAACACTGCATTCAGTTAGGCCTCTTTGCTATAGGACACATTGTTAAACTTGAAAGGGTTCAGAAGGATTTGCCAGAAGTTATAAGGTGAAGCTGAATAGGCTGGGACTTTTTACTGGAATGTCAAAGGCTGAGGGGTGACTTTTTTTTTTTTATTGAGGTTTATCAAATCCATGAGGGGCCTAGGTAGGGTGAGTGGTCAAGGGCTTTTTCCCCAGTTTGTGAAGTCCAAAACTAGAGCACATTAGTTAATGAGGGCAAAGATTTCAAAGGACCTAAGGGGTGATTTTTTTTCATGCAGTGTGTGGTGGTGCTTGTATGAGAAACAAGCTTCCAGAGGAAGTGGAATTGGGTACAAGCTTAACATTTTAAAGCCATTTGGGCTGATATACTAATAAGAAGGGTTTAGAAGGCTGGCAAATGGGACTAGATCAACTTAGGATATCTGGTCATCACTGACAAGTTAGACTGAAAAGGCTGTTTCCATGCTATATAACTCTGACTCTACAACTTCAAAATTTCTTTTGTAATTTTGATGTCTACTGTTGGTCCTACTAGATTAGTGTATTTGCTTGCTCAGCTTGGGATTTTAGTGTTTGTTTCAAGTAATTCTGTATTTTAAGAATGCTCCAAGATGTCCAATCTTATATTCTTAGCCCATTTCTGTAAAATCTTTATGCAGTTTTTTATTTCACCTGGCATGTCATCTTAATGTGACTCATTAGTTTCCTTTAAAGCAATTTTATATTTTCCACAGTACCTAAATGCTGCTGTATTTACTTTTGGTTTCACAGGATTGAAAGCTTTTTTAAAAAAAATTCTCAGACTCAAATGTTTACAGCACAGAAGGCAGCTGTTTGATCCTCTGTTTAGCTGGTCAACAAAAATCAGACAACACTCATCCTGTTTTCCAGCTCATTGACATATGTTCAAACTACAGGCCATGTAAATGATTGTTTAGGTATTGCATAAATGTTCTGAGAGCTTCTGACTTGATCATCCTTTCAGCAATAAGTTCCAGATGCCTGTCACCATCTGAGTTGGTGGGTGGGGGTGGCTGGTTTGGAACTCTCCTCCCCTCTCATCTTGGCCTTCTACCTGTTACTTTAATCCAATGGTCCCTGTACTAATGGAAAGGTGTTTTTTCCTATCTGTCTCTAACCTCTCTATTCAGGCTCCTCAACTTCTTTTTTTTCTGCTCCAAGGCTATACCAACTTTCTTCATGGTTCAGACTCACCAGCCCAGGTGGCATTTCAGTAAATCACCTCTGCATCCTCCCTATTGCAGTCTAATCTTTTCGATAACCTAACCTGCCTTTTATACAGATCCTACTCTTGTATTCTGTGTGCCTCAGCTAACTTAAGGAAAGTGTCTCATGGTAACTTAACCTTTTTTATCTGTCTAGTGTTACCTTTTTTCAGGAATGTGTGGATGTATGCAAAGTTCTGTTTTCAAGGTCCTACCATTTATAGTGTCGTCTCTTGCCTTGTTTCTCTCCAAATGTATTGCCTCACCTTTTCCAGATTCAAGTCAATTTGTCATCTGACTAGTCAATTGATATCCTCCCTGCAGTATATAGCTATCCTTCTCATTATTTATCACAATCAATTTTGTCATTGACCAACTTCATGATCATATCTCCTGCATTCAAGTCCAAATCATTAATAGAATCATATTTTATAGTACAGAAGGAGGCCATTTGACCTATCACCTACTGGCTCCCAAAAGAGCAATGTAGCATATCCCACTCTTCAGCCCTGCCTCTGTAGCCCTCTAACTTCATTCCTTTCAAATGTATATCCAGCTCTCCTTTTGGAACCTCGAATCCACCTTCTCCACTCTCCCAGACAACACATTGCAAATCCTAACAACTGAGTGAAGAAACTTCTACTCATCTCACTCCTAGCTTTCTTGCTGGCAATCGTGGAAATTGGCATGTCAGTACCTAAGGGTCACAAATGAGAGGAAGCAGAATATTCTTTACCAGACCAAATTGTTCATAAACTTATACCTCCACAAGGTAACCTCTAATCTTCTTCCCTCTTCCGGGGAGAAGAAACCCAATATCTCTCATCTTTCCTTGCACCTTTTTAAAAACTACCATTCCTGGTATCATTCTAGTAATTGTTTGAATTGTCTCCTGGGCTTTAATATCCATCCTTAAGGTGCCCAGAACTGAACACACAACTCCAAATCTGAGCAATGTTTTTTGTGAAGGAGTAGTATAACTTGCTTGCTTTTATACTCTACCTCTATTTATCAACCTAAGGAGTTTATAATCCTTAACAAATGACCACCTTCAGAGATCATCCCTCTGCTCCTGTACTTCCCTCCAAAGTTGTTCCATTGAGCCTGTATTGTCTCTGTTTCTTTTACTGAAATGCATTAATTTCTGGGCACTGAAATTTATCTGCCAGATAAAAAGCAAAAGAACTGCAGATGTTGGAATTATCAGAAACAAATAGCTGGAAAACCTCAGCAGGCCTGGCAGCATCTGGAGCAAAATCAATGTGTTGGGTCGAGTGATTCTTCCTAAACTGCCAGATGTCTGTCCATTTTGCCAACTTGTCAATGTCTCTCTGAAGCCATTCAGTGTCATCCTCACAATTTGCTAATCTTCCTAGTTTTGATAAACTTGCAGATGTTTTCCCTCACCACTTCTCTAAATCATTTATATAAAAGTCAAAAAAGTGAGTCCCAACACCAATCCATGGAAAACATCACTTTGAACTGGTTTCCAATTTGCGAAATGCCTATTTATACCTACTTTCTGGTTCCTATCTTGTAGTCAACTTCTAATCCATGCTGCTGAGGACCCAGTCCCAAATACTTCTAATTTACTAGTCAATGTGCCATATGACACTGATTTTTCAAGAAGCGTTTGATTTAATGTACAATTGCTACAGTATGACCCTCATCTATTGCCTTGTCAAAGAACTCAATTAAATTTGTCGGGCATGATCTTGCCTGGACAAAGCTATGTTTATAATGTAATCAGAATTTAAGTTTATATTTTGTTTTACAAGTGTTTAAGCTGGGAATACAGCAATGCTTATAAAGCTGCGAATTCTTCATTATAGAACATTACAGCACAGTACAGGCCCTTCGGCCCTCTGTTGCGCCGTCCTGTGAAACCAATCTGAAGCCCATCTAACCTAAACTATTCCATTATCATCCATATGTTTATCCAATGACCATTTAAATGCCCTTAAAGTTGGCAAGTCTACTACTGTTGCAGGCAGGGCATTCCACGCCCTTGCTACTCTCTGAGTAAAGAACCTACCTCTGACATCTGTCCTATATCTATCACCCCTCAATTTAAAGCTATGTCCCCTCGTGCTAGCTTTCACCATCGGAGGAAAAAGGCTCCCACTGTCCACCTTATCTAATCCTCTGATCATCTTGTATGTCTCTAAGTCACCTCTTAACCTTCTTCTCTCTAACGAAAACAGCCTCAAGTCCCTCAGCCTTTCCTCATAAGACCTTCCCTCCATACCAGGCAACATCCTGGTAAATCTCCTCTGCACCCTTTCCAATGCTTCCACATCCTTCCTATAATGCGGTGACCAGAACTGTACGCAATATTCCAAGTGCGGCCGCACCAGAGTTTTGTACAGCTGCAACATGACCTCATGGCTCCGAAACTCAATCCCTCTACCAATAAAACCTAACACACTGTACACCTTCTTAACAACGCTATCAACCTTGGTGGCAATTTTCAGTGATCTATGCACATGGACACCGATCTCTCACTCATCCGCACTACCAAGAATCTTACCATTAGCCCAGTACTCTGTATTCCTGTTACTCCTTCCAAAGTGAATCACCTCACACACTTTTTTTTTTCCGCATTAAACTCCATTTGCCACCTCTCAGCCCAGCTCTGCAGCTTATCTATGTCCCTCTGTAAACTGCAACATCCTTCCGCACTATCCACAACTCCACCGACTTTGGTGTCATCCACAAATTTACTAACCCATCCTTCTATGCCCTCCTCCAGGTCACTTATAAAAATGACAAACAGCAGTGGCCCCAAAACAGATCCTTGAGGTACACCACTAGTAACTGAACTCCAGGATGAACGTTTCCCATCAACCACCACCCTCTGTCTTCTTACAACTAGCCAATTTCTGATCCAAACCGCTAAATCACCCTCCGTCCCATGCCTCCGTATTTTCTGCAATAACCTACCATGGGGAACTTTATCAAACGCTTTACTGAAATCCATATACACCACATCAACCGCTTTACCCTCCTCCACCTGTTTGGTCACCTTCTTCTCGAAGAACTCAATAAGGTTTGTGAGGCACGACCAACCCTTCACAAAACCGTGTTGACTATCCCCACTCAAATTATTCCTTTCTAGATGATTATAAATCCTATCTCTTATAATCCTTTCCAACACTTTACCCACAACCGAAGGAAGGCTCACTGGTCTATAATTACCAGGGTTGTCTCTACTCCCCTTCTTGAACAAGGGGACAACATTTGCTAGTCTCCAGTCTTCTGGCACTATTCCTGTAGACAATGATGACATAAAGATCAAAGCCAAAGGCTCTGCAATCTCCTCTCTAGCTTCCCAGAGAATCCTAGGATAAATCCCATCCGGCCCAGGGGACTTATCTATTTTCACACCTTCCAGAATTGCTAACACCTCCTCCTTATGAACCTCAATCCCGTCTAGTCTAATAGCCTGTATCTCAGTATTCTCCTCGACAACGTTTGTCTTTTTCCTATGTGAATACTGATGAAAAATATTAATTTAGCACCTCTCCTATCTCTTCAGATTCCATGCACAACTTCCCACTACTGTCCTTGACTGGCCCTAATCTTACTCTAGTCATTCTTCTATTCCTGACATACCTACAGAAAGCTTTAGGGTTTTCCTTGATTATACCTGCTAAAGACTTCTCATGTCCCCTCCTGGCTCTTCTTAGCTCTCTCTTTAGGTCCTTCCTGGCTAACTTGTAACTCTCAAGTGCCCTAACTGAGCCTTCATGCCTCATCTCTACATAAGCCTCCTTCTTCCTCTTGACGAGATTCAACTTCTTTAGTAAACCACGGTTCCCTCGCTCAACCACTTCCTCCCTGCCTGACAGGTACATACTTCTCAAGGACACGCAGTAGCTGTTCCTTGAACAAGCTCCACATCTCAATTGTGCCGAGCCCCTGCAGTTTCCTTATGCATCCTGAATCTTGCCTAATCGCCTCATAATTGCCTTTCCCCCAGCTATAACTCTTGCCCTGTGGGGTATACCTATCCCTTTCAATTGCTAAAGTAAACGTAACTGAATTGTGGTCACTATCGCCAAAGTGCTCACCTACCTCCAAATCTAACACCTGCCTGGTTCATTACCCAGTACCAAATCCAATGTGGCCTCTTCTCTTGTTGGCCTATATACATACTGTGTCAAGAAACCCTCCTGCACACATTGGACAAAAACTGACTCATCTAAAGTACTCGAACTATAGCGTTCCCAGTCAATATTTGGAAAGTTAAAGTCCCCCATAACAACTACCCTGTTACTTTTGCTCCTATCCAGAATCATCTTTGCAATCCTTTCCTCTACATCTCTGGAACTTTTTGGAGGCCTAGAGAAAACTCCCAACAAGGTGACCTCTCCTGTTTCTAACCTCAGCCCATACTACCTCAGTAGACAAGTCCTCATCAAACGTCCTTTCTGCCACCGTAATACTGTCCTTGACTAACAATGCCACACCTCCCCTGATCTTACTGAAACATCTAAACCCCGGAACCTGCAACAACCATTCTTGTCCCTGCTCTATCCAGGTCTCCGAAATGGCCACAACATCAAAGTCCCAGGTACCGACCCATGCTGCAAGTTCACCCACCTTATTCCGGATGCTCCTGGCATTGAAGTAGACACACATCAAACCACCTTCCTGCCTGCCGGTACACTCCTGCAACCTTGAAACCTTATGACCTCGCTGCTCTCAACCTCCTGTACACTGGAGCTACAATTCAGAAATGCTGTATCACTCTCCATGATGAACTTTCTCCCATCGAAGAAATATATGGAACCTCTCATTCATAGATAACTGTCAGAACATCTTCTCTTCAAATTGCTGGCAACCAGATTAAGTATCCCATGGTGGCGTTCTGTAAGAAATAGTCAAAAGGTCAGGAGACTACAATTTTTAAGGACTCAATGTTGACACATCTGGTCTCCACTGAAGTTCAACCTTGAATCCAAATGTTATTGTATTTTTTTTTTTTTTTTTTGCAACAGGAATGCTTCTAGTCTCTTTGTAGAAACCATCTTTTTTTTTAGTGATGACAAGTTTCTCCAATATTGTTAGGCTTATCTCCCTGCATATTACTATTTGAGTTGAAAACTCATGCCGTGGGACTGGCCACTTGTTTGTTTGTTCCCCCTCTCCCTCCCACAAACATGCTGCTTCCTGATGTGTGGTATGAAGGATTTCATATACTGGATCAATCAAGTATACTTTTTTAAAATCTCCTGGGCCTTCCATCCCAGGAATAGCAGCAATGCTTTCAGAACTCAGCTTGAATCTAATGCTTTGGTGATTTTTCAGTATCATATCACCATTGACCCAGAGTTGAAACCAATGATCCATTACCCATATATAAAGTACCAATAGAAGCAAGAGAAGTTTGGAAAGATAACTGTCTTTAATACAACTGCCATGTTGTCTAGCTAGCAATCTGCTTGGGTCCCCTTGCATATTCCATGTCTTTCCAGTGTATCAGTAACAACTGTCATGTTCTGGATTACTTGCACAATTGATTCCTGGCTAACTAGCACCTTTACAGATAACACAAGCAATACAAGAATATATAACAGGCTGGGCACCTTTGTCTGATCAGGTGGATATAAATAGTGATTAGAACTGGCATTGGGGAAAGGTTGCTGCTGAGTGGGGACATGGGAAGGATGATATCTTACTGAAGATGAGACTGGTTGCTGGGAATCTGGAAAAACACATTTTGAAGATAATCTTCAAACATCTGCAAAGAGCAAACTTATCAGGGGATTACCTTCAGAATAGAATGAAGAAAGAAGGGTAAGAGTTTTCCTGCCACTAGTGAGGTGGAGACAGGTTCAATTACAACACTTAAAAGGTATCTAGATGGATGTCTGAATAGGAAAGGTTTGGAGGAATGCTGGCAACTGAGACTAGGTCAGATTGGGATGTCTGGTCAGCAGATAAACTGAAAGGTCTGTTCTTGTGCTGAATGACTCTATATGACTATTATAATTTCAAATTTAGCTGAAAAGCCATTTCCTACCTCATTTCAGTAAGAAATATTGTAGTATTGTCACTCTTGGAAACCAGGTGACAGATGCAACAATCTTTGTAAACATTGTTTGTTTTTTTTTCACACTTGCATCATGTAAACTCTCATTTGTTGCCAGTGAGTGAGATGTACTTAATCATTACATCAATTATACACCTGGCACTAATTAATGCCAGGGCTAGAAGATATCTGAAGATTTTTTTTTAATTTTCATCCACCACTCTGCAAGATTGAACAAAATTCACTGGGTTGTTACATTTTTTTTAATGTTGGTTTCAGTCCAATAACAACCCCCTCTGGCACCTTTTTTTTTCAAAAAGCCAGACTATGGTAGAAGTCTCAAATTCTGTTTTTCACACTTAGTGTATATCACTTGCTGATTTTTTTTCCTTGGTTTCAATTTATATATGGTTATACATAGTTCAATCTTTTTAGACCCTGAAACTTGTGAATTATATTGTGTTCATAAGGAATTCTGACTTATTCTATAGGGATATTGGTTTGTTCATGTTCAGACCTTTTGTATGGGCAAACAACTTTGGCTCTAAAGTATAGAAAAGATTGTACTGTGATCTAGTTAAGATGGCCTATAATCCTTCTGCTTGTCTTTCAGATTAACGTTGTTTGAACTGAAGTATTAAACAGACCACCCTACCCCTTCAGGAAATTAACTGTTTTAGGCAAGTTCCAATGCACTTATGATTAGAATCTTCTAATGAAGAAAAGTGTTACAAATGAACTGTCTTTTAAATACTTAGCAAAATTTTTCTGGCTCTAAATCATATTTGGCTAATAGCAGTGGTATTTATGTAATGAAAGGGTGGAGATGGATGTGAAGTAAACAAAGATTTTTTTTTTATTAATACACTGGAATTCAGAATCCCTGTGGTAAATAACATCAGAATTTGGTGAAAAAGCTAATGTACTGTGGAGCTTGAACTTGTGGATAAACATTGATTGCCATGTTTAAAAAAAAAAAAAAAAAATCAGCTATGTGTTTACAGCTTCCTCTCAATGCACAATGGTCACTCTAAATACCACAAACTCAACTTTTTTTAAGTTTACTAGATGTCTGACATTTAGGTTTTGCATTTTTAGCTTGAAAGCTAAAATAGATTTATTGTTAACACTTGCACTTTAAGTTTAAAATTCAGTGTGGGAGGTGTTGTTTTGATGCTCATGGAAGAATGAATGTCCTAAATGTTCTGTTAATTAAACTTGTTAAATCATTTTCTGTCAGTTCTGCGCCCACAGGGAAATTGGTTGAGCAGGTGGTCTGTCAGAAAGGAAGGCTTCAAGGGAATCTTGGGGACCAGATATGTCTACTGAGGCTCTAGTTCCTAATTTGGCAAGTGCATACCTGAATTTTATGTTTCCCTGATCATGAGTGCTCCAATTTCAGGAGAGTTGGGGTAATATTTGACAAGGTTGAATTGCAGAGTGTGGGGGACAGCACCGAGTTTGCAAGGGTAGGGTACTTTTTTTTTTCCTGGTGGCATTGGGGCGTGGGTGGGAGGAAAGCTGCTCATCCTGGCTTACAGACTAAAGGTAATAACTTTGTGGATTCAGCCTTTTCTCTTTTCTCTTTTTCTTTTTCCCCACCTACTGCTTGTTTTTCACTCTCCTGCTCGCTGGGAAACACAAAACTAGTTTAAAATGACCATTAAAAGGACAGCAGATTATTTTTTGGCCCTGTGGATTAGGTAATAGTGCTTCTCAATAAGAGATACAGATTTCCAACCTCAGCAATATGTGTGGCTTAAAATTTAACTAGGAAAGTCTTGATTACTTGAGGAATTATTCAGAATTGTGCAAGTGTAAAGAAATGGTTATGGATCAAAACATTTGAATGAGCATGGACCATGTTTATGTTGTGTTACCTTTCTAGTCCATTCTAATGAACAGGCACATTATAGGGACTGTCATGAAAATTATGCAAAAATTATTGGCTTAGTGACTGTTCCTTCTGTCACCTATGGTAGAAGTGGGCAGGTTTGAATTTTAATTTCTGACAATACTAACAAACTTTGTAATATTTTGGTCCATTGCATTAATATTCATGTCCAGTTGTACATCTAAGGTCTAACTGAAACATTTATGCAGTTCCAACAGGCATTTGATAAACCTAATTTCAAAAAGTAGCAAAGAATTAGTACTTTCTACATAAACATTATTTTAAAGTTTTGAGGTTTCCTTTACTGTAAGGACAGGCTGAATTAAGTAACCCAATTTGCAATGCACCATACCATGCAGTGTCCTACCTATAGGTGTCAGCTCTGCTCAGTAGCTTTCTTGCTCTGATTTTAGGCTTGAGGCCAAGTGGAAACCAGTGCATAATCCAAGCTGATCCTTCAGTACAACAATGATGTCTTAGTTGGAAGGTCTGTACAAAGCTCCATATCAAAATTCCATCATACTGCTGAAGTGGCATAAAAGTAATCATAAAAGCAATTTTAAAGAGTTACAACTTTCTATTTAGTCCTGATCAGTCTCTCTCCATTAATCAACACAACCAGTGTGCATCAAATCAATGCACATTGTCTGGATATTCTTTTTTGTTTGCAGTCTATAGAAATTATCTGAATGCAGTGAATGTGTTTAGTAATCCATTGGATGGGCAGGTTGTTAAGATGTGACAAAACACAAGTTGCTTTTATCATTGGAAAAGAAATACACTGCAACTAGGTGCAACCAAACAAGTATAGTTTTATCTCTGCCTACATGTGGCATTATCATTCATCTTTCTTTTCCATGTATATTTTACCTCCCTCCCAACAAACTCCACCCCCAGAACATACTGGCTAGGCATTATTCTTGCCCTAAGCAATACAGCTGTCAAAACAGCTCATGTTAGTGTCAAATATTCTACTGCAATATGTTAGCATTAGGCGCCACTATCCTCTCTCCAAAAAATAAGATGGCCTCTCAGCTTGTCCCAGCAAGTGTTTGCTTGTATCATTTTTGTAGCCATTGAAAAAGTACTCATGGAAAATTATATAACAATGCAGTATGACTATTACACCCGTAGGTCCACAAAAAGTGTGAGTCAACTCTCATTAAAGTAGAACACCCAAATCACTTCTAGGAGTGACTAATGTTGAACCAAAGAAAATATCTCAAACTGACTTGAATTTGTAACTCCACTGCCCAATGCTACTTTACATAGGCCATATCATGAGTGAGTACTACAACAGTCATAATCAAGAATAACTACAATAGCATGCAAAATTGTCAACTGCCCTTAATTCTCTTTCACTTGGATAATTTGGCCATTAAGTTTGCATTTACACATGCCATTACTTTAATAGCAGCTATGTTTCAGTGTAATATATACCATTTCAGAGTCAAAAAGACATGTCTGTCATGAGTTTCTAGTATGTCATGTTGGACAGCACTTTTGAATAGGTATTTACATGAGCACCAGAAGCTTGCAGACTAGCTAAATTATGACAGCAGTTACAGTGCAATGTGGAATTATCACTAATGCTGTAGTTTTCGACTGCTCCACTCCTAATGCATTTAGTTCATGTGCAGCTGAACCCTTTAGCAGCAGGAAGGACCTCCCCATTAATGCTGTTTTAAAGGGATTGGTAACCACTACCAGGTTAGATGTTTGACTTTTCTGTTGGTTTTTCTGTTAGTGTTTTGACAGTTTCTGTGCTGCTATTTCTCCAGACCTCACTGGCTTTAGTGGTGTGGCATGTGCTGAAGGACTTGGTTCAACCTTCAGTTGTTCAGCTCCGATCACTTACTCCAGTCATAGGTACTGTAGTTACCATGCCCCTTGGCATGCAGCAAGACAGGGAGACTGTAAAGAGTCAAAAAATAACAACAAACACGTTGCTCTGGGAGAGAGGAAGAGAAGGTGGTGGTAGTTGGGCTGCTGTGTGGCCATATCCCTCAAACATCTTTCGAAAACAATTTGCCTCTCTCCACCTGTGAGGAACAGTGTTTGCAGTGTCTCCTTAGCCACTGAGTAGTACACTCAGGAACCTGTTGAAGGCAGAAATGCAGCTTGAGAACATGGTGAGGACAGCATACCCAATAATGTAAAAGCGGCTATGGTAATGAATGTTGTTGCATCAGCTTCCCAGCTAGAGCAAATGACACTTCCAACACTTTGCAGTTCAGTTCAATACAGTGTAGAGCTGGAGGAACCCAACAGGTCAGGCAGCATCACAGGAGCAGGAAAGTAGATGATTTGGGTTGGGACCTTTCATCAGGTCGTGACTATTGTGACCAGAAATTTCATACCGTGTACTTTGTTCAGCATGCTGTACAATGCTCAGGATCCTGGTAGCAGTCTTCATACTTTCATTCTGATGCAGTGTGGTGACAAATTGAATGATGACGACAGCTATTCACTGACCACCTTGCTAATGACTCTGGCTCCCAAACTGTGGAGGCAGCGTGTGTAAAGTGAGAGCAGTGGCATCACGCTGACCTTGATGGGGTGCTGAATCAACCCTTCTGCTGTTTGGAGGAGCCCTCAAACTCTCTGGTGCCTATGTCATGATTCACTGCAGCCAGCAGAATTCTTCACAACCTAGCCATCATGAAGGCACGATCCCTGCTACCAGACACACAGCAGGTAGCTGAGGAGGATGAGGCAGGGAAAAGACAACCAACAGTTTCTTTTCAGTCAGGCTGTCTGTGCTCAGCTCGTCAGACTGCAACACCATGAAACAAGGTACAGGCCATCTTTGTAAAACAAACCATCCAAAATGCCATGCAAAGGGCAACTGATCATTCTTGTGCATCCCTCTGACCCATCTTCAGTGGGGCTTTGCCTGTCCCAATGCCTTGCACAGTACCATCCTAGTTGCTGCAGCATGACCTGGTAGTAGACTGCTGACTTTAAGTGGTGGGTGATTTATATGAAAATGTCAATGCTTTTGGCCTTGTGCCCAGATTTCAAGTTGTCATCTTGACGGGGACAGCAGCATTCTGGACTGAGGCAAGTGAGGACACTGTCAAAGTGGTGGTGCTAGGAGAATTAATGCTGTCATTCCTGAGAAATGAGTGGGTTTGTATTCCATGGAATAGTTTTGTGTACTGCCTGCAGAAATCCTCCGAATGAACATCATCCTGGCTGTTGACAGCTGTGCTGACATTTCCTCCTGCAGTGTAATTACTCACCAGGTACAGATTCTGCCACTAAGCTACTCTCTAAAGCACACATTGTCAGTGTCTGAGCTGGTGACTGTGAATGTCAGTGAGTGACAGTATTTTATCATCGTGCTCTCTCCTTCCTTTTCCATTTTGTAGTCCATTTGTCACCGCCTGGTCAGGTCTTGCAGTCATTTGGTGCCTAAAAAGATGTTGGAGGTGAGGACGGGTAATGAATGCAAGAGGTCAGCCTTAAGCCACCAGCATCTCAAATCGGGGAATGTGGAATTAGGGGTAGATAAATGTGAAGAATTAGATAGGAGCACATTTTATGTTTGGTTTCACTGCCACTACTGGCCACTGCTTTATGGTTGTTTGCAGGATAGTGAGCATTCTCTCCATGAGGTTGAGGACATGCAGTGGTGTCTGTTCCATACTGGTTAGGTCTTGCTGCCTCCAATTATGTGCCACCTTGCTCTAAACGAGAGGGGAAATCACTTCAGTGGGAGTCTTTGGTGCAATGTGTTTGAATGATGTGCTTGTCAGAGCTGTGTGCAAATGGATGAATCTAGCAGCAGTATGAAGTCTGAGCTTTGTATTGTGGTTGGTTGGTATTTCACCATTCCACGATCTATTTGGGAGATGGTCATAGCTTCAAGAGCCAATGGCTTGTGATTTTGAACTCGAATGCTGCTGAAAAGAGATTACTGAAGCTGTTCATCAAGACATAAACAAGAATGCTGTGGTTGTTTGAAATCTGGTAATCATACTACAAGAAAGTGCTGATTGGTAAGCTAATTGACTAATGAGACATTGCATTGCCTTGAAGAAAGCAATAGACAATTATGGGCTCCACCAAGCTTCCCAGTAATTCAAATAAGGTGCAAGGATTGAACTTATTTTTCAGAGAATATGTCGCTGCTTATGAAAGTATGTCACTTGTGGCAAGTATAACAGCCATTTCGGAAGCTAAATTGATGGTTATTGTAACAGCACCTATGAGGATTTTCTGATGCCATCCAACTACTGAATCAACTCTGACAGTGGATATGGAGTTTTGCAAACATTGGCTGCTTATGTAAGTCTGTACTATGCCTACTATGAACATCTAAAGGAAGATGCAGTTTTGACTTGATCAGTCAATCACTGGGATGTACAACCTATAATAACTCCCTGCTCCCACTACTTTGATAATGTCTTTTGAAAGGACTTTGACCTACTTTTGGATAGGGGACTTCTTTTCACCTGCCACTTCCTGCACTAAAGTCAACAGTGCTGTATTAGAGATACCTGGAGCACTGTCTTTGTCTTGTTGCATCATTATTCAATGTTCCTTTTGCTTAAATTGCTTTCAGGGCTGGTTTCAGACAGAATGTACCACCTCTGTCGGAGGTACAAACTGGCTTTGTGTGTGTTACAGATCAGAGTCTGAATCACTTTGGCAGCACGCATACTGTACTCAAAATCATAGCAATAGACGATGGACAGTGATGGCAGAGCCTTCAACTTTCTTTTCTTTGTAGCTCACCAGGATCTCTCCTGCTCTTGCAACACATGCCAAAAACCGTAAGCATTTTCAGGTTGGTTTTAAATGTGTCTGATTGCATTATCAATGCAGTTTCTGTGGCCGTGAGGTCCTGTGATGGGAGTCAAATGTGAAGCTTCTAGTTCAGGGGCAGTGATACTACCCACTCTATTGTACCACAAAACTACTTGTAAGGAATTGTAGACTCGGTTTGTGATGCAAGTCTGTCAATAACTTCGGTCTCTGCTCGTGCACATTGAATGCAGTCTGCACTGCACGTCATGGTAAGGAGCAGGCAGTTGAGTTTCAGGGTGAAGTGTTCTTGTATGACCTAACCTTTTGTTCTTCACAGTATTTAACTTCTGAAAATGGGACTGGAGTTTATTGGAATGCTGTATTAGAAATCCAGTTTAACTACCTTTTTTTGTAGTCACTTTTTTGTATGAACAGTTTGTTTATTTCATAGCTGGTAATGGTTTCTGTTTGTTGTTTTACTTCATGCCAAGCATTTATCAAAATGCCAAGAAAAAATCTAAATGCTATTTAGAAGGCAACTTGCATGGTTGAGAAAGTGGGACATTTCCTCTGGGGGTTAATGTGCTGTTCTGAGTCTCCTTTTCTTAATTGAAGTTTATGGAGGCTGAGAGACCTTTCCAGAAAGCCATTCAAGCTTGTTTTAGTGGTTTCTGTTAACAGAAGCAACATTCCTTTGGGGCTGTGCTGAGGAAATCGGGAGGCTTGAACTTCTGAGTGATAGAGTACCTCATTTCTATAGAGAACTATAGTGAGACCGTGAGAACATTCCATTCCCCCTCCATGAAGGGTAGACATACTGAAACTGCGTCAAGGCCAGTGTTTATATGACCTAGTTAAACAATCAGCACACACTAGGGAAGATAACATACAAGCATATTACTCCTGGGATAGGAAACATTTCAATTGGCACACAGCCTACAAAATAGCAATCATTATTCACAGGTTGTATGCTGGAATATGTGCCAAAGTTATTTTGATCTCATTTCCTGCTACTCTTCTTTGTATATTGCTATCAGACTTGGACTAAAGAATCTGGCTGGTCTAAAAATAGTAAGTTTCAATCCTTTCATTTCTTTAACTTAATCATGTTGCCCCTCCTAATTGTGAACTCTGTCCTAGGCATGCCATAGTATGACCTTTTTTTTTCTTACCTTTGGATAAAGAGGCAATAAATATGTAAAGAAAAAAGTGCTACCAGCTGATCCATCTAGTGTTTCACCTCCTAGCATTCAGTTGAATATTAAGCATTCATAATTCTGAAAAAAGACTTATGAAGCTTTTTTCTTGCACTCAACAGGACATGTCATAAGAATACACTCACTAAGAAAATCAGCATTCTACTGTATGACAGGGTAATATTTTTGGTTAGCAAGTGGACTCTGATCAGAGATTGCTATAGAGAATGCTCCCTTTAGTTTTAATCCAGGCAGGTTGACTGGTCAGGTCATTGCCCTGAGAACTTAACAGCCCCTACTGTTTGCAGATTTCTCCTGCAAAAGAGAAAGTGAATGTGTTTTTAAAAAAAATTAATAGCGAGGGAATGTGAGTGCTGGAGTAAGAGATAACAGGATAAGCTGTGAAAGTGGTGATGGGAGGTTTTTGGGTTGTGCACTTTAGTAACTGATATGGAGAACTGATGGTGTTTTGTGCAAAGGTGAAAGCACTCTTCACAGGAGAACAGTATGAAAGTTTGTTTTTTTTTTCATTATCTTAAGTAAACTTCCACAAGAATGTGGTAGACCATGCAGGCAAAGAAGTAAGATGAGTTCATGGTTTTCTCTAGTAAACAACAATTTGAAAGACTCCAATGCAATGAATCAACCTGTTATTCATTCATGGCTCTGGGAACCACTTGCCAAGATCAAATGGACCTCTCAAACTGATGGAGTCTGTCAGCTTTGGCTTCCTGAGTTTAGTTCCTCTAATCCTCTCAGGAAAATGTTCCCAATGCTGGATGTTAAACAGAAGCCCATTTAAATTGGCCATCCTCCAGTGTTTAGGGTAGGTGGATTGGTGCAAAGTAAACTATATAGGTAGCAATTTTGCTGCCAAAGTTGGAATCATTGAGTGCAAGGGGAGATGCTGGAGTCAGACTCAATATAGTGTGTGGAGTTGGAGGAACACAGCAGGTCAGGCAGCAGCAGAGGAGCAGGAAAATTATTCCAAGCCCTGCCAGGTATTCGCCATTACCTCCCCATGCTTTCTTCCCCCCCCTCCCTACCCACTGAGGACAAAGTCATTCCTCCGCAAAGGACTCCCCTTCGTTCTCCTGTACCCACACATCAATGAATTCTTTTCACATAGGCCAAAGGGCCTGTTCTATGTTCTATGGATGTTGAACTTTTTTTTTCTGCCACTGCACCTACTTTTACCATGAGTCTAACCCATCCTATACAGACCCCTTCTGGCTCCAACAAACCCATCATCCTGAACACCACCCCAAGGCCTCCTACCATCCCTTGACCTCTTCATTTCCGACTGCTGTCACAACATCAATTGCCTCAACCTCTTCACCCCTCTCTCCAACCTCTCCCCAATGGAATGCACAGCCCTCCACTCCAACCCGCAGATAAAGGGGGTGAGGTAGTGGTATGGCAATACTGACCTTTTACATAGCCCAGGCTGGGTGCCAACTGACACCTGACTGCCCACCCCGATCACAAGACTATATTGCCTCTGACCATCCATAACCTCATCACAGGAAACCTCCCAACCTCATCGTTCACCAACCCTGCACCACCTGCTTCTATCTCCTTCCAAAATTCATAAACCCAAGTGCCCTGGTCGACCCATTGTCTCTGTCTCTGCCTGCTGCTGCCGCCCCATTGAACTCGTCTGTGTCTCTCTCACATTTGAGACACTACCCTTGCCCTCCACCTCCTCCAGGACTTTCAATTCCCTGGTCCCCAAAACCTCATCTTCACCATAGACCTACAGTCCCTGTATGCTTGTATCCCCCATGCAGATGGCCTAAAAGCCCTCTGCTTCTTCCTCGCCTGCAGGCCCAACCAGCCCCCCACCACTGACATCCACTTAATGGAAATTGTCCTTAGCCTGAACAATTTCTCCTTTAACTCCTGCCACTTTCCTCCAACTTCCTAGAAACCAAAGGGGTGGCTATGGGTACCCAAAAGGGCCCGAGCTATGTCTGCTTCTTCGTAGGATACATGGAACAGTCCCTTTTTTCTGCTGCTAAACCTGGCACTAAAACTCCCCTCTTCCTCTGCCACACAGACTATGTATTGGTGCTGCCTCATGCTCCCATGAGAAGCTTGAACAGTTCAAGTTTACCAACACCTTTCACCCCAACCTCAATCACCTGGACCATTTCCGATACCGCTCACTCCTGCCTGGACCCCTCTTTCTCCATATCAGGTAACCATCTCAGCACTGATATCTATTTCTTAAACACTGACTCCCACAGCTACCTAGACTACACCTCCCCTCACACACACCCTTCTGCAAAAAATGCAATCCCTTACTCCCAATGCCTCCACATTTGCCACATCTGCTCCCAAGATGGAGCATTCCACTCATGGACATTCCAGATGCCTTCCTACTTCAAGGACTGCAACACCACCCCCCCACCCCCGCCAAAGTGATCAAAAATGCCCTCAACCACATCTCTTGCATTTCCTGCACTTCTGCCCTCATCCTGTTTTGCACCCCCCTCCAAAAAGACAAGATCTCCCTTGTCCTCACATCAGCCCACCAACCTTCGCATCCAGCACATTTCCACCACTTCCACCAACAATCCGACTCCATAACCAAAGAAATATTTCCCTCCCCACCATACCTGCCTTTTTGTAGGGACTGCTCACTCTGTGACTACTTCATCTGCTCCACACTCCCCACCAACTCCTCCACACCTGGCACCTGACCCTACACCTCCCCTCCATCCGAGGCCCAAGACAAACTTCTGATATCCAAATGGGGTTCACCTGTACGTTAAACCTGGTCCACTGTATCCATTGTTCTCTATGTAGAGGAGGCCACTTTGGTGAGATCAGGCGTAGACTTGGACCTATTTGCAGAGCACCTGCACTCTGTGATAAATGACATCACCTGGTTGCCAACCATTTTAACTACCGCTCTTCCCCCACCATCCCCCACCCATCACTCCCTAGGTGACATGTCCATCCTGGGCTGCCTCCAGTACCACAATGACACAACAAGTGAATTGTTGGAGCAACACCTCCATTCTGCCTCAGGAGCCTACAGCCTGATGGCATAAACATGGAATTCACCAGTTTCAAACTCTCCCCACCCCCTTAACCTGAAACTCCCTGCTGATCTCCTCCTTTCCCCCACCTATCCACCTCACCCTTCCCACTGACCAATCCCCACTACCCCTACCTGCATCTATCATCCCACCTACCTTCCCCCAGCCCCACACCTCTTCCCTCTATTTATTTCCTAGTTCCTAGGTAAACTCAGCTGGTTGAAGTCTTACATGGCATGTAAGACAGCTGTCGTTGTTGGTCAGTCATCTCAGCTTCAGGACATCTCTGGAGGAGTTCCTCAAAGTAGTGTTCTAGGCCCAACTGTCTTCAGCTGCTCCATTAATGACCTTCCCTCTATCATCAGTTCAGAAGTGGGATATTTGATTGCAGAATGTTCTGCTCCATTCACAACTCCTCGATACAGAAGCAATGCACTTTCAAATGCAACAAGACCTGGATAATATCCATGCTTGGGCTGACATGTGGCAAGTTACATTTGCACCACACAAATGCCAGGCAGTGACCATCACCAATGAGACAATCTCACCACCGTTCCTTGAAATTCAATGGTGTTGCCATCATTGAATCCCCTACTAATAAAATCTTGGGTTACCGTTGACCAGAAACTCAAGCTGACTTGCCATATAAACAAATAGTGGCTCAGGCAGGTCAGGGGGCTAGGAATACTGCAGTGAATAACTCTCTCTCCTCCTGACTCCTCAAAGCCTGTCCACCATCTACAAGGCACAATTCCGGACTGTGATGGAATACTCCCCACTTGCCTGGATGGGTGCAGCTCCAACTACACTCGGGAAGCTTGACACCATCCAGGGCAAAGCAGCTCGCTTGACTTCATACTGCATCCATTCTCTCAACCATCGACACTTAGTACACACTGCTGCTTCTATCTAAAAAATGCACTGCAGAAATTCACCAAAGGGATCCTCTGTCTTCCAACCCCACGACCACTTCCATCTAGAAGGACAAGGGTAGCAGATATATGGGGAACACCACTTGCAAGTTCCCCTCCAAGCCACGCTCCATCCTGACTTGGAAAAATATCACCACTTTTTTCACTGTCGCTGGGTCAGAATCTTGGAGTTCCTTAACGGCTTGTCGGTCAACCCACAGCCGGTGGACTGCAGTGACTCCAGGCAGCTAACCATCACCTTCCCGCGCAACTAGGGACAAGCAATAAATGCTGGACAGCCAGTGATGACCATATCTCGAATGAATAATAAAAACTAGAGCTTGATTTAAAGCTAACGAATTATTACTGAAAATCAAAGGTAACCATAAACAACAACTCTTGGAACATTTTAACCTAATTGTTGGCCCAAAAACTGTTGTACTATTATGCAAATCTGAAATCTCAATATTTAATGACAGCTTCAGATTTCTGTCAAACTTGATACTTGCTGATACAATCAAACATTCAATGGCGTGTGATGCCAGGAGGCCCCTTAATTATCAAACACAGCCAGGCTTATAAATAAATTAGACCATGGGCGCAAACACAGCCTACTGCTAAACAGAATATTCTCTGGAGTCAGGGCACTTTGTGAATTTAAGGGCTATGTGAGGACTTGTGTGTAACCTGGTACAACATTACCTTGCTTCTCAGATGATATTAAGACAAGGACTCTGCTTCCAAGTGGTTTAGCGAAAATGCTTCAAACTCTCAGGTGCCATTTAAAGACCAGCAATTAGGTTCTTACAATTGAGCCACTATTTGTAGTGTGTGCTCTCATTACCCTTTTGAGTATAGTGAAAATTGTCATCAAATCCTGCAAACCCAACTCAAACTATAGCATGGTGAAACGTAAGTGAAGCTCCCACTATGCAATCCCATCAATGTACACTTACTTTGGTATCTGAAACATAGCCAAACCAACATCAGAACATACACAAAAACATGCTCTAATGTACAATACTATGAATCCTCCCCCTTTTTTTGTTACTTCCCAGCAGGATACCACCACCACCAAATGCAACTTCCTTCTCTGTTAGTCAGCATTTCACAAGAACTACTCTCCATGACACTCTTATTCACTCTTCCAACACTAACTCTTCCTCACTTTCTGTGGCATCTTCCCCTCTAATTGTGGAAGGTACCTTCCACCACCTCATCCAAGACCCCAAATACAGATGAAACAATGTTTTATTTGTACTAATTTCAATCTAGTCTGTTCACTGCTCATGATGCACTCTTTTACATTTGGTGAGACCAAATACAGACTGGATGATTGCTTTGTGAAACACCTACTTTGATTGTAGGAATGACCCTGACCTTCCAGTTGGTGCCACTTCAATAAATCATGCTCCCTTGCTAATATTTCCACTGGAACACTGTAGCAGGCCAACAATGAAGTTCAACATAAGCTGGAAGAACAACACCTCACTTCCAGTTAGGCATTTATAGACATAAGGATTTAATATTGATTTCCACAACTTGAGAATGATCTCTGTTCCATTTTTCTTGCATTTCCCCTGTCTTCTGTGTCTTGTTAGCTTGTTCTGGGTGGACACACTTTTCTCCTTTCACAGATGAGATTTACACCTTTACAACTCTTTCTCCTTCTTCTACCATTATCACTGCATTTTGTCTTTTGCTCTGGCATCCTCACAATCTTCTGCTTGCTTCTCCTCTCCATCTGTCAACTGCATAAAAACCACTTATCCAGCTCCTTTTTGGTTCTGAAGAATCATAGTGGACTCTGGGTTAACTGTTTTTCTCTATAGATGCTGCAAGACCTGCAGAGTTTCTCCCAGTGCTTCCTGTATTTTTCCAATTCCATGAACTGATCCTGATTTTCTTTCCATCCCTGAAGCAACCTGTGGTATTCATTTTATCAATTTCTGCATTGAATCATGGTGGTTCTGTGTGGATTCACTCCCATTTGGGTTTAATTGTGTATGGAGTCTGTTCATTGAAATTGATTCCAGTGTTAAGAGAACTGTGGATGCTGGAAATCAAACAAAAATGGAAAAGCTCGGCATATGTGGAGAGAAAACAAAGTTAACACTTCGGGTCAGGTATCACTTTTTGGAACTGATTGGAGCTAGGAGAAGTTTGGTATATATGCTAAAGGGGAGAAGATGGGTGGGTGGGGGAGAAAGGACTAAACAATAGGTGGAGATGGAGCCCATAGAGAAAACAGTTGGACAGAGAAAGGAATGGGTGAAGGTCATAGCTGCTAATAGGGACCATCAATGACTGACGAGTTTTGTGGTAGCAGTCCATGTGATAATGAGGCCTGGTGTGTGGGATTTTGGGGTAGGAATATGGGGGAAATTGCTCAGACCTTTAAAATTATTGTAATTGAGTGCAGCAGAAAATGAGGTGCTATTCTTCCAGCTTGAACTGAGGTTTGCTGGAGCATTGTAGCAAGCCTGAGGCAGATGTTGGCCAGTGAACATGTGTTGAAACAGCAGGCAACTAGAAGCTCGCGTTCATCTTTGGAGACAGACATAGGTGTTCCACAAAGCGGTCGCCCAGTCTCTGCTGCTTATCCCCACTGTGGAGGAGACCGCATTGCAAGCAGTGAGTACGGTGGACTAGGTTGAATGAAATACATGAATCGCTGACTCACCTGGAAGGGGTGTCTGGGGCCTTGGACAGTGAGGAAGTAAATGGGCAGGTGTAACACCTCTGGATGGGAAGAAGTTTGAAGTTTCTCCCATCACTGTCCTTATCTTACATTGTGCATGTAAAAGTGTGTTGCCCAGCAAGTCAAACTATTTGAGAGCCTGAATTATTCTAATTAGTTGGATGGTTAGTGTGGATCAGTTTGATACTAAAGGAAAGGGGTTGATCCCTGTTCCATTGGGACTTGTCTCCTTGAGCTTTAAGTTCATGGTGCTGTGTGCAGGACATGCCTTCAGGCAGAGAACAGAAGATTTAAAAACTGAAAGAACTGTGGATGCTGTAAATCGGGAACAAAAACAAGTTGCTGGAAAAGTTCAAAAGGTCTGGCAGCATCTCTGAAGAAAAATTCAGTTAATGTTTTGGATCTGGTGACCCTTCCTCAAAAAATAGGTGGCACCAGTTCATGATTTCCTTGTGAATCCTGAAAGATTGTTCCTGCTTCACAATACAAAAATATCTTTATCATTTACCTTTCCAGATCCATACCCCCCAGGTTTTACTGACTGAACCACAAATGGAGACAGTGACTCACGTGTTAAAGCTAAATTTTTTTGGTTAAGTCCAAGTTGTTGGGTTGAGTATTTGTAGCAAGACCTAACCCGTTGTCTCATGGTATCTTACCAAACTCATCACCCTAATTACCTATCCCTAATTTCAAATGGTGTGTGGTTACTGGAGGCAACATTACCAGAGAAACTCTGCGCTCCATTGAATCTATAGAAACTCCAGTGTGGAAGCAAGCCATTTGGCCCCTTGAGCCCACATTGATCCTCCAAGGATCACCTCACCTGGACCCACCCCCTTATCCAATCTCTGTAAACCTGCATTTCCCATGACTAGTTCACCCAGCCTCCACGTCCCTGAACACTACAGTCAAATTAGCATGGCCAATCACCTAACTTGCGTATCTTTGGACTGTGGGAGGAAACCCACACAGGCATGGGGAGAATGTGCAAACTCCACAGTCACCTGAAGCTTGGTTTCTTTTTTAAACCTGGGTGCCTAGTGTTGAGGAAGTAATGCTAACCACTGCGCCACCATGCTGCCCTTCAATGGGCATACACCAAAAGACCAGCTTCCCATGTACCCACCTGCCCCAACACTGACACTACTAACTACGCATGCCCTCTGTGCTGCCTACTCACTCGCTGTTATCTGCAGAGGTCTGCATACTTCCCATGTCTGCCATGTTTGGGGTGAATGTCTGTAACTGTACAGAGCAGTTCCAGACTCTGTTCAGTGCATCGTGGAGTGGCAAAATGATGAGGGCAAGGAATGCCAGTCTCTTGGTGGATCTCTGCTGAGTGGATTTGTTCTGGGAACATGTGGTAAAGTGGAGCAGAAATTTAAATGTGATAGATGTCATCAAGGTGTGGACAATAGTTGATGACTTTGAAATAGTGAGAAAACTTGCTTGACCTCCATAGTGAACAATCTTTTTAAAAATAAAACTCAACACAATTCAGACTTGGCCAAAAAATAAGACTTAAGCTACAGGCTTCTTGGTCCCACTTTATTTCAGCACTACCCTTTTGATCCTGAAGAGGTCTCCCAACATTTTCATCTCCCTCTATATGGACGATCAGTTTCCAATCACTTTACCCTGTTTTCATCTTTCCAGTTGGTGGAGATGACTATAAAGTCATACAGCACAGAAACAGACACATCGGTCCAACTCCTCCACGCTGACTAGATTTCCAGAACTGAACTAGTCCTGTTTGCCTGTGTTTTAGCCCATATCCTTCCAACTTTTCATGTTTGTGCTTGTCCAAATGACTTCCAAATGTTGTAACTGTACCTTCTACCACTTCATCATTCAAGATACAAACCACCCTCTATGAAAAGCTTCCCCTGAAGTCCCTTTTTTAAAGTGAGGGAAGATTTCCAAAAGTTTGAGTTTTGGACAACCCTACCCTGGGGAAAAGACTTTGACTATTCACCACCTTTATCTATGCCTCTCATTCTCTTTTTTAAGGTCACCCCTCCACCTTCTAAGCTCTTGGAGGGGGGGGGGGGGGGGGGTGTGGAGGAGGAGGAGGGTGCCAGCCTATCTAACCCCTCCTTTATAACTCAAACCCTCCATTTCAACTGGTCACTGCAGCTGCTGTACTACCCACTTGATTTAAAGAAGGTGTCTACCTCTGCTTCAAACTTTGGAAGACATTTGTTTGAAATCACACCAAGCTTTTTGACTGCAACACCATCAGGTGCAGTGAGAGAGCAGAGCACACACCCAGAGTTTATAGGCAGAGAGATCATACTGGTGAGTGGGATGTCATAAGTCTTTGCAGGTGACCAAGAGTGTTAGAAAGTGAATCAAGTGTCAACTGCTGAATAGCCAACAAAGCAAAGCTTTGATCTCTCTACCTACAAACTCTGTCTGTGTGCTCAGCTCTCACTGCACCTGACAAAGGGGCTGCACTCTGAAAGCTTGTGACTTCAAATAAACCTGTTAGACGATAACCTGATGTCATGTGATTTTGAGTTTGTCCTCCCCAGTCTAAAACCAGCACCTCCACATCAAACTTTGGAATTAATTGACCAGACTGATTGATTTTACCTCCCTTTGTTTTGAGGAGTTGGTGTCTTCAGGAGATATAGTATAACTTTTGCCTCCCAGTTCAAACTCCATTTTGTTTGTCCCTGACATTTGCTCCCACCCCCTGCCCTGCTCTTGTTGCCTTTTTTTTTTGCTCTCTCATTTCTCTCCCTGTTTTATCTTTCCTTTTCCTTTAATTCTAACTTCCTCCTGTTTCAATTTTAATCTCTCTACTGCTCCTCTAGGCACTTTATCATCCTCAGTTTCCATCTTAACTTTTGACCATCCATTTTTTTAAGAACTTTAGGTTTCCTGGATTTTGTGTAAAAATTTGAATCCTGCATGCCTCGCTATATCTTTTAACTATTCCAGGCACACAATTTTAAATTCTTAAAAGTAACTTCCCCTAATTCTGCACTGGGATTAAAATTTTTCTTGGGTTTACACTGCTAGAATGTAGAAATGTGTACATTCAAAGTGACAGTTTACCCACTCCAATTCTTCTTTGTTTCATCTGTGTTCAAACCATGGACACAAACCCTCCATTTGTTCCAGCCATTCCCTGGGTGCTATTCTTTTTATTTGTTCTGTTTCCAGACAGGAGAATCATTTCAGCTGCTGGATGTGGAAGCATGAACTGACTCCCCTTCTTGATTCACCACAAAGTAATTTTTAACAATCCCTTCCCTTGAATACCTTTTTTCTCCAAGACCCAAGTGGATTTGGCTTAAAAGAAGCCACTTTAACCAACTTTCCTTGAGTAAGCAAGAGTGAATGAATTTAGTTACTAGATGCAAGAAGAAATAATAATGCAGCACACATACAAGGTAATTAGGAACGAGCAGCAAGTCCAAAAGAACCATTTTAAAAATCAGTCTGAGTAGGTTGTGAAAACTAGAGACTAGATGTTAAGGTTGTCACATTTGGATATTAACAGTAGCATTGATGTTTGAGTAGTCAGTTGAAATTCTTTTTGCTGTGGCTCACTTTCAGTGGAATCTGACTGGTAGCAGTCTTTTTTTTTTCCTTTAAATGTGCAATACAGTTGTGCTTAATTGCTGTTCAAGCTGTGGTCTTCATTGCAGTCAACTCCCCACACTAGTACACGCACACGTGCGTCCAGTTGCTAATGCAAGCAGTCCAGGGGTTGTAGTTAGTTTTGAGACTACTTGCATATCATTTTTGTTGGTTTTCCTCAAGAAAAGTGTGCAGGAGATGGCTTTTAGCTGGAAGTACTTTAGTTGGTCAGCCACTTGCTATCTCTTCTTTTCTTAGTCTTTCTGTTTTGAGGTTTCCTTGACTGAATTATGTAGTCCACACAGAACTCTGCCAGAAAGTGACTGTATTTACATCTGCAGTCATCGCTTAAAAAGGTAGGAATTAAAACTTCAATTTGTCTAAGTACTTTGTCATAGCAATGGATCAGAATCTCAAAATATCCATTTCTGCAATATCAAATCACGAGGAGCTGATTTCTTTCAGGCAGAGGCAGTTGAACTCAATCCTGTCAATGCTATGTTGGTTTGTGATCCAAATTTTAGACTCTTTAAACATTCCTTTCTATACAGAAAGGACATTACAATGGAGTCATATTTTCAAGACCTGTGCTTTGAAACAGTCTTCAGGAAAACAGCTGCAAGCATTGAAGATGGTGTGATGGATCAGGATATGGAATGGGACAGCTGAGTCTGTATGAAACTAATGCAGTGAAGGTTAATTAGTACATTAGCCAGGATATCCATCTCTTTTGAGAACACCAGGAAATACTTTCTGTACTCCCCTGGGCACCCCTGTAGTGTACAGAAATGTGAGCTCAAATTCTTAAGGCAAATTTTATATCCAGTGTTCTAATTCTGAGGTGAGAATGCTACCACAGCTGAGCTGGCACTGTGATGATCAAGAAACTCTACTCATTGTATCAAAATGGAGACTGGATCTCACACAATGTGCTTTGAGTCACATGTAATGCATACACATACAAATAGAAAATACGCCAACCAAGACTATTGATTTATCTTGAAAACTAGGTCTATAAGTGCTGCTGGTAGAAGGACAGGAGTACAGCCTTGGCCAAGCAAAGTGCTGTCTTTGATTTGATTTATTATAATGTACTAAAATATTACATGCAAAACAAACGGCTAGTGTAAGAAAATTGGGATAATAGAACAGAATGCAGAATATAATGTTGCAGCTATAGAGAAGGTGCAGAGAAAGATCAACTCTAATATGCAAGGTCCATTCTGATACAGTGGGGGTGGGAAGCTGTTCTTAAATCCATTGATACATATTTTCAAACTTTGTATCTTCTGCCTGATGGAAAAGGGTGGAAGTGAGTATGACTGGAGTGGGAGGAATCTTTAAGTTGGCTGCTTTCACGAGGCTGTGGGAAATGTAGACTGAGTCAATGGAAGGAAGGCTGGCTTTTGTGATGGACTGGGCTGCAGTCCACTATAATTTCTTGTGGTCTTAAGCAGAGCAGTTGCCATATCAAGCTGTAATGCATTCAGGATACTTACTTTCTATGGTGCATCTATGAAGATGAGTAAGAGTCATGGACACTGAATTCCCTTAGCTTTCTGGGTTGGTGGTGTGCTTTCTTGACTGTAGCGTTGACATAGATAAAGACAGTGGTGATACTTCCTTCTAGGAACTCAACTCTTGACCACCTCCAGCTCAGCTGTCTTTCACTGTTTTTCTGACATAGACTTCAGGAAGCAAAGGAGTTGGTCATCGAGGGAGAGATTGTTATCTTTACACCATGTCACTAAGCTATCTCCTTCCTGTACTCTGCTAGATTGGTTGTCATTGTTTGAGATCTAATGTCATCAGCAATTTTCTAAATGGAGTTGGAGCTGAATTTGGCCATAGTCGTGAGTGTATTTTATATAAGTCACTTGGTGGACAATTTTTCCATCTGGAATACAGATGGGAACCAAAACACAAGTCAACTAAAAGTAATATGGTACGAGTGCTCTTATTTGTAGATCAATGTGAAATACTCAGCTATTTCAATAAATAAATTCAAACGATAAATCAATGGAAGAATTGATGGAAGCTAGATCAACTGTACCAATCACTTTGGCTATTAGTTAAACCAGACTAGTAGTAATGCAAGAAAACTTGGTTGCATGGCATTTGCAATAAATTTTCTTGGGGTGAAATATTTCAATTGCTATGGCACAACTTATGGAAGCCAGTGATCAATTGTGTGAACATCTTGCTAAGAGTGGGTCTTCAGTTGGACCACGGAATAAAAGCAAATCATATCAGAAAATTAATCTCTAAATTTGGCAGGACTTGCTTGAAGTAACTCCCTTTTTAAATAAATACTATCTGTACATTTGATATTGATTTGTGATTGCTGTAGTTCTGTTTCTCAGTGGTTTGTACACGGGATCTATTTCAATGTGTTTGTTGATGGAGTTCTGGTTAGAATACAGGAAATGGTACCAAATGCTGTAGCAAACCGAGGCGCATAAATAAGTGGGACAGAACACTGGCACTTCACCAGAGGCACACTGACTATGTTACCTAGCAGGGTGATGAAACGTTTGCAACCAAACCCACCAGCTCGATGAGCATGTGTACAACCTCCGCTTGATGGGTCTGTATGTTTTGGCTACACACTGAGCAGTGTATCAACTGAACAATTGGAGAACTGAAATGCTTCTGCTGTTGGGAAATTGGAGAGGAGCCTCCGCACCAAACCTTGAGAAAGAAAACAATCTGTGACACGGTTAATATGACAGACACCACTATGTAACATAAATCCCAACAGATGCCCAAAGTGTGTTTACAGTCAACAAAAGAATAGCTTTCTGCTCTGCTACTGAAGAGGTTGAGTAGTTCCATCTCTAAAAGTCTGTTTCGGAAGTTGTAGCCTGGCTAACCTCATCCTGAAAATAAACACATATTGGATTTCTTGGTTATCCAGCTATCCTGTAATTTATTTTGTTTAATATATGTTCTCCCTTCTTCACATTCCTTCCATCTGTTCTCTGCACTGCACTGTTTATCGCCCAAGATGGTAAGCAGATGATCTCACTGGCATAAGAAAAAATGCTGTTTTAACCTTTATAATTACCAGCAGATGGCAGCAAAGTAGACTGAATCGGAGATGATGATGACTGAAATATTTCAAAGTTAGGTCCAGGATAAGATCACATGAATTTACGATCAGAAATTCTGACTTCTGTCATTACAGCTGTGATGCCTTTAAACCAGTACATCAAATGCATTCTTCATTCTGAATATCAACTGTTAGGTGTCAACATTGGAGTCAGTATTTTCAGCATCTATCTAGAATACATGATTTTGCTCCCTGCCTGGCACTGTTTCAGAATGAATGAATGAATTTGAATTTACATTTAGCTGAAGCTGTTTTGACTTTTTCAGTTTGAAATTTTGGGTGACTATTACCAGCTAAATCGAGGTCCCGAATTATTTTATTTATTTTTTTTTAATCAGTGTAAATATTCTAAGAACCTGGTTTCCCAGAATCCACAAAAGGAGCTTCAGGTATGTAACATTATTTCTTATACGTACAGAGTGAAGGTGAAGTGAATGCAGCACAGTGGTGGTGGTGTCCCTGTGTCTGGCCAGGAGACTGTTTTTAAGTCCTGCCTGCTCTAGAGGCGTGTAATACCTCAATGGAATGAGTAGATTTTTTTAAAAAATGAAGACAGTAATTTTTCAAATTGGTAAATAGCCTTGCGATCTCTGGAATGTTACATCTATGCTGTAAAGTCAGCTGTTACCCAGTTGGTGGTAGCACTTGTCTCTGAACTATGAAGCTCCTGGGTTCAAATCCCACTGCAGGACCAGAGCATGACAACCAATCCAGATACTCCATTGCAGTATTGAGTTTGCGTCATACTGTCAGAGGTGCCATCTTTCAGAAGAGATGTAAAACCAAGTTCCTGTGTGCTTATTTAAGTGGATGTCAGCAATCCTAAGTCACAATTTTGAACAGTAGTCAAGTCATCCCTGATATCCTGCCCAATATTTATCCTACAATCTAATCAAAAAGAATATCTGGTCATTATCACATTAATCTAATCCATTTTTTTAAAGTAGGTAGAATATGGCCAAAGCAGAAAGAGGATAAGTTTTTAAGTTCTGATTCTTTATTGGGATAAAGAAAATGCATTTACTCTATCTATGTATGTTCTGTCCAACTGCAAAGTTCTCTATGCTGACCTTTGCCAGTGTTTGAAAGGGAAAATGCCATCCTCCCAGTGCTAATAACCCTCACTGAGCATAATATTTTGTTTGGTGAACATTGAAATGCACAACAGTATTGATTGGTAAATTGTTTATAAAATCGAGGCATGGATAAGGAGAATAGCCAAGGTCTTCGTCTTGGTGTGGGGAGTCCCAAACTAGAGGGTATAAGTTGAGGGGAAAAATTTGAAAGGGACCTAAAGGGCAACTTCATGCAGAGTGGTGTCTGTGAAATGAGCTGCCAATGGAACTGGTGGAGGCTGGTACAATTACAGCATTTAAAAGGCTTCTGGGTGAGTAGATGAATAGAAAGGGTTTAGAGGGATAGAAGCCAAATGTTGGCAAATGGAACTAGATTTAATTTAGGATATCTGGTCAGCATAGACAAGTTGGACTTAAAGGGTCTGTTTCCATGCTGTTTGGCTCTGACTCCGTGAAGTCTGCTGTGTTTTATTGTAGCTATAATAGCAACAAATGAAATGTAAAGTAGATCAGTGCCTGCATAGGATTGTGAACATCTTCTGGTTAGCAGTCACATTGTCATTTTGAAGCAAAACTGAGAATTCTTCTTATAACAGATGAAGAATGAGTGACAAAGCTGTCTCCAGTGAATGATATTGGGAGAACACTTAAGTTTCATTCTGTTTTTACCTTGCATCCAGCAATTGAAAGTGGTAACGCAAGATATAACAGCGTGGAGCTGGATGAACACAGCCAGCCGGCCAGGCAGTATCAGAGGAGCAGGAAAGTTGACGTTTCGGGTCAGGACCCTTCCTCAGAAATGGAGAGGGGCAAGGGAGTGCAAATAGGTTGGGGTGTGGGGCTGGGAAAAGTAGGTGGGATGGTGATAGGTCAGTGCAGGTTAGCAGTGGTGGGGATTAGTCAGGTAGAATGATAGAATCCCTACAATGTGGAAACAGGCCCTTTGGCCCAACAAGTCCACACTGACCTTAAGAGCATCCCACCCAGATCCATCCCCTAATAACCCCACCTAATCTAGACACCCCTGAACACATACGGGCAATTTTAGCAAGGCCAATCCACCTAGCCTGCACATCTTTGGACTGTGGAAGGAAACCGGAGGAAACCCATGCAGACACGGAGAATGTGCAAACTTCACACAGTAGCCAAGGGTTTGATTCCAACCCTGGTCCCTGGTGCTGTGAGGCAGCAGTGCTAACTACTATTTGCTCCTTCCATGTGGCACAGGTGGGAGAGGAGATGGACAGATTGTCAGGTCGAGGGGGCGGGTTGGTAATGGGATGAGGCTGGGGGTGGGGAGATTAAGACTGGTGAGATCCATGTTTACGCCATTGGGCTGTAGGCTCTTGAGGCAGAATGAGGTGTTGCTCCTCCCAGTTTGCAGGTGGTCTTGTTGTGACACTGGAGGAGGCCCAGGATGGACATATCACCCAGGGAGTGGGAGGGGGAGTTGAAATGGTTTGTGGCCAGAGGATGTTGTCGTGTGTCACAAACAAAGCACAGATGCTGTACAAAATGGTCTCTAAGTCTCCAGTTGGTCTCACCAATGCAGAGGAGGCCACATCAGGAGCAGCGGATACAGTAGACCAAGTTGACAGATGTGCAGGTGTACCCCTGTCTCATGTGGAAAATTTTTTTGTTTTTTTTTTTGGCTTGAATGGAGGTGAGGGAGGTGGTGTAGGGGCAGGTGTAGCACTTCCTGTGGTTGCACAGCAAGGTGGTGGGGTTAGTGGGGAGTGTGGAGCGGATGAGGGAGTCATGGAGTGAGCGGTCCCTACGAAAGGCAGATAGGGGTGGGGAGGGAAATAGCTCTCTAGTTGTGGGATTGGATTGTAGGTGGTGGATGCAGAGGTTGGTAGGGTAATGTGAGAACAAGGGGATTCTGTCTTTTATTTTTGGTGGAGGGGATGTGAGGGAAGAGATGCAGTTGAGGGCATTTTTGATCACCAGGGTGGGGGAGGAGTTGCAGTCCTCAAAATAGGAGGACATCTGGGATGTGTGGGAGTGGAACGCCTTGTCTTGGGACCAGACATGGCAGAGGTTGAGGATTTGGGAGTAGGGGATCACATTCTTGCAGGAAGGTGGGTGAGATGAGATGTAGTTTGCTTAGCTGTGGGGGTCAGTGGGTTTGAAATGTGTTTTGATGCGATCACCAGAGATGAGACAGGTCAAGGGGAGGTATCTGAGCTGGTCCAGGTGAATTTTGAGGTTGGGATAAAAGTGTTAGTAAAGTGGAGGTAAGTTCAGTGGGGCAAGAGCAGGCAGAGACAATGGGTCAACCAGGGCAATCAGTTATCTCCATTGAACTCTGTATTCCTCCACCCCCCCCCCCCCCCCCCCCCGTCCAGAAATTCCGTGCCTACGTCCGGGACACTACCCACGCCCTGCACCTCTGCTAAGACTTCCACTTCCCTGGCTCCCAAACACCTCATCTTCACCATGGATGTCCAGTCCCTGTATACTTGCATTCCCCATGCACATGGCCTAAAACCCTCCACTTCCTGTCCTGCAGGCCCAACCAGTCCCCCTACACCAACACCTTCATCTGCCTAACTGAACTCATCCTTACCTTCCACTTCAACTCCTCCCACTTCCTACAGACTAAGGGAGTGGCCATGGATACCCACATGGACCCAAGCTATGCCTGCCTCTTCATTCGATAAATGGAACAATCCCTCTTCCGCAGCGACACTGGCACTATCCCCCACCTTTTTTCCCTGTTACACTGAATTGGCGCAGCCTCGTGCTCCCATGAGGAGCTTGAACAGTTCATTAACACCTTCCTCTCTCCTCCTTCCACTCCTGCACATCCCAGGTGTCCTCCTATTTCAAGGACCACAACTCCTTCACACCCCCACCCCCAACCCCAGGGAACCATATCTTTTGCATTTCCTGTATCTTTGTCCTCACATCCCCCTCTTCCCACCCCGCCCCCCCCCAACAAAAATAAAGACCAGAATCCCCCTTTGTCCTCACATATGACCCCACCAACCTCTGCATCCACGATATCATTCTCTGCCACTTCCGCTACTACAAACCAATCCCACAACCAAAGAGATATTTCCCTCCCGACCCCATCTGCCTTTAATAGGGATCACTCACTCCACGACTCCCTCATCCACTCCACAACCCCCACTAACCCCAGCACCTTTTCCCTGCAACCACAAGAAGTGTTACACCTGCCCCCTACAGACCACCACCACCCCCCAACCTCCTATTCAAGGCACAAAATAAACCTTTCACATCAGACAAGGGTTCACCTGTACATGCATCAACTTGGTCTACTGTATCTGCTACTCCCGATATGGCCTCCCCTACATCGGGGATACCAACCGGAGACTCAGACTATTTTGTAGAGCACCTGCACTCTGTTTGTGACAAGCAACATCACTTTCAGCCACTAACTGCTTCAACTCTTCCCCCGCCCACCCTGCCCCCAACACTCCCTGGGTGACATGTCTATCCTGGGCCACCTCCAGTGTCACAATGACACCACCCGCAAACTGGAGAAGCAGCACCTCCCATTCTGCTTTGGGAGCCTACAACCCAATGGCCTTAGCATGGACTTCACCAGTCTTAAAATCTCCCTAACCCCAGGCTTCCATTCCATGTCCAACCTCTTCTCTCATCCTGTCCATCTTCTCTCCCACCTATCCACCCCTCCGCTCACTCACCAATCCCCACCACTCCCAACCTCCACTCATCAACTTTCCTGTTCCTCTGCATTCCTCCAGCTCTACGCTATTATCTCTGACGCCAGCATCTGCAGTTCTTTCTACTTCTAGTGATGGCATGAACTTCTTTTTTGCCCATTTCTCCATTCTATGCACCACAAGAGATAGCTACTTTTGAAATATGCCTCAAGGACTCTGCATAGCAGTTGTGTACCATGTGCTACTACTCTCTCTACTGCTCTATTAATAAACACATGGCAGAAGATTAATCAGTGTTCACTTGTAAATCCATGGGAAAAACTAGTTATACAACTGCATACTAACATAAGCAAACAATGCAACATGCTTTGTCTGTGTTTCTGATCTGAATGTACCCACAAAGATCTATTACAAGAACAATATAACTTGGAGTCCACAAAGAGCAAGACTTAAGAATCTAAACATTAACTTTGATTTCTTTGTGTACAAAAGGTACACTAGACAAAATATTTAGCATTAGCAACACTGTTTCTTCAGTATTCTTGTGTTTGTAGCAATAGGTCCTTTTTTAATTTCTTTTCAGAATACACTCACTATCTTCTGTGTTTAACATTCTAGTGGTGTCAGTTGGCATTTTGCCACAGACATCATTACTGATCCTACTCTAGTCTTCACTCATCGTACACCATTTCAATAAAGGGAAAATTAAAGATCAAAGAAGAAACATGAAAGAATTGCAGAATGGAGCAGCTTCCCTTGCTTAAGGATCTGGCTGAAGAAAAGAAGTCAGCACAAGCCTGCCACTATGCTGTTCTAGCAGAGAGCCACAAACCTCAAACACCAATCCACTGTCCAAAATCTCAATCCTATCTTCCTCCCCCAGAAACCACTGTCAAAGTCACTTTCAGTAAATCTTAAAATTAAAGACCTTTTCCTCGAATGTGTACAGCACTGAAAGCAGAATGTAATCTGAAAACCAGCTCAGTGCGTTGGTTTTATTGGAACTACAGGCAGTTCTACTACACTCAGAAACCCAGATACATTCAGGGTCAGAAGCCTTGGCAAGGGCAATGATTAAGCGGAATGAATTTAAGGGAGGCTTCCAACCCACCCCCAGCAATTGCCTGCCTTGGCACTCCTCTACCAAGCCACCTTGGATCTTCTTCAGGGATAAATGGATTCTACTCAATCCCACCCCAAGTTCAAATTGGGGCAATATTGGAGAAGGCAGAAGAGTTAACAAGGTGAATAGCTTTGTCAGAAAGCCACCACAGGTATAATGAATCAAATGGCCACCTCCTGTGGTGTCACTATCTGTAATTGAACATGCTTAATGTCAGTCATTGTTTCCATTTAAATTCAGTGTAAGTTAGGCACCTCTCCCTTGCCCTCTAACTCCATTCATCAAGTGTCAGAGAGCCATTCACTACTGGTAATGATTGAAAGTGCACTGACTCAGTCCACACACATGACAACTTGAATTTCTGCTGCTTGCCTCACCTTTTGAGTATTCCCTGTCAGGAATAATTAATGAATCCAATTAAGTGTCTCAAACTGAAGCCTGAACCCACCAAATGAAATCATGTTAAACCTACAGAAGTGGAGCTGTCAACACCATTCCATTCTACAACCTATAATACAGCAAGCACTGAATAGATAAAACCAATGTAGCATTCGTTCAAATCCCATGTAAATAATATAAAGACAATTCATTGAGTCAGAACATTTACAAGCAGATTGTACTCAGATTACTTGACTAATTTGCGATAAATACAAATCCTATAAAGGAGAACTCTGACTTTGACTGACCCTGAAAACACATTAGTAGAATGTGAAGGCTGTGATTTTTCAATGACTAACCACACAGCAGTGGCAGTAAGAGGAGGGTGCCTATAGTTGTGGTCAATTATTTCATTTTAGCTCTGATGTTCCTTTCTCCTCCCTCTTTCAATTCTTTCTATGACATTTGCCATTACATTCATCAGATTTTTCTCTCAGGACAAAGTGGTAGAAACAAATGGTCGTAACCATTTTTCTGCATTGGCCCCTTTTTTTTATTGAGTCTGCATGCAGGGGAAAAAGTGCTTTAATCTTGAGGCAAGATGCTTTACACATGTGTAGTCATATTACATGCTGCAATATCTGGCCAAGAAATTTTACAGCACTTACTTTTTAAGTTGTATCTTGAGACAGTGACCTTTTTGTTTTATTGCTGGTCTTTTGTACATGACTGTCACATGCTGAGTTCTGTAGGATGTTTGTACTGCACACACAAAGCCAATTGTCAGAGGGCCAATGAATGTGGGAGCAGTTCACTACCAGACTTACTGTTCCTGCAAATCAAACTGTTTCCTCTTAGAAGTGGGCACATTGCAAAGAAGAATTGTTTACCCCTCAGCTTTTTTTTTTGGAAAGAAAGTTCTATCTCATTAATTTTGTTTCGAATCCACTGGGCTCATTCAGGAAAATCCAACAGATTAATATTAACCTTTTTTAGGCTGTTACCAGATTCTGGGAATTGCATCTTCTCAGGGTATGCTAATTTTAACTTTGCAGCTTAACTTTCTGCTTGAACACTGACATTTACTTTTTAAAATTCTAATAATGAAGTTGCGTAGATCACCAAAACAAAACACTGAGCTGAATGTTACCAGAAATCAGCAGAGTGTCCATTTCAGTTTCAGTTTGTTTCATGGAGGCTTTGGCTCCATGAGCGCCAGCAAAATTCCTCTCCCTATTCTCTGCAACTCACTTCATTAGCAATGCACCACACCTCCTATGGTACCTCTCCTGTGCAATCTTTCTCCTTGCCATGGGTGGAAGCACTTGCTATTGGGGGTTCCCAGTGCCAGTGCCATTTTTAAAGTTCAAATTGTACAAAGTCAATTGCTGCCAGCTGGGAGTTGCCCCTCACTATTTACATAGTGAGAGGGGGAGGGGTGCCAGTGTTATCCAACATCTTCCCATTATTCATTGTGGGAGCACTATAGTTTAAATCTCTTTATTTAACAACAGCAAAAACAAAGAATCAATAGTTGCATTTACTTCTTCCTTTTTTGATCAGCAACACATTTAGCCAGTGGATGAATAATCACTACAGTTGCTTACGTTTACTGGAACTAGTGTCAAAAAAATCCCATCTAGCTTCTTGTGCCTAATTCAGCAGCATTCTACTGTGCAGAAGGTGATGTTCACCTGCTAAATATCCTCCTCTGAAGACTGCCCAGTTCTCCTAGCAATTTCCATGCCAATCCCTCCTTGCCTGCTCCAGTTGTGCAGAACACAGCTTGCAAGGATTATGCAGCACATATTGTCTGAATAGTCCATCCTTTCTAACCCATTGGTTGATACCTCCCAAAAGGAAGGATACCAATCTGATATGGCTATAGGAAAGAAAATCCCAAGAAAGCCATATATAAACATGGTCCAGAATCTCAAATACAATGCGTTGATACAGAATGGCCAGATATGGGTGACCACTGGAACAAATGGGCAATGTATTATTGCATTGAGTAATTTGCTTTCAATCCTTTAACATTGTTATGGGCATTTATTATTTGTAAACTATTTGAGATCAATCAGCTCAGTACAGACTGGAGCGGACTACATCACCTTCTGGACATTATAGCTTTCAATTTCAGTGTCCAGCACTGCCTTTTTTATAAATTTATCATTTCTCATTTAAAGTGAATCCTGAATTAAATTCAACATTTGTACAAAGGCCTAGGGCTAATAAAGGGAATGATCAAATTTACTATGGATACAAGGAGCCCCTCCAATCTCAAAAATATCAGCAGCTCCCATCTGATTTTCCAAAAACCTCTTTTTGTATCTTTTTTAATATCAGAAAATGTTTCTCTTTAGAAATAGTTTGAGAGGACAAAGGAAAGGAATAGGTTGCACTAATAAGACTAGATGATGAGGAAGGATGCAATAGGGCTTCTTGTAGCATGAACACAACAGCATTGGGCCAGTTTGGTCACCAACCATCTCTGTATTGAGAATTCAGATTTTACAACTGATAACAAACCTTTGGTATTCTTTTTGAAGTCATACATTAGAATCCTCCTTGAAACCTGAAACCAGAGATGATATAAATTGCACAACACTGCTGTATCAGAAATCTGATATAAAACTTTGGTTCAGACTGTTTAAAATCCTGCACAAGGAATAAAAGAAAAAACTTAGACAAAGCAAGCAGTATAAATTTCACAAGGATTCTGTATCTCCCAACTATTTGATGAATGATGGGTAGAAATCTTCCAGAAACAACGATAATGTCAGTTGGTGTCACTTTGCATAATTTAATTCAAGCAGTTATATCAGGACAACAGCCAACAGGAATTGTATACCACAGATTCCGAGGCAGCATTACTATCAATGTAGTGAAGCTAACACCATGTTTCTGAGCATGCAAAAGTCTTTTCTTTCCAATTTCTATTCAGTTATGATTGGTGCTGTCATGTCAGCAAATCTGCCTGCAAGTACATGGAATAAAAGAACGCAGTGACTCAACAGAATATATTGATGGATTATTTTAAATAAGTTTTTTTTTATTATTTTGTTCTTAAAACTTGCATTTTGCTTACTTGTCATAGCAATAAATTATGACTAATTTTCTACTAATTGGTGCTTTGATTTTTGCCAATACAATTTTTTTTTTTGTTTCTTTTCTTTTAAATTTGTTGGTTTGATTTTACATTTGACATTTGTTTAACAACTTCCATCTTTTCAGATTATGGACTACAACCCCACCCCACCCCCCTGCCCTTTAGTGTAATTTTTGTTTTAAATTTCCAAGTTTTTTTTTAAAAGTACACATTTACTAATCAATACAGTGAGCAAGCTGCCTATTTGGGATCTGTATTTTTTTAAACAAACTTGAAGATAGATGTCATTGGATAGTGACTCAAGGTCTCAGGACTGCACTTGAATTGCAATCTAGCTGAGTAACTCCTACCACCACCCTGGCAGAGGAGGTCAGCACTGCTGTTTGTTGTCTGTGAAGCTGGAACCAGAAAGCTGGCACTGACTCCTCCTCCCCTCCCCACGATGCTACTGACATTCAAGGAACCATTGTCAACCTCAGTGTCCCACTCTTCCAATCCACTCAATATTCTTTCTTCCCAGCTGCCCTACTCCCACTCTGCTTGATCCACCAGCTCACCACTTCTCTTGATACTCCCCTGTCCTGTTTGTTGTGCCACCTGCCAGCTCACTCATCAGACTTCTGAATCCTTGCAGCTGCCCCACTACTTGCCCTATCATATCTGGAGATGGTGAACAATAAAGCAACACCATGATGAGCAGTCGGGTCAGGAGCAGGGCAAACAACCTTTTATGGAGCAAATATGGTTTCAGGTTTTTGAATATATTCTAAATTAGTACTGTACAACAATCACATTCAGGAACAAAAACAAAGTTGCTGGAAAAGCTCAGCAGGTCTGGCAGTATCTGTGAAGGAAAGAAACAGTTAATGCTTCTGGTCTAGTGACCCTTCCTCAACTCATCACATTCCCTGTATTCTTTGTAGACATCTGTTACATTGACATTAGTGATGCTCTGCATGGACAGTGAGTGTACCCCCTACAGCTACCATAAGCACAAAAATTTAGAATGATGTCTTAAGTCCTAGAGTGAGACTTAAATCCACAATCCTCTGACTGTGAGACTACCAACTGAACCACAGCTGACCAGTATTGATTAACTCCTTTTAGAAAATAGTGACTAAACTATTTTTGAGAACAAACTTCAAGATTATCAGACCAAAGACTGAACCTGATCAAATAATCAACAATAGTTTCTCACTAAAATCTTAATGTGGAGGTGCTAGTGTTGGAGTGGCATGGATGAAATCAGAAATCACACGATAGCAGCTTACAGTCCAACAGGTTCATTTGAAATCAAGGCTTTCAGAGCACTGCTCCTTTTGTCAGATGAACTGACTAAGCTTGTGGTTTCAAATAAACCTGTTGAACTATAACTGTTGTTGTGTGACTTCTGACTAAAATCTTAATCTAACCAAATATGCTGGGACGAGGAGAAGGTAATGCGATGGGGAACAGGGTAAAAACATGACTTGTTTGAAACAACAGGTTCCTGTTTAATGGAGAATTAATTGTTGGTGGTCTTGATTATGTTCATGAATCAAGGTGACATTATTTTGAAAAATGGTCTAATGCAAGGTCTATGAATGGAATGGGTTAATCCTAAATTGATAATCATAGTCATGCAGTACAGAAACAGACCCTTCAGGTCAATCAGTCAATGCCTAATATTATCTGAAACTAAACTAGTCCTACCTGCTTGCTCCTGGCCCATATCCTCCAAACCTTTCTTATTCATGACCTTATCCAAATGTTTTAAATGTTGCAATTGCACCTACTTCCTCAGGAAATTCATTCCACCTAAACAACCCTGTGTCTTTAAAAAAAAAAAATTGTCCCCATGTCTTTTTTAAATCTCTCTCCTCTCAAATTGCACTTTGGTAATACTATTTTCTCATCTTGATTGTTTGTGCTTCATCATATAAAATTCATTTCATTGTGTTTCTTAACAAATTCCAATGGTGAGACACTAACAACTGTACATAATGCTGTCCAACAGAGCAATATACCAAATACAGATATGAAATTGTGCCAATCAAGACCATTTTCACTGTGTATATTTTAAATAGTGTATGGAATTAATCCCAATTTGTGCCAAAGCAAACAGATGGCAGACTCTCATTCAACAGATGAGCCAACAGTTGCTTAAAAATCACATTTCCTTCAGAAAATAGACATTTAAACATATTATAAATCAACAATCTATTGGAAGCTTTACAGAAAATGTATCATTCATAAGGAATAGTGGAGAGAAAACATCAATGGAATAGTTGTTAGTGCTGTGGGAAAATAATCTTACCTTTATAAGCAGGCGCGAGAAACGCTAGAAACAAAGTTCAATTGAACTTTTTTTTTAATATAGAACCCCTACACTGGAAACAGGCCCTTTAGCCCAACAAGTCTACACTGACCCTCCGAGCATTCACCCCCCACCCCCTACACCCCGACCCATCTAATCTACACCTACGGGCAATTTAGCATAGCCAATCCACCTAGCCTGTACATCTTTGGACTGTGGGAGGAAACCGGAGCACCCGGAGGAAACCCACGCAGACTGGGAGAACGTGCAAACTCCTCACAGACATTTGCTAGAGGGTAGAATCAAACCTGGATCCCTGGCGCTGTGAGGCAGCAGTGCTAACCCTGGGATCTTGTTAAAAGTCATGAATGAATGCTTTGCTGTTACGAAAGCACATCTGAAGGTGCCATATTCAAGCCAAGCCAGAGCTTTAATGAGGACTAAGCGTGTGTATGTAGAAGGTATCCTGCAATACAATTGATCATCAGGTCCAGACATGCAGCGTGATCTAAAGAGGTTGAGGTTCACCTTTAAGATTCTGGGTGAGGTATTCCAAAAAATTTGCGCAATAAAGCATCTATCAAACATTGCCAGTAACACACAAAGTGATGTGAATTTATATACTTTTAGAACTCTTCAAGGCACTCGCAGGAGATATCACTGGCTTCAGTTGCTTTACAATGTCCTGTTACAACAAGGATATAAGCTCTATATTTCTACACAATTCGGCTACATATGCATTGTATATTTATTTGCAAAAAGTCAAATGTAAGCATCTCATTGTTCCCTCTTTCAGCGACCTCTAATTTAGATGCTAGTTTCTTTTGCATATTTTCACAATCTGAAACTTTATTATTTATTCCTGTTCAGTTTGATTATATACTTGCATAATTTTGTTTAGGCATTTGTTCACCTGATGTTTATTTGCCTGTACAATAAACGAAGGACCGTCGCAAGACCCTCTGCTCTACTTCATGTTTTCTCCTACACGAGCTCAGATATCCACCGGAAAGGATTTTCATTTGTTTCATTCCCCATGGTTGTACTGTATTTTTATTTTGAGTTTTTTAAAAAAGTGTATGTATTTTTACTGTTGATTTGATGTGATTGGATCACAGACTGCATAAATAAGCAGCGTATTCATCTGAAAGTGCCTTTGATACTTCAAAACCTATTTTAAACAGAATCATTTCTGTGTCTTTCATCTTGCTAAAAGTTGCAGCATTCTGAACTGTCTCCAACTATAGATCCAGGCTATAGATCCTCACCAGCAAAATTATCAATGAATCAGCATTTACCAGGTTAGCCAGAGGAGGAAAATAGAAATGATCACACTCCTGAATTAAGAGTTGTTTTTCTGCGTTTAGGACTGAAGTACATTGTTGTCACAAAATGGAGGGATTGTTAACCAAGCACAATGAAGACGACAATAATAACTTGAAATTATATAGTGGTTTTAAAGTATTATTCCGAAACCCAAACAATGAAGGATTTGTTAGCATGTCAGCTGAATTGAGGAGCAAGGAGTCAAGGAATAAAGGATACATATGGCCTCAAAAAGAAAAGGCTTGTAGTGGTCATTTGCCCTTTCAAGCTCAATGGGTCAAATGACATTTTTGAAATCACTTGTGGGACATGTGGCGTGTGAAGTAGCATTGTATTTATTGCCCATCCCTAGTTACCCTGGAAGTTGTTGGTGAGCCAACTCTTGAACTTGCAGTCTATGCCTAAACTTTGTGATTCTTTGTCATGGTGAAAATCTTAAATGCTGGAGCATATTCAGATGATTCCTTGTTTCAAGTTAAATAAGATGTATTGTTAAAGCATGCTGCATTCTTTGCAGTTCACATGAAAATTTAGTACTGATTTGAACTGTGTGAATTTGATCATTATTGTTGCTTTGTATATCCTCTTTCTGTCAAGTAAAACAGAAAATGCCTGAACTACTCTTCCGCTCTTCTAGCATCTGTGGAGAAAGAAAGCAAGCTAATATTTCGAGACAACAAGGTGCAGAGCTGGATGAACACAGCAGGCCAAGCAGCATCATAGGAGCAGAAAGGCTGACGTTTCGGGCG
>NC_063345.1:40202179-40271062 GCF_021869965.1 Rhincodon typus
GCCCGAAACGTCAGCCTTTCTGCTCCTATGATGCTGCTTGGCCTGCTGTGTTCATCCAGCTCTGCACCTTGTTGTTTCGGATTCTCCAGCATCTGCAGTTCCTACTATCTCTGATCCAAGCTAATATTTCAGTCTGTGAAGTCAAACAACTTAATGGTCTGTGTCAAACTGCAGCTCAACATCGCACCATCATTGGAGAGATTCAAGATCCATGTGTGAAAGAAATGAACGTCTGATTCAGATCTTGGGTCATCAGGGCTGGATGCTATTCCTGCACCTTTGGATAATGCAATCACACAAGTCTGTGGCTAAAGCAATGTGAGTCAACATCTGTAAAGCTCCAATAATCCCAATGCATCCAAGAACGTATTCCCAGCGCGTGCATACTCATCAAAGTATCATACCCGACGCGGATGAAAGCAATGCTGATGGTCGGGGACTATCTTGATTTTCCAGCCTTGACATTTTTCAGCTGGAATAGCAAAATAAGCTGAAAAAGAGTTTCCTTTAGAGCTGTTCAACAATGTCCCTTTTACAACATTCATTAGAATCTGAACGTTATATCGAATGCTGATGTAAATATGACCTTCAGAGAGAAAAATGAAAGGAAAATTGAATGGTTAGTTTCAAATATCAAAAAGGACTATGCAGTAAATGTGAAGAAAGTCTGTATTACATTGCTTTACTTCCCACATACCGCTCAGAATGAATGAACAATGCTATTCCTGAACAAGTTCCCAACAGAACTGCGCGCACGCACACGCACTCAATCTCTGTCCCCAGCTCTCTCTCTCTCTCTCTCGCTCTGTGTGTATGTGTCTTCCTCGCTCGCTCCCTCTGTGCCTGTGCCTCTCGATCCGGAAGCCTTGCAATACAATTATATTATTCAGTTGAGTAGCTTCTAAATTATTTTCCAGTCAATATGGGATTTTTGGATAGCATATTAGAGTTTGAAAATTAAATGTTTTGATCGTTTGAGTACTGCTTGATCCAGTTTGAGTGAATAGATACGTGAGAAATTGTCACCGTAGGAACCCGTTTTATGCATCATTTGCCACTATTGTTGGAGTGGTGCTGCAGTGTAACTTTTGAAATTGCAAAACATTCAGTACATATAAGACAATCCATCCATTACTCTGTACAGTTGAGGGTACAGCAGATAGGATATCTTGCAGTCCTGTTTCCAGCCAGATCTATTGAAAGTTGACTAATCCAGTGGAGCAAATATGCTTAAATTTATATTTATTGGATGTAAAAGAGCAAAGAGACTCTGATAGATGAGTGAGAAGGTGCGGGTTCAAGTTTCATTCCAGGATCTGAGGACAACAATTTACTTGAGGAAGCGAATGAACAATTGAATCTTTTAGATAAAATATTAATTTGAAGACCTGTTTCTATCCCCTCACGTAGATGTAAAAGATCCCACGGCACTATTTCAAAGAAGAGCCAGGGGGGTTAAACCCATTGTTATGGTTAAAATTTATCCCTCAACTAGTGTAATAAAACAGAGTAGCCAATTATTATTAGATTAGAATTTGTGGGAGCTTATTGTGTGCAAGTTGGCTGCTCAATTTCCTGTATTACAACTGTTCTATGCTTTAAAATTTATTGGCTGTAAAGCGCTTAGAAACATCAGGTGGTCATGAGAGATACTAAATGAATGCAAAACATTTTTCTTTTTCAAAACTGAGCTTAATTCCTAAACTTCACATTGTGAAAGCTGTGTGAGATTTAGTCACACATCTCGTGCATTAAGTCAGTGGCTGCTTTGAAACCGTAACCCATCTCCATATTTCTGTTCAAAGAGTGGAAAGTACATGTGGTGCACAAGTATTACTTCTTCAGTCTTGACATAGAGAGGAATGATTCTTTTGCTTGAGAAGCAATAAGTGAACTGAAATGTATGGACCATGAGCTCAATTTCTAGAAATATCAGTCAGGGGATATATAGGGATGCTTTTCATATGCTCATGGTCTCTGAGTAACTCGCAATAATTGATGGGAAGGGTCGCCGGACCTGAAACATTAACTTATTTTTTTCTTCACAGATGTTGCCAGACCTGCTGAGCTTTTTCCAGCAACTTTGTTTTTGTTCCTGATTTACAGCATCCGCAGTTCTTTCGGTTTTTAGTTGATGTGTGGGCTCCACTATACAGTTAGAAATCACTGACTGTGCTCTCCAAAATAAAACACCAAATCATAATTCTAGTTGTTCATCCTAACTGTGTTATAATTACTGTTATGGTCACGTAATTACAGGAAGCCAATATTTACCTTGGAGGAACACAAATATGAGCTAAAGAAATTATCTAATATTTAAGGAAATTTTAGGGAAATTGCATATGTTTTCTTTTCACTTTTGGACTTTCACCTTTTCCATCAATTTTACAGTGGCTTTTGTTTCAATAAAAATATGAGGCTAGTGCCACCCTATTTGGTTTTCTTTTCTTTTAAAATGAAAATTGTATGTGTGGATACCTAACAGTAAATTCCAAAGGGTATTGACCGTATGATTACCAAATCTCCCAACCCAGTGCTCAGGCAAATAGTAGGGACTTTATGTTGACTTTTCAGCTTTTCTTTCCTTTTTGTCTACCGCATTTGCTAAAATCTGCTCACTGTTCTTCATGCCAACTACTTAGTTGACCAAAATCTTTTTGAAGTGTCCCAATTCTTGAACTGTATTTGATTAACTATTGTAGTAACTGGGAGAATGTTAAACGCTAATGTCCATTTGAAAAAGCAATGGTCTGAAGATGCCATCCTTTTCTGTGAACTTAATCACTCTTTCAACATCCACTCAATTTGAGAACAACACTTTTTAACCCCTTTTTACTAGACTCTCCTGGCCTGTATCTTGCCTCAAACATCTGTCAGAAATGTATTTCACAATAATAAAGCAAAGTTAACTTGCTTGGGTTTCCCCTCTTAACTAGCTCAATAGCAGGTTTCCAGTAAATACAATGCCGGTACAGTTCTTCTGAACTAGTATTAATCTATTAATGTTAATTAGTGTTTTGTGGGACGCACATTCATAAGATCATAAGTAATAGTAACAGGGTAACTGCCATTCATCTTGTGTCTGCTCTGCATTCAATTAGATTACGATGGATCTGATTGTGGCTTTAATTCCACTTTCCTGCCAACTCTCCCTTCCATAACTGTCAATTCCCTTCCAGACTAAAAGTTTTGAGTCATGTTTTTTAAGCTATTTTTAGGAATCTTTGAAATAAGGGAACCCTCTTAAGGAAACACAAGTGCTGACATCCCAGCATTCCACAGAAAGTAGCAGTTTTGACTATTCCTATAACCCAAGTGATACGGTGGGGACTCATGTGCCCTTGCCATAATGGGTTTGGTGGTGGGAGGAGGCATTTAACCAGGCTGCTTGGGACCCTGCTAACTTCATACCTCCACCCGGATTAACTCTCTCACAGGATGGCCTTTGTCACCTCCCCTGCCTTCCTGTAACATTCTGAAGCTCTCGAGTGAGAAATTGAAGGCCTTCTCTATTATAACCTTCCCCGCTAAGCCCTGCACTTATCATGAAGAACCCAACTGGATGGTCCAAGCAGCTGGATTGTACTTTATAGACATCAGAATCACCAGAGCTCACATTCTGTAACATACCTAGAATATGCCTAGCTAAGATAAGTAAAGATTTGAATCGAAGAACTTTCTTGTCTAAGTGTCACACCACATGTTACACTTAACCAGACAGTGCTGGACAAAATCATCACCCCTTTAGGTTTCACGTAGGAACAATAACTTGTCCTTCCCACAACTGAATGTCTCTTAATTTTCTCCAAAGGTGGACTACTTTGATTCTTCCTTGTTTGCAAACTGGTCTCTATATTCCGTGAATTTAATTATTACTTTTTTACCACAAAGGGTGGTGTAAAATCTAACATACAGTAATTTCTTTAAGATAGCAGGAACTGCAAATGCTGGAGCCAGAGTCAAGACAGTGTGGAGCTGGAGGAGCACAGCAGGTCAGGCAGCATCAGAGGAGCAGGAGAGTCAATGTTTCGGGTCAGGACCCTTCATCAGGACTGAGCGGGGAGAAGGGAGATGGGCAATAAATAGGAGGAGGAGGGGTGGGGCTGGAGGAAGGGAGGTGGAATGGTGGTAATTGGATGCAGTTTGGGGTAGTGGGATTGGTCAGTGAGAAGGGCCCCTCCCCAGTCCTGATGAAGGGTCCCGACCCGAAACAATCACTCTCCTGCTGTGTTCCTCCAGCTCCACATTGTACTTACTTTCTTTAACATTTGTATGATTTCATTACAAAAAATTATGAGAGAAAGCATGAAACTTATTTCCACTCCCACAGAAGAATCCACTTGGCCAACTCTTTTGTTTTCCAGTTGACCTTGAATTGAACAATGAGAGTGTAGGTTGATAACCAATATAACCAATACATCATCAATGAAATAAAACAGGATAATCCGCTAATGTATCATATTGATGAATGCCAGTTTGTTACCATTATTAACCTAGGAGTCAACTATCTCAGGAAATTATTTCAATCTCATCAAATGGTTCAGCAATTGACAGCATCATGGGTACCAAATATATCCCAGATTGAATCAGTTGCCTGCATTAAGCCAACTGGCCTCTGCCAAGGCAACTGTTTGAATGTTACAATTATTTTTAATGTTCCTTGTCTGCAGATAAGAGAATATTTAGCTGGAGTCCTGATCCAGTTCAAGTAGTCTGTGCTGGAAAATGTACACTTGCCCTTCCACCCTAAATTGAATAATTCACTCTCAATCCCAGCTGACAAATGGCTATTTGAGCAAAATGCCAACAGGTACCTGGTGCCTATGGAATTTTACACCAGCAGCAAGACTTCACCATCCCAACATCGACTCAGATAGCTCAGAGCCACCTCCCAGAGCAAGCAAAACCCCTGACACACCTGTTTGATATCTGTCAGCCTCGGCTCCGATTGGACCAGGTTAACAGCCCCAGTCGGGGGAACTCTTTTTCTGAGGTCCACCTAGCTGATCTCTGTCCAATCACTACATCCCTCCCTCTCTAAGTCCAGGGTCATAAGCCCATTCTTTTTCCAGTAGCCTCTTCTGGGGCATTTTTGCACCAAGTCCAGTTCCTCTGACTCCATCTCAGATTTTGGTGCTGTGTACTGGACCATAGTCCACCATAGCGCTTGGAGCAGCTCAAAAAAAAATCATCATCTTTAGACAGTAACATATGATATCTACAGGGTCCATCTCGTCCTCAGATGTTTTCTCGATGCTAGGCAGAGGGGGAGAACCTACAGGTTCTGACAGCCTTGCCGGATGTTCTGAGGGGCCGGTTATATTTTTATGCTGCCCTATTTGTGAGGTTGCAGTTTTCACATTGTCCACGTGCTTGTTCAGGACCACCTTTTGTACTCAATCTTTGAACATCACAGGACCTGACCTTGCGTCAACCATGCCTCTTAACCATACAGGGCCATTCGTGTGGTTTTGACACCAAACTTCATCACCAGAAGTAAACTGCCTCTCTTGCTTAGAGGAGTTTTGTGTCCGGTATTGTTGTTACTGATGCTGTTTCACCTCACCAAACCACCCCCCAACCCCTGGTCTGGGAAAATCCAATATAAGTTGGTGTGGAGTCTCCTCCCCATTAAAATCTCTGCTGGAGCTGTTCCTGTGGTTGTGAGAGGGGTGGTCTATAATCAAACAGAAACCAGGACAGTTTGGTATTGAGTGAAGCTGTAGACTGTTTCTTTAAGTCTACAAAGTGTAGACTGCTCTATCTGCCAGACTATTGCACAATGGATGGTATGGAACTGCCTTTACATGTTGAATGCCATTTGACTTCAGGAAATACTCGAATTCCCTGCTGGTAAATGATGGCCTGTTGTCTGTAACTGACCACCTCTGGGAGTCTTCAAATGATACTGACAGCTGCTTAATCATTGTCCCTGTGTTTGATGAATGAACTCTATGCATGTCCAATCACTTTGAATAGGTGTCCACAATGACTAAGAACATAGTCCATGAAGAGTCCAGGGTCTACCCAGCCATTCCCACGAACGTGGGGCTGCTGCCGCTGGTGGTAATTTTTGTGCTTGTTGGCACTCTGGGCATTGCCCCACCAACATGGCTATGTCGGTATCTAATCCTGGTCACTAGACATAACATCCCACCAACATCTTCATTTTGGAAACCCCTGGTGGAGTTCCACCAGTATCTGGTGGTGACCTTTGCTCAGGACAATCATTCTTGCTCCCCACAATAATATGCCATCCTCTATGGTGGTCTGGTCTGTTCGGGTCCAGAAAGGTTTCAGGCCTGGTTGTGATGGCCCTTCTGTTTCCCCCATTACCGCCAGCTTGGGATCTTTATGTCCACAATCTGATATTGTCAGTGGTGATCGGAAAGGTATCCAGAAAGTTTAAAATCAGGACGGACCCTTCCAGTGGCGACGACACCACCAATAGTGTATCTGTCAATGGGAGGCGGCTTAGGGGATCTGCATTAGCCACTCAGCCTCCTGGATGGTGTTCCAACAGGTAATGGTATGCACTGAGAATAACGGCCCACTGCTGCATTCAACCTGCAGCTATAGGTGTCCTCTAAGCAGCCCTAGCAGGAGTTTGTGGTCTGTTATTATTACAAATTTACATCCGTAAGATATTGGTGGACCTTTCTCACACCAAAGATGACTGCCAAACCTTCCTTCTCTATCTGGGCGTATTTTCATTAGGCATTGGCCAACATCTGCGAAACAAACACCATGGGGAATTCCTCCCCATTGGGCCAACACCATATGGGGAGGCATCACATGTCAGCACCACATCTCGCTTTGAATCGTAATGTGCAAGCACCTTAAATGACAATTGCTGCTTCTTCACTTCCCTAAAGGCTGCATCTTGGCTACAAGGCCATTTCCAAGGCTGACCCTTTCTCAATGGCAGATGTAAGGGTGTCAGGATGGAGGCCAGCTTACACATGAATTTTTAGGAATAATTCATCAACCCAAGGAAAGACCTAAGCTCCAGTGCAGACGTGGGAGATGGGGCACCTTTGATCGCTCTCACTTTATCTTCCAACAGGTATAACCTGGTCTTGGAGTGCATGAAACACAAAGTCTTCCCTTCTAAGGCATAGGCCTGCCTGGGGGAAATGTTTAAGCACTCTGTCCAAGTTCTCCAAGTACTCTTTATTGGTCTTCCCAGTTACTAGCATGTGTTCCAGCTAAATGGCAACCTGGGGTAGCCCTTTTAAAATGTTCTCCATTGTCTGCTGGAAATGGGCACAGGCTGACGATACTGCACATGGCAGTCTCGTACATTGGTACAAACCCTTATGGGTATTAATTATAGCATACTTCTGGGAATGCCTGATCACAATTGCAGGTATGCCTGGCTCACATCCAGCCTTGTGAAAGACAGCTTCTGCACCAATTTCACATCTAAGTCTTCTTTGTGAGAGATTGGATATATATCCAGCTGTGAAAAGCAGTTCACCCTTTGTTTGAAATTCCCACAAAGGCAAACCAACCTGTCTGGCTTCACAGTCATTACAACTGGTCTGCCCATTCCATAAACTGTGTACTGGGTTGATAATTCCTTCACTTTCCAGCCTCCTGATTTTTGCCTCTACTCTTGCACATAAGACAAAGGCACTGGGCGGGCCTTGCAGAATCGTGGAATTGCTTCTTGGTCAACCTGCAAGGTACCTTGGCCCCTTATATAGCCCCTAGACCTTCTTGAAAAACATCTGGGTATTTACTTAGGACTTCACTCAGGCAGTCATTTTCTAATCGAAAAATGTTAAGCCAATCAAGTTAAATCTTTCTCAACTGATTTTGCTCCATCAAGCTTCAGCCCAAGGCTTTCACTACAATCAGTGGTTACTGAACAAAATGCTTCTCATAAGAGGCTAGAACTCAAGTTGTACCCTTTACCTGTAGGGGTTCCCCAATGTACATCCTCAGTCTGGCCAAGATTTTACTCAAACTTGAGGGTTAGAGTCCAGTGCAAATTTTGGCAAAGACTGGTTCTGCAATCACTAATACAGTGGTGCTTGGTAACGATCTCCATTAGAACCATGTGACCATTTAACCATGTGTTTATTTTGATTGGCTCTGATTTGGATGTTGCTAAGCAATTTGACTATCCCAAACCAGCTGTAGATGGACTTTCCAGGGTATGCACCCTCCTGGATACCAGCCTATGAGCTCTCTCACTCAATTCAGACCCAGGAACTCTTTTGCAGTCTTGAGCCCGCATATCGGCTTCAACTACAATGGCCTGCTGGCCCAGGCCCTCAAAATTTTAACCGTTCCGTCGAGGCTTGGGGTTTTGCTGTGGGTTGACCTCAAGTCCCTCTGTTCAGGATATGTCCGGAGTGAGGCTATGCAATTGTCTTCATAAGTTGTGTCCCTCAAGCTCGGTCAGATTGGTGAGTGTGTCCACTTCTTTCGGAATACCCTGCAACTCATATGCTCCACTTGCTGCATTTTCTAATGACAGTGCCAGTTGTGGTGTCTGTTTGAAGTCCAGTTGGGCTTCAGCTAGTAGGTGCTTTTGCATGGTCGCATCATTAATCCCATGTACCAAATGGTCTCTCAACATCTCACTTCGGCTGAAACCAAAATCACATGCCTCTGCCAGTCATCTTAACCTCATCAAAAATCCCAGTATGGATTCCCCTGCTTCTCAAGCTGCTGAGTAAAACTGATAGCGTCTGAAAATTGGAGGAGGCTTGGGTAATAATATTCCTCAGCTAAAGCCATCAACTCTTAAAAGGTTTTAGTACCTGCTGTCTCTGGGAAAGTTAGGCTCCTAATAACAAAAAGCTGCGTGTCCACAAGCTGTCGGGAGAATTACTCGTTGCTTTTTGTCTGCCTCAATGTCATTTGCCACGATAAAAATAATTTATTCTTTCCACATACCAAGCCCAGTCTTTGGATGGATCAAATGAGTCAAGCTTACCAAACAGTGGCATGATGCCAGAAATGCTTGCTACAACTCAAAGATGACTGTTTGAGAGCAAATCTCTTCAGGGGCATATATTTCTCTCATTGCCACTGAAATAACTTCACAAAGGCTGGTATCCTGTCATCAAGGTGCCCTTTATTTTCACGTGCATAGTACAAGATATTGACTCAGCTAGCTCAGAGCCGGTTCCTGCAGGGAGTAGAACCCCTGCCACTCTTGTTTATATCTGTTAGCCAGGACTATCTGATTGGGCCAGGTAAACATCGCTAATCAGGGAACTCATATTCTGAGGTCCACCTTGCTGACCTCATTCCAATCACTGCAATAACATCTGTCCATAGTTCGTACTGGGAAAGTGAATAAGGAGGATAAATGAGAATGCAAAGGAGGCATTGGAGTTACAAAGGAGCATGGGATAACTATGAACAGATGATGGGCTTAGGATAAATCTTGGGAGATTAATGTGGCAAGTATTGAGTAACCTAATAGTCGTGAATAGATCATGCCTGATGCCCCAGCAAATGGGGGTGGGTATTCTAACATGTTGTTCTTGGTGTCCACCCAGCGCACAGATTTACACAGGAGGCAAGACACATTGCCAGGAAATGACCCAACTCTCAATTTCTAACACTGGTATGAAAATTTGGCCCATATGTCTCCTATAGGAAAAGAAGAGAAGATAACTGAAAAGGGAACATAACTGTTGGCTCAATGAAAACTGTACAATGCTGGGAGATGTAATTTAATTATCTTCCAATGTGGGTTTTTGTGATTACAGCCTAGCTAACACCAATGGAAAGTAATCCATTGCTTTGCACTTACATCCTCTTATTTCCAATAAAATTGCAACAGATTTTGAAGTTTGAATCGCGTATGCTCATTAATTTTAAAGATAATTCATTTGGGGCAGATCCATAGAAGTTGGAGAACTGTTCAGGGATTCTGGCAATGGGCTTAAAAGCCACTTTCATGGCCTATAATCACTTTAGTGTAAACATTTCCTGTCAAAAGGACACCATTCTGCTTTCCCTTCCTGTTTCCAACACAATTTGATCTGATTACATGCATGGTTGGAGTAGAGCTGGTGACAGGACTATTAGCAGAATTGATTCTTTATCACAGACGCTTCTCTTTTGCGAACGTGTTTCTCGAGTTCAGCAGTGTGATCCATCAGAAACTTGATTAAATAGATAGAGTATGTCTACTGTCTGAAAATATTGAGCCATTAAGCAGTGCAATGTAGTGAGGGCCCTTGCGATAAAGGCAAGCAGCTCATAATTCATCTGTCATTCTGATTAAAATTAAAGGGATACTGCCTTTATGAAAAAAGTGTTTGGTTATTTTTTTTAATTGGTGAGAGGGTTCTGTACACCACTTCAGTCATGGTGATCATCTGGTAGAATCTTTTTTGGTTAAGTGCAAGTTATATGGAGTTTTCTGGAGAGATTTTAGCAGTGAGGCTTAGCATGATTTCTCACTGTATCTTACTGAATTTCCTTCATTAACTATCTACCCTGCCCCTATTGTGTCCCTCACATCCAATTCTAAAACCATATTATCATGCGCCATTCCCTGGGCCCCTCAGTAAATATCCTGGACTTGCTGGTGCCAGTGTGCACTCTTTACAAGGCTGTTGTATACCTGGACAAGTGCTGTCAGGCAGAGTAGCCCAGCACGGTGACTGCCATTTGCCCAGGAGATGGCAGACATGGGAAATTTTAGACCCTGCTTTACAGGCAGGGCCCTGGAGGTTCTGCTAGATGGTGTGCTGCACAGACAGATGTGCTTTTGCACCAGGACCAGCAGACCAAACTAGCGTGGCCCAATGTTTCCACCCAGGAAACTGCAGTCTTAGCTGTCTGAAGGAATGCACAGCAATATGATGAGAGGGTCAATGATTTCTCCACTCTGCCCTCGTATCTTTTCGCTGATAAAGCTCACAGTCATTTTATCTCTGCCACTGTACCTACCCCTCCACCAAGGCTCATGCTCTACCACTCTCATTATTTTCTGCAACATTTTCCCTCACTCATTGTCTCCAATCCCAATCCACGACACCATTAACCCTGCATGCCCTCACTCAACGGGACATCTCCCCACCTTCATCAAAATAATGGCTGTGCCACCCACTTTCATCTCCCATGATACCCTCTGATTCCAGAAGGAAAACAGTCCTCAAATAGGGCAAAAAAAATCAAGGCAAGTGGATGGGCTGCCTGACTTTTGTCTCTTCATCCCTTATGTGGAGAACATCTTGACTCTGACCAAACTGAACAGCTAACTGACCATGTCCAAGAAGCGAGTAAGGAGGCTGTCCATCACTTACTCAGAGTGTACCTCCAGATTGACTGCTATGTCCCTTCAATTGACTGAGGACTGCTGACAGCCATAATAAGCTTCCTGCATTTATGTCTGGGCTAAATAGTACAGAACTACAGCAGCACTGTGAGTCTGGTATCTCTGGAAGAGAGGGGAATGCACAAAACAGCAAGGCAGGACAATAGAAGGTGGCAATGCTGACAGCATTGGGTGGTCTCCCAGTAAGTGACAGCCATGAGAATAAATGAATAGGCTGGAGATGCAGCCTTGTCCAGTCCATGAGTTGGGTGTGAGTCTCTGAGCACAGTGTCCTTGCTGTAGAATTACAATGATAGTTGGTAATGGAGCTGACATGTAGCATTGACCAGCAGAAGTGTGCTGTAGGTAGATATGTGAAGTTTCATGAGTGTTCTTTGAGGCTTTCAGGTGTTGAATGCCAATATCTGCAGATGTGTGTTGCATGTACCCATTGCCCATGGGAACATGCCCGGAGTTGTTAGTGCCCAGTGTCCTACATGGAGGTCATTTGGAGCAAGGCCCAAGCTAAAGTCACCAGGTATCTGCTCTGATTTCCATGTCAAGATCTTTCAACATTTAGCTTGTTCAGCACAATTTTAAAGGATAGCTGAATATTAATGAGATGAGTTATGGCATTAATAAGGTGTTTAACAAACAATAATCCCATTTAATTGGCAACACAGCTGTCTAATGAGAAATTCACCTTGCCACTTGGCAGTGCATAAAACATCCACTGATGGTGGAGTACAGCTCCTGAGCACTGGACTCGTCTGCTCTGTCTGCTTTTTGTTTTCATCTTTTTTCTTTTCTTGTTTTTTTTTTCCTGTTTTACTTGCCTTTTACAATGAAGTGTTGAGACAGCATTAGCAACGGCGAGTTATCCAGGTGCAGACCTGTGGCAGGGGAAGAGCGAGCCCAGCACGGGGGAGAGCGAGCCCTGAGGAGGCATCAGCAAGGTAGGCCCAGTGGCGAAAGATGGCACCTGAGAATAAGCAACTTCATTGGTTGGGCCTGGCACTGGCACTGGCAAAGCAGTGTCTGAAGGGCACCGCGGCAACATTGAGGTGGATCACAGTGAGAGACTCCAACGTTGTTTGGGCTAGCACAGGCAGTGGCAGAGGTGAGTCAGCCTAGGAGCAAAAGATGGCACCTGAGGATCGGCGAATATGATGTCAGCTGGGTCTGGCTAGGCGGTGGTGGTTCTGAACAGACTTAGAACTCTAATGTAAATGAACTTTCCCTTTAAACTACATCTTTTCATTCTGTTCTCATTCTTAAACTATCAAAATGGCGCCACATTGTGATGACAAATAAAAGCTTTCAACTGTGTATTTTGTATTTCTCATTGTAAAGTACATGTGACTTCCAGGCTGTGCCACCAGCAGGCACTGAAATTCTCGGTGACTGCCGAACTGATTGGTCAGCATTTTCCATTAGGGTGGGCCACAGCTGTCCTGGGAAGTGAGCCCAGTTGAAGGCCCACTGGGTGACCGCATAAGTGTCTGCTGGATACAAATCTAATGGGTTTTTCCAATTGTGATGGTGGCAAGCATTGCATCCATTCTTATGCCTGTGGAAAATTTTGCGTGTTGTAACAGAGAACTGAGTGTGGATGTTGATTGATACGGTCTTCACACTTGGATTTCATGCTATTTATTTATTTATGGTTTTCAAATATTCAAATTTTCAAGTTGCTAAGGTGTTCATGGACTTGCCATGCTGTAGCTGTTGTGGCGGGGCAAGCATTAGGAAACAACACTGATCTCAACAAAAATGTTTAAGTTTGTTAGTGATTATTTATAATGGCACAGTAATGGTTTCCTGATGTAATTCTGTTCTATTTAGTGCCTCTCTTTAGTGCTTTCTTCATAGTGGGACATTGTCTTTTTCTAGGTCATCGTCTGTAATTGAAGGCATAGAGTCAGATTTATCACTAGGATTTCAGTGAAGTGCATGATGAGTGTGTGCATCATTTTCACTATGTTTATTTCAATTGTGAAATGGCTCCAGGACTTCAAGTATGAGTATGTCCTTCCAGGCCTGGGTTGTACCTGCAGAGATTATTTGACTGTATGGATTACACCCCTCACTTTGAAGACAGTCAATTGGAATCATCAAAGAGCACAAATGCAACATCCATAACTGTCCTTGCAACATATTTTCAGGCTTTTTTTTAAAGTGATTGCAGCACGCAGTGGCTTTTTTAAAATTTGGAGCAAAAGAAAATAAACCTCTTTTGACATGGTCAAAAGAACAAAGTGCTACAAAATGTGTAAAATTAAATGTCAGACACAAAAATATCCTAAGGGGGAGTTGAACAAGGTCCTTTAATTGCCAGAAAATAAACTTCAAAGCTTCAGGACTCACATTCCCTTCAGTAACCTCTAGATCCACTGTTGCCGAAAAATGCATTGCTTGTGAACGTTAGATTTTCTTTTCTCTGCAGTCATGATGGTATATTGGATGTACCAGCTGTGTAACTGATGACAAACCATTCTTCCAGCCCATTTTCAGCCTGACTCCTTGTGTTCCAACCAAAAAGTCCTCAATTAAGGATCAGTTTAGAAGTTTGAGCTTTTTGCCACCTTTGCTACTGTTACTCCATCTTAGCTAGTTTTCAAAATTGGCATGAATATAGTCTACAATACACAATATGGCTTCCTTTATTTTGTATTTACCCACTTTATTCTGTATGATGGCCCCACAGTATTTTTAATATGCAAGGGGTATTGAATTGAATATTCAAGAGTTGAATATGAATTCTAAGTCAATTGTATGGAAGATCCTCTTTACAACTTCTCAGTGGATTGTGAGACTTCAAACTCTCTTCCTCAAGGGAAATGGAATATTGGCTTTCATTTCAAAAGGAATGGAGTATAAAAATGAAGGTCTTGCTAAAACTACACAGGAAACTAGTTAGACCACGTCTAGAATATAGTGAACAGTTTTTTGGCTTCTATATTTAAGGAAAGATAGACTGGTATTGGAGGCAGTCCAAAGATGGTGCATTAAGTTAGTCCCAGACATGGAAGGATTCCCTTGTGAGAAGAGATTGAGTAGATTGGGCCTGTACTCACTGAAATTTAGACGAATGAGAGGCAACCTTAATGGACCATATAAGATTCTTTAGGGAGGCTTGACTGGGTAGGTGTGGAGAGGTTGTTTCTCCTTGGGAGAGAGCTAAGACCAGAGCATGATCTCAAAATAAGGGGTCACCATTTAGGGCAGTGAAGAGAAAATTTCTGTCTTGATCTGTGGATGTCTTTAACGAAGAGGGTTGTAGAGACTAGGCGGTTAAATATATTCAAGACTGATATTTAGTTAGTAGGAGAATCAGGGGTTACATGGAAAAGGCAGGAAAGGGCAGTTGAGGATTGTCAGCATGATTGAATGTGAAGAGCAAACCTGATGGGCTGAATGGCTTACTTCTCCAAGGTCTTATAAGAGGTAGTAGACTTTGATTATTTTTAAGGAGATAGATTTTTAATATCAAAGGGAGTGAAAGGTGAGAGTTGAGAATGGGGAGGAATTAGATCAGCCATGATCTTTCAGAAGGCCGGAGCAGACTCAAAGGCCCAATTGACCTTCCTGTGCTCCTAATTCATATGTTCATGCGTTTCCTTTCCTGACTGACCATGGGCTATCCTTAATGTCAAAAAGTCCAGAGTATCTATAATTTAAGAGAATATGCATTTATATTGCATCTTTCATGTCTTCAGAACATCCTAAATGCTACACCATGAGTTAAATGCTTTTTGAAGCAGAGCCATTATGTAATATAAACAAATGTGTCAGATGAGGTACTCGGATTTCAAAAATAACAATGACAGTAATGACCAAATGATTTGGCTTTGATTGAAGATCAGTGTTGAGCAGGATACAAGAAAAACTATTGGCCTTTTATGATAGTGTCCCTGCTTCTGGGCCAAAAGGTCCAGGTTTAAGTCCCACCAACTCCAGATATGTGTCATAACATGTCTGGTAGAGGTTGTTTAAAAATACCTTCAAGGAAATATTGCCTTGGTAAATTTGAAAATAGTTTTGCTGACAGTTTCTCAGGATGCCACTGCCTTTTCAAGTAGATTGCCTCATCATTAGATTCCCTTTTTAAGAAGCATTTGAGTTAACTGCAACATCAGCACATCTGACCTGCAGTTTTTTCATCATTTGTTGCTGGTATCACAAAGGGACCCTCTTGAAAATTACTGCATGAAATAGAGTAAAAGAGCAAGTGCAGTTCTGCTCATTAGCCCTAAATGTTTGTGGCATTTCAGCTTTGAATGTTAATTCAGTTTCCTCATCCTGTTTGTGTTGATCCTCCTTGTCAGTTTCCTGAATCATGCCACCAGACCTGAATGTTTAAAAGCACTTCAGAAAGAGACAGACAGCAAAAACAAAGGATATTAATGCAAAGTCACTAGGACAGATGAATGGGTCACTATCTCGCTGCTGTTTGTGGAAGTTTACTTGCACAAATGATCACTACCTTTCATAACAATGACTATCATTCAAAAGTATTTAATGGGCTGTAAAATTCCTGCGGGATCATGTAATATTTGTTGCAATCTATGTTATTTATTTTTAAATCAAAGTTGGATTAAGAACAATTTTATAAGTACAGTGTAGTTGAAAGAGCTTTTATTTTCCTTTTTGGAATAATAGAACCAGGAATGATTTATTTTCCTTCTCCAGGATGAGTGTGAGATGGCAGAGGCGAAGAGGGGGATGAAGTGTTTATTCACAGCTCTCCAACCAGCATGAAGAAGACCAGGCATCAATGGACAAACTAATCTTTTGTTTTCTGTCAGTTTTTATGTTTATATATCATAGAAATGAGCTGACTATACACGCATGTCATTTACTCATCACCTTGAATGCTTATAAACATTCAAAGGAAAACATTTCCAAAAGAATTTTTGTGAAAATAACTCTTTTTGAAAAGCTACCAGTTGGAAAATTTTGCTTTTGAAGACAAGTGGGGCAGATATTTATCTTGAGCAGTTGTTTAAAACAAGTAGGTACAGATCAGCTGCCCAGTACATACAACACCTGAAATTTGACTCCATTGACTGCAACCAAGCTAATTGTCTCACAAATATGTGCACAACTGACAGCCAACCTAATGTCATCCATTATGTGCCCATTCTTGAAATGAATTTCTGTGTTTTAAGGTTTATATTTTTATTTATTTTATTTTCTTCTACCAGCAGCAGTTTGTTAATACTTGAGATGTCTTGGTGAGTGTCAATATCATCATGTCACTTTCTACATGTAACTGTAGATGATCCAGCTGCTCTTCCTTCCAAAATATGAGGGTAACATAAACCTTGGCCATCATTCTGAGGGTGTTGCTGACTCTCTCTAAAGTGCTTCCCTGTTCAGAATGAGAACAGTAGCATCAAAGTGGACATTCTTGTCAATTAATGTTTGCAAGGAGTATAAGAGCCTACACAAGTAACCAATGGAGAATGTAGATTCACAGGAGCAGCTTTTTGATTTCTGAATTATTCTGTCTTTTCCTGAAGTTGCTGTCAGTTTTAGTAGAATAACAGCAATGAATACTGACAGTTTCACCATTATTCCCACAGGACAATCTGAGTCTACAGATATTGTATGGGGGTGCACATTCAGAATTTGGTATGTCAAGTTAGTTTTCAACTGCCAAATGTTGCAAAAGAAACCAGAAAGCAACGTTGAGGAATGGAAATGTGTGGCAGATTCATATTGTGCATTCTTTTGCCAATTAATTTCTGGAAGCTATCTGCTTAGAATGGGTCTCGGAGAATCCTATTCTTCCCTAGTCAGGAAAGTCTGAATCACGTAGGGTGCTAATATGTTCATTGAGAATTCGGGGGCTGTCCTGGCCAAGTGGATGTTCAACTTTCCTGCATTTAAATACCATCCACCAATACAAATGGAATAAGCTGCTGTCATATATTGTCGATTAATTCCAAAATTCAGTGAATGATAATCAGAAGTTAGTTGTCAACTGAGTACTATTCAAATCCAGGAATGAGGTGAGTGAGCCTGGCAGGGAAAACCTCACCAGGCAACTCAGTGTTTCAGAATGCCAACGTCCTTGCTGCAGGACAGAGTGCTTAGCTCAATACAGTTGTGATAACAACTTCCTTGTGCGTCCAAGGTGAAGCAATGTCATGCTTTGTGTAAATAGAGTCCAAATCACTGGCAAACACAATGAACTTGAAATTCAACTGATAAGCATTCATTAAAACCATGCCACACCTTCAATTAATGAATAACTTGTCAAATTCATGTCAGTTTCATTTAATTCAGAATCAACCATCCGCTGAAAGAGCTTAAGCTGAAATTGAAACAGAACCACATGTTTAAAATAAAAATTCTAAACAAATATACCACTTCTAAGAGGAATTGACTTTGCTTATATCAGAATAGCAATGTGTGGTATTGTTGTCTTCTGGCAGTGTGTTTAATTATGAGACTGTTTTGCTCTTACTGTCATTAAGAACTGTAACTTGAATTCAGTTCAACATGTCAAAGTCAATCAAAAACAAAAATATTCATTTTATAACTTGCAATAAATCTGCACTTAAGCCAACTTCCCCATCTCCTTCATTTTGGTCTGTTTGTAACATTAACATTCTGAGCCCAAAAAGATCGTGCAAGAGTATATGGTTAGGTCAGTTTTGCCTTCTCGTTTTAAGGATCCAGGATGGGAAATGACTGTTTTATATTTCTTCACAAACTTATTCAGGCATATTTTGAGAGTTAAGAAGCTGGAAACTCTTGAACCAACTATTGTAGAACATTTGCACAGGAATAAATACACTGCATCACTGAGTGATGCAATGGGACTTGTCACTTTTAATATGTCTTGATTAGTCACCTATTTTTGACTAGATTGTTTGGAAATTGACAAACACAGACAGGATAAACTTGGCTATTGGTGTCAATAAAGAATATCTGTCCACTTAATACACCTTTTTATGATAAGATTTTCAATAATTTTCATCTGCAACTAAAGAAGAAAACTCAATGACCTCAGCCTAGCTTTTCTCTATCTCCACCCCTGCCAATTGTTGTCAAAGCAAATGAAGGTAGTTTACAATTGCTGAGTTTAGTGTTGGCATTTAGTATAGCCTTTAGCTTGGTTACAATGGGAGATATCCAGAGGGGATCAAGTGCTTCCTTGCAAGAATGGAATTAAAATCATGGAACAATCTGTTTTCCAGCAGCAGATGTTTGCTATTCAAAAGATTGGGAATAGTTCTTTTGTTCCTTTGATCTCAAAATATGCATAGAATGGGAAGATGAACAAGAAAATATCTTATCTTGATAGTCTCAATGAAGAAAGTAACTCAATTTGATTAATTAGAGTGCTATTCTTTTGACAATAGTTTTGGACCAATGCCTTAGATTTGATCATGGACCATGTCACATCTGCCAACATGTGCATTGTTTGGTAATCTCTATATTATACAAACAGAACGCTAGAGAGATTTGGACTTTCTCTAATTCTTCACTTTGATTTGATAAGTGAACTGCAATCAAGAACACATAAATGGCAGAAAAATGGAATCATGACACCATGACATTGTATATCCAAAACCACAATGCAGCCCCTAAGACTTTTCTATAATCACATTTTGCAACCAGGCCAGGAAGAAAAACCTTGTGCTGAAATTTGACAGACACAAACAGCAATGGAACCAGCCTGGCCCCAAAAGCTAGTTCCAGAAATAATGATTTTGAGGTAACTGAGTCACAGTATCCAACTAGATTGTTTAATCCACTCATCTTTTCCAGAAATGTGTTCTAAAATATTTAGCATCTGGTTGGAGTGAAGGCAGAGCAAAGACATAAAGATAGCAGAGAAAGAATGTTTCATTAATTGGTAGCAGGCTCACCTGAGAATCAGAATGCTGGGGATGTTGAAGTGTCACTCTGAGACTTGAGCTCAAAAAACTCGGTTGACACTGCAGAATTGGAGGTGTCCTTTTTTCAGATGAAACTTTGAACCAAAATTCACTCCTCTCTCTAATATAAAAGATCCCATGCCGCTATTTTAAAGAGCAATACGGTAATCCCTGATATTCCTGGTCAGTATACATAGCTTAACTAACATCACTAGACAATAGATTACATGGTCATTATCACATTGCTCTTACTGAGAATTGGATCTGTGCAATTTGACTTTGACTTTACCTAGACTACATGATGACTAGACTTCAAATGTATTTAATTGGCATTAAAACACTTTGGGGCATTCTGAAATGTGTGAAATCCATGATATAAACACAAATTACAAGGGTTTTATTGTGTCGTGGTAATGTCCCTTCCTTTGAGCCAGAAGGTCTGGGTTCAACTCCTACTTGTCCCGGAAGTGTGTCATAATATCTCTGAATAGGTTGAATAAAATGGCTACAAACTCATCTGCATGAGAGCTGTATAATCTGAGTGTGATGTGTAACTGGAAAAGCATTAAACCTGAGTTTTATAATGAGTACATGGTAAAGTGTCTTAAATTCATCCTTAAAATAAGGATGATAGTGAGAAATATTGTAACAGACTTTCTCTTGTGTGGGTAGACAAATAGTTTTCATTTGTATAATAATTTATTTTAAGATTCAGATGCAATTGTTCTATTCTCTGTAACAAAAATTGTAATATTCTAGTGTGTTACATCACCTATTTTTGTTTTATTTGTTACTGTTTGTGTAATACGTCATTATTATTCTCTGTCCAAGACATGATACATATTGACTTGGGCCTCTGCATGGAACATGTATATCATTGTCCTATCTTGCGTTTCGTAGCTACAATCCAAGAATATGTTCTGACGTGTGTTATCCTTTGCGTAACTGCTTATCCAGTCATAATCCTGTATGATCTGTAATGGGCTCACAAGTTGCCCGGTGACAACTTTCTTAAATTCTATTAGGAATTTTCTCATTAAAAGCTGCTTTGAACAACGCTGTGCTAGAAAAAAACACTCTAATGAGGTTGTCACATGAGTTAACACCACCGCCCCTCCCTACCCGAAAATGTATTTTATTGTTAGCATAATAATTGTGAAATTAAAAATAGCTCAATATTAATGTCCAACCTCGGGTGCTCATTAAGGCCATCTTGTGCAATACTAGAGTCATAGAATGGTCAAAATACAGAAAGAGACCGTGAGGTCTGTCTGTCTGTCTGCGCTGGCCCGCTATAGGAGCAGTTCGTAAACAACTGTATCATGCCTTAAGTCACCCCTGTAGGACAGGATTACTAAGAAGAATATATTAGAACGGGAAGGAAAACATTTATTAGGCTCAACCAAGGAGCTACTTCCATCTTGTTTCAATGCAGCGTACAGAATGATGACAGATAAAGTGCTAATTTGGGTCAGGGTTTCAATTATTCGGTTTTGGAGCTTTGTCTGAACTTGACAACCTACCATAGATTGACACTAGTGTAGTACTGGAATAGTGCTATACTGTCAAAAATATTGTCTCTGGAATGAGACTTTAAACTGAGTTCTATCTGTATAAGTTATTGTAAACGATCCCATAACACTCATTGAAGAACAACGGGAAGTTCACTCGATTTCCTGGTCAGCGTATGTCCCTCAATCAGTATGACTAAAAAGTTGCCTAAATTCTACGTTTTCTACATCAGCACAACGACAGTACTGAACAGCAATTTAGAACAGTTTTGGAAGCTCGATTCATTTGGGAGCTTGTCTCACGCTTGCGAAGCAGTTGTCAGTTGCAGTAATAATCTCTTGTTTTGTCACCTAGAACATTTTGTTTTAACCATGCTTTTATGTTCGATTTCACCATATTCTCCCCCGACCACAGTACTCTGTCCTGGAGCACGTTCGTGTGGGGCACCTGTGTTAAACTTTACTGTCTTGGCTCTTTCTTATGGATCAGCAGAGACTTCCATCATTTTAGCTGGGAGGGCTTGGGGGCTGTGGGAGCGGATATGTGTGCATCACAGTTGAGTTAGATACCTTGCCCACCTTCTGTACAATAATACATCGTTCGCGCCAGACGTCACAATGAACGTGTACTGTAGCAGGGAACCTGATCGATTTTCCTGCATCATTCAAAGACCTTTAGGGAGGTTTTAGTGGTACTTGCTGGTAGACGGAGATAACTGAAAACTGGCTGAGAATGGAGCCCAGATTTTATTTTTGATCCATTGTATGCTGAAGATTACCATTTTATCCACCAGGGCACTCACTACCTTTCCCACCCCTCCCCCAGTCATCCTCCGCAGTAAATGAATAAGAACCAAAATTCCACAGCACTGCGAGATTTTAAATTGTCAGGAGTTGTAGCTATCTATAAAGAAATCAGCTGTTTTCAAAGTCCTGGGAATAAAAACGGGGAACAATGAGCCTTCTGCAGTATCCCTAGCCACGTAGTCACGGGTCAATTATATTAACGACAAGAGGCGGTAGTTACAGTCACTAACAAGTGTTTTATTGTAGCTTTTCAATCATTTTACAGGAGTGACGATCAAGGAAATAGCCCCTCTCAGCATGGTCTAGTGCGCCAGAAAATCATGCAGCTCGCTGTCTCTCTCTCTCTCCCTCTTTGTGGCAGTGAGGTAAAGTGGGAGGAGTTGCTTTCCTGCAATTGTATCGCTTCAGAAGTTAGATATTCGGATTCTAGCTCTCAGTGTGTTGCTGTCAGGACTCGGCGCGGCTGCTTCGCTGCTCTCACCTCCTTTTCCCCATTCTTCTGCTTTGGCGGTGTTTAACGTGGTTCTACTTCTCCAAGATGACAGGATTGTCAGCCGTATACCAGAGTCAGCTGGTAAGTATCCCCTCCCACCAGGGTCTTCTTGGGTACCGGATTTAATTCCCGTTTACGCATCAGTCTCTTTATTTTAGAGTGGCTGAGAAACCGAGAGAAGGAGACTTGCGACTGAACCGAGGTAGCCTGAGCTCAGCTTTTTTTTTTGTTTTTTTTTAATATAAAAAGACTACCTTCCCTTTGTAGCCAAGAACCTGTCATGCTCTCAGTTCGATCTTGGTCCCTGGATAAATTTGCATATTGCAATTTACATGCCTCTTCATTCAGAAGTGTTTTCAGTTTGTATATATATAGTTGTGGTTTGACAGATTACTTAAATAACACAGTTCCTACGTGTGTAAGTGCAGTAGTGTTGAATGAAAATAGAGCAAGAGACTCCGGTTTGGATAAAAATGCATATCTTAGTTTTAGAATAATTTTACACATCATTTTGCTACAGAAAGAACGTGGTAATCTGTGATAAATCAAGTGATCAAGTCCGTGTCCTGATTAGAAACGAAGATGTAGCACCTTAAGTTAGGCGTGTTGTTTTTATTGTTGTTTGTTCCTCGTGTTATAATTAAGCTACACACAATAGAACTCAAGGGAACTGTATGACTTCAACTATTTAATCGGATTTATTTTGCTTGGTTAACTGAATCACTTCTGTGTTAGATATCTGTTTTTTTGTTTTGAAGATTCAGATTCTTAAAATGCGTCTGTTTGCCTGTTTCACGATCTCCGGGTCGTATGATTGCTTGTAAAATGACCGATCTGAAAATGTGTCTGAGGGCGGTGGGTTGTGTGGAGAGTGTCTAGATATGAAGATTCATTGTAAGAAAGTTCGTGTTATAAAATCGTTCTTCTAGAAGCAAAAGTTTGTAAATTTGAATCACTTGCAAAGCAAATCAGAAGATCCAGTCTTTTGCACCTTTTCGAGCCTGAGCACATAAGAAAGCTGACGGCAGCTTCTAGTCAGAATTCGGTAAAATAATTTACTGCAGAATGTGATGTCTACAACGTGTTTACAGTTTATTGTATAAAGGTGCATTTTTTTTTCGACAAACGTGGACAAGCGTTTTTATAATGCTACCACTTCTTGCCTGCGCCAACAAGCGCTCTGCTCAGAAACAGTAATAGTTACTTGTCCGCCCCTATTAAGTTCTGTGGGGTTAGTTCTCGCCACAATGCTGACATTACCCCCTTAAAGTGGCTGGCAATGGGGCCCCTTTAAACAGTCCTCGGTATGCACGGCCCATGTATTCCAAGAAAGCAGTGTGGAGCTGGATGAACACAGCAGGCCAGGCAGCATCAGAGGAGCAGGAAAGCTGACGTTTCGGGTCTGGACCCTCCGTTCCTACTATCCATGTATTCCAATACGCGGTACTCCTCTGAGGAGCGTTCATGTGTGTGTAATCTTAACTTCTGAGTGATTTTGCACGTTACCTGCGGGTAGTGGGGAGGCCGTGTATGCACACGCAGCTTATTTAGAGCAGCGATGGCCCAGTATCAAACGTTTTTTGTTCACCTCTCTATGAAGCACTATAGAACGTTTTACTTACAAGGGCGCTAGATAAATGCAAGTTGGTGTATTATTCTTTCCACGTGATTTGTGTGGAATATTACTGAAATGTTGAGCTAAATTGGCCCTTCTCCCCATTTCAAAGCTTAAAGCCAGTCATAAATTTTTCATTGAAGACGAAGCGAGTTCCCACCATTTCTGACCAGAAAAAGCGTCAAATTAAATCAAGAACGTGTATCGCCAGGCACTGGGGTGGTCATGTTACAACAAGAGTGAAGCTCGACCAGTTTCTGGAGTTAGACATTATCTGCAAGTAAGTTTCCATGTCTTAATTTTGATTTTATTCTCTTCTGACGTTGTCAGTCGATTTGATAATTTCACTGGACAGTCCTCAGAACCTTGTCAGAGTGCTAGTGGTTTACATACAAGCCTAAACCAGGAGTGATGACAAGCTGTTCTACAATGGAAGCATCATTGTCTAGCTTGGCCAGTCCTCCCTGACAGCAGGAGATGGCAAGATCCTTGTGCACTGATTTCCCTCTTTCTTTTCGAGCCCCACTCCCACTGATGAGCATGCGCGTGCGCGCACACGAAAACACAGACACACTCTTTATCTTCTTCCACTGCAATTAAGTCAGGATAAATTCAGGCTATGCAGATGACAGGGGTAGATGTTGGGGAGATAGATTTATGTTGTGTGGCAATCCCATTACAGATTCAACTGTGCCAGTTAAGGAGACTATTTTAGAAGTGTTGTATAAAGTCGCTGCAGAATCTTCTACAGTTCAAATGTGTGGCCAATAGGTTGTAATGTTAACAGCACTGAAAGAATTTCCCCAGTTAATCATTTCTGTAGGGCTCTGCAGTAATACAAATGAGGCCCAGAAGCTCCTAGGCTCAATGCTGTGTTCGTTGGTATCATCCAAAGCAGCAGTCATAATACAATTGAAATCCGGATAGTGGGAACGAAAGAAGAGGTAAGTTTTCTGTTTAAGAGTTCCAACATTTACCATTGAAGTCTGTGGATCTATGCCAGTAACAGCTATCTAGTTTAGTTGGACCAAAACTATTGAGATTAAAAATTGTTTAATGCTCAAGGATAATAATTGGCCTTGAACGTAATGAGATTATAGTGTCAAACAGTTGTGAATAATTACCAAATTATGTGATTGTGGAATTGTGTAGGCAGCACTTTTAAATTTGCTATTGCATTCCTGTGGCATCACAGATAGCACAAACAGGGGATGAGTTAATGTTATTTGACTGGTGTCTAACAGGTGAGGTTTGGTTGTGTGCAGATATTATCTATGCTACTGAAAACTTCTTTTAAATCTGTGCCTGGGGGTGTTCACAGAAAATGAGACTGGTCTAACTATTTTGGTAGAATATGGTTGTCGTGAGTGAAATTGTAGGAAAAAATGATGAATAATTGCATAACAAACAAAGAGCCAGATGAAACAGCAAAACAAATACCCAATCAAAATGGGGAATATTGGAACCTGCTCAATTGATATGTTGAAGATAAAGTAACACTTCATTTGTATATAAAGCTTTACTTTGCGCAGTTTCCTTTTTACACATAAGATCAGAACATTCATTTTGATAATGCCAAGCCTGTAGGCATGAAGAGATCTTAAAACCTCTTTATTTTCTGTTTTAAAATGATAGTTACTTTTTTTCTTTTTAAATGAACCCTTCTTAAGTTTCTGAGAGTTCTGAGGAAGGGTCATTCAATCTGAAATGTTAACTGTTCTCTCTCCACCACAGATTCTGCCAGACCTGCTGAGCTTATTCAGCAATTTCTGTTTTTGTCCTAGTTAAATTTAAAATGGTTGCTATTAAATGCTAAATGGACCCATTGGCTACTTATAGAAATTTCCTGCAATTGGCAGGGCAAAAGTTAATAAATCACTTATGGATATTTAGTGTCCATTTGCATGCATAAAGCAAGAAAACTCTCACAGACATTGTCTACCCTAGCCAGTACTGAATAATGGATGCCATTGAAACTTACTATGGCTGAAGTGGTGCTAACAGCCCAACGGTTAGTTTCTACTGGAAACAATGGTTTTTGACAAAACCACCTCATTACAGCCCATCCAGAAACTGAGTCACATGAATGAAACATCTTTTTAATTGAATCAATCCAAAGTCTTTTCTCAGACTGCTTTTCAAAATTGGAATTGACAACAAGCAGCTCTGCCCTGACTGAAGCCTGCTTGTATTCTCAGACTCTTGGAATCTAAGAAATTTCCTGTTGTTGTGAAAAATGAACTAATTCATAGTCTATAGTAATTGCCACTGCTTCCAAGCCCTCAAGAAAACCTTCATTAGACTCTGATTCACATGAACTAATGCTGCGATAAAGGTTTGTAATATCATTTTGGAATTTAGATTTTATGGTCAAGGTGTATGGGAGTTTTGTTTTAGCCGTGTGAAAGTGTCATTTTGAAGTTGAAAGTTATTTTTGATCAGTGAGTTCAAATATAATTTCAAAGAAAAATATGACTTGACAGATAAGGTTAAGGAGAATCCAAAGAGATTCTACAAGTACATCAACAGCAATTAGAGAGGGAATAAGGCCCCCTTTAAAGATCAACGAGATCATCTATCTGTAGAGCTACAGAAGATGCGAGAGACAGTAAATCAATATTTCACATCAGTTTTTTTTTTAAACTGTGGAGAAAGACATGGAGACTAGAACTTGGGGAAATAAAGACTGATGTCTTGAAAAGAGTCCACATAACAGAACAGGAGCTGCTGGAGGTCTTAAAAAGAAACAAAGGTGAATAAATCTCTGGGACATGATCAAGCATATGCCAGGACATTGTGAGATGTTAGTGAAGAAATTGCAGGGCTCCTAGCAGGGGTATTTGTATCATCTATGGCCATGGGTGAGGTGGTGGAGGACTGGAGGGTGGCTAAAGTATTTAAGAAAGACTGTAAAGAGAAGCCTGGGAATTACAGCCTGGTGAGTCTGACATCAGTGGTGGGTGAGTTGTCAGAGGGGCTTCTGAGGGATAGGAATTACATGCATTTGGAGAGGCGAGGACTGCTTAAGGATAATCAACATGGCTTTGTGCTTGGGAAATCATGCCTCACAAACTTGACTGAGTTTTTGAGGATGTGACCAAAAAAATTAAGGGAAGAGTGGTGGATGTTGTCTACATGTACTTAACTAAACCTTTTGACAAGATTCTGCATAGTGGACTAATTAGTGAGGTTGGATCACATGGATTAAGGGAGAGCTTGTCAAATGGATCATAATTGGCTTGATGGTAGGAGACAGAGGGTGGTGGAGGAGGGTTGTTTTTTAGACCAGAGATGTTCTGCAGGAATCAGGGCTGGCTCCACTGTTAGTTGTCATTTTTAAATAAATGATTTGGATGAGAATTTAGGAGGAATGGTTAGTAAGTTTGCAGATGACACTAAAATTAGTACAGTCAACAGTGAAGAAGGTTACCTAAGATTACAAAGGGATCTTGATCAATTGGGCCAATGGCCTGAGGAGTGGCAAATGGAGTTTATTTTCGATAAATGGGAGGTATTATATTTTGGTAAAACAAGGGAAAGACTTATACAATTAATGGTACAGCCCTGAGGAGTGTTGTTGAACAGAGACCTAGGCATTCAAATACATAGTTGTTTGAAATTTGCATTACAGTAGACATGGTGGTTAAGAAGGCATTTGGCACGCTTGCCTTCATTGCTCCAACCATTGAGTATAGGAATTGGGACGTCATGTTGAGGTTGTATAGGAACACAGCAGGTCAGGCAGCAGCAGAGGAGCAGGAGAGTTGTTCAAGTTTAAATGTTTCATTAGGATTGAAGGATATAAGCCCAAAATGTCAACTTTCCTGCTCGTCTGATGCTGCCTGACTTGCATGTTCCTCCAGCTCCACACTGTATTCAGTGTGGACTCTGACTCCAGCATCTGCAAATCTTGCTATCTCCAAGGTTGTATAGGACATTGGTGCAGCCAAATTTGGACTACTGTGTACAGTTCTGGTCTCCCTGCTCTAGGAAATGTGTTATTAAATTGGACAGCATTCAAAAACGATTTACCAGGTTGTTGCCAGGAATTTCTTTTTCCTCCACTTTTGACTCCCAGTTTGCCAAATTACAGCAATATACTACAAACCTACATTACAGATGTGACAGTATTAATGGAATATTGCTCAAATAAAGGCAAAGATGATCATGATCTTTGAACTCCCTCCCTAATGGCATTGTGTGTACCTACACCAAATGGACTGCAGTGGTTCAAGAGGCAGCATGCTGGAATTCTGAAGAAGCCTTACTAGTCTCAAAACATTAACTCTTTCTCTTGCCACAGGTCGCCAAACATGTTGAGTTTGTCCAGCATTTTGCTCTTATTAATGGAGTATTAGCTTATTTTGAACCATTATTGTTAAAGTACACCAAATGATCACGTTAATCCAGTGCTTGTCATTCTTTGGCCTTTTAGGGCATGTGGAGCTGAGGGTAATGATAAATATGTCAAGTTGCTTTTGCTTTGGACTGTACATCTGTGTGCTACTGTCTGTGCTTTAAGATATACAATGTTGGAAATTTTGCTTTACACAGTAATGGGGTAAAATTGGCCAAATTTTAAAGTGTATTTTAAGGGAAAAGTTAAGTCAATAAGAATTCACTAACTACAGATTCTGTTTCTTCAGTGAAGCAGCTGAAAGATGTGAGTCACACGTTCAAACCCTAGTTTCCTGGAAAACACGGGAGAAATCCTATGACCTTTGGTAGTGGCTCTGTCTGCTGTAATGCTGTGCTGTCACTATTTTGTTTTTTAGCAAGACTAGATTCAAAGCTCATATGGTGCAAGGGATGGAGAGCAGTAACTTGTATGTTTTCTGCCCAAATTTAAGCTTCAATCTTTCAGTTAAAAGGTTGTACATTATAGAGTTCTACACATGTACAGCACAGAAACAGTTCAACTCATCCATGCCGACTTGATATTCTACATTAATCTAGTCCCATTTGCCAGCATTTTCCACCATATCCCTCTAAACCGTTTCTATTCATATACCCATCCAGATGCCTTCTAAATGTTCTCATTGTACCAACCTCCACCACTTCCTCTGGCAGCTCATTCCACACATGTACAACCTTTGTGAAAACGTTGCCCCTTAGCTATCCTTTAAATCTCTCCCTTCTTACCTTAAACCTATGCCCTCTAGTTTTGGACTCCCCCACCCTGGGGAATACCTTGTCTGGTCATCGTGCCCATGCCCCTCTTGATTTTATAAACCCCTGCAAGGTCACCCTTCAGCCTCTGATGCACCAGGGAAAATAGCCCCAGCCTATTCAGCCTCTTCCTATCGCTTAAACCCTCGAACCCTGACAACATCCTTGTAAATCTTTTCTGCACCCCTTCAAGTTTCACAATATTTTTCCTATAGCAGGGAAACCAGAACTGAACGCAGTATTCCAAAAGCACTGGAAATATTGGTGAGCCTTGTAGCGCAGACGAGAGAGCGAACCCAGCTATTCAAGATGACAGCACTGGTACCACAGGCCTGTCCGCTCCTGGCCAGTTGGATTCTCCACCACCTCCCCCTGACACTGCCACCACCTTTTCCGTTTTTGCTATTTTGCCTTCTCCTTTTTCCTTTTTTCTTCATTTTGACGTCACGGGGAGGGCAGAGCGGTGTCGTCGGTGACCAGAGCGGGGAATCCTGTCTTTGTAGGCCTGATGCATGGACTCCTGGAACTGGTGGCAAGACATCAGCTGGAGCAATCGCAGAGCGGAGACTCCTGGCTGCAGTATCCCCAGAGTGGAGATCTTGCATTAGTCCTGAACTGTGTTTGAGATCCAGGCCAATGAAGATGGGCCCTATTTAAGCAATTAGATAAGTAATAAGACCATAAGACATAGGAGCAGAAATTAGGCCATTCGGCCCATCGAGTCTGCTCCACCATTTAATCACGGCTGATAAGTTCCTCAATCCCATTCTCCAGCTTTCCCCCCATAACCCTTGATCCGCTTGATAATCAAGAACCTATCTATCTCAGCCTTAAATGCTCTCAATGACCTGGCCTCCACAGCCTTCTGTGGCAGTGAATTTCAGAGATTCACCACTCTGGCTGAAGAAATTTCTCCTTATCTCCGTTCTAAAAGATCTTACCTTTACCCACAGCCTTAGACTGTGCCCTTGGGCCCTAGACTCTCCTGCCAATGGAAGCATCTTCCCAACATCCACTTTATCCAGGCCATTCCGTATTTTGAAAGTTTCAATTAGGAAATGTTTGGAGGGATACGGCCCAGGAGCATTGTTGGGCTTCCCTTTTGGATTTGTAAGGGACCTGGCTCACATTGTCTACTTGTTGAATTGATGCATAGTGATTTATGCCTTCAAGCACTCTACCTCAATTTCTCAAATTCCAGTAAGAAGGCAGTGGAGTAGGACTTCTGATCTCGGGGCTCATCTGATCCTTCTACTTTTCTTTTTGTTTCTTTTCCTTTTATTCTCTCTTGTTCTTTTTTTCTTCTTCTATTTTATTTCATTTACCTCTTGAAGAACTCGGTCACAGCGATGGCAGAGGCGACAGTGAGTAGGCCAGCAACACCGGCCCTTGGCTGAGTGGCAGAAGCAAGTTTGGGTTCCCAGCAGCATCTGTGTCCAGTGAAGGTTCGTGGAGGTGACAGTGGAGGTACGTTTGGGCCCAATACGAGACCCAGTGGCATTAGCAGCAGCGAGGTGAGTCCAACGTGGACTCCTGGCAGCAGCGGAGTCGACCTTGGGCTGGTGCTGTACCCGGCAGCATTGCTGGCATCTGAATGGCTAGCTCCAGTAAGGATTCATAGAGGCGAGAATATCAAGAGAGGTGAAATGGCAGCAAAGAGTGGTGACTTCCGTTCCAGCAGTGGTGTGGCGAAGGGACTCTTGCCTGGCCAACAGGTCCATGGTCCATGGTGGAGCACTTAACAAGAAGGATTATAAAGTTGACATTTTCTTTATTTCTTCATTTTTCCGCATTGATTTTTTTTTTGTTTATTTTTCTGTTTTAAGATGGCGCTGGAAAGTGGCGACACTATGCAACGCTTTTGACTGTATTTTGTAACAATACATGTGACAATAAAAAAATCAAATCAAATCATAGCACTGGTCTAGAGTTGAAATTAGTCCACAGTATGTTATTTGCATCAGTTTAACCAGTTTGTTGCTATTCAATGGGTTTGCTTTATTCTTGTAGGTTCCTTTTGATCCCGCATGTATTTTGATGTGTGCGTTAGTACAGCCCAGTGCACGTGAGTCCAGAAAGTACATCGGAAAGCTGTGCACTTCCAACAAGTGTTCATTTTTAAAAGAACAAAAATGTTCACACTAATTCAGCATTTTGTCTGAATAACGAATATCCTTTATTGTCACATGTACTACAGTACAGAAATACAGGAGTACAGTGAAAAGATTTTACAATGGCTGCCTTTAATGGCACCATTTTAGGTACAAGTACTTAGCTACATATTTTACAGTGTAAAAAAAATTATTGTTCTTACAGAGTAAAGAAGAATATAGATTAGCATGAAACAGTTTAAAAAGTCTAGAATGATGTTCACTTCTACGTAGGATCCTGGATATAATATTTCAACATTTTGTGAAGAGTACTTTTAAGTAGGAGAATCGTTATTTGTAAACATCTTATCCTGTTGTCATTTTGTTAATGATTCTACAGGATAAAGTCAACAACCTGTATCTCATTGTTATCCTTAGTATGCAGCGCATGATGAGAAATAGTGTTCTCATTGTCCAGTTTTATTGAGTAGACCATGAGTCATATGGTAAAACTGTACAGAAATTGTATTGTGTTAATGAGAATTCTTGCATTTCACAAGACAAGATTTGATTATGAAACAAAAGACCCTATACATTTTTCGTTCTCTTTTTGAAGAGAGAACTTTTGATGTGCGATCAGTATTCCCACTTATGCTGATGTCATTCTGATCTGTTGTGCTATTGCTATACTCAACAAGAAGAGATACATGTTGTCTACCTGCTTTTTGTAACATCAGTTGATGCATAAATAAAATTACTCTTCAACTTTATAGCTTGTTCAGTTCCTGTTGAAACTTCCGCAGCCTGGCCCCAGATTCAAGTCCCTCTGTGGTTCACTCAGACTGAACCTGATAGTGTCACATTGAGCATCAAGGCTGTGAACTGAGTTGAGCTTTGAAGCACAAGCCACCATATCTCAAGTTTCCACTTTGCATTTTTCTTTGCTCTGTAGACTGCAGAAGGACTTGAATAAGCAGGGCGGCACGGTGGCTCAGTGGTTAGCACTGCTGCCTCAGTGCCAGTAACCCAGGTTCAATCCCACCCTCGGGCAACTGTCTGTGTGGATTTTGCACATTCTCCCCACATCTACGTGCGTTTCCTTCAGGTGCTCTAATTTCCTCCCACAGTCCAAAGATGTGCAGGTTAGGTGGATTGGCCATGCTAAATTGCCCATGGTGTTCAGGGATATGTAGATTAGGTGGGTTATAGGGGAATGGGTCTGGTTGGGATGCTCTGAGGGTTGGTGTGGACTCGTTGGGCCGAAGGGCCTGTTTCCCCACTGTAGGGATTCTATGAAGCTAGGAAAGTGAGCAAAGTGGTGGCAGATGGAATACAATGTGGGAAAGCATGAGATTATACAATTTGACAGAAAAGATAGAGGTGTACTCTTTTCTAGATGGGGAAAGGCTTTGGAAATCTGAAGCACAAAGGAACTTGGAAGTCCTTGTTCAGGATCCCCTTAAGGTTAACATGCAGATTCAGTTGGCAGTTAGGAAGGCAAATGCAATTTCATTCATTTCACGAGGGCTAGAATACAAGAGCAGTGATATACTGCTGAGGCTATATAAAGCTCTGGTCAGACTGCATTTGGAATATTGAAAGTGGTTTTGGGCTCCTTATCCAAGGGAGGATGTGCTGGCCTTTGAGGGGGTCCAGAGGAAGTTTACAAGAGTGATATCAGGGATGAAGCACTTGTTACATGAGGACTGATTGATGACTCTGGGTCTGTACCCAGAGTTTAGAAGGTTGGGGGGGTTGGTGAGATTTGATTTAAAACTAGGTTCCCATAAATGAAGAGACAGTGGGTAATAGATTGCAACATCCATTCTCTCAAGATATTGTCAAACAAAAATCTGCAAGTTATTCATCCATTTTGCTGACATCTGCCTGCTTACTTTTTACGTATCTATTAAATCAGAATCAAGTTGACATTATGTTTTTATCACTAAAATTGATGCTCAGTCAAGAAGACAAGGCAATAGATGGAGATTTCTTATTTAATTTGTGTACACAGTGCACATGTTCCCTTTTCCACTCATGCATCTCAAATGTAATACTTGCTTGGCATCTCAAATAGTTTGTTTATATTGTTCCCAGATTATGATCAGGTGTTTCCTATGTAAAAGAGTGAAAATTATAAATCCGCGGTATTTCCTGGATGACTTTCTCCCTCGTGATGAAGTCGATTTAAGTGTTCAAAAAAAATCCTCTCCCTGACAGATTAGTTAACAATTACACTGGCTAGTGTGAAATTGAGTTACACCGATCCTAAAGCCCCAAGTTCTATCCTTGTGCATGGATCAATCAACTGATCTGCTCAATGGTATCACTAAGTACTGCAATTAGCTTCTGGAAAAATCTATCCGGTTTCTAAACTTCTGATAACTACCAGGTGATATCATTGGATCATGTGCGTGTGTGGACATGAGGGAAGGAACAGGACTGATTTTTAACTTAATGTCCATACGGTCAAATAGCTTGCTATATGTCTTCACATGGGAAATATGGGCACTATAATCATTAGTTCAAAAGCAACTGATATTTACAAAATTGTATTTCAATAAAAGCCAACTCAGTCTGGAGGCACAGTAGGTAAGGCAAACTTAGAGGGATCTTATCACTAATTTTCCATCTATATTTGCAATGGAAAGATGTCATGGAATGATGATTTAAGACAACAGTTCCATACTCTGTTTTTTTGTTGAAACATTTTTGATTTCCCTGTAAAGTCAGAACATATATTTTTAAGCTATAGAAAATCAGGGCAGCAGCTTTCTTGGGAATACAGTGGAATGCTTCAAATACATTGCTGTGTTTCTGCTTTTGACTTGTTATGCTGGGAAAAGAGATCTTTGAAAATGGGAGAACATTGTTTGCATATTTAAATTTCGCTCACTCTCAAAGCATGAGGGATCTGATCTCTATAATTTTTTTACAGTTATATAGAATATCCTTTACATGTGACAGTAAAGGATATTCTATATAAATATAAAAATAGCTGCTTCTGTAACCTTAAACACTGCCAAATCTATTGATTAATTTCAGTAGTTTTCTTTTTTGTTTTATTGCACATTGTGACATTTTCATTTCTTACCTTAGACTCCTTTGAACAAAACTCTCAAATGCTGAATATGATTGAGGGAGCCAGTTGATGTAGTTTTTTTGGGCTTTTAGAAGGTTTTCAACCAAGTCCAAAAAATGAGGTTAAGGTGTAAAATTAAGTGCATAGGACTGGGGATAGTGTATTGAAATGGACAGAAACCTGGTTAGCAAACTGGAAATGGAGTAGGAATAAATAGATCTTTTTCTGAATGGCAAACAGGATACTACAGGAATCAGAACTAGGACCCCAACTCTTCACAATATATGTTAATGGTTCAGATGAGGGAACGAAATGTAAATCTCAAAATTTGCAGATGACATTAAGCTGGATAGAAAGGTGAGCTGTTGAGGAGGCTGCAGAAATGTTGCAGTGTGATTTGGACAGGCTAAGTGAGTGGCCAAATGCATGGCAGATGCTATTTAATGTTAATAACTGTGAGGTTATCCAATTTGGTAGCAAAAATAGGAAGGCAAGTTATGATTTAAATGGCTGTAAATTGAGACAGGAATGTTCAATGAGACCTGGGTGCCATAGCAAGAGGATTCGAGTACAGGATAAGGATGTCTTACTGCAGTTGTACAGGGCATTATTCAGACCATGCCTGGAATACTGTTCAGTTTTTGGCCTCCTTATCTGAGGAAGGATGCTCTTGTTTTGGAGGGAGTGCAGCGATCGTTTACCAAATTAATTCCTGGGATGGCAGGAGTGATAAATGAGGAGAGATTGAGTCAGTTAGGATTGTATTCACTGGAGTTTAGAACAATGAGGGGAGATCTCGTAGAAACCGGCCTGGACAGATTAGATGCAGGAAGGACATTCTTGATGGTGTGTTAAAGTGGCAGGCAACTGGAAGCTCAGGGTCAGTTGGGGAAATGAAACAAAGACTGGGTGACCATCTCACAGAGTTTACATTCTGCTGGTTATCGTTATCAACTCCTTTTGTCTATCCAACTGCTCTTCTCTCTCTTTTGGCTCTATTCCCACTATGGTTTACTCCGTACCCTCTCCCCCTCCCTATCTTCTGCATAAAAACTGATGTTTTCCTAGCTACTATCAGTTCGGAGGAAGGGTCACCGGACCTGAAATGTTAACTGACTTTTTTTCTTCACAGATGCTGCCAGATCTGCTGAGCTTTTCCAGCAACTTCTGTTTATGTTCTATGTTATAGAAGTGCAGGAGATATGAGATTCTCCTTGTAAAGCTTTGTCTAACACAAATGGCCAAATCTGAAGAGAACATTTTCAGGGTTCCAATTCTCTTTTTTTTTAAATCAAGCACTGGTCTGCATTGTGGTGTTGGACTGAAATTTCAGGAACCTGATTACTAAGGTTACAAACACATGGGAGAGATTTTGACTTGACTTTGTTTGGTATCTGAGCTCTAAGAGTAGATTCTGAGAAATACATTTCCATGCACTTTTTTGTTTCGGTACAACATTGAATCCACAGTAAAGCTTCAATATTTGCAGTTATAGTGTGAATTGGATGCAGATGCAAGTCCTCAAAACTACCTCCATCAAATTCTGCAAGACCTGATGCAGCATAGATTAGATGAAATGCTCCTTAACTTCAATCTTACATTGCCACCTATTACTTAGATTTCCCACATCAATTATCTTTACAGCTCTGGCAAAGAGGTTGCTAATTCAGTAACAAATAGTATTGAACTGAAGGCAATTCTTGACTGTGTCCCAAGTTGTTATTGATTTAAATGTGGAATGATAATGAAATGGTGATATACAACACAATGTAACATTGATATCATCAGGCATGAGCAAGGGACTGTGAAAAAAGGATAGCAAAGTCTATACTAGAAAGGGATGCATTTACAGAACAGTATTATGTACAATATGTAAATAAGCATTTGAAGAAACCTATCAGTCCTACAGCTAATAGGTAAGGGGAAAACACTATAGGGCACAAACCAATAGAAAGCAAAACCCATCTTCTCATCAATGTGTGGAATAGAACTCTCAATTTAATATAACTGTTGTTTTTCCAATACCAAGAAATTTCTTTAGTTCCAGATGTGCAATTTTGATGCATGGCTAGAGACATTCAAATTGATAACCGTTATACTGCTGAATGAAAGTGTTAAAACATGTAATTGTGTCTCTTGGCTTGCCGTATAATTTCTTTAAATTCTCCTATCAAATATAGGTAGTGACATATTAAAATTTCAAACCTTCTTACCGCGAATATACCTGTGTCCTGTAAATACATCGCCAACTAAGGTTAACAAGCTTTCCCGAAAATTATTTTCCTGTGAGATGTCTCCTTTTTCAGGCCATTATCTAACCAAATGATTTCCCATTTGTATTTTGACATTTTCTTTTTGGTGCACTGTTTCTCAACAATTATTTACTTTCATCCTTTTTATTTCAATTTCTTCTTTTCTCCCCTTTTTGTAAATTTTATTTTCTTCCTGTTGCTGTGCAGTTCTATTGAACTACAGGGTTGTCCACTTGGACTTTGCCCAAGTAACTTGTATTCACATATGAGACTTTGAGAGAGAGTTGGTTTTCCCTAACAAAAGAAATAGAGGAATCGTATCACAGTTGTTTCTGCACTTGTTCAACATTGTCTCAGCAGGGGTTAGTGGATAAGTGATCAGTACGAATCTGTTACAACAAGGTGCAGGGCTGGATGAACACAGCAGGCCAAGCAGCATCATAGGAGCAGAAAGGCTGACGTTTCTGGCCTAGACCCTTCATGAGAAAAGGGGGAGGGGAAGGGGGTTCTGAAATAAATAGGGAGAGAGTGGGAGGTGGATAGAAGATGGATAGAGGAGAGGATAGGTGGAGAGGAAACAAACAGGTCGAAGAGGCGGGGATGGAGCCAGTAAAGGTGAGTGTAGGTGGGGAGTTAGGGAGGGGATAGGTCAGTCCAGGGAGGACGGACAGGTCAAGGGGGCGGGATGAGGTTAGTCGGTAGGAGATGGAGGTGCGGCTTGAGGTGGGAGGAGGGGATAGGTGGGAGGAAGAACAGGTTAGGGAGGCGGGGACGAGCTGGACATGTTTTGGGTTGCGGTAGGGGGAGGGGAGATTTTGAAGCTTGTGAAATCCACATTGATACCATTGGGCTGCAGGTTCCCAAGCGGAATATGAGTTGCTGTTCCTGCAACCTTCGGGTGGCATCGTTGTGGCATTGCAGGAGGCCCAGGATGGACGTGTCGTCTGAGGAATGGGAGGGGGAGTTGAAATGGTTCGCGACTGGGAGGTGCAGTTGTTTATTGCGAGTCGAGCGTAGGTGTTCTGCAAAGCGGTCCCCGAGCCTCCGCTTGGTTCCCCCGATGTAGAGGAAGCCACACCGGGTACAGCGGATTTACTGTTTGACCAGCCCAAGTAGCCTGGGTTACAATGTAAATCTATCACTTTCTGAGTTGACGTCACAGACTTTTGGTTTGTGCCAACTTCGGAATAGAAACAAATATGGCTCAACGGTTACAAGGTCATCAGCACACTGTCTTACTAATGACACCTTGATGTGGGATAGACAATTATTCCAAATAACAGCCTTGTGGGTAATGAAAGTCGACTGGAATTTTTCAGGCAGTCTCTAGTTTCTGGACCTTTTGAAGGTTGGGAGGTTGGGGTGGTAACTTAATTGCCTGTGGCAGATTGAGGCCTACATGCTTTCTCTGTTGAGATGTGTGTGGATGCAACCATGGGATGTGCCCTATAAAGGGGCTCTCACCCCCAACCACAATGGTGTTCAATCTTTTTGTGTGTCTAAATATAAACTAATTCTTTAAAAATCTATGGCAGCCAAGCACTAAAATTCCAGAATGTTCCAGCACATACACAAAGTGGGAAAGGCTACACGTACTTGGTCTGGAATTTTGGATTGCTTTTTCTCGATGTGTAGGCAGGAATATGCCTATGGTATGTCTGTTAAAGCACAACTGTGAAAATTATGACAGCAGACCAAGATAAACCACTTGACTGGTCGTCGGCAGCAGGGGAAGAGTTTCATACTGCTAGGTGCTGTTGTAGCACGCTCTAGGCGGTTCACTCAGAAGTCCTAGGAGCTATTGGTTGCAGCCGAGAGTTGAAGCCAGGGCTGTGGAGAAGCCCTGGGAACTGCCTGGAGCAGTGTGGATTTGGACAAAGCCCTGAGATTCCATCGATAATTCAGCACAGGTGTCAGTAGAGATGAAGGGGGATTCTTCAGTATTTGCTTATCCAGCTGAAAAACATTGGAACTTGGAGAAACCCCAGGATTAGTAACAGCTGAATGAAGTTAGTTGTCTGTGAAATAACTGAAACTGTGCCTGAGTAGAATGCTGTAGTGCACTGTCAGGAATCTAGTGGGATGCAGCCTTAAGGGAATAAATTGAACTGTCAGGATGAGAGTGGTTGTTGAAGAAGACGCCGACAAAGTGGTTAATGGCAGGATTTTGAAGCTAGATCTTTGAAAGTAAAGAATTGGAATCACTTGTAAGGGAAACAAAGTTTTTTCCGATTTGGCGTCCTGCAATGGAATTATATTGAGGGTTGTTGAAAAGTTTGCGTGATCTGTCTTGACCATGTCTATTATTAATATGTTTATTGGGTATTTGACCACAGTTTATCTGTGTTAAATCATATTTACTTCATGCTAATTCTGGTGTTAAGTAGGGATTGTATATGTAGACATTATTGTTTACTTTTCTAACCCATTTTATAAAACATAATGTATTTGTTCAGAAAATCTAGAATTTAGTGGCTTTATTCTGAGTAAGTATTTGCAATTTCAAGCATTATTTGCATTAAACAAAAGAACAGTTGTTGATCCCTAATGTGATTTTGGCAGTTTCACAGGGAATCTTATCTTCTTATAAAAAAAAGTTTTAAAAAGTTACTGTCCAACAGAGCATCCTCTTGTGGCAGTGGTCTCCCAGTTACTGATCATAAACTGCAACCCTGTGTTTCTCTGAAGCTGGAAGATCTGTCATTGCCCACCACCCCCCCATCCTCTAACCTTCAATACGCTGCCTGCCTCCCTTAATTGTCATCTCAAGAGATTCCTTATTCAATTAAGAGTATAACCATGTGAAAAATGTTACTTCGATCAATTTCCCAACTGAAGCAGGTTCAGGACATGCAAGTCATCCCGACTCTGGGCAAAATTCAGTCACAGATAACATAACGTATCCATGAATTCAACTTGACATCAGTCCAGTCTATGTAAGTCAACCAGTTTTTATCATTCAACCCAGCAAGCCTCTCCTTTTGATTACTAGAATTATTGAGAAGTTACAGCACAGAAGAAGGCTATTTATCCTAACATGTCTTTCTGTTGTCTTGAGCATTTCAACTAGTCTCACGCAGAGTTATTCCTCGAATAGTGTAACAGTTCATTTTGATCCAAGATGTGTTCTTGCTCTGCAGTATAATCTGCTTCTAAGGCCACCCTCTGATCATATTCATAAAATAAATGAGTTAAAGGGCATTCCCTCCCCTGAGCAGATTCATAATTTCAGATTAGTATGTTGTTTTAACATGATACTCAGTAAAGTGGTATTTAATATTTGGGTATACTGACAGTTGGTAGACTTGGCATTTGACATAACCAGTCACTGTGAAGCAGCAATCTGCAAAGCAAATGAAATGCTCAAGTATTTAAAATAGTACTTAAAATAGTATCTTGCATCATTTCAGTGATGAACTGATCATTCTTCTCCTTTCTCATTCAGAACCTGTTTCTGATTTCTCCCCCATTCCAAATATGCAGTGCACCCACAATCACACATGATTTTTATTAGTCTGTCTGTATGTTACTGTCTACCTCTTCCAGTTTATGCCTTATCCCTACAGTCCCAATTTGTCTGCTCCCAAGTCCTACACCTAATGCAATCCTCCTGTTTGTTCTCTGCCCTCACATGACCTAACCTTTCCTTTGCTCCAAAGTATTCTTGCAAGAACACTGACAAGCCTGTACACAGGTAGCAAAAAAATATTACTAGACTACTGAGATATAGGAACTTTGAAGGCTGGTATGTTTACTGCATAGAGAGAACTCCAAAAAACACTAATTTCTTCAATATATCACACTCCAACTCAGATTTTGTACAACAAGCACAAGCCTACTTGAGTAAGACAGAACTTCTGTATGATGCGATAGAATCTGTAGAAAGACACTGGAATTATGTGTTTATATTAAAATATCAATATTTGCTCCTGTGTAAGATTTTTTTTGCTTTGGAACCAACTGTGATCTTATCGGCTAAATTATTTTTCTACGTTAAGGGTGTCAATTATAGTCTTATTTTGGAGGAAATAATTGGTTACATCCTATATTTAACATTGCCACTAATTATTAAGCCAATTGCACAAACCTAGCATAAGAACATCATGGGATCACTTACACCCCTCATTATCATTCTGAGACATGATTCTAAGATTCTTGAGTAGATTTGTAACTCGGGTTATGGATGCTGTGGTTGGTTCGCTCACCGAGCTTGTTCATTAGTTGGCAGACATTTCATTACCCTGCTGGGTAACATCATCAGTGCAGCCTCCGATGAAGCAGTTGTTGTGTTTTCCCGCTTGTTATTTAAACTCTGGGTTCTGTTGGAGGTGATTACCTCATTTCCGGTTTTTCGTTGCAGTGGTGTGTATATAGGGTCTAATTCTATGTGTTTATTGATGGCCTTCTTGTTGGAGAACCAGACCTCCAGGAACTCCCTTGCCTGTTTCTGTTTGGCTTCTCCTAGGATCCTGATATTGTCCCAGTCAAACTGCTGGTTCTCCTTGTGAATGAAGACGAGTGAGTATTGGCTGTGTCTTTTCGTTGCTAGTTGGTGTTCATGTATTCTTGTAGCCAGTTTCCTTCCTGTCTGTCTAGTGTAATGTTTCTTGCAGTCCTTGCATGAAATCTTGTATATTACGTTGGCTCTGTCCATAGTGGCTAAGGGGTCTTTGGTTCTTGTTAGCAGTTGGCGTAGGGTTGATGTAGGTTTGTGTGCTACTCTGATGCCCAGTGGCCATTGGAGTCTTGTGCTCAGTTCAGATACGTTCTTGGCGTATGGTAACGTTACAAGTGTTTCGGGGCGTACTGTATCTTCCTGTTGTTGTTTGTGTGATAGGCATCGTCAGACCCAGTTGTTCAGGTCCGTTGTCTCTAAATATTTGGTGGAGGTATTTTTCTTCATTTGGTTGCAGTTCTGAGTTGCTGCAGAGTGTTGTGGCTCATTTGAACAGTGTTTTTACGCAACTCCATTTGTGGATGTTGGGGTGGTTACTGTTGAAATTAGCAACAAAAAGACACAATCAAAACTCACTCGTCTCCATACACACAGACAAGGAGAACCACCAATTTGATTAGGACAAGCCAAACAGACAAGCACGGGAATTTCTCGAGGCCTGGTTCTCCACCAAGGCCATCAATAAACACGTAGAATTAGACCCTATGTACACACCACTGCAAAGAAAAACCAGAAATCAGAGGTAATCAACTCCAACGGACCCCAGAGTTCAAATAACAAGCAGGAAAACATAACGGAGGGTGCACTGATGATGTTATCCAGCAGGGTAACAAATGTGAGTTAACGAATCAGCTCAGTGAGCAAACCAACCACAGAGCCATGACTTTATTGGCTTCAATTCCAACCAAAACAGTAAAAGCTTTCCTGTTAATGTTTTACTATATTACAGGAAGGATACAATTGCTTTGGAGAAAGTACAGAGGAGATTTGCTAGAATGTGGCTACAGCTTGAAATGTGCAGCAATGAGGCAAGATTGGATAGGCTAGGTTTGTTTTCCTTCGAACAGATGAGGCTGAAGGGGACTTTGAGGTGTACAAAAGAGGATGCCTGGATAGAGTAGAGAAGGAAAACCTGTTTCCTCAAGCAGTGAAGTCAGTTAACAAAGGCACACAGATTGAAGGTGATAGGCAGAGCAGTTAGAGAGGACTTGAGGAAAAGCTTTATGACTGAAACTGAAGCTGGTTGGTGCCTTGATGTTAGTGTCTGGCTTGACGCTTGCTGCAGAAAGCCTCAAGTTATTTTGTTTATCCCTACAATCTACAAGGCTATGGATGAGGTGCTTGAGGACTGGGTTTAAAATAAACAGCTTTCTTCACTATTTGATAAATGTAGCCCTAATGGGCTGAATGCCCTCTTTATTCATTATGATCTTTTCTATTTGGTGGAAACATTTTGCATAATGTCGCCACACCTGCCCTCTTCCTTCTTCCCACCCTGCTTGAATATTTTTCCATCATCATTCTCAATTCAAAATGTTAAATTTCTGGAATTTGGCCACACTGGATACCAGTGGTCCTTCATTTTTTTTTTGTCCAACTTTCCCTATGACACTAGACAGAAACAATATTCAATCAGAACAAGGGTGAGCAGCCCAAAACTGATCCCCTTTTCACATGATATCTATGCACATGATACTTTCAGCAGGAGTCGCGAGGAACTGAGCAAGACCTGAAGCTACCATATCTATTCTAGTTTTGTAAAACTCGCATCATAAATTGGCATCATCCCAGGATTACACAGAGGTTTTCTAGTTCACTCCTGTGTGAGGGAATGTATTTACCTAATGAACTTCAGGATAGCCAACATTCTCTAATAGTGGTCCTGAATGTTCTTTTAAGATTACAGGCATAGCTGAATGGGAAAGATCTAATGATGTGTGGTCCGCATGAGTTGATTTGCTTTTTGTTTCCTCTTCTTGTAGGTTGCCAGCCAGCTTCCCTGGGTACCGCTGATGATGCAAGTTTGTTTTGCCTGAAGATGGAAACACTTGTATCTGAATTAACCTGCCCAATTTGTCTGGAGCTATTTGACGATCCTCTGCTGTTACCGTGTGCCCACAGCTTGTGTTTTAACTGCGCTCACCGGATCCTCGTTTCTCACTGCACCTCCAACGAGACAATCCAATCGATTGCTGCCTTCCAGTGTCCGACCTGTCGGTATGTTATATCTTTGAACCACCGCGGCTTGGAGGGTTTGAAGCGGAATGTAACTTTGCAGAACATCATTGATCGCTTTCAGAAAGCCTCGCTGAGTGGACCCAACTCCCCCAGTGAATGTCGCCGTGACCGGCCATACAAGGATCCTGTCACCATGTCCTCCGAGAGGGTTCAGTGCCAGTTCTGTGAGCAAGAGCCACCGCGAGATGCCGTTAAGACCTGTGTGACCTGTGAGGTCTCCTACTGTGATCGGTGCCTCCGGGCCACTCACCCCAACAAGAAGCCGTTCACTGGCCACCGGCTGATTGAGCCTATTCCAGACTCTCATCTCCACGGCCTGATGTGTCTGGAACATGAAGATGAAAAGGTGAATATGTACTGTGTCACGGACGATCAGCTGATCTGTGCCTTATGCAAACTTGTAGGACGTCACCGGGAGCACCAGGTTTCCTCACTGAGTGATAGATATGACAAACTTAAGGTACAGTATATGAAGATTCATTATCTGAAAACAGTTTTATAAATCCATTTGGATTCAATATTACAGCCTGAGATTGGATAATCAATGACTAAGTATTTTAACTTTAATAATCTCACCCTTTGATTTGCAGTATTTCAGCCTTCTCAAAGCAGTTTTAAATGTCCATCTAAACAGGTAGATTTCATCTTTTGGTTTATTATATTACTGCAAAGGATGAAACCTCAGACAATGTAGCATTGCTGTGTCAGTCTAGATTATACTGTACATCCATAACTTAGGAGCAGAGTATTAACAGTCTTCAGCCTCAGGAACATGACTGTTGCAAACTCCTATACATGACCTATATTAACTCTGCCCTTCAAGTAGGTATAGAGTTAATAGTTGGAGAATAAACTTGAACAAGCTGTACCAAATGATCTGGAACTGGAAGAGTCACAGATTTATGATTAGCAAACAAGTGGGGAAGGGGTGTGTAGACAAATGAGAATATTGTATATTTTCGTCAAATAACTTATGATCTGAAATAGATACTTATCCAAAAAATAACATTACCACTCGGCTGTAAAAGACAAGTGGGAATAATTTGTTTGATACAGTAAGTTATCTCCTTTTGTGCTGAAGAAGTACCCAGAAAAAACATAGGAAATATGGTCTATATATACATTCTGACCTTTCCTTTCTAAGTGACAATAATTAAGTACTTGGAGAAGTAAACAGGGCAGGGGGTGCTTTTATTTTTAAATTTAAGTGGTTTGGACACAGCCCCATTCAAAACCTATGTATAAAATGAGTATTACAGCCTGAAAAAGCTTTCCAAGGTATTTCACCAGTTTAAAGAGTAGACAAAAGTACAATATTGTGTACAGTAAATAATTTACAGATTTGTTTAAGAACCTTAGTTTTTTTTTCACAAAAGACATCTTAATGTCTCAAGTACATCTGATCTTGCTTTCCCTTCTTCCAACCCCATTTCATTAACAGTATTAAGAATGACAAGCTCTAATAAGAAGCACATTTTTATTGTAAGTCACTAATGGAGAAGTCATATTCTTTGGGGTCTTGTTGGAAAGGTTAATCTGTGTAATATGTTACTTTTTTTTCTACCAGATGTTATTTGAGTAACTATTTTCTTCAATTTGGAACAGCACTACTCATCTTTATCTTGAATTTTTATTGAGTTCAAAAAGTTTGGCTGTTCACTTTGCGCAAGGTATTACTTTCACATTTCTGTAAATCGCCTATGGCAAAAATCCTGTAAATTCTTAAGTACATCGGTAATGCTACATTTTGTCAATTCAAGTTAGAAATCCCTTCTGTTTGAAGCAGGTATTAATTTTATTTTGTCTTAGTTTCTATTTTATTTTCCTCTCCATACTGACAAATTCAAATTTTGTTCACTTTTTAATGTGCATTTTAATGGGAGTAGCCATTAAATGCTATTTAGTGTGTATAATCATCTTAATAGAATCATAATCATAGAATCCTACAGTGTAGAAGCAGACCATTCAGCCCATCAAGTCCACACTGACCCTCTGAAGAGCATCTCACCCAGACCAACACCCCTACCCTATCCTTGTAACGCTGCATTTTCCATGGCTAATCCACCTAGCCTGCACATTCCTGGACACTACAGGACAATGTATCATGTCCAATCCACCTAACATGTGCATCTTTGGACTGTGGGAGGAAACCAGAGCACACAGAGGAAATTCATGCTGATATCGGAAAATGTGCAAATTCTACGCAGACAGTTACCCAAGGCTAGAATTGAACCTGCGTACCTGGCACTGTAAGGCAGCAGTGCTAACCACTGAGTCACTGTGCTGCCCGTCTTGTACCCTTTGCATGAAGAGTAAAACAGGAGAGAGTCACAGATCCAACGGTTTGTTCATGAAAGCAAGAGTTTAACAGAATTTCCTCAAAAATCAGGGATAATTTATGGCATACAAATGAAACATGAGGCAGAAATTACCCCTCCCTGAAGTGACAAGTGTCACAGCAAATAGAATAAAAATGAAAAGTCCGAATCTCAACGTTGAAGACAGAATTTTAATCCTTTCCTCAAGCTTTAAGTGGTGAGTTTGGAATCTCCACTATTCTCTTTCCATGTATTTGCATCGTATTAAAGCCCCAACTTGTCCTATTTAGATCCCGCTTCCAATTATCCCCCCCTACATTGCAAAGCCAGACAGCGCAAATTGCTGATAAGTAAAACTGGGCAGGTACCTGGTGATTGCAGCTCGCTGAATTCCTGTCCCAGTCATCAAGCCACAGTTTCTACACAATCCTGCCTGCTCCATGGACACCAGTCCCTTTGGTTCTTCATCTGCACAAAACTACAACAGCAAACCAGCTTCAGCACATGATCATGCTTGCCCTCTGATTAACTCAACCGTACTTCAGGCCTTCAATACTTTACATTGGAGCGGAGAGACACCTATGACTTCTGCCAGGATGTTTTGCACGCAGGGGCAACTGTATAAGTTATATATCAACACAGGTTGCTTGTTTCTACACTGACAAGGACATACATTTTCTGACTCTTCCCTCATTTTCTTAGTGCGCACTGACTCTAGCGCTGAATTATAGGCCTCTGTATAGGTCACCTTTGAATTTAGGATCCAAATATTTTTCAGGTATCCCTAAATGCCACCTAAAACATATGTAAATAAGGAGATTAAAACCTGTTTTGGACGCCATGGATTATAATGATAAACTCAGGTCTGGCAGCTTCTGTGGAGAAGCTGCTGAGTTTCTCTCAAACTTCACTATCATTTCTGATTTTCAGCATCTGCAATATTTTGCTTTTTTGTTGAATTGCTGTGGATTCTTCTGCATTAATAACAGGGACTGATAAAACTACACTCCATTATTTATAACTTTGAAAGCACTTTTGAGAAAGCTAGGGGATGAGGAGAATATCTGTGACTCCCTAGTTTCCCTTTGATCGACCCCATTGTTGCTGCACCGACCCTCACATTGGCCCTGATGCAGATAAGAGGGCGGCACGGTGGCTCAGTGGTTAGCACTGCAGCCTCACAGCACCGGGGACCTGTGTTCGATTCCAGCCTCGGGTGACTGTCTGTGCGGAGTTTGCACATTCTCCCTGTGTCTGCGTGGGTTTCCTCCGGGTGCTCCGGTTTCCTCCCACAGTCCAAAGATGTGCAGGCTAGGTGGATTGGCCATGCTAAATTGCCCGTAGTGTTCAGGGGTGTGTGGGTTATAGGGGGATGGGTCTGGGTGGGATGCTCCAAGGGTCGCTGTGGACTTGTTGGGCCGAAGGGCCTGTTTCCACACCGTAGGGATTCTATTCTATTCTATTCTAAGACGCACTCTTTCTGGATTCCAAATCTTCTCCCAAATAATGTTTGAAGCTCCAGGCCCAAATTAGGCTGGACTCAAACTTTCTCATTCAGGCCCTCATCATTGTAGCTGAATATGGATTGTAATCGCTGACCCCTCCTTGAGTGAAACAGCAGTAGCACCAACTTGCACATTCATATATCTAAAGGATTTTTTTAAAGCACATTACAGAAAACCATGCTGATCAGGCATGATCAAAATAATTTGGGGAAAGGCCAAATATGAACAAAGGGAAAGGTTTTCAGTTGATTTGTGAAGGTGAGGGGTAAGATGGAGATTTTGAGACAATTCCAGATCATAGAGATACTATAATTTATAGAGTACCAATGGTGAGAAGGGAGAATTAGAAGCAGGTGGAAATATAATGCAAGAGGATGACAGCCGGAATGTAAACATGTTCATGATATCCTCATGTGACCTGAAGATAAAAGGCCCAGATAATCTTTGTTTTGGGGCCCCATGAAGGATGACGGAGCATGTTGGGAGCAAGTTACTTTATATAGTGGAAGCACTCTGTGTTAGCCCAGACACTGTGTGTGTGTGTGTGTGTAAATATATTTGTAATTATAAACATAAAATATATTATTATGTAAATATATATTAGTGAACTGTAATAATGACTGTTTAATCTTTCAATACCATATTATCCATGCCTTAGTTTATGTTGCACAGATAACATAAGCATTGTCAGAACAAGTAAAGATACCTGGCTGGAGACAAACATAAACCAACCTTAATGTCTTTGAGTCAAATAATTTGTAGGTATGTGCAGATATGGTTAAGATGCAAAAAATATTAGCCACTAGGGTTAAACTCCTCAAGGCAAATACTGCCTGTGGAACGGTCCCAATGGGGAAAATTATGGCCCTGGTGTCTGAAGTTGTCAAAACAGGGATGAAGTGGGTTCAGTTACTGGATACCCTAAAGTTGCTGAAAGTTCAGAGGATTGAATGCCCAGTCAGATAAACAGAAAATAATCACCTCTTAGAGGTTTTGCTGCAATGTAACTTCCAAACTACCATCACTTATTTCCGTAGCAAAAGAGAAATTTACTTGAACACAAGGCTCAGGGAATTCCCAGAGGCTCGGATGCCTGTGAAATTGGATAGTTTTCCACGAACCCTACTGATCAGACAATATAAAACCACATGATGTCGACTGTTGTCTCCAAAGGTTATTACTGAAATAGTGTGGAAGTAGATGGGTTTCAAATCTGTGTTCCATTGGAATTTAGCCAGGTCTAGAGAACAATTCAGCCACATTTAGTAATTTACTAGTATTGTTGTTACAAAAGGAAATAGAAACTGTTGACGAAAAGGAAAATACGCAATAGAGCAACTGGGAGGGGAGGCTAGATGAGATGTTGTATCAAGTGATCAGACGCAAGCCTGTGATGGCAAAGGTCCCATTCATGTGACTAGCAAGACTGGAACTTCTGAAGGCAATTGTGTCTCAAAAAGAGAAAGGAACTAAGCTCCACTGCTGATTGCTGTGTAAATGTACAGAGGCTTGTTTTTTCTTCTCAAAATATACTAAATTCATGTATTTTAATTTATCAAGTTTTATTTTAACTTTAATATTACAGAATTTGCAATTAAATTCAACTTGTCCCTGTACAGCATGTTCCAATCAGTATCATTGTAATGGAATATATTTCTAGGGCAAAAACATTTTAAACCAGAAATTACAGAGTGCAATAGATATAACATTTCTCTGTATACGCCATGTTTTACTTTGCAGTGTGAAAGCGAAACTGGGCAAAACTATGTGCCTCCATACTTCCCCTGCTTCAATACCTTTTTGAAGTCCAGGCTGAGAGTTGGTACAGGAATTTGCCCAAACAGCACTATAATGTCCAGTAGGAACTCCATGTTCCCAAGGCTTTTGTTATAGTTAGGAAGAGTGACTGAGCAAGTTTCTGAGGAAGTCCTGACATCACTAGTCACAGTCTCATGAACATAATTGGATGCAGTAAAGGTGATTAGTAGCATATTTGAATCATATTTGTATAAAGTCAGCACATTCCAGCGAGGAAATTGGAAACAAAGTATTTTAAGAGGAAGAGAGGAAATAAAAATTGGCAAGTTTTAGGTTTTTGCCACACAGGTGATACATAACTGGTTTTAGGGAGCATTCTGAAGTGCAGCAAATCCCATTGCACCTCTCTGTCATTTTAATTTAGTGGGATTTTTAAAAAATGTACAATGGAAAATATTTTGTTTAACAAATATAATTGTTACATGGTGTCAGCTGCATTTTTTAGGTTTCAACCTTCTCTTTATATGTATGGTGACTCAATTCTTGGGCTAATTACCTCTACAGTTAAGATCCACAGAAAACTGAAGTTTTTAAAATAGACCATCATAGTACAATATTCGGTAATCCCAAATTTACAGATAGGATATATTAGCTTTCTCTTACTGTTAGAGCAATAATGCTGGATTTGGTATTAACCAAAAATTTGAAAATAAAACCAGCTCACAACTTAAGATGTCCAATTAATTAAAATCTTTTTAGGATTCGAACTGAAGTGCTTCAATTGAAAAGGTACCTCCCTGGTATGTTCTGATAGACAAGAAGAGGATAGAAAGATGGTTGAAATTGTAACAATACGTCTGTAGCAGTTTGGTACCCACATTTATTAATTTTTTTTGCCTGTCATCTAGAATATTATTTATTCAAGACTGCATTCTATAATATAAAGAAAAAAACTGAATTATTGCTGAATTCAATAGAATTTCGAACAGGAGCATTTAACAGTGCCCTCATAGCTTACGAACTCTTATCAGTCAGTATCCACCAGTTGCTAATTGACATGCAGGTGACTTAAAAGCCAACTAAACTGCTTTGGGCCGGTCAACTTGATGATAATGTCATGCTTTTATAGTACTTAATTCAGAGAATATTTCTAAATACTTCTGTTCAAATATATAACTTTGCAACATGCTTGCAATACAAAATAATGAAATTTATAAGGGTGCTTTTTCTTTCTGGAATGTGACTATTTTCATTTGTCCATTTATAATACATAACACGTTAATCTCTCTCTTTGGCTACTGTCTGAGCCTAAGCATTAGTATCTGCAAACTTGGATGTGATTATCCCTTAACTGACCACTTAGGCCAATTGTGAGCCAATTGCCTTGATTTCTTGCCTTCCCTACAGTTGAGAAAAGTGGCCAGTTTCCAGGCTGAATGACTAAGGAGTCTTGTCTGCCCTGGTTTGGAGAGCAGAGTGGGGGCATCTATTTAATCCTATCTAAGGCAAATTGGATGGAGGGCAAATGGGTGGCCACTGAAAGCATTTTTCCCTTTCCTTGCCTCTTGAGACCTGAGGCGACAAAGTGAAAAAGGGACATGTGCTACGAATATCGAAGTAGATACAAACAGAGCACCAAGGAACAAAGTGAGAGCCCTAGGGTGTTTCCTGTTTCAATTCATGAGATGTGAAACTGCCCCAGTGCACAAGCAAGTTGGCACCACAACGATAGTGCAAGGTGTCTTTGCACTCTAAAGTAGGGAATTGAACTGAAGACCTGTATTCACACTGAGTTGGAGATGTGCCATGATGATGTGGTGAGTGCCTGCTGTCAAACTACAGAATAAAGGTGGTTGCTACCAATGGAGCATGCCCTGCAATTTTTGGGAAAGCTGTCCAAGGTGGCAGAGTAAGTTGGCATTACAAGCTACCTGCTCTGACTTTCATGACAGGAATTGTCACCTAGTTTTGCTCTGCCATGTGGAAGAATGTTAATGCATTCAAATAGGCGTCTTGTCGCTTACTAGTGAGATTGTTAACTTCATGTTCAAACTTTTCATGCAAAATCAGACCTTTCTCACCTTGTGGTTGAGAATCTTGGTCAGAAGTCACATGACACCAGGTTATAGTCCAACAGGTTGATTTGAAATCACAAGCTTTTGGAGTGTTGCCCCTTCATCAGGTGATATTTACTCTCTCTGTCTGACACTCTTGATTCACCTGCAGAGACCTATTATTTGGCCTGATGACACTCCACTCACACCATTTGTATGATCTTTTGATCTGTCTGCACATTGATCTCTCCCTGCCTCTAAATTCTGTGCCTGTGTGCTTCCCTCTCACTTCACCTGATGAACGGCCAATGCTGTGAAGCTTGTGATTTGAAATAAACCTGTTGGACTATAACCTGGTGTCGTCTGACCTCTGACTTTGACCACCCCACTCCAACACCGGCACCTCCGCCTCATTGAGAATCTTGTTTCACAATCTTGCCATACTTTCCCAATTGACTGTCCATTGTTTACATTGTCCCGGGTGTAGAAAGTTCAGCCCTGAATGAGCTAAGCTTTGCTGTTAGCAATTTAATTTTTGAATTTTTATGTACTTGCGATTTTGCAAATCAATGGCTGCAAAATATTTAACGAAGAGATTGGAGCTATGTATGAAACAGGGAAATGAGACTGCCTTGGGCAACCTGAAGTTCTGGTAATAAATCAGAAATGAAATTTTATCTACCAGGTAGGTACAGGCCATATGTTAGTGTAATCACATCATTTACTGCTTTGCCACGGGCAGTTTACTGCTGGTATTTTGAAATACAATTCTGTGACCGACTTGGATCTTTGAACCTGTTACTTGGATGAGAAATTTTTTGCAACCTTCAAGTTGCTGGGGGAAGGCCCCCCAAAATGAAGTTTTAAAACTGTTTCTTTCTATGGCATTTGAGAAAGGGATGATCCTTTCACTTGGACAACACCGCAGATTGCCATTGACCACAGATGTGCTTTGGTGGAGGAATGCTTTCTGTCTCTCACAATGGTAATCAAATGTCATCATTGAAGTATCTGTTAATTAGAAAAATTGGTGGCGGCTAAGTTATTCCACCAACAGAACACGGTTATGAGTCAGGGGCTGTGTCTTTCTTTACTAACTATATTTAGCTTAATTTTATGTTCTACTTTTAATTTCATACCTAAATTTTGAAGTTATTTTGTTTTTTCCTTTCTGCATTGACTAAAACTAAGAAGTCAGAGTGAAAATAAAATTTCCCTTCCTTTAGCAGTTCAAAGTAAAACTCCCCTTTGCATATGAGAATATGATCAGTCATTAAAATTATGAGCTGTTGTGCTTGGTTAGCAAATGTTTTTTTTTTCTGCGACTAAAATACACAAGCAAGAATGTAGAAATCTAAAGTTATTGGAAACAGAAAGCTAAAGTCATGTTTGATGAAATGACTGAAATTCTTCATTGTCGTTGCAATCTTCAAGATCTATAGTATATTTGCTTCACCTATTTTCCTCAGGACATAGAATTGGAAGTTTGTGGTATACGTGTTTGACATGTCCAACTTTTCTAATTTTGTTCAGGTTGATGGGGTTTTCTTTGAGAGGTGCAGTTTGGTTGGGGAGGCGATGGCCCACTGGTATTATTGCTGGACTGCTAATCCAGAGACCCAGATAACGTTCTGGGGCCCCAGGTTTGAATCCTGCCACAGCAGATGGTGGAATTTGAATTAAATAAAAAAAAATCTGAAATTAACGATCTAATGATGACCATGAATCCATTGCCGATTGTTGGAAAAACCCATCTGGTTCACTAATGTCCTTTAGGGAAGGAAACTGCCATCCTTACCTGGTATGGCTTACATGTGACTGCAAACCCTCTGAACTACCCTCTGGACAATTAGGTATGGGCAATAAATGCTGCCTAGCCAGCAACGCCCATATCCTGTTAATGAATTTTTAAAAATGCTTTGTGAAATGAGCTCAAGTAGGTGTTGGTGCATTTCCTAATCTCTCAAATGCCTGAAGCAAACGACCAAATTCAGTTTCAGTCAAATTCAAAAAATGTCCAATGTTATGAGTGGAAAACAACACTCTGGTTATTTTCTGAAGGGAATGGTATTTTCATAATTAAGGGGTTTAAAGGTGCGTGGCATTACGGGCAATATATTAGCATAGGCAGAGGATTGGTTAACTAACAGGAAGCAAAGAGTGGGGCTAAATGAGTGTTTTTCTGGTTGGTGATTAGTGTTGGGACCGCAATTGTTTATAATTTACGTTGATGATTTGGAATTGGGGACCACGTGTAGTGTGTCAAAGTTTGCAGATGACACTAAGATGAGTAGAACAGCAAAGTTTGCAGAAGGATATAGATAGTTTAAGTGAGAGCCTGGCACATGGAGTACAATGTTGATAAATGTGAAGTCATCCATTTTGGTAGGAATAACAGTAAAAGGGACTTCTACTTGAATGGTAGAAAACTGCAGTATGTTGCTATGCAGGGGGACCTGGGTGTCCTTGTGCATGAATCGCAGAAGGTTGGTTTGCAGGTACAACAGGTAATTAAGAAGGCAAGTGGAACTTTGACCCTCATTGCAAGAGGGATTAGTTTAAATGCAGGGAGGTTACGTTGCAGCTGTATGGGGTGCTGGTGAGGCCACATCTGGAGTACTGAGAGCAGTTTTGGCCTCCTTACGTGAGAAAGGATGTACTGGCACTGGAGGGGGTGCAAAGGAGATTAATTAGGTTGGTCTGGTTTTGAGAGGTTTAGCTTGTGAGGAAAGACTGAGTAGACTGGAATTATATTTACTGGAATTTAGAAGAATAAGGGGGATCTTATAGAAACATAAAAAATTATGAAGGGAATAGATAAGGTAGAAGCAGGGAAGATGTTTCCACTGTGGGTGAAACTAGAGTAAGAGGGCATAGCCTCAAAATTAAGGGGAGCAGATTTAGGACTGAATCGAGGAGGAACGTCGTCACCCAAAGGGTTGTGAATCTGTCTAATTCCCTGCCAAGTGAAGTAGTTAAGGCTTCCTCATAGCTTTAAATACATTCAATGATCGATAACTTTTTGAACAGTAAAGGAATTGAGGGTTAGGGCAAAAGGTTGGGTAAGTGGAGCTGAGACCATGGAAAGATCAGCCATGACTTTATTGAATGGTGGAGCGGGCTTGAAGGGGCAAATGGCCTACTCCTGCTCCTGGTTCTTATGTGCTTACGTTCTTATGTTTACTTGATTTTAACCCATATTTGGGGCTAGGTATAAGTGGAAACTTTTGCCACTTCATAAAACTGTTACTCATTTGTGTCAAAACAGTACAATGATTAAATATGTGTTTAATGCATGATCCAAAGGGAACAACTTATTTTGAATAAACTCCATAAATATACATGAAACCTCTTAACCCAATGCTGTGGGCAACAAAGAAATTGTTGTTTAATACATGTTTCCAGAATTACTTTGGACTATTTCACCAAAACAGAATTTAAAACATGTATGCATCCTGTAAGGGAGAATTAGCTTGAACATTTCAATCTTATTTCTATCAAATTCCATTTCTTCCTTGTAGTCTGCCAACTGATTTGTTTCAAGGTATGAACTCCAGTGGTGCTATGCAGCTTCCAGCAGTGATTTGTTCCTGCAACCAGGGTGTATTTCCTTATGTTATTACTGTGGGAATGGGAGATGCCTATCTCCTGATTTATTTCTTCCTTTATTCTTTATTGTGCAGCTACATATTATATCAAGTGGCAATCACTTGCATTTATTGAGTTAAAGCTCCCAATAAGCTGGCTGACTAGTAAGATTTAACCACAGTCTGAGTTCCCATTTCTACAACAATATCATTTGCACTTGCCGCTTTGAGACTGTATACATTTGTGCAGGATTGTGGGAACCTGCGAGTCAAGCCTCCTGATTTGAATCTCTGCTGAGACTGTCCAGACAAATTAAACATAATGTTTGCAGTCACATAGAGGTCATCCTATTTTTCTGGTCTGATTAGCAACCTTGCTGAGATCCTAATATGCTAGCACCAGGTCTCATTCAGCCACTATCCCAGTGCTCTCATCCTTGTTTTCAAATCATTCTAAGGCTTTGCCTATTCCAACCTCTGTAACCTCTTTCAACCCCACAAAACCCTTAGATATCTGTGCAACTTGAAATCTAGCTATCTTAAACATTCATAAATTTAATTGCTTCAGCATTGCAGCTGTGCCTTCGACTTTCCTTCAAACACCAAAAATTGTCAGTCTTTAGACTTTCTCCCTAAAAATCTTCACCTGTCTTTGACACCGCTTAAAAATGTAACATAATGGACAAGTCTAACAATACTAATGCAAACCATATGTTATTAGTAATGCTTGGTGACACTGAGGGGAATGTGTCTAGCCAAGACCAAGCCTGCAGTATTGTAGAAGTACTGTCTCGTACCCATTTTATGTGGGCCGTGTAATTTCTTAATAAAGGATGTTTTTCTCACCAGAATGAGAACTGACACACCTTTCTTTACAATCTCAATGTGCTTTCACTAAAAAACCTACCTCTGACAAAAAATTTAATTTCCTGTCATCTGGCTTTATCAAGTTCGGATTCTTTGGAAGGCTTATGTGCTAAAGGCAATAAATATTCTTTGATTTGATGAAAGAAAAGGGTTCCAACTGACTCTGCAATCCAATCCCAAAACCGAGTTCTGACAAAGGGTGGCTTCTTTGAATTGTTAGAGCATTAACTGGTTAGACATTGATTTGCTTTGAATTTTTTTTTAAATGATTGTTTGATAAATAAGACTTGCTTTTACACAGAGCTGTGTGTGCACGTCAATGTTTGGGAACTTTAGTTCTGACTAGTCACTGATCGCTGGCATGTCTTCTGACTGATTAGTTTACCCTATAATAGGGTGAAACCTCTTCTCAGCCAACCTGATTAGTTTGCTATTACTTTATTATTGGTCTGATTAGTTAACCATTATTTTACTATTGTCCATTGCTATACTGTAACCTTGCATCATGTATGGCAGTTTAGTTTATTAAGCTGGTGACCCTTTGGCTATTTTAGTTAACATAACACAGTTCTTCAACTTTGTCTTATTATAGAATTTAGCAGATGAAACTACTTGCCCAAGCTTCCAATCAGCCAAAGATCAGAATACTTTCTGATCTAAGTTTTCATAATAGTTTGACATTTCTTTGTGCTGTCATCTATGTCAGAATCTTGCATTGACTAAGTTATTTCAAAAATTTATGTCTCACTTCTCTGTATTTTCCAAATTTACACTTCTGAATAAACCTACATCGAACTTTTCAAAACCTCAACTGACATGCGTTTTGGCCAATGAAGTCTAGTCATTCTTGTATTTCATCACTAAACTCTGAAACCACTTTGCTTAATGAATGGTTTTTAGAAAGCATGATTATTAATGCCAAAATATGTGTTTTGCTACTTTTATATTCATTTCCTCAATTTGAAGAAATAGATTACTTAGACTTCTGTAAAGCCTTTGACCAGGTTCTGCACAGTAGGTTAATTAGTAAAATTGAATCACTGGAATTCAGGGTGCCAATTGGATGCAAATTGGCTTTATGGTAGGAGACAGAGGGTGGTGGTAGAGAGTCAGTTTTTTTCGGATTGGAAGCCTGTGACCAGCGGTGTTCCACAGGGATCAGTACTGGGTCCACTTTTGTTTGTCATTTATTTAAATGATTTGGACGAGAATATACGAGACGCGGTTAATAACTTTTCAAATATCACCAAAATTAGTGGTTTAGTGGACAGTGAAAAAGATTATCTAAGATTACAGAGGTCTTGATTAATTGGGTCATTGGGCTGAATAGTGGCAGATGGAGTTTAATTTGGATAAATGTGAGATATTACATTTTGGTAATGCAAACAAAGACATCAACTTATACGATTTAATGGTATGGCCCTGGGTAGTATTGTAGAACAGATACCCTAGGGGTTCAGGTACATAATTCTTTGAAATTTGCATCACAGGTGATTAAGAAGACATTTAGCATGCTTAGACCTTTTGATATATAGGAGATGAGATGTCATGTTGAAGTTGTACAGGATGTTGATGAGACCTGTTCTGGAGTACGTGCAGTTCTGGTTGATCTGTTATAGGAAGGATATTATTAAACTGGATTGGGTTCTGAAAAAATTTTACCCGGATGTTGCTGGGAATGGAGGGTTTGAGATATAAAAATAGACTAGAAAGGCTGGGTTTTTTTCACTGGAGCAAAGGAGGATGAGGGATGACCTTATTGATATTTATAAAATCATGAGGGCTGTAAATAAGTTGAAAGACAAGGGTCTTTTCCCAAGGGTGGGCATTCAAAACAAGGGGCAAAAGGAGAAAGATTTAAAGGATATGAGGGGCAACATTTTTACACAATGTCTGGAATGAACTGCCAGAGAAAATGGTGGATGCAGGTACAATTACAATATTTAAAAGACATTTGGATAATTCATGAATGGGAAAAGTTTGGAGCGACATGGGCCAAGTGCAGGCACGTGGGACTAGTTTAGTTTGGGAACATGATTGGTGTGGACTGGTTGGACAAAAGGTCCGTTTCTGTACTCTATGACTCTTATTATCACTAAGGCTTTTAAGCAGGCACATAATGTTAGTTAAGATTTAGTTTCAATTATACCATTGGTATCTGCAATCATTTGTTTTGCTGTTGTCTCTCAAGCAGAACTATACCCATCCATTCCTGTTTGTTTTCCTTGTCGTATCATTCAGGTTCTAATCCATCATTGTAACCAAAGTATTTATAGACTTTGTTCCATCTTTATTTGAAATTTTCTATCTTCTTTCTTTTAAGAAAGAACTGCTGCAGGGGTTAAAAAGTGCGAATTCAGTTAACTTCTGGCAAAATCCTGTGTAAAACCCATGGAATGTCACAGGAAACGTGTCTGGGAAATTTCAAACAAACCTCAGGAATAATGAGGGGCTGACTATCCCCCATTCAACAGAAAGTTACCTTTTACAAATATGTGTATTTTACCCTCCAGGAATATATCTAAAAAAAAGGTTTAAAAACTAACTGCAATTCAATGTGACTCTAGAACATCCAGTCAGTAACATACATAGAATAGTGATTGGATTGAAGTATAGTGCAGGCAAGACTTTTTGAGATCAGCCAATTGACACACCCCTGCATTGTAGGTAAAATGAAATGAAATTCCTCTGTCCATCCCCCTCTGCGTCTCCCTGTGCTCTTCTTTCACCTCGTCTCGCCTATCTTTCAAGAAAAATTCAGAGACTGAATCCTCTTTTTGTCTTTAAGTTTTCTGAGTAGAAATAAGTATATGTGTTATGTTAACTTTTCTTCTCCTGTTTAGCAATTAATTAAGTTGTTTTGTAAATTCATGAGTGCCTGGTTAAATTGAATTCTTTTAAAATATTACATGTATTTGGGCCTTGGAGGAAGGTGTCCACAAATGAAGGGATCCTTTTCAAAATAATCTCATTGCAACCAATTGATGAAGCCAGTGAATAATTAGGAGCCAGTTCATCCCTCTTCGCCCTGAAATTTGCTGGGGGTCTGTCCATGACACAGCTTGGTCAAAAGCTGCAGATCACATATCACCTGAGCACAATGTCACTGCGACTAGGACTAGTACCTCTGCTGACATTTTCCTCCGTGCCTCATTCTGTCCCAAAACTATTGCCAAGGTCTTATGTAAAGACTGTGTGCTTTCCTGTATGATAATTCAAATTGATGTACATAGGCTGTGGGCCACCAACTCAGACCAGGCCGCTTGAAATGCATCTGCTTACTTTGATGGTGTTCTCAGAAAAAGCTTCCGTCTGGGAAGATCAGACCTAGACATCAATTAGAGGGCATGCAGTTAACATGAATGTGGAATATCTGATGTTGGTCTAAAGTGGAGTATATAATCGCATCATTGTATTACCGATTGCAAATAACAATAAATATTTCCCTTCCCATGAAACAAACTACAAAAGTCAAGATATCTACAATGATGTGACAGCAGGCATTGAAGCAAGTTGAGTACAGCTGTACAAAATGCATATTATTTAGTTGAAAGTCCTGATAGACCGACTAAGCATTCTTCACTTTTACCATCTTCTCTTGCCTCTGTTATCCTTTTTGCCAATTAGACATTTCTATCTTCCCTCCATCATGTCAGACATTCCCTGCCCCCACCACATACTTTTGCTAGATCAGTACATACTTATAAACTATTAAATCTCTAACCACTTTCAATTCTGATGAAAACAGCATCAATCTGTAATGTTAACTCCATCATTCCAATTCTGTGCGCTGAGTGATCTGACGGTTTTCAGCATTTTCTCATGTCCATTCTCCCTTTTTTTTATCCATTCACGGGATGAGGGCATCGCTGGCTAGGCCAGCATTTATTGCCTGTCCCTAATTGCCCCAAGGGTTCTACAGGTCTGTAGTCATGTATAGTCCAGACCAGGTAGGGACATTAGTGAACCAGATGGGTTTTTTATAACAATTGACAGTGGATTCATGGTCCTTTATTAGACACAATTCCAGAATTTCTTTTTTCTTTCTTGAACCCAGGTCCTCAGAACATTACTTGGGCTGCTGGATTAACAGTCCGATGATAATACCATGAGGCTATGGCCTCCCCTAATGCAGGATGAGTATCTGAAGTGTCTGAAACTAGTGCTTATTGTCAGGTAATAGTTTTGAAAATTTTAGAAATGGGTTGTATATTTTAAATATGAGTCCTAGCATGGGGTTGAGTAGTTACTTGTTCAAATTAGACAGTCAGTTTTAAAATTATAATTTAAAAGATGCTACCACTGTTGAGGGAAGTTTATTTTGGAAGGATGAGGCAAGCAAAGATGTATTGCCTGGAAAACTGTGGAAATATCTTGCAGTGTAAGGGGAAACTGTTAGTTATTGTTCTGTTTTGTATGAAAGCAGAGTAGGAAGCTTTTTTTTTCCCTTCCCCTATTACTTTTGTGAAACATCTTCACCTTAATGGGAAAGAATAACAGAAGACTTCTGTGAAAATGTCATGACATTCTGACAGCTAAAAGTCCTCTTTCCTAGTGTGGGCTTTGTGATTCTGAATCTATGTTTGCCTTGAACTTTAAATTTGTGCTTTGATTCAAGCTGTTTTAAGTTCAAATGTTTAGAAAATATTTTGCATGTAAGCCTGAATTAGTCCCCTCTCCAAGTGAACCGAGGTGATTTCCTTCCTCAAGTTGTGAATCTAACTATTCACAAAGCATGATCAAGCTCCATCCAGCATAGAGTATGTGAGATTGTTCAAAATGCTGACAGATTGCCAAACCAGCTTGGTAGGTGATTGAGAGCCTGACTGATCCAATCACCCATGAGCATAACATTCTATGCTTCACTGGAGCAAGCTGAATTATGCAATGTATTTGACAGGAGCTGATGCACAGGCTTAGTTTTTAATGTGTGTCAAAAAACCTAGAACACGGTGATTATCGGTGACATTGGCTAATGCTTTCAAGGCAAAAGTTATTACAACATGGGAGACCTTGCACTACAACTGATATTGAGTTCATTTCAGGTTTAATTGACTCTAACGGTGTACTGGTAATACATTTTTTATACATTATATTAATTGCTACTGACTAATGACTGCATTCAAATAAAGCACAAGCAGATGTTATATAAACACATTAACCATTGCATTGCTAGTGAAATTTAAACTCCAGTGTGTGTGCCCCCTTATTATCAGCAATTCCAGATAATATGCAATCATAAATATCTTAACTGATTATAGTATGGCAGAACTTCCCCTCACTGATGTAACTTGATCCATGGTAAGAAAGTTGGGGGAAAAGAATGGAGGAATGGAAAAGAAAAATCAGAGTCTTGGCGTCAAAGAAATGTTTCTTCCCCCACCCACCCCTCCAAGTTTGGTGACTTCAGATTATCAATTATTGATCAATGGCTACCTTCAATTCTTGCACTTGCATCTCATTAAAACTCCAATTCACCCTGTTTACATGTCACTTCCAATTCTCTTGTTCCCCAATAAAGTAAATGATGCAAATTCTTGACTTTAATTCAGAGTAGGTAGCTGGCCAGCGGCAGCTCACCAATTGTTTATCCTGCCATCATCCAATAGTGTGTTCAGAACCACAAACATGCATACTCCAAGGACATGATCCTCCTTAACTCTCTGTCCATGCGAGTTGACATTGTCAAATCATTACCCTCACCACATCATGCGTGCTCTCAAACCAACTCTCTCTACTTCGCTTCTTCAATATTCTACTTGGTAGTTGGGGGAATGTATGATTTGTGCACTTCTGCCAGGTCACTTTGCATGTAAGGGTACACACACATCTCCCACATTAGCATTTGATGCACCTTTTGGCCCTTTGCGTGTTCCTCATTTGCTTGGAGGCTGCCAGCCTCTGTCTATTTCAGATTGCTCTCTTAGCTCACTTACTGACTTATGGGCTGCCACTTCTGTGGCTCACATTACATTTCTAGCAGCAGGCTCTTCAGTGCTCAGTTACTGGCTGCCATTCTCTACAGCTTGTATAGTTTTTCTAGCACAGGGGGGAAGAGAGAAAGATGAGATGTTTGTCATTATAGGAAGGACTGAACAGTGAAGGAGCTGGATCTGTCACTGTAGGGCACTTTGCTAGATCCCTACCATAACTGTATCACGTACCAGCAGTTCATGTGCCAAGCATTGCATACACTTCAAGTAAAATGGCCTTGTCTGAAAGTCAGCACGGAGCAATCCCAATAAAGTCAAGGAGGACTCTGCCATGGTCAGTCAAAAGCCTTATCAAATTCCATTACAGCGGTTGGTCATGATCAGTCAGGCACTTGCAATCTGTGGATTAGGCCATGGTCCGCCCTAATGTAAGAATTTACTAGTAGGTCAGCTAGGGTACTGTGGACCCATCAGTCTGCTCAGAGGACCAATATTTCCTCCAGTAAGTAAAAAGGGGTTTTGGGTCTGATGGAAGAAATCTTGTGGAGATGCAAGAACAGGAGAGGTGCTTAGGTGTCGCCAAGAAAATGGGAAGTCCAGGAGTGGGTGAGCTAATTTGAAGGGTGTGGTGCGTAAGAGCCATGAAGTGGCATGATACATACCGTAAGTGAGCATTTGTAGTCTATAAGCCTTGGTGAGATGTGTGCAGTGGCACTGTCATTCAATCATGGCTGAGAGATTCCTCAACCCCATTCTCCTGCCTTCACCATGTAACTCTTGATCACCTTACTAATCAAAGAAGTATCTACTTCTGTCTTAAAAACACTCAATTACTTGGCTTCCTCAGCCCTCTACAGCAATGAGTTCCACAGATTCACTACCCTTTCGCTGAAGAAATTCCTTCTCATCTCAGTTCTAAAGGATCATCTCTTCACTCTGAGGCCCTTGGGTTCTAGTTTCTTCTACTAGTGAAAACATCTTCTCTGTGTCCTCGCTATCTGTGCCTCTCCATATTCTGTAAGTTTCAATCAGATCCTCCTTCCACCTTCTAAATTCCATTGAGTATAGACCCAGAGTCCTCAACCACTCCTCATGTGATAAGCCCTTCATTCCCAGGATCATTCTTGTGAACATCCTCTGGACTCCCTCCAATGTCAGCATATCCTTCCTTACATACAAGGCCCAAACTGCTCTCAAATACTTCAAATGCAGTCTGACCAGATCCTTGTACACTTTCAGCAGTACATCTCTGCTGTTGCATTCTAGCCCTCTTGAAATGAATGTTAACATTGCATTTGTTTACCTAACTGCCAAATCAACCTGCATGTTAATCTTAAGAGAATCCTGAACTCGGACTCCTAAATCCCTTTGTGCCTCAGATTTCTGAAGCATATCCCATTTAGAAAATAGTCTATACCTGCCTTCTTCCTTCCAAAGTGTGTAACCCCACATTTTCCCACATTGTATTCCAACTGCCACTTCTTTGCCCACTCGCCTAGCCTTTCCAAGTCTCTGCAGCCTTCCAGTTCCTCAACACTGTGTCCCTCCACCTACCTTTGTGTCATCTACAAACTTAGCAACAATGGCCTCAGTTCCTCTGTCCAGGTCATTAGTGTGTATCATGTTATGGACTCCTGCAGAATTCCACTGGTCACTGGATGGCATCCTGAAAAAGACCCATTTATCCGTATTCTCTGCCTTCTGCCAGTCAGCCAATCTACTATCCATGCCAGTACCTTGCCTTTAACACCATGGGTTCTTATTTAGCAGCCTCCTGTGCAGCACCTTGTCAAAGACCTTCAGGAAATCCAAATAGATCACTTCTACTTGTTCTCTTGTGTCCAACTTGTTTGTTACCTCCTCAAAAAAATTATAACACCTTTGTCAGACATAACCTTTACTTCATGAAGCTGCGCTCAGTCTCCTTTTACCATGCACTTCCGAGTACTCTGCAATCTCATCCTTAATTACAGACTCTAAAACCTTACCAGCACTGACGTCAGGTCAACCGGCCTATAATTTCCTGTCTTCTGCCTCCCTCCTTTCTTAAACAGGGGTGTTACAATTACAATAACCATTTTTCACTCCTCTGGAACCCTCCTTGACTCCAGTGATTCCTTGAAAGGTCACTACCAACATCTCCACAATCTCCTCAGCATTTCTCCTTAAGAAATCTTGTGTGTAGTCCATCTGATTTGTGCGACTTCAGATGTTTCAGCTTCCTCAGTACCTTCTCCTTCGGACGGCCACTACACTCACCTCTTCCCCCAACTCACTTGAAGTTCTGGAACGCTGCAGGTGCCTTCCACCATGAAGACTGATGCAAAGTACTTAGCAGTTTCTCTATCATTTCTTTTGTTCCCCATTACTACTTCTCCAGCTTCATTTTCCCAATGTTCCAATGTCCACTCTTGCCTCCCTCTCACCTTTATAAATATCTAAAACATCTCTTGCAATCTTTTTATATTACTAGCTACCTTACTCTCATATTTCATCTTCTCCCTCTTTATTGTTTTTTCAGTTATGCTCTGGTTTTTAAAGGGTCTAATTATCCCCTGGCTTCCCACTAATCTTCACCAAGTTGAGCTTTTTCTTTTGCTTTTATGCTGTTCCTGATTTCCCTTGTCAGCTATGATTGTCTCATCCTCCCCCCAGTATATCGCCTGCTCCCTAGTGGGCTCTACCACAAGCTGCTCCAAAACAAAATCTCATACACATACCATGAATCCCTTTACTTGGGATCCGCAACCAACCTGATTTACCCAGTCCACCTGGATGCTGAAGTTGTTAATGATTATTGTAATAATGCCTTTCTTACTCTCTTGCCTTCTTTTTAAATTTCTTTAGTTCAAGCAAGTGGTGGCCCTACTGTGAGTGAGGTAGAAAAGGAAGAAACATTTAAACTCTTAACTGAGACATATTGACCTTCTGGTCTTTTATACTTTGAAATGGAGAATCTGTAAGAGCAGCTTGTCTCATTTTACCAGGTTTTTTTGGTGTGTTTTGTTCATTAACATTCTTTCTACATCATTTCTGGGCAACCCCACCTCATCCACTACACACCAGTGACCCAGACTGCAATCTTGGTCTGGCCTGGCTGTGTATGATGGCATGGCATCCTGTTACAGTCACTGAGAACAAGAATGACCCTCCTCTCTGCTTCTTCAGCCTGAACTGTCCCCATCCACCACCCACTCCTGTTATGACAGTCAGACATTCTCGTGTACTCCAAGACCCATTATCACATTATACGGGCTGCATTAAGCATAGCTCACCCATTTCTTACTCTTGGCTCATATCACTCATTCAGCTTTTCTTCTGTCCTGGCCTGCTATCTGTGCTCTCCTTGTATACCTACCCCTTTTTATGTCTTTGCCACCCGCAAACCCCACCCCCCTCCCAGCTCCATATCTACTATCTGCTCATCTCTACCCTCAAACCTTCTCCAACACTCCTCCCCACACCCCCAGCCAACCCTCCACTTCAGCATAAATATCACACTTTCCTAGCTGCTGACAATTCTGAAGAAGGGTCATGGGACTTGTCAACTCTGCTTTCTTCCTCCAGATACTGCCAGATCTGAGTTTCTCCAGAATTTTTTTTTTTATTTCTGATCTCCAGCATCCACAGTCTTTGTTTTATTTATATTATCACAGTGGGGGCTAGCTCCTGGTTTGTAGCATCTGCAGTGGCACGCGGCTAGATTTTAAATATGGCACGAGCAGCAGGGACATCACGAATTCGCAGTGTTTTGAGTATTGTCCTATTTCTGGCCACATGATTCCAGAGGCAGAGTGCTGAGAGCTTGATTACATAACTGAGGTGATGGCCTAGAGATTGCAGGGAGGTACCGCTTCAGGCCAGGCAGACAGAGTGCTATGAATCTCACTTGAAAAAATGTTTCAACTTAAATTTCATCCCATGTTTCCTGACACCACAATATTGATTATTTAGACCAAAAGATATAGGCCATTCAGTATACTTGACCATTCATTAATATCATGGCTAATTGGATAATCCTCGACTGCACTTTCCTGCCCTTTTCCCCAGGATAAAGGACATTATTTTGAAAGAATGAGTTTATTGCATTTCCCAGCAGCCCAGGTAGAACAACAAGAACACATGTACAGAGGCACAGCATGATGGTCAGCTGACATCACCAGCTCTGTCTGTGCAGGCACCAGTGGCCACTTTGGCATTTGAACAAACAAGTGGATCGTTCCTCCTTTGAAAGCTAAGCAGCAGGTTGGGGTGGGAAGGCGACATTTGCACTGCACTAGTGCTAGCCCCTGGGTATCGGATGAAGCCCCTGTCCAAGCATTGTGGTAGTTGGAGGAAGACGAGCATTGAGATGGCAGAGTGAGCATGGCAAAGGAGCAGTAGCTGAGGAGATCTACTCTGCAGAGACTTACTGTTGGGGAGGGCAAGCTGTGCTTCATCGCCCCCAGTCTCTCTGATCCCCTCACCCCCACCCTGGTGATATCAGCAATGTGTGCATGCAGAAGCTTCCTGTGGTCTGGCAAAGCCAGCTGTTAAAGGGCCACATCTGCACATGCATGGGAGCCATTTTATATTCCAGATAATCATTCCAATGTTGAAAAATTTCAATTACACATTAGGAATGTCCACTCTACTGAATTAATGTGTTTAATTTACTGCGAATGTTAAAAGTCCAAGGCACTCCCAGGTACTTCATCCTACCAGGGTTTTCTCAATTTAGCAGAGACCTAATAAAAAGTAATTAACTAAAACAAAATCATTGGTGAGTAATCCACTGGAACTGAGTTAAATATAGACTTTGAGAAAACAGGGTACGGTTTTGAAATTTGCCACTGCTGTTTGACTAATTTCTACCTTCAGTTCAACAGTATCATATTGTTTTGTTCATTCTCCGTGAAGGAAGAGTAAACTTAGAGAGTAACTGGCCTAAAATTAAACCATGTTGAAAACTGACATGAGTTCACACCAACCTGCAGCAAGGATTAATGGAATTACTGCTTTCTTATTGGTGAGGTGCAATCCTTTGCTAACAACAAAAGTTTCAAGAGCAACACTTATGTGGGGAACTCTATGTGAAGAATAATTTCCTGTACGTCCTAAAATTATACGCTAAACAGTGAGATATGTTCATTTCTTTTAAAGTGACGCTTTCGAAATGGCATACATTACCATCCTATTTAGTGTGAGTGGACAAGCAGTTTTCTTACTCCCTGGTGCCACTCTTATTTGCAAACAAGTGTGCAAGAGAATCTCAAGTATAATAAACTTTTAATTCTTTTCTCTATTCTACCTCTGGGAAAGCATTTAATACCCTGTTCTCCTCTCCCTTCAACATCTCCCTTCAACATTATCTAAGGCTGCAGAATTCTCTAACATGCACCTGCAAAACCTAGATTCTACTCTTGTGCTGAAGTAGGATTGCTACTTATCTGGCTTAGCACAAAAAAATCTTGTTTTTCAACACTGTCTGGCAATTAGCAATGAAGATCAGTCACAGATTAAACAGCATTTCCTTGGCAGTAACTAGGCAGGTGAACAGTGAACATGGTCAGTGTGACTTTTGCATACACCAATGCCATTACCTTTTCATGATTTCTGGTTTTGAACTGATCCCTGAGTAGGAATGGGGAAGACTCAGCAAAAGGAAATGGTGTCTGCCTTTAAACAGGCAGTTCAGGCTCCAGATACACAAAATCCAGATGCCTTACAATTTTAACCAGAAACTTGAGATTCGCTGTCAAACCAGCGGAAGGAGCTAAGGCAACATGTGTTTTTTAATAGATTCCTTGTGAAACGCCTATATGGAACCCATCCCCAAGCTTCTTAGCTGTCTCCTCTGACTACAAGGTGCTCTCATTCCCACTTCCAGTCAGTGCTAGAGACCGTTCCTGTTGTCTGTAAAAACTCACTGGCTATCTGATTCCAATGGCAGCTGATGAACCTGGGTGCAGGAGTTAAAATCTCTTGGAATTCAAGCCACAGGGTGCTAGATAATTTGCCACTTACTTTGAATTATACACCCACAGAAAGCTGAATCACCCATTAAAAATGGTTTTAATTAAAACAAGTAAATAAGCAAAGCTTTTTTTTTTCTGGTGAATTGTAGTCAATAGTAAAGCAAACATGAAAACTCCAGGCATGATTTCACACCCTATCCCTACCTCCTCTAGGCTAGAACCAACCCCTCCCAGCAACAACACCACTTACCAACACTCAGCCTATTATTCAGACAGTCACAATTGACAGATCTAGTTCTGGATCCAACATAATATCAAAGAAAACCTGACGCCTTTCTGGTTGGCAGGAATTAAAGTGAGCTCAAATTGCAACTGTCTAAATTTGGAATGCTTGTTCAGAAGCAACAGCTTTATCCCTTAGAAGCCAGGCTGAGGAGGATCCCTAATAACAAAAGCAGAAACTATAGTGAGTTAATGCAGCTTCCTGCTACATTTAAACAAAGGAATCTATAAACAAAGCTGACTTTTTAATTCTGTCAGCTATAGAAATGCAAATATGTATGCCCATGAAGTCCCTTAAAGATATTTCTACTCTCAACTTCAAAGCAAAAGAACTTGAGATACAACTCACTCATTCATCATTAAAGTCAGGGTGATCGTGTTTTAAGGCAACACATTTAGGCCTCAATCTCCTACGGAGGCATGTGTTTTGGATATCATTCCTGATGATCTAATATCTGGAATACTGGTTCTGAAGCAAGGTCCCTGGATTTGAAATGTTTTAACTTTGCTTTCTCTCCACAGATGCTGAGGTTTTCCAGCAACAATCTGTTTTTGGATCTGGAACAACTTGTTACTTTTCTCCCATTCTCTCATTAAAAGCTGTTGAATGTTCCAATTTTACTAGGGATACTCTCCCATACTTGTTTTTTCCCCCAGATTTTCAGTAGCTGCATTTGTGCTGTATCCTGCTGTTGCCTGAAAGTGAAATGAAATCATTAATTTTACTTCTAATTTCTAGTCTTCTGTTAACTTCATCTGGTCCATCTGTAGTTCTTCTGTGCTTTGATTCCTCTGGCTCTAATTCCAGATGTTGGCTGTCCATTAATATTTGTTACAAACCCACCAACTCTCACAGCTACATCAATTATGCTTCTCACACTCTGCTTCCCTTAAGTGCTCCTTTCCATTCTCCCAGTTTCTCAGCCTCTGTCACAGCTCGACTGCAAAATTTGAACAACGGTGCTTCGAACAGGATGAGTGTTGGGGACATCCAGGCATCCTTTGTGGAGGTGGCCAGTTATCTTTTCAGGTTGTTGAAATAGAGAAGATTGTACCTAAACGATGCATAAATTCCTTGGTTTGTCAGACCTGCCAATTTTTTTGTAAGTGAATGAATGTACTTTCCTCAACTGTGTAGTTTGCAATGTAGACTTGAAATAAAAGAACTTATTTTTTTCTATCCCGTGTGCCTGGAACTGGAGGGATGACTGGGAAGAGATGTTGGGGGGAAGCCTGAGTTAGCACTGAATGGTATGAAGGTCCATGTGGTTGTGTAGGTAGTATTAGATGACATGGCTATATGGAAGGTGTATGTACTGTGTGTGGAAATGTGCAGTGAAGTGGGCAATGTGCAGTGAAGTGGGCAATGTTTTTATGTTTTAATTTTTATACTATGCTGGAGTCCTGAGCCAGGCTTTCTACGGAGCCTGTTTTGGCAATTGGCAGCCTCCTCAACTCTTCCCAGGTTGCCTGGTCAGACTCACAATCCAGCACATACTGAAACAGAGATAGTGGGAACTGCAGATGCTGGAGAATCTGAGATAACAAGGTGTAGAGCTGGATGAACACAGCAGGCCAAGCAGCATCAGAGGAGCAGGAATGCTGACGTTCCAGGGTCGAGGCCCAAAACGTCAGCTTTCCTGCTCCTCTGATGCTGCTTGTCCTGCTGTGTTCATCCAGCTGTACACCTTGTTATCTCAGATTCTCCAGCATCTGCAGTT
>NC_063345.1:40271462-40315163 GCF_021869965.1 Rhincodon typus
AAAAAAAAAAAAAAAAAAAAAAAAAAAAAAAAAAAAAAAAAAAAGTCCTGCTGTGTTCATCCAGCTGTACACCTTGTTATCTCACATACTGAAACAGGAGGACTCTAGACTCAGATTGCAGATCCAGAACTCTCTGCACCTCTGTGAAACTGGCCCAGGAATGAAAATCTGGGCCCTGATTAGAGGAGGAGATCAATGTAATTAAAGCTTGGTGTGTTTATCCTATTGCAGCATTAGGATAACAGTTTAATTCTTTTTCCTTTATATGTAGCTGAGAAGACAGCCTGGCACCACACCTGGGAATACTAGCACGGATAGTTTAGCTACAGTTTCTTGTACGATGGCGAACTTAGTAAATGCCCTTCAGTTAGTTTGCTCCCATTAGTTCGGATCCAAAATTCCAGACTGGCTATGCCAGCAGTATCCAGGTGCGGATTCTGATCCACCATAGCCAGAATATGAAAATCCCATCCTCCTTTCTTGCTTGCTGCAAGAGCCTGATATGAAATAAATTTGGGAAAATTTCACCCTCAAAGTTACAGGAAAGAAAAAGAAACCTGTCACAAACCAACCTTTGAGTATCCCCTTTCTCTTAAGTGAAATATTTAATTTCCCAAGTCACTCATCCTGCTGGTTTCTCTGAAAGGGATTGTCAAATTCTGGACAGGTTTGTGCAGTGGATCCACTGGGAATTAGATTGACTGACATGTCAGATTAATTTTGAAGAAGAACCGTTTCACACAGGAAAAGGTAATAACCTGAAAAAAAAAAGAAGCTGTGGATGCTGGAAATCCAAAACAGAAACAGAAATTACTAGAGAGACTCAGCAGATCTGGCAGCAGCTGTGGAGAGAAAGCAGAGTTAATGTTTTATTTTAGAACTGATTGTAGCTAGCAGAAGGTTGATACATATGCTGAAGGTGGGGAGGGAGTCGAGTAAATGATACGTGGAGATGGAGCTCAGAGAGAGAACAGCAGGTAAACGGGGAAAAGCACACAGTTGGGCAGAGAAAGTACTGGGTAACAGTCAGCCTAGGAGAATCAAGAGCTGATAATGGGGACTAATAGTGGCTGACCATGCTTTGCTTGTGATGACAAGGCCTGGTGTGTTGGGGCTAAGGGAAGGACATAGTGGAAGGCGCGCAGGTCCTAGAATGGTTGAACTCAATATTGAGTCCTGAAGGTTGTAAGGTCCCCAAGCAGAAAATGAGATGCTGTTCTTTCAGCTTGTGCTGGGCTTTGCTGGAGCACTGAACCAAACCGATACTAGAGATGTTGGCCAAGGAACATGGTGGAGTGTTGAAGTGGCAGGTAACCAAGTAATAACCTGCCTACAAGATTGTTTGAAACAGATACTGAATGATGTCAAGAGACATTGTTGGGCACTTGAGGGAAATTAATTTGTTGGGCTATCGGGATAAAGTGGGGAAATGGGACTCATCCGAGATTGTTCTATAGAGAGCCAACATAGACTTGATCATACAAATAACCACCTTAAGTGCCATAATAATTCTGATTCTAATTTCACATACATTCTTTGCAGCTGGCAGAAAGAAAACCTTCATGCCAAGTGAGTTGGACTCAAATTTGAGCACATTCCAAGTCCCCATTGGTGGTGTTGTTTCAGTATTTTATGGATGTAGGCATCACTGACAAGGTTTACAATTTTTGCCTATTCTTGATTGCCTAAGTGGTTTGCTGGACCATTTCAGAGGGCAATTTGAGCCCACCATCTGGTTCACTGTGCCACCTACTCCATGTAAAGTTAATTGAAAGATCAGTAGGTGTTCACTGAAAGTAATAGAATCCATTCTGATAATCAAGGCTACCAGCTCAGTACACAATATCAGTCAACAAGATGAGAATCCTTCAAATTGATGGGTTTTTGTCATAACATTTTAAGAATTGTTCTGGATTGTAAGAGGGTCTTATATGCTTGAAATAATAGAATAGGATCAATGGTTCCTCATGGAAAGTAAATTTATTTTTATGGTGTCATTCATAACTGCTCCTTCATCCTCCTCCACAATTGCGTTCATGCTGGTCTACACAAAACTATAGGAATTTTCTGACGTATTGGTTTGCATTGAATTCTGGTGAACGTTTTCTCTGTCTTTCAGATATAAACCTTCTGTTTCCTCATCTATCAAATCAAGGTCTCACAGATTTCCTGACAGCATGCAAAAATACAATGTTCACTCCCCCCCTCCCCCCCAACTTGACCTGACAAAGTTCACCTCTTTCTGTTCATGCGTTGAAAGGAAATCTCATCCAATTCCAGATAAACTTACTGCTGAGCCAAGCATATTTCAGTCCACTCGGGGGGCGGGGTTGGGGGGTTGGGGGGAGGAATTGATTTTGCTGTCTTCAGGAAAAGTAATGAGTACTGCTGTTAATACAAAATTGCCATCCAGTCTCAACATTCCAGTTAGATCCAAGCATCTGCATTTAGTTGCTGGTAGTGATAGCAGTTGGTTTCTAGTTTGAAGTGCCATTTTATTCTCCATTCTGAAGCGTATCATCAAACTAATTATCATGTAATTTAAATGAAGAAATGGAGTACATATGTATTTGGGATCAAGGATAGTCAGAGATAGATATCCAAAGCTCACGATGGAGCGTGAAATTGTATATATACATATGAATGATGGGTGGATGTTGTGAGTGACCTTAACTTGAAAGGTCTATTAGAAGTTACCAAGCAAAAGGATCTTTCAGTTCCCCTCTAAAACTATAGAATTGCCCTAGCAGTCTCCTTTGTCAGGGATTTATTTTCAATTATACAAGTACTTTATCTTTGGGAGTTGATATGAGCTATTGTTCTGATAGTGAGTGTATTACATTGGCCTCAGCAGAAGGAAAGAGTAGTATAGTGATTATGTCACTGGACTAGTGACCTAGCAGTCTGGACCAATGCTGAGGAGAAATAAGTTCAAATCCAACCATTTTAAGATCAATTCATCAACAAATCAAATAAAAAAATGAATAAAATGCTCATCTTTTTAATAATGATCATTAAACTATTGGTTTTTTAAAAAAGTTTCTGATTCACTAATGCCCTTTAGAAAGGAAATCTGCTGTCCTTGTCTAGTCTAGATATGATTCTGAAATGCCTGGCAAGCCATTCTGTTGTGCAAACTACTGCAGAAAGGTATAAGATAAACTAGGGTGTAGTTGCATTTCACAGGTCCAATGTGGTCATGACATGCTTGAATTTTAAGTTGCTCGGTGCTATGTGTGGTTCATAACGACATGAGTTAAGAGGGCCCTGGGCTCTGTGCTCTGTGGCATTGGTTAATTGACAAAGGGGCTTCATTTAGCTACAGAAGAGAAGATAAAATGTCAGTGTTCCAACTCATGATAACTCTTGCTGCTGACTTGGGTTTCTGAGTTCAAGTCTCACTTCAGAGACTTGGGCACATTTGGGTTGATGCTCCAGTGCCCATTCAGTAAGTGGTGCTTTTTAAGAAGTGTTAACGCGTAAGAAGTGTTAACTTATGGATGAAATGTTAAATTGAGTTCTCTACTGCTGTTTCTCTCAATAATCCTATGACATCATCTTGAACAACAAGTCCTAACTGAGATTTATCCCTGAAAAAAAACACTAAACGACATTAAAAACAGTGCTTCATTATTTTCATACTGCTATTTATGGAACCTTGCTGTGCAAAAATTGGCAGCTGTGTTTTCTGTATTACAACACTACATTTCAAATGTTTCATTGGCTCCAAACTGCTTTTGAACATCCTGAGGTTGTGATGGGTGCTTTTTAAAAATCATTTCTTTTCTAACTATTCCTGACTGCTATTTCAAAACAGAGCTGAGGTAAAAGATTCAATAAGGTTTGGCTGATTTGTGCATTTTGAGTGTGAGTGGGTGATAGAACCATTGTCCAGGTTCATTTATTCATTCATATAAAGCAGAAGCAGTTGCCTGCTTCAACAGTCTGTCAGTTCATTAAAATCATGTATGATCTGTTTATGTTCAAAATGTAACACTGACATTGACCCTGAGAATATTTGATTCCCCTGCTTAACAAGAATCTATCCTCACATTAAAAATATTCAATTACCCTGCACCATTGCCTTCTGAGATGGTGTTTCAAAAATGCAGAACTGAGGGGTTCTGCTCTCTGTCTTAAGAGGAGACCCCTAATCTCAAATGTTTCTAGTTCTGGACTCCCAGAAGAAGCATTACTTCCATCACCCCTTGTCAAAGCTATTTATGATCTGAAACATCGAATTACCGAGTACAGTTCTAACCTTCAATAAAGACCAGTCCAGTCTTTCCAGCTTACTTTCATAGGTATTCACCCTCCAGATATCAATCAACAAACAACCTCAGAAACATTTATATTGTACCTTTAAATAAGGAGACAAAAAAGTGCACACAGTATTCAAAATCTGGTCTCACCAATGCCCTACTCTATAACAAACTTACTCCTATGTTCAATTCCTTTCATACTAAGGGGTGCCATTCTGTTAGCCGCCTTAATCATTTTCTGTGCCTGCATACCAACTTTGTGATTTATGCATTAATTCCCTTTGCACCTCAGAATTCTACAGTAGTTCACTTTTGAACGGACCACTCAAATGTTAATTCTGATCTCTCTCTCGCTGTACCTTATCTGTGGCTGTAGCACTATATTCTGCACTCTGTTTTGTTACCCTGATGGACTTTGTATGGTACGATGTTCCTGTATAGCACACAAAACAACACTTTTCATTCTTATACATTTGACAATGATAAATCAATCAATCAACCAATCACTTAAATTATCTGCTTTTCTATTTTTATTGCTGAAGAACTTTAGGGAAACTGGCATCTGATTGGGAAATTCAAATCAGCCTCCTTTTACATTTATCAAGGCTTTTAATGAGCTTCTGAAACAAAAACGGAAATGGTTGGAGAAATTCAGCAGGTCTGGCAGCATCTATGGAGAGAAAACAAACTTAGCATTTAGAGTCCAGTTGTCCTTCTCTGAAACCAGTTGGATCTCATTGCTTTACTGCCTTCTGAGGACAAAGATCTGCCAGCTACAAAATTGCCATTGGGTTGTTGGCATATTAGCCAAGGTTGGCACTTTTGGGCTCAGTCTGCCTCTTCCAATCCGTGGTGAGTCTGAAATAATTCAACACTTGCTAAGAGAGTAGATATGTGAGATTGAGAAAACTTCCTGGTGAGCCCTGTTTTGTGGGAACTCCTCCCTTAACGATTTCATCTTTACTCGCTGCCATGTTTCAATGCCTTCTGAAATCACAACATTTCTATTTTCTATAAAAACTTTTTATATTCTTAATGACCCTCTTGTAAAATTCTCATGCATGTTGGTTACTATATGCATGCAAATATTACATTAAATTTCCAATTATATTGAAAAATCAAAGCAAGATTCTGATTAAAGCAGAAAATACTGCCAGATTCTTTCCTGGTTTCCAAATCATAAATTACAAATCATTTGCATAAGTTTAATAACAAAGAACTGTCAATATAAATCCAGTGTGCTGCTGGAGATAGCAAAACAGTTTGGAACTCATTTGAGTAAATTATAAGGTTTTATGAATTGTTGGCTGTTGGTTGTTTTGACTAAGTCATAGAAATCATGATGAACACGAACATTATACAGAGGTTTCTAAATTGACCATTTTTTGTGTGGAGATTGTGAAAGTCTGTAACGGCCTGATTCAAAGGCTATGTTTACCAATCAAAAAGGCTTCTGCTAATGTACTATATTTGGTTCAGCATTCTTACCTTTCACCCAATTGTTAAATTTAAATTTGAGTTCGAGATCTGTGATGCCATTAAAATTTTTAGTAACTGCTTTGTGTGTATGTGAAGGAAATACTACCTGTGACCCCACTGGTCTGCAGAAGTTGTATTTAGGGCAGTAGCTTTTGTGTGTAAACGTGTGCCAGTTATTTTGAAAAAGCCTTTTTTATCTTATGCCTGTTGTATTACTGTGGTGTCTAAGAAATTTGTATTTTCATTGTGTGCTATGGATTTAAGTTTACTGGAGGGCTGACAATTAATGTGGATGTTGATCAAGTCTTTGTGCTTCTGTGCAAGTTCAAATATCCGTGTCAACAGAAATACGAAACCTATAGTCACTACATAAGTGCATTACCCAATAAATGAGTTAGCCTGAAAATGAAAAGCAATGCTAAAAACTAGAAAATAGTCCCCGAGGCAACTCCTAAGAAACCCCTCAGGGGTGATGATGAGTGGCATTATTTTGATTCCTGGCTTGAATGTAGATACGTATACTGGTACTACCAGGTGGACATGAGTTCCTCGCCTATCATAAGCTGATTGTGATTCATCAGCAATCTCCATTTGATTTGGACTACTGAGAAGCATGGGTTTCCATTGGCTGTAGTGGTGCTGTTGAGGGATAGAGAATTGGCTCATTTGCACCAGCAGTGAAATCACAATGAGTTCAATTGTGTGGGATGCACTTATAAATTCACATTAACATTAGTCTCACAATAGCCAAGGAAGCCCCCAGGTAACCCAATGTGTTGACAAATGTGCTCTATGTCAAAAAAAAACCAAATGAAAATGAAGGAAAGGAGTCAATATGTGAAATACGTCTTTATTTTCAATTCATTTTCAAAGCTCATAGTGGCCTGACTTTATATATATAACCCTCAATATTTTTCAATGTTTTCTCTTTGAGCCAGGGAAAAACACATCATCTTCAGTTTCATGTGCTGGAAGATTGTGTCATGTTGTCCAAGCAATCATAGGTTTAGCCATGGCTGTAGAGCATCCTTTCACAGGAAGATCTTGATGTTAAAATGATGACATGGCCAACACTCCTTCATTTTTTGTGCTCCAGTGTGGCCTCCCTCCACTCCAATTAGTTGACATGGTCATGTAACAAGTCTGCATAATTTTGGCTAATCTAGAGTTACCAGTCTGGAACCTAGGCTAGGCACCGGTATCATCCCCTTGGATTTGCTATTTTGCTGGCACAAACAGCTGACGACGTCAACACAATTGGAATTTTGACTTATCCAATTTTGACTTATTGGTTTCACTTTAGTAACATGAGAGAAAGTAAACAACAAAAAAACCTGTGACCCTTTAAAATTTATTTACCACCTACTCCGTCGCAATATTAGGTGCAGAACAATCTTTATAGAAAGGGTTCCCAAGAATGAAACTCACTTAGTTCTTGTTGTTGCCAAACTACACATAAATAAGGCATTCCTCGGTGCTTGATGCGCTGATGTGAACCAGATCTGTGTTATACTGCATGGGCCTGCAGCATGCAATGTACCTGATGTGCAAAATTAAGTCTTATTGAGATCCTTGAATGCTTGGAGCTAGAGCACAGATGGTGCTGAAGAATCACTGCAACCTACAATTTTTGATCTCCTTCCCCTTATTAGTGGGAGGCCTAAATAGATCCATGAAGGTGAATGTGATATTAAAAAGGAGCTGAGGGAGGTATTCCCTTCAGTAGCATTGCCATTATTAAAGATATGTTGCTATATTTACATGGTCTGGAGGAGAAAGATCAGAGGAAGCATCAGTCACGTTTCCTTGATTTGATTTAATTTATTACTGTCACATGTACCAAGGTACAGTGAAAGGTGTTCGGTGCTTTACAGGCAGATCATACTATACAACTGCATCAGGATAACAGACAGAGTGCAGGATACAATGTTAGAGCTGCCGAGAAGGTGCAGAGAGAGATCAACATTAACACTAAAGAGGTCCTTTCAAAAGTCTGATAACAGCAGGGAAGAAGCTTGAATCTGTTTGTATGTGTATGCGAACGTCTTTCTTCTACCCAGTGGAAGACAGTATAACCAGGGTGGTGGGGTCTTTGGTAATGTTGGTGCTTTCCTGAGGAAGTGGAAAGTATAGATGAAGTCACTGGATGGGAAGCAAGTTTGCATGATGGACTGGGCTGAGTTCACAACTCCATCATTGTGTATGTTACTTTTTAATGGTTTAAATCTGTAATCAATAAGTAGAAGAAAATGATTCTCTTTGACAGGTTCAGAAGAGCAACATAAGCCAGACACTGCGGTTTCCACAACAACAGAGAAACACTTAACAAAGAGAAACATTAAATTAACATATTTTAATGGTTGTCTTAGCCAATTAATCAGTCTGGACTTCAATTTAATTTAACTTTTAAGACATTTAAGAGAAATTAATTTTGGCTTGAAAGGCAGAGTTACAGTAAACTTAAGTCAGACTGCAATTCCAGAGAGTACAGTCTTCAGCACTTGGATAGACAAGAGAATATATGTGTTGTAAGTTAAAATATTTGCATATCCAGTCAGTCAGAGCATTTGGGAAAGAAACTAAGCCTGAGTTAAACCAGAAATTCTTTAGGGTGGCCACCTTCTCTCTCCAGACATTGCAACCAGTGATTGAAAAATGATTGGGACTGCAGAGGTGGCCAGAATTGGAGGAATGCAGATGTATCGGAAGAAAGGGGGAAGCAATGTATTGGAGGAAATGAGAGGGAAGTCAGAATAAAATAATGGAAGGATTTGAAAACGATATGAGAATTCGAACGATCAGGCATTGCTTGACCAGGAGTCAGTTTAAGTCAGCAAGCATATAGGTGACAGTGAAACAGGAGCAATTGTAACTTAAGACACAGGCAACAGAACTTTGGATAACCACAACTTTATAGATGGTGGGAAGTAGGAGACCAATTGGAAGTGCATTGAACAGTTGAGTCTAGAGGTAACAAAGGCATAACTACAGATTTTGGCAACAAGTGAACTGAGACAGGACGATGTAGGGTGATGGAAATAAATGGTCTGAGCGCCACAAATATGAGGCCAGAAGCTCACCTTGAATTCCTAATTTCCCTTGGGAAAGTGGTGATAGGCTAACTTGAACAATTGCAATCCATGTGGAGTAGATACATCCACAGTGCTGTTGGGAAGGAAGTTCCAGAATTCTGATTCTGCGACAATGAAGTAATGTTGACAATTTGTTCCAATACAGGATGGTGTGTGGTTTGGAGGGGTACTTGCAAGTGCTGCTATTCACACATTCTGCTGCTCTTACCTTAGATAGTAGAGATCGTGAATTTGGAAAGTATCTTAGCAAGTTATTGAAGTGCATCTTATTTGCGTTATACACCGCCGCTACTGTGTATCAATGCTGGAGGGGATAAATGTTTAAATTGGTGAATGGAATGTTAGTCAACTGAGCTACTTTATCAACTGGAAAGCATTGAGTCTCTTGTGTTTTTGGAGCTACACTAATTCAGGCAAGTGGAGAGTATTTCACAGACTTGAAGTGTTTTTTACGTGGTGACAGGCTTTAGGTCAGGAGACAGTTATTCATCAGAGTTCACAGTCACTGACCTACTCTTGTATACACAATATTTTTTTGGGTGGTCTAGTTCAATTTCTGGTCTTCTGCAACCCCCAGGGTGTTGATGGTATTGAAGGGCTTTGAATCATAATGCATCTATATGTCCCTGTGGGAGGGAATAATTATCCTTTGTTGCCTTATTCTATGCTCAATGAAAATCAAAGTGTGCTAGAAATGAACTGACAATTCATGGACTCCTAATGTGCAACTCAGTTCGGCAAGTAGTTGTGAAAGAAGTATATTAAAGAGATGATTGTAAGAAAATTTATGTTTTAACGCTCTGGCTGGGACAACAGCTGCTTTATTTTAATTGTGTGAACATGCAACTGTAAGACACTTTATGTTGGCACAGTCTTTGGTACTTGATAGTAAACCCATTCAATGGTCCATAGAGCCATGCTGTAATGCAACAACATGAGCACCATGAAATAGAAGAAATGAGCATGCCTGAGAAATTGCAATGATCATTCTGTCTTTATGATGGGGTTAAAAGGACAATTATCAAGTCCATTTATTAAAATGCTGTCACTTGCAGCTTTGGATAGGCTACATAATTTTGTCTGTCTACGTAATCTGTCCCCAGATTCAGACTGAAGAGAAAATTGAACTGATGATATTTAGCCACCATATATGGTGAGATATCTTCAATGTACAGCCTCTGTAACAGGATTTCTGAAATCTGGGCCATGATTGGGACTGTCTGTCCCCAATCTTTTAAGAACTGCCAGAAATTCTGAGTTGTTGGATTTGGAAGCCTGCTTCCTGACAGCTATACTCTCACACATCATTTTAGTAGGTTGTCATCATGAGCACGGGGGCAGCTAATATCTTATGCTTTGCTTTCATACCCAATTATCCTATTTCCTAGTCCTCAAAGGTTCCAAAGATTAATTAGCCTTCAATTAATTTCAGGATGCTCTTATTTATAACAAATCAATCTTTGAAGACGTAAAATGCAGGCCATGCTATTATGGTTGCATTTGCTGTGAAATATTATAACATTGCACACACTTGTTCTTTCATCCACATTTAAAACAACATCAATTTTAAAGTCTCCTTGGTTCTGGACGCTGCTTCGATTTTGGTTTTCACTGCCTTGAAGTAGAAATAGGAAGGGGTGACAATGTTTAATTATCATTTGGTCATATAATTATTGCTTGCAAACAGTTGTACTGTAAATGCCAAGGGATGCTAATTAAGACTGCTGCATTTATGGATTCAGTGGAGCAAATACCTGAAGTGCAGGATTGATTTTTAGCCAAGCACCTGAAGAATGAAAAATCTTAAACTGGCCAGTATTCTATGAAATAGGAACAGACAAAATTCTGCAAGATCACCAGAGAGACGCAGATAAGAAATGCTGTTCAACCCATTCCAGTTCATCCATGAAGAAAGCACGTCTCCCTATCACACCATCTGTTTATAAATTATTTCATAGTTTCGCCTCCACTATCCTCCCAGAGGTTCATCTCCTCCTTGTGATCACTCTTGTATGAATAACATCATCCTGAGATCAGTCAAACTTAATCATGTTGCATATTTAGCTTTTCTCAATCTATTTGTATTTCATAGCAACACCATGCAGTGCTTTTCAAAATTAATAAAACATCCAAAAGCTCTTTGCGAAGGCACAATTAATGTTGAGCAACAGTAAGAGACAATTAACGGTGAGCTAAGACACGCCAGAAGAAAATTGTTTAGGAGTCCCAAAGGAGACCACAGCACCAAGCCCTGCCAGCTTGTGGAGAAAGCCACCAGGATCAGTTAGATGTTCAGTCCAGAGGAACGTACATCAAAACTGCAAGAAGGTTCACAATATTTTGTGCTCCACAGGTTGTTGCTGCCACCATTTTCTCTAAATTCACTGAATGAGTTGAGTGAACACATCATATCTCATGGAAGTTATCACTTAAGTTCAGTCTGACTTGTTGCACCTCGATGCTGCATTGCTCTATCATGGAAAAAGTGAATCTGCAATGCTTCTATTTTCTTTGTTTCTATATCCCCCTCTTTCAAAGTTGTCATCTTCCTCGAACAATTACTGCTGCACTCCCAGCACATTGACATCCATGACATTGCCTGTTTGTCTGCTCCAGTTGTCTGGAGCAAAGTATGTCAGGATTATAGGACACACACTACTGGGAGTGTAATTCAAGATGCCGCACTTCCCACCCCCACCCCGGTCTGTTCCACGATGACTCTGGTAGAAGAATGGGACTACCTCACAGGAATCATCAGCCAAAGTTGAAGTGGATAGCCTTTGTCTCCTAGCAGCCATCTTTGTACGGAATTTAGCCCCTTTCAATGAAACAGGAACTTGACAGTCATCAATATAGGCATCAAGTTGGGTTGGGGAGTGTTATCTGATGGTACAGTAGTAATATCCCTCTCTCTGGGGCACAATGTCCAATTTGAAGTTCTATCTGCCACCGAGGTATGTCATTAACATGTTCAAACAGATAGATTAAACATGAGTACCATGGCAGCTGCCATGATACCTGGTGCACATCTGATCATAGATGAGTTGGTTGTTGATCAAGTGGAGCCCTTTTCTTTAATGAATTCAACCTGATTATATAATGTAGTTCTAATGATATGTTCCATCTAAAGTGGAAGTCTAAAGCATCTGGGGAAATCCATGTAATATTGTCAAATCCCCCTCTGCAGGCTGTAGCACTGACCTCATCAGGGGGACAAAGGTGAAATGGTGTGATGTTGCACAAACTGCACGTGTAATATCCTTGATACATTTGTGGGTTGAGAATGGGAGATTCCTCTCACATCCCCTGGACACTTCAAATATTTACATTACTTATTAATGAGTTGGATACAGCATAGAAAGTCATGTATCCAAATTTGTTGATGACATCAAGTTAGGCAGCATTGTAGATGGAGAAGGTGATGACATAACATTAGAAAGGGATATTGAGAAACTTAGTGAATTGTGACAGAGTTCAGCGTAAACAAATGAGATGTTATCTGCTTTGGTCTTAAATGATAGATCAAGCTACTTTCTATATGGTATGGAGTGAAATACTGGATGTCCAAAGAGACTTGGAGATTCAAGTGTATAGGTACTTAAAATGTTACAAACAAGTGCGGAAGCTAATCAATAAAGTTAATGGGATGCTGGTCTTTTGTATCTAGAGGACTAGAGTATAAGGATGCAAAGGTTACGCAGCCATTATACAAAACTCTGGTTAGATCCCACTTGGAGTACTGTGAGCAGTTCTGGGTACCACACTTTAAGAAAGATGTATTGGCTTTGAGGGGAGTAAAACAGAGGTTTACAAAAATAATACCTAGACTTCGGGGGTCAAGTTACAAAAAGCAATTGGACAAATTCTGCCTGTTTTCTCTAGAATTTAGAAGTTTAAGGAATCATCTGATTGAAGTGTTCCGATATTAACAAGAAAAGACAGGGTAGATAAAGAAATTATTTCCGCTCATTGGGGATTCTAAACTAGGGGGCATAGCCTGTAAATTAAGGCCAGACCATTCAGAAGAAATGTTAGGAAGCACTACTACAAATAAAAGGATGGTAGATGTTTGGACCTCTCTTCCTCAAAAGGCAGTTTTCAATTTCAGATTTTATTAAGTGAACTCAAATTCCCCAGCTGAGCTGGTGGGATTTGAACACACCTCCAGTGCATTAGCCTGAACCTTTGGATTATTGGTCCAGTGGCATTAACACTAGCCCACCATCTTCCCTTGATAGCTGTAAGTCCAAGGCTATGCTCCCACTTTAAGCTCCTTTACTTTCGCAGACACGAGTTAATAAGCTTACTGATTAGAAACTTTTTTTAAAACAACTTTGTTAGCAGTGTACTGGCACAGAAGAACTTTTCAACAATGGTCACTTGTTGTTTATGCCAGCTCACATGAGCTGATTTTACACAGCAGTATGAATCCCTGGGAAAGTAAGCCAACTTTGCTGCTCTGCAATTAAATCTGTGCTGTATTACCAGTTTTCTTGTAAAAATAGCCATGATGTGGATGCTATCGATACCATACAAAGGCTGATTATGACATTTCGATCAGTGCATATGCATGGAATACATACAGTGTAATGTTGTACCAAGCCATCACTTTCCTACAAATATTTTGCATGCAGTGGATTATTTTGATAAACAGTTACTACTATTATATTAGGTACCTATCACTGCTGCCAAGAAAGTGTCAGGTGTAATGTAATTATGACTTGATCTCAAGTTTCAGCATCTATTCAGTATATTGTTGACTCTGAGAGAGAATTAGGGGGTCCGTTTCTCAGCTGGCTGGTTTGTGATGCAGAGTGACGCCAATAATGTGGGTTCAATTCCCACACCGCTGAGGTTGTCATGAAGTTACCATCTTCCCAACCTCACCCCTCACCTGAGCATGGTGACCCTCAAGTTGAGCCATCACCAGTCGTCTCTCTTTAATGACAGAGCAGCCTTCTGTTCCTCTGGGGACTTAGGTGACTTTACTGTCAGAATCCAATTCAATGAACCACTGCTGTAGTGCCTTCAATGCAACTATGTTGAATTAAGATATTCAACAGGGAGATGGATTATTATGAAAAGAAAGAATGCAGGGTTACGGGGAAAAAGAGGATGGCATTAGTTGAATTGTTCATTCAAACCTCACACAAACACAATAAAATGAATGACCACTTTCTGTGCTGTCACAATTTTATCCTTCCTTGACTTACTCCAAATCTCCAGCAGTAAAGACCACATTAATTGCTTGCAGTACCTGTAAGCTAATTTTGTGTACCTTTTATATGAATATACCCTCATTAATGTTGGTTGTAAGTAGTTGAAACCCAGCAGTGATGATTAACTAAGTCACTATTCACAGCCTGCTAACTTTAAAGTGCTTTCTTTATTCTTAATCATTGTTTCCTATCTTACCCAATCCTATATCAATTCTAGTATATTATCTCCAACATTATTGTTTGGATATTAATCATTTGTGAGGCACTTTATTGAACACCTTTTGGAAATTCAATTTTTCTATATCTGTTGCACCCCCCTTTATCTGGATTGTCTCATCTAGATTGTCAAACATGCATTCCTATTCTTAAAACATGTTGACTTTTTTCAATCTTGCTATGATTTATTGTATTATTAAGATTGCCTTAATAGGTTCTAATATTTTTCTGATTGACATCAGGATAACTGATCTATAGTTCCCTGCATTATCTCTCCTTCTTAAATAGTGGAAATTATGACCAACCCACCCACTATCTCTGCAACTATCTCTTTTACGAGGGGGCTGCTGCAGGTTTGGAAAGCATCACAGAATTTGTTTTCAGAAAAGAAGTGGAAGCTTTTCAAATTTTTTTAATAAAGGATCCAAGCCTTAACTTGCAATGTGCTCAGTACAGGGCTGAAGATAGCCTAAATGAAATTGTAGAAATTTCTTTCTTTGTCTGTCTTTGTTCCTATACAGATTTTGAAGCATTATTTTTTCTTAGTTCACCAATCACTCCTGTTTGTTTCTTACTACAGATTCATTTGGAGATTATTCTCTCCACACTTTGGTCTCCATAAAAGTATACGTATTTATTTATGATGTCAATAATTCCTTTTGTGAATTGATCTGCAGTTGGAGAAGGCAAATCTAACTTGTATAGAGGTGTAGGAGCAAATTACTCTAGATGCTGCAATCTGTACTGAAAATACAAACTGCTAGAAATCATAGTGAGTTAGGCAGCATCCATGGAGAGGGAGCAAGCTAACATTTTGAGTCAAGATGAGACTTAAGCTGAGCTCTGAAGAGTCATCTAGACTCAATGTTAGCTTGCGCTCTCTTCTTGTATGGTGCCTGACCTCCTGTGATCCCCAGCACTTTTTGTTTTCAGTTCTTTATAGTTATGATGTTTAACTGGATCATCTTTTAAATCTGCTCTTGGAGTTGGGAGTTTGAGCAGCTTTAGTAAATTGTCTATAATGTTTTATCAAGAAACGGTAAGTAGGAGCAGTGGGAGGAGAAAATAAATTCAGTCAGCTAAAAATAAATTGAGAAGCCTAATGATATTTCTTTAAATTTAGGAACTATAAGGAATCATTGTGTAACAATTAAGATCTTAAGTACACTAAACATTATTATATGCACACATACACAAACATGATAATGCGCACACACACATGCGCACATTCCCATAGCAACTTCCTAGTTGACAAGCACTCCCTAGCTACAGCTCTCTAGCACATGCACAGAATCAAGACGTTGCCAATCCTGAAAGATGAAAGGTGATTCATCACCCATAATAAACCAACTGTCTGACAATTAAATGTCTTAACAAACAATGAACCACAAAATGAGTTCATTGGCTTTTGACAGAAATAGGAAGAGTTACCTTGGATATCTTTGTATTTAGCAATGGGGACTTGAATAAATGATTGCCATTAAGCTTCAGAAATAAGATATCAGCAGACTTGAGGGGAAAATTACTTTGGGTGAGAGCTTCTCAAGGTGAACGATGCTAGCTCCAGCCTATAATCTAGGTTAGCTCAAGAAGACATTGGATAGAGTAGAGAATTTCAAAGTTTTACATGCTAGCTTTGGTTTAACACTTTAGTTGTTCAAGAAGACTGAAGAAAAGAGAAGAAACTGCCTATCCTAGCCATGGAGATCCATTTGTCTGCTCCAGGACCAGAAAAGTGATCTGAAGAAACTGCCACCTTTGCTGTGCAGATTATCTTCCCTCATCTTCCCCGATCGGTCTATCCAAGCTTGGGACCAGTAAATTGTTCTCACCCTGTAATAGGTGACATGGCTTTTCTGCCTCTTTAGATTATATCCTATTTAAACTATTGCTTCTTAGTTAACATATTTTAAGGTATTATGCACTTAAATTCTTAATTGCCTATTTCAGGTAATTGGTGACACCCAAAATCTAAAGTTTACAATATGATTTTGTAATTTAAGACCAAACCCATCTTACGATGGCTGTACAGTGGCAAGGGTGGTTGTACACAAGGGTGGCATGGTGAATCAATGGTTAGCACTGCTGCTTCATGGGTTTGAGACCCACGATCAATTCTACCCTTGGGCGACTGTCAGTATGGAGTTTGCACATTCTCCCTGTGTCTGCGTGGGTCTCCTCCGGGTGCTCCGGTTTCCTCCCACAGTCCAAAGATGTGCAGGCTAGGTGGATTGGCTGTGCTAAATTGCCCGCTGTGTAGATTAGGTGGTTTATGGGGGGAATGGGTCTGGGTGGGATGCTCCAAGGGTCAGTGTGGACTTGTTGGGCTGAAGGGCCTGTTTCCAAACTGTAGGGATTCTATGAACTAAACAAAAACACAGGAGAATTTTACAGAACATTTTTCAGAGTTTGGTCCCCATACTCATCAACTTGCACAAGTTACTAAAACTTGTTTAGTTGTTCGTTTGATCTAATCACTCTGTCTGAGAAGGAGGAAGCAATATACATTTGCCTACCATGCACTTGCCAGCAACAGTAATTGAGTAAAGATTAAAAAGTAAGTATTTTGATGATCTTCCTTTCCCTTATGCAATACACTTGATATGGATTCTTGTGGGAATGATGAGTGGAATTGCTCTACATCTGAAACATGTCTGTAGCAAATTGGCAGCCCATTTTATACAACGTCCAATTATCCTTTCTAGTGAAGTCAATGGAACTGAAAATTGGCTGTAGTGTGAAAACAGCCTGCCAATTCACTACAAACTTATTTCGTGCTACTGACTTAGACCAATTTCACCCACAATGGTTCTAGTGATTTTACAGTTGTTTATGCTGAATGGACATGTTTAAGGCTGAGGTTCCTGAGGCAGAGCAAGGACGTAATTGGTAGTTTACTATTACTGACTTTGTAGCCGCATGCTGAATGGTATTAAGAGCACAAGATGGAATTCTAAAGGACCTCTTTGAAGTGTGGCTCATAAATAATTAAGTAGCTGATGGAATTTTTATTCCGTTTCAACTGAAAATGGAAATTTGAGTTATTTTTGCACTGCAAACTCTTAAACTGAGAGCTTATTTTAAGAAAAATGTAGAAGTTTTTCAGTTGTTTCATTAATTTGATTCTAATTTGGAATTACCAAAATAAGTATACGTTACCAAGTTTTTGAAGATTTTTTTAAAATATTTCCCTAGCTTTACAATTTTGGATCTATTTAGGAGAATCACTTGATAAGTATTGGAGAATTTCCCATAATCACCTCTGATAGTTGCTGGATACTCTGCTTACCATTTGTAGTTTGCATGTTCTCTTGCATCTCTCTTCTGGTGCAAAAAAATTTAATACTTGCTGTAAGCAAAATCTGTCTCCTATAAACTGAGACCAGTATTTTTTAAATTACACTGTAATAAATAGGCTTGTGCTACACCGATTTACTAATCTCCTTACTGAAGAACAAAAAGTGTGTACATTTGTGAATTTGGAAATGAATTTAACAATAGTGGGTCACGTTGTACAGGCTAGATTATTGTCTAAATTTATTTGCAAATGAAATGATCCACAAAAGTAACAACTTAGGCAAAATATGTTCAAGTTAGCCACTGGTTTACACTCTTTGGGCATTTTGCCACCTGTTCTCATGGCAAATTCTTGGAAAGACATTGTTTATTAGGCTCACTGCATTTTCTTTTTGTATAAGTGTCACAATAAACGGAAGTTAAAAATTACTCAAGCATCTTTCACTGAGAGGATGTGCCCCCCACTCCCTTATTCTAGCAAGTTCCTTGAAAATGTTATTGCCCTCGAGCTTGCTTGCTTAAACCACATCAAAGCAACAATAGGGGCCTAAAGATACAAATAGAAATTAGAGCAAGGAAAACTTATAACTAAAGTAAGAGAGGAAACAGCTTTGAAGTTTGTTGAATTATCATCAAATGCCATCATGGATGGGATACTATACTAGCTTGATGAGCTTTGAGAACCAGCTTGACCTTTCTCAGCTCCATAAGCTTTAATGACCACATTGATTGTGTCTGCCATTACTAATTATTTGTACACTTCAACAACTACACAGCCAACTTGGTGTGGTAATAGTCTTTGAAGAGCAAATAGATCTTCAGTTGTTGAATGAACTCTCTAGTAACTGCCTCAGTTGTGAACGTACTGAAATATTGTGCATTGAAATTGTGTGCATTCTTTTCATTTCAATAACTCTTCAGAACCCAAGCACCTACTCTCACCATAAACCACATCCAGAAGAGAGTTTGTCATTTGTTTGACATAATATTTAAATGGTTTATCGTGTACAAATCTAGCCTATATAACAATGATCAAATGTGCTGTTTGCCATGAACCCGATAACAGAATCTGCAGTTTCTCCGACTCTCTCATTCTTTAGGTCTCCATGATTATACATAGTGGATGCAGTGGAATGACTGATGCCTTGCGATCTCACTCGGTATTCATCTGTACCACCTCTTTACCACAGCAAATCCAAATTTAATCTCACTACCTCCCTTGCTCTTTCCATAATCACGTATCATTCTCTGCTTCTAGTATTTATTCTGCTCTTGGATATACAATGTATGTTCTGTTTCAATGATTACCTTTAGCAAATCACTGCTTGTAAGTGATGGGAATTCATTCTGTCTGGCCAATTTACCACCATTTCCAAGAATTCCACATTTTGGAAGTTGAGGTATGCCATAACAAACAGGGGCAATGAGCATTAAGTTTCCTTTAGAAAGCAAGAAGTCCTTTTGCAGTTGCCTCATCTCAGTCCACAGGCTGCAATTTACTATTTGAAGGGTGTGGTCTTTGGAGAGAACTTCATAGTAATGGCCTTGCTTATCTCCAATGTACTTATCTTTTTCACTTGCCTGTTTGTAGAATTTGACAATACTGCTGTGATCTTGTGGCCAGAATCTTGCTAATGTTGATCTTGCCTAGCGCATGCCCTGTGCAATGTAACCTGTACGCCTCTAAGTCTTTTTCATCCATGCATCCTTGCTTACTATGATCTGTCTGTACTGCTTGTAAACAAAGCTTTTCACTGTACTTCAGTACACGTGTCAATAAATGAACCAATCAATCAATCGATAAATTTCAGGGCCCCAATGCATAGGAACACAGCCTTCTGCAAGTGCACCTACGCCACATTGGCTACTGTGCTTCAAGAAGGTTCCTCTAAGGAATTTGGGAGGGGCAATAAATGCTGGCCTTAGCAGCAACATCACATTCATGAACAAATATTTTAAAAATACTTGGTAGTGATAACCTCACTGCACTGTGTAACCAATGTGACTTGGGCATAAACCAAGGACGAGGAAAATCCAGACAAGCTAAACAAAACAAAATCTAGTTTTCAAATGACGTGAGGTTAGAGGGTAGGGTGTAATTGGACCATTTTAAAGTTACATTGTCTTGATAATGTTTGTATTACCATTACAAATTCTTATATTTACAATTAAATTGAAAACTATTATTTAAGAAAATGATTCATATTGCATTATGGGCTAGAATCATAATCCCAGATGACCTTACAGATGTATTGAACTTTTAATTAAAAGTATTTTTTTTGTGAAAAATGACAGAGGATGACTAAATTTAAATTCACTGTGTCTGGTGACAAAAACAATGGAATGTCACACCTGTCAAGCAAACTTCAAAGGGATGCACTTAAAAGGGGGGGGAGAGAATAAATGGAACTGTAATTCCCTGGAATTATCTCAGGCTATGAACATGATGTGGAAAAGACAACAGTCTGGATGAGAGAGAGGTTTTGTGTCTTTCCTTCCAAAAATACACAAGATCAGGGGTTAAAAGCCAGATCAGTATTGTCTGTGGGTTCCTGGCGATGAAGGTGTGCTAGTGAGCTGAGGTGCTCCTGGATACTAGCCTGAGTTTGTGTACTAGTGTGCTGAGAAGATTACAATCAGAAAACCACTCCAGTAGTCACTCCTACATTGCAAATGAATGATACCCTCGCTTTGAGTGCTAGAGGCTAAGTAGTCAGCAAGCTAGTCAAATAAAAACAGGAGAAAATAAAAACTGTAGCTCTGAGTACTGCTAGCTGACTATTTCTAAAAGGAAAAAGGACACAGTCATTTCAACCTGTAAAGCCAAGAGTCTTGAAATCTATTATTTAACTGTTAGCTTGCCATCATCCACTCTTCACAAATTACCCAGCGAGACTGTGTACATCTTTTCATTAATTTTTTCCTGACTCACCTCCTCTCATTTCTTCTGTGTCTGTTAATATTTCTTGTGGTTCGGAATAATAAGTTCATTCTTTGACTAAATCAAGAAAGCCTGGTTACATTGGCTTTGTAAATTCATTTGGTCTGAAAGAAAGGCATCCTTAGGGAGGAATCTCTTGTAAATTAAACTTGTTGTGACCAACCGAGGTTGGGTGGGGGGTGTTGGTGGTGAGGAGGGAAGTTAGTTCATCCTTCCTACCATGAGAGTTTAATGATTTAGGAATTGCAACAACTTGGGGAACCCTGCCTGAGTTGTAACAATTACTCCTGTTGTGTTGGTACTGTTGTAATAGCGGCATTGCAATTAATGGATATGTCCAAAGTTATAGGATTTTAATATTATAGAGTGATAGAAGCAATTCCCATCTCATTATTAGATTGCAACCTGCAATACACCTATACCCCCGGCCTTATTATTTCGAATTTTGATGGTTTAACGAACCATAGCTGTTCAAGAAATGGAGAAGATTGACAAATCTTTTTTTCTTATGTTGTGAACGGTTTCAAGCACAGACATAATATCCTCTGTGTCTGCTCAATCCCACACTGACATATTGAAGGCAAATAGAGATTTTAACCAGTGACTTAAGCTTCTTCCTTCAGTCATCATCAAATTTAACAGCAGCTCTTCTGGTTCAGCTTTGTCTAGTCATGTCATAAATTTAGACTAGTGCAGGATGTCGAGAGGAAATTGATGCAATATTTTGAAACTGGATGAGCTCTTCTTTACCCCTGGGGCTGTTCAATTTCCTTCATGTCCAAAACAAGCAGTCATCTTTTTCTTAATCTTATCTCTTTGAAGTTGATACCATTCACGTTCCTGAAATAAACCAAGCTTTTGTTGTCTGCAAAAACACAGTACATTGAAACTATAATTTCAAGCTTTTTTTTTTTAGAATTTTGCTACAATTTTGCATTTTTCTTTGTGTCAAATATTTTCTTTTGTTCATGTTTATCACTGATCCTCATTCAGTATAGGTGTCATTACCCGTCCATGGTGGGCACTCCTCTCTATAAGTAGCACACTGGTTTGATTCTGTTGTGGTTTATAAGAGATGCTGTAGCAATGTGCCAAGGTTAGTTTAACAGTATCTTATTCCTCTGGTTCTTAAACCAAGAAGAATTTTTAAAAAAGTAAAGTTCAGAGAAACTAGCTCCTCTAAGTTCTTCTGCAAGCCATGCACTGTATCATTTTGGAGAAATATAACCTTCCTTCTTTGTCAGAGCCCTAGAATCTCTACTTAACATCGCTGTAGGTGCATTATCATCACAAGTTGTCCAGTAGCTCAGGTAGAATGTGCACCAATGTAACCAGCAATGGCCACATTTACCTCCCTTGATTGTGTTACCCTCATCCCTAATTCACAAAAGGGAGAGTTGGGGTTGAGGGGTCTTGCAATGTCATTCAGCAACATCAGCCAATGCTGCAGAGAAGCTGTTACTTCAGCACTTCAAGAATGGGAAAGGACAATTAACACAATTATACAGAGGACGTTAATTAAATACACTATTAAATTAAACACAGATTAAACACTATTAGAACATAAACAACAGTTTTAATCACAGACACTTTAATCAGGCTTCCTACCCTTGGTGTTTCCTGCACTGTCACCACCCGCCTTCCTCTCCCGCTAGCTAAGTTGGAAACTTTGGGGTCTCAAGAACTTCAGCTCACCACTGAGGAAAGATCTCAGTTTTAAAGTGCGTCCAGTTTGCTGACTTTCTTGCTGTTGGTTCTCTTAGTTCAGAACAGGCCTGTGTCTGGAAGCTGTTGTTCAGATAGTGATCCGTGGGCTCCCCCCACCCCCCACCCTCCTCCCCTCCCCTTCCAGATGTCCTTTGTTCCAAACATGCTCTTGGTTTGGTTTCCTGATTCAGCTTTACTGTTCGGCCTCTGTGGTTCTTGGTTCCGATGCTGCTTGTTGGGGCTGGAGCCTATGGGGAAGCTGTTTGTGTAGAAGCTTGTTGTTGAAAAGGTCAGATCAGGGCTAGCAGTTATACAGACTGTGCCCGCCACCGCAACCACCCCCCCAGCCCCGTTATCCCCCTCAAATCTGTGTTCACCATTGTGTTTCTGGTGTTTCCTTCTGATAGTTAAGATCATGTGTGAATGTATTTTGATTGAAGCTGAATGTCCTATATCTCTGTAGGCTCCATGCTGTGTGTGCAGGGTAGCCCAAGGCGTAAAAGTTAGTTTTGGTAGAGTGTTAGATTTGGTTAATTTGTTCTGTGTTGTTAATTTATAGTGGAGGTGTAAATTGGAATTCCAGGCTGAACAATAGTCCCAGACTGAAATCATTCTGTCTATGTGTACATTTGTTGCAGCCTGACCTCAGGATCTTGCCTATTGTTTTTAGATATTAGAAAAGTCCACGGTCTTGCCTAGTATTTTAGATGATGGTGATTTTTGCTCAATTCTACATGGCCACGGTGGAGAAGGAAGATGTGGAAGACTAGAAAAAGAATAAGACCATACTAAAGTTTCTTCCTCCATCTGTACACTTTGGGGATTTCAATTACAGAAATTATTTGATTTAGTTTGATTTATTATTGCCAAGTATCTAGGTACAGTGAAAAGTTTTGCAGTATAGGCTGATCATACCATACAAAGTGTCTTATGATAATAAAACAGAGCGAAGAATACAATGTTACAGCTGCAGAGAAGGTGCACAAAGAGCAAGATCAACATTAAATTTAAAATTTGAGAGGTCCATTCAGAAGTCCAATAACAGCGGGGAAAAAGCTGTTCTTGAATCTATTGGTATGTGTACTTAAGTTTTTGTATCTTCTGCCTGATGGAAGAGATTATAACTGGGGTGGGAGGGATCTTTGATTATGTTGGCTGCCTTCCTGAGGCAGTGAGAGGTGTATTTAGAGTCAGTGGATGGAAGGTTGGCTTGTGTGATGGACTTGGCTGTGTTCAGAACTACTCTGTCCACACAGAACAGTTGCCATACAAAGCAGTGATGCATCTGGATAGCATGCTTTCCGTGGTGCACCCGCAAAAACTGGGAAGAGTTTTTATGGACATGCCTAATTTCCTTAGCCTCCTGAGGAAATAGAGATGTTGTTGTGCTTTCTTGACCATAGCATCAATGTGGGTGGACCAGGACGATGATCAACATTTCTAGGAACTTGTTGATGATCAACATTGATGCTCTTGACCATCTCCACCTCACACCGTTGACGTAGGCAGGAGCATACCCTCTACCGTGCTTCCTGAAGTCAATGACCAGCTCTTTCACTTTGCCAATGTTGAGGAAGAGATTGTTATCTTTGCACCATGCCATCAAGCCCTCTATCTCTTTCCTGTATTCTGTCTCCTCATTGTTTGAGAGCTGTCCTACATGGTGGTGTCGTCAGCAAACTTGTAGAAGGAGTTAGGATGGAATTTGGCCCCACAGTGATGAGTTTATAGGGACTATGGTAAGGGACTGAGTAAGCAACCTTGTGGGGCGCTGGTGTTGAGGATTTTCATGGAGGAGGTATTGTTGCCTGTTCTCTCTGATTGTGGTCTGTGGGTCAGGAAGTCGAGGATCCAGTTGCAGAGGGTGGAGCAGGGACCTAGGCCTCGGAGTTTGGAGATTAGTTTGGTTGGAATTATGGGGTTGAAAGTGGAGCAGGAGTCAATAACTAGGAGCCTGATATAAGTTTCCTTGTCATCCAGATGTTCCAGGGATGAGTGTAGGGTCAGGGAGACAGTCTGCCATGGACCTGTCATGATGGTTGGTGAACTGCAAGGTATCAAAGCAGGCTGGGAAGCAAACGTTGATGTGAGCCATCACTAACCTCTCAATGCAGTTATAATTGTAGAGGTCAGAGCCACTGGGTTGTAGGGAGGCACGCTGCATGAGTTTTCTTTGGTACTGGGATGATGGTGGTCTTCTTGAAGCAGGTGGAGATTTCAGATCGTACTAAGAAGAGGTTAAAGATATCAGCAAATACTCCCACCAGCTGGTAGATGCAGGATATGAGTATAGGTTCTGAGTGAGGATCTGATTGCTGTTATATTTTTATAGGTTATTCCAAGAATTAATCTTGATGGTCTTTTTCGCTTTTCTCTAGGACGGCCTATGGGAGACTGAGCCTCCAGTCTTATGGTCAGCAGAGATTCTCCCCTCTCTTTAGGGTCACCACCTGCCCCATAAACTGTCAGTCAGGATCAATTAGGATGCTGCAGTAAAATTGCTGAACTGATTCCACTGTATGCCGAGTATGGGTTGAGGCTCTGTTCTTCGTCGCAATGTTGGGGCCCATTAGCCATAATAAAATACAGACCATTGTCTTCTCATTCAGCAGCTAAAGGGTTCCATGACCCTTCCAACGAAAAGCATGGTAGTTTTCTAACTTTCACGAGCAACATTTACCTTGATCATCATCATCGTTGCCACAGGCTAGTTGCTCATTTATCTCTCTGTTCTTTGTTGAACCTTGTTTTGTACAAATTGGTGGGCACTCTTTTTTGACATTATAGTGATAACTGCAATTCAAAAATATATTGTTAGCTGTGAAGTACTTTGCAAGGGAAATTGTCAAAAAGGCTATTTAAATTTATTTTCTTAAAATGGAACATCGAAATATTATAACTGAGCTATATAAAGATTAGCAGTCATAAAGTAATTTCCACTCTAAATTTGGATAATTACAATTTATAATGATAAAAATTTAAATGCACATGACAAGAATGTGGCAATGGGCTTGTATGGTTTAGTTTTATATAGGAAGTGTGTATAGATATAGGAGTTTGTTAATAAGATGGGAGGTAACTAGATATACTTGCAGAGGAATCTCAAGACCAAAGATTCTATCTATCTTCAGCCTTTCCTCTGGAGTTCTGCCATCCACCATACGACGTAACTTTGGAAAGCCCATTATTATATTGAAGCAGAGCAGCCATTTTTAAAAAAATGTCCAGTTTGTAATGAAATCTTCAGCACTCATAAGGGTCGAAGAAACTGAATCTCCGAATTGAAGTGTTCCTTTATATCTTGACATGCACATGTCTAGATTTGCAAAAGAGATAGCAAGAACAACAGATGCTGGAGTCAGAGATAATAGTGTGGAACTGGAGGAACACAGCAGGCCAAGCAGCATCAGAGGAGCAGGGAAGTTGACGTTTCAGTTCCTCTGATGCTGCCTGGCCTGCTGTGTTCCTCCACCTCCACACTTTGTTATCTAGATTTACAAAACCGCATTTTAAACATATGGGGGGGTGACCTTCACTACTGGGATAATAACCTGGTGAAGCTTTTGCCTCCTTTTGTTGAACTCATGCAATCTTCATTCCATTGAAATCAGATTGAAAATGCAAGTATTATTTTCTTTGGTGGTCCTCCCAGCGTGAGTTATATTAGTCTCAACCTAGTTAGTAATTAGCACCAGGCCACCTTTTATTAAAAGACTACTGACTGGCTTTTAAGTGAGCAACATTAATTAAGCCAATAGTCTGGCTGATGTGGAAAATGAAAATGTCATTTATGCATTATGGGACAACATTTTACAGCTAAAAGTAATATCTCTGTGAAATGGTAGATAGAGTGAATTATTATGCTGTGCTTAACACAAGCTGTAAAGATAGAAATACACCCTTGCTACTCATAATCTTGACACATTTTAAACAAAATTATTTATTTTCATGATATGGTTATAGTCACCAATTTCTGCCTACCTTTGACACATTGAGCCATTTCAAAAGGATAGATTGCAGTCAATTATGTTTCTCTGCAACTTAATTCGGGTAATGATGCTAGGTTTGTTTCCCTAATGGTAATTAGTGAATGATTGCGTTTTTATGAATGTTTGATAAGTCCATGTCACTTTTCACTACCATTATTTTTAAATGTCTTTTTTGTTTTTAATATAATTCAAGTTTTCAAACCACCAATGAGAGAATTAAATTCACTTTTTCTCTGGTTTATTAGTGCAAGCCATCAGTTCAATATTTCACAACGACTGTTTTGGCATACTTTCTCTTTGTGACAACAGGAAATAGATTTTACAATGTAGTCCTTTTTTGACATTTCTACCCTTTATTTATGCTCTAATTTAGCATTTTCACATTTGGTCTACTGGGACTTTGCATTTCATTAGTTTTGGGGTGAATTTTGATTCCTGAAGCAGTTTATTCGATCAATTCTATTTAGTCATTGAAAATACCACTATGCTATTGAAAAAAGCTATGCTGTTAACATCTTAACTGTTTACAGTTTCTCACTGCATGAATATATTAACTTTTAATACACAAGTTTAAAGTAACTTTCTTTCCAAGTCCTTTTCTGTCGAAAGTGGTCAAAAGATTCTTTAAAAGAAAGAGAAAGTATGCTGTCAACTAATATTCAAGAGGTTGTCATGATGTAACTGGGAAAGTACGCCATAGATCACACTGACCATACTGCTACACAAATCTTCACAAAGTATATAAAGATATCAGAATCCTAATGAGACAACTAAAATGACTGATTTGCTTGGCTGCTGCCCAGGCCAAAAGCAAACCACACCGGGTTTACTGAGGAACAACAAAAATAACTCTTTTGTAACAAGCTTAACTTTAACTAGAACAGCAATAAGAGACAGTTTCTAATTTATGCAACTTGAAGTATACTCCTTCAACTCCTAAACACACGCTCAATCACTCAGGGCAAATAAAAAAAAAACAGTTGAACAAATGTAATATGATGAAAAAACAATATAGTCAGGGTAAACAAAATTCTGAAGAATAATAGCCTAGACTATGATGTGGTTAGCCCCTTATTTTCTCAGTCCTTTTGATTTTTGTAATGGTGTGATGTTGTTTACATGGTGATGGTCACCATTTGACTCAATGGTTGAGCAGGTGCCTTTTTTTTGTATGAATTTTCTTTAAACTTTCTAGGGTTTTCTGTCTCTTCCCCACAGGAAGATAAAAAGGATGCTGTCGATTCTCTTCTGCTCTTGGCATTTACAGCTTCGTAACACTCTGCAGCTTAACTTAACCGACTTTTGGTCTGTTCAGTCTCAACTTCTCCCTTTTTTTTGGCTTTTAAGAAATGCCATTGTAAGGCACATTACAACAACATAGAACACTTGAATTTTTATCAAATCACAAAACTTTCCTTCTTTTCCCCAATTAAAGCCATCAAACATTTTTTATAATTTATAGTTAACTCCAAAAAACATTAAATATGTGATCTCTTACAATAGAAATAATGTTCAGTCATTTTAATTCAAATTCAAGTTTCAGTCCATGTTAAACATATTAGGTTACAAATTAGATTTCATCACGTTATTTGCACAGTATGCAAAGGGGAATTTTTGACTGCTGTAAGCTGATTCTCCACGGAAGCCTCTGCTGTGTTGAATATTCACTGTGCTGCATGGGGATTTGAAGTATTATTCTGAAAATGTGTCTTTTTGAAATTTTTGAAGCAAAGCTCAGATCATTCTATACAATGTGATGTGAACCAGACTCCAAGGGCACATATTGATGAATCAGGGTTATCTCTCGCCAGTAACCTCAAGCAAGACTCAATCTAGGGAATATTGAATTTACCTAATATTGAGCTGAGGTACTGGCAGGAAATAATTTGTAAGATTAACAAGGGACAATAAATACAGCATAGATCATAATCCTTCTTTAGGGGGTTACTACCTTGAAACACATCCATGGATTGAGATGAATCATTATAGCGTAAGACTTAGGAACAGAAGTAAGCCACTCAGCCCATCAAATTTGTTCCACCATTCAGTGAGATCGTTGCTAATCTGATAATCCTCAACTCCACTTTCCTGTTTTTTTTTCCACCTCTAACCCTTGCTTTCTTTACTGAATAAAAATCTGTCTGTCATTGGAATTCATTATATTAATGACACAGCCTTGATAGCCCTTTGCAATAAAGAATTCCACAGAATCACTATGCTCAGAAGAGATTTCTCTTCATCTGTCTTAAATTTGTGACCCCTTATTCTTTTATTTTATGTGTCAATAACATTACCTCTCATTCTTCTAAATTCCAATGAGCACAGGCCCAACATACTCAATCTCTTCTTATAAAACAGTCTGTCCATACCTGGTATCTGCCTAGTGGAACTTCTCTGGTCTGCCTTCAATGCCAGTATATATTTCTTCAAATAAAAATCCAAAACTGTTCACAGTATTCCAGCTGTGTTCTAATGAGTGCCTTGTTTAGCTTTAGCAAACACCGCTCCCACTTTTATACTCTATTTGAAATAAAGGTCAACTTAACATTTGCCTTCCCAATTAACTGCAGAACTTGGATGTTAGGTTTTTTGTGATTCACAGACGGGGACTCCCAAATCCCACTGTTCTGTAGTTTTCTGCAGTATTTCTCCATTTAAGTAATATTCAATCCTTTTATTCTTTCTGCTAAAGTGCATAACCTCACATTTTTCCACATTATATTCCATCTGCCAAGTTGTTGCCTGTTCACTTAACCTGTCCATATCCCTCTGTAGATTGTCATCCTCACCACTTGCCTTCCGCTTCTCTACCCCCTCCACCCCCCACCCCCCCCGATTTTAATGTTATCCACAAACTTGGCTATAGTTACGTTCATTTTTCTCATCCAAGTCATTAATATATATTGTAAATATTTGTAGCTCCCTCACTGATCCCTTTCGAACTTGACTAGTTACAAGTTGCGATCCTGAACGTGACTCCCTTATCCCAAATGTTTGTATTCTATTAGTCAACTGTCTGTCCATGCTAATATACTACCTTCAACACCATAGGCTGTTATCTCAAATAGCCTAATATGTGGTATCTTATCAAACACCTCCTGTAATCCAAGTATATTATGACCCCTACTTCCCCTTTATCTATCCTGCTTAGTAATTTCTCAAAGAATTCTAGCGAATTTCTCAGGCATTATTTCCTCTTCTTGAAGCTATGCTCTGCTTAACCATATTATGTATTTCTAAGTGCTCTGCTTCATCCTTTATTATAGACTGACATTTTGCCAATAACAGTTTAATTAACTAGCACATTGGTACTTTTCTTTTGTGTCTCCTTCTCTTTCTAAATAAAGGTGTTACATTGGCAGTTTTCCAAACCCCTGGGTCCTTTCCAGAATTTAATAATACTTGAGCGATTGCTATCAATACTTACACTATGTCTGCAGCTACTTCCTTTAATATCCTAGGATCCGAGACCTGTGTGTCTTTAGCCCTATTCGATTTTTTTAGTGACAGTCATTATACTTATTTCCTCTCCTCCTTTTGTCCCTTAATTATTGAGTCATTTTGGAAGGCTATTAGCATCTTCTACTGTGAAGACCAATGCAAAGTATTTATTCAATTCCACTGCTATTTCCTAGTTCCCAATTATTATTTCCCTACCCTCATTTTCTAAGGAGCCTAGGTTAAGTCTGGCCTCTCTCCTCCTCCTCCTATACTCCTCCTCCTATATTTAAAGATGCTCTTGCTGACAATCTTCATACTACTTGCAAGTTTACACTTGAAGTTCATTTTTTCCTCCTTCAACTTTTTTTTTTGGTTTTTAAAGCGTCCTCAATACTTTGGTTTACCACTAATCTTTGCCACATTGCATGTTTTTCTTTCTTTCGATCTGATGCTATTCTTAACTTTCCTGGTTAGCTATGGTTGGCTATTACCCTTCCTAGAATCCTGCTTTCTCATCGAAATATTTCTTTGTTTTGAGTAATTAACTATTTTCTTAAATGTATGCCATTGTTTCTCAACAATATTTGCTGCTAAACACCTTTCCCAGTCCGCTTCAGGTAGCTCTGCCCTCATTCCTTTATAATCACCTTTAGCGCAGTTGTTTCCAAACCAAGGTCCCTCCTCTCAAATTGAATGCTAAATTCTATCATGTTATTGTCATTCTCTCCTGGGGGATCTTTCACTCTGGCATCATTTGTTAAACCTGCCTCATTGCACATCAGCAGATCCAACAAAGTCTGATTCCTCATTAGATCCACAACATATTCTTCTAGGAAACTGTCCCAAATCCACTCTATGAATTCAATTTGTGTGTAAATTGAACAACCTAATACTGAATTGAGCCAATGACCAGCAGTGGCATGCAGGCCTTTAAAACTGGTTAAAATTAACTGGCTGGTTTTACAAAAGAAAATGCTTTTGTATTGGAAGCAGCAATCTAAATCTAGCTCTTTCAACATGGTATGTGTTGAGGAACATCTGTGAAAATAGACAGTATTTATTGTTCCCTAAAATCAGTGGGCTGCAATCCTAAGTTTTCTGGGGTCAGCCAATCAAGCACATACTTTCCAATTTAGAGGGGAGGCAGTATGTTTGTTTGGGAACAAGAGTTGCTCAGATTTGCCTCAAGCCACTGTGCAAGAGGACTGAAGCAATTTTTATAAAAAGAAACCTTGCCCTCTTCCAGGTCAGTCAGTTCTCTCAATGCATTGGCCTCTGACGTTACCATTTGAACTGGAGAGTTAGGAGCTGCCCGAGTAGACAGAGACACTGCACAGATGACCATACCTGAAATGAATGGCCTTGAAAAATATCTGCTTTTTTTTGGCTGACTAGAGGAACATGATAACCCAGTTTTTTCCAAGTCCCTACTATTTTTCAACTGGGCTCGATCAGTTCCACATTGCTTGTGGCAGTCTTGCTGGATCTCTGACGTCATTTGGTTGTAACTGCAACACCATGGTGCATTGTGTTGTTGATAGGTTTGGCACTAGAGCTTTCATAACACAGGCGATGAAATTTTCATGGTTAGGCTCTCCATTCCCTGTCTTAAAGGTACATGAGGTACTTGCTGTGAGGACTTGGAGAATCTATTCTACAATAACATCTCGAATTTTGGCTGAGTCTGGAGAAAATATTTTGAGCTACATAGCTCCTAAAGAGGTGCTTGCAGATGTGGCACTGATAGAGGAGCTGCACTAATGAATGAAATTTGTAATACGAGTCTAATACTTGGCACAGCATTAGAGCAGAGTATTGCAAATGCAATTTTCTCTTTAGCAGTCTAGTATAATCCAATGACAAGATTAGTCTGTATCACAATGGCAAAGATTTAACGAAATAAATAGAACAATATTTCCTATGTATTAGAACCAATGTCAAATGTTAGAGTTTGAAAGATGAAAGCATTATTTGTATGTCAAACTAGTGCTTATTGATTTTCACTATATCACATTCAATCCAATCAAGTTAATTTTTTTTTCCCTTAATTGTCAACTGCGTGACATTGTATATTGCAAGGTCAGCATTCCAGATGGTGTCTTATGCTAGCTGATTTATTACTCCATAACAAAATGAATAGACTGTCCCTCCACTATTTTGTGCATGTCTGAAATGTGCAAGGCATTGTGATGAAGTTCTAAACATTGTATCACTATCTGTGTCAAATCTATATGAACAACATAGGATTCTGAATTAAACTCAAAATTTATAGCAAAACAAACTACATTTCTATCTCCCACTCTGCATTTCCCGGTGCGCGGGTATTTGCCTCAGAATTAAAGCAATGTAAGAGCCAGTTTCTGTACAAATTTCAATATGTGAAGAAATTTTTACAGATCCCATAAACTAGAAAAACAATACATCACCTCACCTGATACTTCAATGCAATAACGAAACAATGCTGCATTGTTGGAATCAACAAAATGTTTTGGTCCATTAGAAAGATATAGCCCAAGATGTTTTTGCAAACTACTATGATAGAGATGAGATGAATGTGCTGATGATTTAAACTGCACTACTCCATGAGTTGTATCATTAGAATAAGCATATTGATTCAGTCACCAAAATGGCCAATTGTTTCCCTTTTGTATTGCTACCCAGAATAAAAAAATAGTCTTTCACTAGGCTTCTTTAATGCACACAAAATAACCAGTCTATTCTATAACAGATCTTATTTTTAAAAAGAAGTAGCAAAATTAGTCAACATCTAAGATAATAATCCAGAATTAGAACTGTATCCTCTTTTAATCCCAAAACTGACACATTCACACAACAGAAATGACAACCAAATCCCTGCAGAGGTGAATTTTTTTAAAGGTTTATAAAAAGCTATTGGTCAATGGTCTGGAAGCAATAATAGAATTTGAAGATTCCCATAGTCTACTAGCTTTCTTGATGACAAAATCAGATTGCTAACAGCCTTACCTGATGGTAGATCTGTTAAACAAGGCTTCAGTTTAGATGGAAATCAAGCTGGTATGAAGTCTTTGGATAATAGACACAGTTCAGCTTTTCAGCGTTTTACAAGGTAATCAAAATATTCAGGTGTGGAAATTTAACACGTTCTCAAATACTTAAACTGAATGAGTTTTGCAGGCCTCTTGTTGCTTTGGATTTTCTTCCCTCCTTGGACCCTCTAGATTTTTGGAAACACAACCCAAAGTTGACATATTGCTAAGCAACCATCAGCACAGGGACCTTTTAACCTTCCTTCCAAAGCTAGATTTTCCAGCAAGTAAGTGCACTAATTCCCACCTCTAAGCCAAGCAAAGCAACACAGGAGATGGTTTCCTGAAGTAATCTGACTTTCTGCAATCAGTAGATGGATCACAGCCCGCTTTAAAACTGGCTACATTCCCAAGAAATGACATGGGTTCCCTAAAGCCCTTTTTAAAACAAAACCCTTTTAATTCCAAAAATGTCCAAGCAATTGAATATATTCCAGTTCTCTCCATGGTACACAAATATAGATATGTACTCCCAACAAAACACAGAAATATGGGGTTGCATTTTATGGGCGACCTGTAGACAGGAAAATGGATAGGCAGACCTATAAATTAGGCTGTACCATTGGTAGCATGTTGATCCTCACCGCACCATTTAATTTTAGGGCTGAGGCCAAGATGTCAGGTGAGCCATTCAGTCATTACACAATTGAGGCCCTTTTGTGGGCAGTTAAGTGCTTCATCCCACTACTACCTACATCCAAGTCAAATTGGAAGAGGTCCCTTCTTCAGGGGTCTTACATGGCAATCAGAGTTCATCCTCCTTTCCCAACCCACAGTTTTACTTCACCACATCCAACACCCAGCCTGTTCAAAATGCCACAAACAGCCCCATCCCCTTCTCTCAGGCTTCCCAATCTGACCACTGTGACTTAGCAGCATTTGAGGACATCCGTAGGTTCTCTTGTAAAGCTGACAGTGGCCACTGCTCCTGTTGTGGTACAGAGCTGCTGGCTTTCAAATGGCTGGCATCTCTCTGGGACTTTCTTCTGGAGATGGAGGGAAGTCCTGTTTTTTAATCAATTTAATAAAAATAAAACTTGCCTGAAAAATTAATGTTGGTTGAGCCAGCCAAGCAGAGGCAGGCCCTACCCCTAAAATTTAGGCTGGGGAAAGCATGCCTTGAGGATATTGTGCCACTATTTGAATGTTGTGCTCACGCTCATGTCCTGCTTGAATGCCTTCTACTGCCCTGGCACTCATTTACCTGCAAGCAGCTAATTATTCTCCACTTTTGACAAATTGTAAACTAAATTTCTTAGGCTAACCCACTGCCCAAAGGACAAAAATAAAAGACCACTCCGTAAACAATCAACAGTTGTTATCCTATAACATGACTCCTTGAATTTTATTATTTTATTGTTTTTGGATTTATAGACAAATACTGCTCCTCTGTTAGATCCATACTCTATCCTGAACCTTCTCTCTCTCTGCTCAATTTGCAGTTAGCTTGTAGACTTAGTATTTTAATCAATTATTTGATCATGTTTAAGCCACAAACAAATGAAACATTTGCCTATAACACAAACCACTGCATGTATTGGGGCAAAAGCTACACCTCCACCCTGCTCTGCACCACACGTTTAATTATTGTATTTTATTTTGCTGTGAAATTTGTTCTACGACCATTCTGTTTTCTGCATCAGTTGATATTTTACACCTATGTCAGATTATATTATTAATGGTAGAGTCTCAAAATCTATGTACAGGTGCCCATTTTCCCCCAAAAATGTAGCTCGAACTAGGCAAAGTGATCTGCCACTAATTTAGGACTCAGTGTTAGATGGCATATGTTCCTGTAGTTATCTTTCAGTATTCATTATTCTCTATATCACTTTTGTTCAATACGTTAATGGCCATTATTACTCAGTTTTATAAAGGTTCTTCTACATGGCTTAAAAAATGGCAGAGTGCTTTAAGATTGTGTATGTAACATTTACCTCCTTTGGATTTTAACATTACATTAAATCCAACTGTGTGTGGTTTGGGTGGCATCATGGGTCTCCTTTAAACTTGGAAATTTTGAATCTAGACCAGACAGATGAGATGCATCTTTCCCTCTCTCTGCCATTATAATGGTCCTATGTCACAAGTTTAGGCCATTTTGACCCAGCTGGCTAGTGAACGAGAATCCATAGCACACCGTGACCTCTGTTAATAGTCAATCACATTAATGAAGAAATGTCAGCTTGGTGCAGGTAAAGGGAAGTTTTTCTGACTTTGGACTAATGTACATTACTTGTAATGAATAGTAGATACATTTTTACAGACATGTACTTTTTTGATCATGGATTTTTTTTTTAACCTAGCATGCCAGAATTGAGTGTGCTGATACACTTCACCTTGACAAACATAAAAAAAGCTAATATGGAAGGACATGACAGCACCTGAAACTCTCATGACTAGTTCTTGTCTCTCACTACAGCAAGCATTGGAAGCCAACCTTGCGAATTTGGTGAAGAGGAACACTGAGTTGGAGTCACAGATGGGGAGGCTCATTCAAATCTGCCAACAGGTGGAGGTGAGTTCTTTCTTGATGCTGTCAGCTTACTTAGCTGACCTCACGGAGCTACAAGTTAGTGCAAAGTGATTTGTGGAATTTCACTGCAGCATTCTAGACAGCAGTATTGGAGACTGAAAAACAATATTTTGGATTACTGATTCATGGTTTGTTTCCTCATTAGCTTAAAGGGTGCTATTTGTCATCTTGTAGGGAATGAAGACTTAACTAGACATCCTAGATCTTCCTAAAGAAGGAGACTTATTGCTAACAATTGATGAGGTTTCTCGGAGACTGAATGAACTGCCTTTTTTTAATCAAAAGTGCTGTTTGAGTGAATTTATAGAGGAACTCAATGTCACGTTCAGAGATTGCATCTCAATTTAACTGATAATTGAATGTTGATGTCGAAAAAAATGTTTTTAAAATAATTATGAAATTCAGTCACTTACACTTAGAAATCTCAATAAATAATGCTCTAAACTGTTCTAAACAAATACTGTTTTATGTAGACTAGATGCTTCATAACTACTTCAAAGAGAAAGCAAAAGAAACATGCTCTTTCATGCCACACGTATCATATATGATGCACAGGTCACTCAATAATAGAATTCTATTTCCCTCCAATCGACGGCATTATCTAACTGATACTAAAACTGTTTATCTGGGGTTCCCTCATAATCCTGTCACATTTGTAGACATAATTTACTGAGGGCCATCAGCCAAGTATGTAATTAAAATACTAATGTTGAGATATTATAACATCTAGTACAACCTTTGACTTGAAATTTCTTTGTACTTAGCATTGTTTTTTATTTCTACCTAGCTTTGGATGTTGTTGTCACTTATTGCCCATTTCAAATTGTCCTTGAACTGTACAGTGCAACTTGCTAAGCCATTTCAGAGGACAATTCAGAGTCAATCAGCTCCACAGTCATAGTCACACATCAGATAACGACAGCGGATTTAAATTCCCTAAAGTACATTCGTGAACCAAATGGATTTTTATGACAATCTGGTAGTTCAATAATACTAATGAGACTAGTATTTCTAGATTTATTAACTAGTTTAATATTCTTTCGAGTAGCCATGCTGAAATTTGACCACCTGACTCTAAAGTGTTATTCCAGCCTCTGAATTAGCAGCCCAGTGACATTGCCATTATGCTACCATTCCCCTTAACTTGCCTAAATAATGTCGAAGTCTAGAGTGCACCATTCAACGAAATTTCCTTCATTAAGATGTAACCTAAACATGCCACACAGAAGAATGTTTTCTCCAAATCATCTTTGCATAATTATGCTTTGAGGTTTGTCAGCTTGGCACAATTGAGAGCATTCTGACTTGTGTCAAAATTTGAGATTTCTAAATTGTGCTCCAGGACGTCAGCTCATAACCATGCATCAGCATAATACTGACAATTACTGAATGAGGGTTTATCCTTTGGATCCTCGTTCCAGCACCCTATCTGCTGCTCCAGTAATTCATACAAACTTTGAAGGTGCCTTGGCACCCTTTAGAAATGATTATGAATATCTCATATTGCATTGGCCAATTTTTCCCTTGCATTCAAAAACAGGTTGACTGTTTATTATTTCATTGCCACTTATGGGAGCTTGCTGTGTGAAACATGACTGTCACATTTGCTTATATAACAGCTGACTGCACTACAAAATAGTTTACTGAAAAAAAATTGCTTTAGTAACTCGCGATGTGATGAAATACAATGTAAAAGCTTTTTCTGTTTTCTCATTGATTTCAGATCGTTCATCAACAGAGGTCATAATTAGTTGTAACTCCTCCCCCAACTATATCAATGTTTGATGTAATATCTACAGTATAATTGTCACTTTAGATGACTCAATCTAAATTGAAGGTATACGCACTTGCTATTTAGAGGCATCAATTCCAAATTCTGTCACTGACACTATCTGTATCAAAATCATGCACGTTCCTTTATAGAGGTGAACTTAATTATACAATCTTGTCACCCATCCAGAATACTATGATCATGACTCTTACTAGCAATCCTAAACATACTATCAATAATTTCAAATGTTTATGGATGTTACAGACTTAATGTTTAAACACTGGACACACAGCCTTCCTTGGCTTCTCTACAAGACACTGTCCTCCTCCTTTAAAAAAACCACTCGCCGTCAACAGGTTAATGGAGAGAGGTTCTTCCACCTTTCTCAGCTGAATACAAAGCAACTTCTGATTTTAAAAATAATAATTCTAGTTGGTAGTTTGGTGCCTTCAAAAGCACAAAGAGTACATACAACTCGGTGATAAAATGTAGTGCAGTCTCACCAAGTCTTAAAATCCATTCTCATCAATTGTGAACGGTGTCTTGCTGGTGAGGTACAGAGACTAGGATATATCTGGAGCTCAGTAGTGGTGTTGTATAATCAATACCTTGGGTATCATTCCATGTAAAATTATCAGGCTATATAGATATTGATGTGTAACCCCCTGATCCATTTACAATTCAGTAATTCTCCAGGAAATGATGCCTGAAATGATGAATGTGTGCCCAAGATCTTGGATTGAGTTGAATGAGACTAAGTGATCAAAGTATGGTCTCCCTCTGCTGGCTGAGAGTGCTTGAATAACAGTACAAAGGCATAAAGATCAGAAAATGTTCAGGCATTTCATGGAAGCTTTACTCTTTATCTGACCCATACTATATATGATCAAGATTCTTTTCTAAAACACACCTTGTAATGATATAGAAACTTAGTAATGAGCCAGACCCAAATACCCAATAATAATTCACCTGGTCAGTTCCAAAGCTCAAATGTCATGTTCTTGTCTGTCTTATGCATCTGAATCATTTTGTAGATTTCTCAATTTCTTGCCATATATATACATCAAATACCTTCTTTATCACTGAATAAAAAGCAATAGTGAAAATCAGCCATGCTTTAAATATGTCATTGTCAATAACAATAAGTCTGATTTTTCTTATTCCCAGAACTAAAATAATGTTATACATTTCCTTCTGTGAAGAAAATATCCCTTCGAAAAGACAGAATATTTGACAAGCAAAGCACAAACCAAATCTTAAAAAGAATAAGAAAGATGAGCAGCTCTTGGAGCTTCCAGAATGGACAAATAAGGCTACTTATATTTTTCTTAAACTGTCATAAATATTTCTGACAGTTATTACACCTGAAAAGAATTCAGAAGATAAATCAGACTGTTCACATTTATAGCTAACTATTGAAGTTCTATAAGACAAAGACATGGTACATTTGCTTTGATGATCACTGAGCAGCTTGTGGTCTTTTTAATTCAGTCTTGCTAAAACTGTGAATGGACCCCCTTAACAACCCAGCCTTCATGACTTCTGCGGTCTTGATAAAGAAAAACAGTTGCTTCTCCAGTTTCATTGTACATAGATGTAGAAGTATTTACTTAAACGTTAAAATTAAACTTTCTATATAAACTAAATTTGAAATCAATGTTTGAGGTAAAGTGAATGCGATAATCTCATCAAATAACTTATTGTTGCAATTGAGCAATAGTCTGATTAAATTGCTGGTATCTTACGTTTTTAAAGCAAATTTTACATAATGAAAGGTACTTCACAGGATGAGAGTTGTGAAGTATAGAATCAAGGGATGCGGATGCTGGAGGATTTCTTTTTTGAATTAGCAATTTGGGAAACATCACCAGAGTTTATGATTGAAGCAGAAAAGTCAATCACCTCCAGATTCAGCTGAGGCCTGTTATTTGTAGGCTATATTTCTCAGTCCTTGGACCTAAGTAGTTAGATGCTTTACCAAAGCAGCATGGTCTGTCTCTATCCTTCAGCCTCTCAAAAGCAGTACATCTGGGGTAACTGAGGTCTGTCCAGCTGTGTCAGCCTCTGGTATTTCTTCTGGCCATACCCAGTTCGAACTGAGACTCTGAGCAAGCAATCCTCAGGCAGTATATTAAGAAGAAGATAGTGAATGGTTCTTTGCCTCTCTATAGGCACAGATGTAAATTCTGTGAAAACAATTAATGTCACCATTATGTAGAAGGGATGCACAAGTCATCTCCCTTGCCAAACAAAACAATTACCTTTTAAAGACAAAGTCATTCTCTTGACTAATAAGAAACATAAGGTGCTATAACTGGGGGGTTTTGGTTTGAAGAATGACCAAAGGAAAGAATTGGGATATCCCAAAAGCTCAATAAGTACTAACTTTTCTTACTTTTTCCATTTATTTCATTTTCTCCTTGCAAAAGTCAAAAGCGCAAGCTAAAGTAACTTCCAGATATTGATGGTTTCTGGTTACCTATGAACCCAGACAGGGATTTTGCTGGGATGCTCAATTTAAAGAGAACACCCTGCCCAATTATGAGCCGATTGGGGCAGGGACTGTAGAACAGTTACCAGGACTGAAACTTTAATTTTCTTCTCCTTGATCCTTAACATAATACAGAAAGTTGCTAAATAATGGGCGAGGAGCAAGTGTCAAAACATTTTGAAAGTATTATTCTAACCCCATACATTATTTAGAAGATTGGAGGCAGCCTCCAATCCTCAGCTGAATCTGGAGGTAATTGACTTTTCTGTTTCAATCGTAAACTCTGGGGATGTTTCCCACTCATTCTGTGAAGTACCTTTCATTATGTAAAAGTTGCTTTATAAATGCAAGATACCAGCAATTTAATCAGACTATTGCTGAATTGCAACAATAAGTTATTTGATGAGATTACTGCATTCACTTTACCTCAAATGTTGATTTCAAATTCAGTTTATATAGATGGATGTAGAGTCTCTTCTGAATTCTTCCAGTAAGGATTCAGCTTTCTTATGATGACAGGTCATCAACCTGAAATGTTAACTGTTTAACATTCTACAGATGCTGCCTGACTTGCTGAGGTTTTTCAGTAGTTTCTGTTTTTCTTTCAGAGTTCCAACATTCAGAGTGTTTGATTTTTTTTTTAATGTTAGGATTTCACTTGCAATAGATTTGAGCAAACCCATCCAGTTGCCATTATGCATAATCCTGCAGCCCAAAACTAGCCTTATTTGTAGTGTAAAATTAGTGGCCTTAGTCAGACTAAACAATGGATGCAGTTAAAGATTGAAGCATCCCACTAGCATGGGAGAAAATACTTATCCGAAGATGGGGCTACCCCAGCTTGAGTTTTTAAACTGCAATACTTGAACAAACAGTACTTCATTCATGGAGCATTTGTCAGAATAAAAGCAAGCATAGCTATCAGTAGTTATTTTTATTTCCCCTGTTCAAGGAGTTTTTCAGCCTGTGCTATGTTATTCTTTGTATGAATATTACCCAGGCCATGGTTTTCCCTTTTTCACTCTGTTAGATGTCAACTTACTCACTGCCCCACTTGCCAAGGTCATGTGTCCGTCAGCTTGGTAAGCTTCTCTGTTTATCAAAGGCCTCGACAGTGGTGTTCCAACTCACTAGAAGTTGCCACCTTGCAGATTCTAGAATTAGAATTAGGTTTGTTGTTTACATGTACTCAAGTTACAAAACAACATAAGTGCAGTTTAAAATGTACAATTTTGCCAAACACAGGGTGACATCTTTGGTCCAAAGTACCCAGGTACAAATTTTGGGCACACAAAAAAAGAAAATAAAGAAAGAAAGTTACACTATAGATATACATAGTATAAGTTAGGAAAATAAGAAATAAAGCTAAAAAGATGGATACAATTGGGCAATGCCCACTCTTCAGTGAATCCAACAATTGAAGGTACTTCGACTACTTTTGCATCTCTTGGGGTGGAGGTCTTTGACAATGGATGGTCAATGAGATTGGAGGTGAGGTGATGGCTTCCAGAGACCATGCCCTTGCATCCGTTCTGGACCAGCTGTTGCTACCAGATTGGTAGGACATTGAAGGAGACCTCCTTACCTGAGCCTGGCAAACAGGTTGCCGCGGTTATCGAGACAGGAAAGCAAGCACATTTCTTGCCTGCCAGAATGGCAGATAATTGGCGAGTGTACCCAGTCCAGAGTCAGCTTCACAAATTTTTCTTCCCTGCTTTCCATCAGTATCACCACCTTCAAAAAAGGGAAAGTTGTACCCGGCTCACAGTTGTAGTTTTTGAAAAATATTTATTGGAGTTTGACAGTCCTTCGTACTTGTATCCCTTGAAAAGATAGTAATGATTTTCCTTCTTGAATGTCTGCAGTTTATGCGGTGGAAGTTCTTCCATCAAGCTATTAGATAGGAAATTCCAGGATGTTGACCTTGCAATGAAGAGGTGACAGCAATTACATATTCACAGCAGGAGAGTATGTGTTTTGGAGGGGAAGCTGAAGGTGGTTTTACTGTGCAAGCACTGCCTCTGTTCATTTGTTTGTAGAGGTGACAGGTTTAGGAGATGCAATCAATGAAGCCATGCTGAGTTGCTATATTTTGGCTTATACGTGATACACACCATGTATACGTAGCTACCACATGCCGATTGTTGAGTGAATGAGTGATTTAAGCCAGTGGATATGAGCTGCCATTGCTTTGCCTCATTGCTTTGTCTCAAGTAGTGTTGATGAGCTCCTTGAGTGTTATTGGGGCTGAATCCTAGCCACTGATGTAGAAGATATTCCATCACATTTGAGGGGAAATGGCATATTCAAGCTCCATGTAAGTATTAACATCATTGGTAACCTCTTTACTTATATTCACCAATGTACTAATATATTTGTACTAAAACAGGAAAAAGCAGATCAAGAGTCAGTGCTTTTGAAAAGAATAAATAACTGTTCCATTGATGTATTTACTGACAGGTAAACACTGCAATACAAGAGAACAAACTAAAAGAGGAATGTGATGAGCTGATGGACATTATTAGGCAAAGGAAGCAGATCATTGCTGTGAAAATCAAAGAGGGAAAGGTAGGGGTTTCTCTGTTAATTTTTTAAGAAAATACAGTCAAAAAAAATCCAGGTTGTTGGTAATCAATCTCCTTCTTTCTACGGTTCATAACAAAACACTGTGTAAGCTTGAGACACTTTTTTTTAAAATGCATGAATGAATAGCTTGAGTAATCAACTCAACCAGAAAATTGAAGTTTTTTGCTTTAATTCTTTCAAATCCACTAAAGAGGTGTCGAAAACCATGTCCTCAATACTTGATAAGTATCTCTCACAAATAAGACTTTATGACTTAACTACTCCTAAATTCTTTTGAAGAAAATGGGCAGAATTCAAGGTAAATGTTGCAAGTCTGGCCCATTAGTTAGAGAACACTGAGGGAAATTGTTTTCCTTTTGAAAGCAGGACCTGACTTAATGAAGTGTCTGTCAGGCATGTGATAGGCCATCCCCAGGATCAAAGACCCTGAGGATAGAATTCCTGCCCATTGAAGCTACAGCCAATCAATGGCTCACAGCCTCTACTGCCAAAGATGCTGCTACCTTTAGTAATCCAGTGGCTTCACCAGGGATCATTGGTGGATACTTGGACTCGGGTGAGTTTGGAAGAGAGGCTCGGTGTTGGAGATTGTAGGAGAAGGGTTTGGCAGGCAAATACGTGGGTTGGCTTTCGTGGTTATCCCTGCCTACTTCAAAGTGCCACTAGAGGCTTTCATGAGGCATTGGAAAGCTACAACTCTCTCATTTAATGTCAAAGCAACCACAAAATTGCACTGGCCTTACCTCAATAATGAGCCTAATTGACATCAAACTGTGAGTGAGTGAGTTCCACTTGCGGGTCCTTTCTAGCCTCTAACTTTAACACTGGCCTCTGATGTATGGCCTCATTGCCTGATTACATGGGCCCAGATATCACATTTCTACCACATTGAGCTGCATTAAACCAACCATGTCTATTATTGGAAATAACACCTAGAACATGAGCCACGTGAAAGTCCCCTTATCGATGGAAAGAAAACTAGTGGAGGAGTCCAGAGAAAGCTCACGAAGTTGAACCTGGGTATGGAGGGATTTTCTTATGCAAAGAATTTGAGTATGTTGGATTTATGCTTATTGGAGTTTGCAAAATGACAGAAGACCTTATTGCAACATATCTTTGTGGGGACGGGAGGAGGCATGAAAGTGGAGTTAAGAATATGAGATCAACCATGCTGTCATTGAATGGCAGAATAGACACAATGTGATGAATGGTCTGCTTCTGTTTTTGTGTCATATGGTTTTATTATCAATTGTATATGTTTATGTCCCTTAAACAAAACTTACTGACTTAACTATTTCAACAATTTTGTAGAAGAGGCTTTATCAAGCACCATCTACAGCTAATGAATCTTGGACCTTAATCAGTCATGGTTGACATCATTACTGGCATGTACATATTTACACAAACCCTGTTCACCTCAGAAAAAATGTAGGCCTTTTGGTAGAAAGTATTTGTTTAGACAGCTTAATAAAATCCATCAGAGATAGTAGGAACTGCAGATGCTGGAGAATCTGAGATAACAAGGTGTAGAGCTGGATGAACACAGCAGGCCAAGCAGCATCATAGGAGCAGGAAGGCTGACGTTTCGGGCCTAGACCCTTCATCA
>NC_063345.1:40315563-40358546 GCF_021869965.1 Rhincodon typus
CTGATGAAGGGTCTAGGCCCAAAACGTCAGCCTTCCTGCTCCTATGATGCTGCTTGGCCTGCAGTGTTCATCCAGCTCTACACCTTAATAAAATCCATCAACTGCTCAAATTTATTATTGAAGTAGATCATTCAAGCAAGCTCCTTATCCACAAAGTATTAGTTGAGAAATCTGCCAGTGGGTTTCTACTAATATCTGCCAAAACTACCAAAGGTTCACTGGTTCACTACACGCTTGAATTCCTACAGCTTCACTAATTATAAGATGAATCTCGGCAACCTCGTGAATAAAGCCAAAGCCAACTAGAAGCTACAAGATATGGCACATTAAAACTATCCTGCATGATAATAGCTATTCAGGTCAAATAGTCACTAAATGAATATCACAAAATCTCATGAGAGGGCTTAAGTCCCCCAATTCTGGCCCTGTGCAATGTCCTACCTCAGGTCACCCTGGAAGGGGAAGGTGTCTCACCTTTCAACAACAAGTGAAGCTAGCCATCTAATGCTGCTCCTTTATGGTGAACCCATGAGTGAATTTCTCCACTAACAGGATGCTTCTGTCAAGCCAAAAAGATGTTTTTGTCTACTGAGTAATTGATAATTGTCAGGTATGTAGGCAATATGCCCCAATGGCTGGGGGATTATATCAAATAACATGGCCTGTCAACCACTCAGTGAGTAGAATGCTGATTTTTCTCGATCAGCCCGTGCTTGCAAAGCTTAGAATGGTATTCCCACAATTTGATATGATTCTGCTGTTGGAACTACTTGAAAATGTGGAAAATCATCCAGGTAAGCCCTGTATATGAAAGAAAGGATAAATCCAACCTGAGCAATCATTTCCCCATCAGTCCACTTTCAATCATCAGTCAAGAAATGGAAAGAGTTGTCAACAGTGCTGTTATTGCTGAGCAATAACCTACTCACTGACTGTGCTCAGTTTCCACCAGGTTCGCTCAGCTCCTGATCTCATTTCAGCCTTGGTTCAAATCTGGAAAAAAGAGCTGAATTCCAGAGGTGAGAGAAGAGTGACTGTCCTTGACATCAAAGCTGCACTTGACCGAGTATGACATCAAAAAGCCAAATAAAACTAGAGTTAATGGTAATCTGAGTAAATTCTCCAATAGTTGGAGTCATAACTAGCTAAAAAGGAAGATTTTTTGTGGTTGTTAGAGGTCCGTCATTTCAGCTCCAGCACATTTCTGCAGGAATTCCTCAGGCTAGTGTCCTAGGCCCAACTGTCTTCAGCTGCTTTATTCATGGCCTTCCCTTCATCATAAGGTCAGAAATAAGGATGTTTAATGTAGAAATTTCACAACGTTCAGCACCATTCATGACTCCTCAGATGCTGAAGTAGTCTCTGCCCAAATGCATGCAATCCGAGACAATATCCAAGTTTGGTTTGATAGGTGTGTGTATATATATATAAAATATATATACTTACTTACAATAGCTACAACTGAAAGTTAGTGGCTGGGGAGGTGATGGCTAAGTGGTATTATCGCTAGGCTATTAATCCAGAGACCCAGCTAACAGTCTGGGGGCCCTGGTTCGAATCCTGCCATGGCAGATGGTGGAATTTGAATTCAGCAAAAATCTAACAATGCTAATTTCATTTTGGGCGGCCCGGTGGCTCAGTGATTAGCACTGCTGCCTCACAGCGCCAAGGGCCCGGGTTTGATTCCACCCTCAGGTGACTGTCTGTGTGGAGTCTGCACATTCTTCCCGTGTCTGCGTGGGTTTCGTCCAGGTGCTCTGGTTTCCTCCCACAGTCCAAGGATGTGCAGGCTAGGTGGATTGGCCATGCTAAATTGCCCATAGTGTTCAGGGATGTGTAGATTAGGTGGATTATAGGGGGATGGGTCTGGGTGGGATGCTCTGAGGGTCTGTGTGGACTTGAAGGGCCAAAGGGCCTGTTTGCACACTGTAGGGATTCTAAGGAATTCTGTGCAAGTAACTAGTCTCCTGACTCCCCAAAGCCTGTCTACCATCTACAAGGCACAAGTCAGGAGTGTGATGAAATACTACCCACTTGCCTGGGTGAGTGCAGCTCCAACAACACTCAAGAAGCTTGACACAGTTCGAGACGAAGCAGCCCACTTGATTGGCATTACATTCATAAAAATGTACTTCCTCCACCACCAATGCTCAGTTGTAGCATATACCATTTACAAGCCATACTGCAGAAATTCACCAAGGATGCTTTAGACAAACCCATGACCATAATCATCTAGAAGGACAAGGTCAGCAGATGCATGGCAACACCACCACCTGAGAGTTCCCCTCCAAGCCACATCATTCTGAATTGAAAAGACATTGCTGTTCCTTTAGTGATGTTGGGTCAAATTCCTGGCACTATCCCTCCACCAGCATTTTAAGAAGACAGCCCACCATCCCCATCTCAAGGGCATCTACAAATGGGCAATAAATGTTGGCCCAGCAAACGATGTCCAGATCCCATGAATGAATTTTTTTTTTTAAGTTATATGCTGTTTATGAAGAGCTCTTGACAGCAAAGCTTCCAAATTTAAATTGTACCTTTACAAGGTTCTCTTTTTATTCAGCAATGTGAGGTTTCAGCTTTAAAAAGCATCTCATTATTGAGTTTGCTGAAGCAACTTTCCATTTTTTTTATTTTGCTCTGTCTTAGAAGACTCCATTTCAAAGCTTTTGAATCCTTGTTCCCAACATAACTGGCTGGATTTATAATTGTGGATACAGTTAAATTAAAGAGAGAGGCTGCTTCATACTGCACAAACATTAACAATTCTTTTGCAGCTAATATTTAAAATTTCAAACTGTCTCCTGTACACCACCACTATCCTTCTCCAGCTCCCTGCTGTTCAATGGAATGAGTATTAGATATGTTTGTATGTAGAAGTTGTTTTGATTGATTGGAATAATCAAAGTTGATCCAAGCAGAACAAATGTGATGCATAAATTGTGCTTGATGCCTAATTCAATACATACTCCAAGATGCTTCAAGATCAAAGCAAAAAAAAATCATAATCAAAAATCTCTGTCTAATTGAAAAATGTTGGCCCAAGTATTTTCATCTTTGAATGTATTAGTGATCCTGAACTTTATACTAAGGTTACCCTGAGATTTACTAAGCAGCATGTGTATAAATATAGCTAGAATGTTGAGAACAGTCACATTTCAGTTCAACACAGGCAGGTTACTACTCATGGCATTTACATTCAATATATACAAAGCAGTCTTTAGAATTCATGCATTTTTTATTGCAATGTAACAGCTGAATCATGTTCATGGAAATCCTGGGTCCACCCTGAATATAATATAAATTGTTCCATCCCAAATGTGCTTTTTAGTGCTGGGTATTTTAAAAGCTGCTTCTAGCCCTCTAATCACTAAAGCGTAGATACTGACTAACTACAGTCACATTTTAATCAGATGACCAGTGCAGCTGGCTGGAATATAGACCAGAAAAAGGAGATCTCATCCATGTTGAATGTTGGGTCATGTTAGTTCAGGATTATCAGGCTGAGAGGAAAGAATGACAGCCCCCTCCACTGCTTCACCCCACCCCACCCCAGCCCGTTATGGCCACACATGCAAATAAACACTGACTTCATAGAATCCCTACAGTGTGGAAGGAGGCCATTCGGCCCTTCAAGTTCACACTGACCCTCCGAAAAGCATCCCACTAAGACTCAACCTCCTACGCTATCACCCTCAATTTTACTATGGTTAATCCACCTCACCCGCACATCCCTGGACACTATGGATGATTTAGCATGACTAATCCATCTTTGGACTGTTGGAGAAAACCGGAGCTCACAGAGGAAGTTTATGCATACACTGCGAGGATGTTTGCAGATGATACCAAGTTGGGTGGGAGGGTGAACTATGAAGAGGATGCAGAGATCTTTCAGCATGATCTCAACAGATTGGGTGAGTGGGCAAATCAATGGCAGATGGAGTATAATGTGGACAAATGAGAGGTTATTCATTTTGGAAGCAAAATCAAGAAGGTAGATTACTACCTGAAAGGCTGTAAATTGGGAGAGGGGAGTGTGCAACAGGACCTGGGTGTCCTTGTGCACCAGTCGCTGAAGGTAAGCATGCAGGTACAGCAGGCGGTAAAGAAGGCAAATGGTATGTTGGCCTTCATTGCGAGAGTTTTTGAGCACAGGAGCAGGGATGTGTTGTTGCAGTTGTACAGAGCCTTGGTGAGACCACACCTGGAATATTGTGTACAGTTTTGGGCTCCTTTTCCGAGGAAAGATGCTCTTGCTCTCGAAGGAGTGCACTGAAGGTTTACCAGGCTGATTCCGGGATGGCGAGTCTGACGTATGAGGTAAGATTGACTAGGTTAGGATTGCTTTTGCTGGAATTCAGATAAATGAAGGGGGTCTCATAGAAATTTATAAAATTCTAACACCGGACAGGGTGGATGCAGGGAGGATGTTCCCGATGGTGAGTGTGCCCAGAACCAGGGGTCACAGTCTGAGTATTTGGGATAGACTATTTAGGACAGAGATGAGGAGACATTTCTTCACCCAAAGCGTGGTGAGCCTGTGGAATTCATTGCCATAGGAAGTAGCTGATACAAAAACATTGAATATATTCAAGAGGCGACTAGATATAGCACTTGAGGCAAATGGGATCAAAGGTTATGGGGAGAAAGCAGGACTAGGCTATTGAGTTGGAGGATCAGCCTTGATCGTGAAGATTGGCACAGCAGCTCGAAGGGCTGAATGGCCTTCTCCTGCTTCTATCTTCTATGTTTCTATCTGCAGACTCCATCCAAGGAGATGGTCACCCAAGGCCAGAATCAAACCCGGATCTCTGGCGCTGTGTAGTAACACTGAGCTACGGTCCACCCCTTGCCATGTTCCTCATTAGTTGGTCTGCCAGCTGATGCTGAACAGAGGAATGTGCACTGTGCATATTAGGCCCGGTATTAAAGTGACAGTCGGGCATCAGATTGTATGTTTTTGTAAAAACAAAACCCTACATGATGTCTTATGTTGAGTGAGATTCATTAACCTGACATGGATTAGAATTCTAATCTGGCATCATAGTCTATCACCACAGTTGAAGGGGAATTGTCCACCTTACTATCTGTTAGAAATTGGGTAGTACAACTCTAAAACAATAACCAAGGACCTAATATTGCCACCACTGCTGTGCCATATCGACATTTCCTTGAGTCCACTGCTGGGCAGCATTGATTTGGAAAATAGGTCTGTTTAAATTACATTTATCCTTATATTGGATCTACTTTGAGTGAATAAAGTGCGTGGCATTTTTACTTTTCTATGCAATGCAATTCTAATCTTGGTTTTACATTTCAAGAACTCTGAACAGGATTCTGATATTCTACAATAAATGTTTTATTGCGATTGATATTAAAACAGGTCAGGATATAAAACGGTTGTTTAAATGCAATAATGAAACAGCTACTTCAGTGTTGTCATAAAATTATCTTTGACCTGCCAAAGCTTCCTCCAGAGTGCAGTGAGCAGTTACTGAACATATTAATCAATGCTTATGTTGTCCTTAGGCATAGTAAGTTTTTAAAAAAACGTATTGCATTTGAAAATGGTCACTGCACATGAACTCCTCTGACAGGCAGGATTTGGTTTCCTCACTAATGTTCAATATATTTGTGTTACTTTCTCTGCAGCTGGAGTTTATAGATTAGTTGCTTTTTTATAGCAATTCCATATGTCTAGAGATCTAATCTCTGTATTGCATCGCTTGGAGGGGAATTTTCTGCCTTCCCATTTCCAGTTTTCCTTTCATCTCCTAAAATGATATGCACACTGCCACTTACAGATCTTCACTAACTTTGTTTTCATTCTCATTGACCACGTTAATGGACTGTTCAAATGTGAAGTTGAGGGCTGATATTGCAGTCAAGCTGTTTTCTTTCATCACCTAAAGTCCATGCATTAACTCAATCCAGAGTATCAATGACCAATTCCTTTTATCCTGTTCCATGTTTAATCTGATTGAATCTAATTATAGTTAACTTTGTGGCAATTCTTTTGAGAACTTAATTCAGCATAGAACCTAAATTGAACTTGGTATTTCCCCATGTTTAAGAGTTCTTCATTTCACACTGATTGTTGCATCTAAACCATCAATGAATAGATTATTTTATTCACTATCAGGAGAAAGGAATTTCATTTCTTGCCTGTATTATCTATTTCAACCCTAGTTTCCAACCCAGTTATTTTAATGAATTTAAAATCTTGTGCTCAAAGAATTGGAATTTCTTACTATATAATTTACGTTAGAGCCTTTTTATTCTTCCATCCTTTCAAAGCCACGTCATCAAACAAAATATGGATATGGCAAGATGTTTTTTCAGAAGCAGCTCAACACCTTGATTAATAACTGTGCGTGTTCAAATTTTAAGCCTTTTTTATTTATCTTCTTTCTTTCTATCTGTTCCTCATCAAGGTTATGAAGTTGAGAAAACTAGCACAGCAGATAGCAAATTGCCGGCAATGCTTGGAGCGGTCAGGGTCTCTCATCAGTCAAGCAGAACACAGCCTGAAGGAGAATGATCATGCACGTTTTTTACAAACAGCCAAAAATGTAACAGAAAGGTGGGACAGACTTGCTGGGAACATTAGTCATTCTCTGGTTCAACAGGCCAACTGTATTTATGTATTAAGCATGAAGAACATGACTACCCATATATTGTAAAAGACAATTTCTCTCTCTGGTTTACTGAACTCATCTCCTAAGGCTGATGACTCATGTATTAATCCAATTCCAGCTGAAATCAGCTAGCACAGCACTGATAAGAGATTAATCCTTAGGCATTCAGTTTATGTGGCTCAGATCTACGTTGTGCAAGGCACAGCCATGAATCCATTGATTGTGAATTATTTAGTTCCTTCTGGTTTTATTAATTTTAAAGTGAATGATTATTAGCAAAATTTTATTTTTGGCATATAATATAAATCAACAACTTTATAGAATGGATCAGTCAAAATTTGAGAAGATATTGCAACCTTTTATGGGCTTAAAGTAATCATTTGGTTTAGTTTTTCATACAGGATCAATGGTTATGGCAAGTATACAATTTGGAATAAGACATTTCAGAGAAACAGAACTTGTGTTTCCATGCTACTGTCTCATAAAATTCATAATTTCTGAACTTTGGTCCTGCCAATTGACTCAGATGAGATTTTAATTGGAAATCATGACATTAATTTCAGGAGAGGTTGGCCTGGCTGAAGTTTCTTTCTTTGCTTTAGGAATTGAAACCAGCAATGGTGCCCCTTCTATTGTCCTTGACGTGATCTGCTAACACAGCTTTGACTATTGAGTTCAGTTTTATAATGGTGTCAGGTTTCCCTTTGAGCTACCAAAATAACTCAAGTTAAGAAAATGCAATGTGCCAAATTTCCATCACCAAAGACTCCATCTGCAGCAGATTTCCTATACTATCAATAGGTCACAGTGTGAAATATGGGTGCAGTAAAAGACATTTTTCAAGTAGACTGTTCAAAAATTGAACATGCATTTTAAAAATATTCCACATTATGATATGTTTTTGGTTTTGTCATTATGAAACTTTGATGGCTTAAATTTCTGCTGGCAATGGTCTGTGACTGCGAAGTTAATGCAGGAGGACAGCACTCCATAGATCAATAACTCAGTAACAGTATTGCAATAGTAGTAATGCCTTCCAGCACTAAGCATCACAGAATAGAAAGCAGACCAGACTTTGCGATTGTTTGTGCAGCTATAAACAGTTCCATAAAATCAACTGCAAAGATTTTTGCTAAACAATCCCATGTTTCTTAGTACCCAACAGAACCAATTACATTTCTCATTGAACATAATTATATCTTTATCACTAGCAATGTCACATGATGTTTTTCAAAATAACATGGAGCTCAAGTTTGAGAAAGGGCCTTTAGCAAATTGTAGTTCATCCTTCTAGTACCCCAGTGGCCCCAGTTCAGCATCCAGTACACATGAACAACCTTTTTGGTCTTTGTACAGAAGTTTGTTCAAGATATTTCTGTCTTGAATGAAAAAGCATTTCCAACCACCAGCTTTAAATTTGCAATTGACAAAGATTGATTCTACTCATGGCTTACAATGAAATAATACTGGAGTTATTTTATGTAGGCGATTTATTATTTCAAATCCCTTAAGGCTTATAGTGAACTTTTTTCTGGTCTGAAGAGCTTGGAAGTCTTTAATATTCAGTTGTAGTCCTTTTTATACTTGGAATCAGTAGTGTTGCTTTCCTTTGCATCTGTCCAATAAATGGATTTTTTTTGTGAGACAGGGCTAGATATTATATGCTCCAACTATGTGTGTTTTCAGTGGCAGGAGTTGCATATAAAATAGGGAGGATGCCCAGTTCTGAACTCTCCCCTTGAAATGAAGCGTGGGTTGGTGCTGAAAACAGCAGCCCATCCACCATATGTTTAAAAAAAAAAGGTTAACTGAGCTTGGTAAAATTTTGATAGGCCCAATATTCCCTTCTCAATTCATAACATGATTGACATAAGCAGGTGGCTGGGAGTGGGAAGTCCTTTTTCACAAGTTTTCAGAAGTGCAGGGAGGAGAGGAGCTGAGCTGAGCACTATCTTTGACGGGGGCCCTTTGCACAATTGGGTCATCCTCCCCGGAAGATAGTAACCTCCTTTCTTCCCTCCTATTTGACACTCCACCTCTGTCCCTTCCAACCCAAGATTGTCTGAACCTGTTCTGAAGAAGGGTCACTGGACCTGAAACATTAACTCTGCTTTTTCTCCACAAAAGCTGTGTGACCATTGAGTTTCTCCAGCAGTTTCTGCTTTTGTTCAAGGTTCTGTTAGTTTGCAGCCAATTATCCTTCCAACTTTTCTCCACATCCACTGAAATTAATGCTGACTACTGTTCTATCTCTATGTTCCAGCATTCTATTAATCCTTAATCGCTCCTTCATTTTGTCTAGATATTGAAAATGACCAATCTATTACATACAGTTTCCTACCTTTACTCACTATGCTAATTCAGTTCAATTCCATTCCATATCTGGCTTGATTGTCATAAAAATGCTATCAAGCAAACAAATCTGACCTTCAAGAGTTGGGGAGAAAGTGATTTTTTTAAAAATCTACTGAAAACAAGACACTTTAATTCCTCAACAGTTTTAAAATAATCTTGATGACAATAAACAATGAGGCCTAAAGTTATTGAACCTTTTAAAAATTGTTTAACAAGCAAGATACTACTTCAATTATTTTCTGATTCTTGTTGAAAATTCATTTGTCTCTTGTTGTTTTGGCAGGGTTGCTATGGCAACAGCATCTTCTCAAGTTCTGATTCCAGACATTAACTTGAATGAGGCTTTTGAGAATTTTACCTTAGATTTTTCAAGGGAGAAGAAACTACTTGAAAGCTTGGACTATCTTACTGGTAAGAATGTAAGAATAATGATGAGAAGTTTCTTTGTCATATATTATTACGCTGTGAATGTCCTGGTACTAGCTCTACAAGGATACCTTTCTCTGGAATTGGGTCCCAAGAGGGTGTTAGGGTTAATCCCTGTAGTAGTGGGCTAAGGGCTCTAAGTGATCTTTAATTTGTGATTTAAAGGTCTCAATTAATGGCTGGGTAGTGAGGTTGACCATGTCCCTTCCCACTCAAAATTTAATTCTGATAGAGGTGGGAAGATGGCAGGAATTGGCTGATGCAACATTATAATTAAGTACACCTTGCAATCTTTTGGAACACCAGAGTCAGCCTTTATCTCAATGCCTGTTCTCTCTTGAAGTCATTCTAAGGATCTCTCTGCCTACGTTAACCTTAAGCTTTGGCATCTCTGCCACCTCAAAATTCTCCCCCTCATTAATCAGATGTTATTCCATCTCATAAAGCATTTTAAATATTTTTTTCATTTCAGAAACGCATGTTGTTTTTGTTCAAAAGCCCATTTCATCAGTCAGTTTCTATGAAGTGACTCTTCATAATATTGAATTTCAATTCCCATTTAGGTCCATACTGACTCTCCAAAGATATCCCACTCTATCCCTGTAACCCTGCATTTCCCATGGTTAATCCACCTAGCCAGCACATCCCTGGACACTATGGGCAATTTTGCATGGCCATTCAACCTAATCTGCACATCTTTTGGACTGTGGAAGGAAACTGAAGCACCCGGAAGAAACCTCCACACAGACAGTTAACCGAGGGTGGAATCGAACCTTGGTCCCTGGCACTGAGAGGTAGCGGTGCTTTCAGGTACCCAGCTAATCAAAAAAGCCAAGAACCAACCTTAATGACTGAATCTTTGCCAATTTTAGTTGAGTTCAGTCTCTGACTTACTTCTATCGAGGTGTCACACATTGAATTGGTACTGACATAATCCACTTCACACTCTGCTGGGCTCAGTAACTTATCTTGATAAGAGAATAGTAAGTATATATCCAGAATTCAATATGGTAGCTGAATTGTGACATTATGGTGAATCTTGCAGACAATGTAGGCAGCACATGCACCAAGTTTAAAAGAGATTATTGTAGCTGTCAGTGTAGGAATAGTCTGAGGGGCTCAGTCTAAAGCTTTTAGCTCAACTAGCTTTGATGTTATATGATAATCCAGCTGCTAACAAGGTGGTACCAGATGGCATGACATCACCTGTTTATATCTATCAACCCGTACTTTATTAAAATTTCCTGTACACATGCCTTCAGGTAAAACAGGATCTATACTGTTTATTATCTCTTAAAGATCTGAAACAAACTTTAAACTGGAGTGCCTCTTTGGATACAAAACATAGTTGAACCCGCTGCAATTCAACTTCACAGGAACATTTTCTTCACATTCCCAGTTTCAACCAGCTTTCAAATTCCTACAGCTGGCTTACCTCTGCTCTGTTTTAGTGTTATTTTAATATTAGAATAGATTGACTTAATCTTAGATGCTCAATTCATGCAACCAGTGCATGCTGGTTACTTTCACAATCTGCTATATTTAATAATGCTGACTTTTAGTTCTCTCCTACTCCTACATTTGGAAATATTATGTCATTCGAAAAATTGAAATAGTTTTAAATGTATATGAAATGCATGGTGGGTTGATTAGCATACCTGTCCCTTTTAAATACTACTGCTTCAAGCAGAACCCTTCTTCACATGACTGGAAACTTTAGTCTCTTTTCTCCTTTCAGATTCCTACAAGGCTGCTGTGTATTTCCAGCACGTTCTGTTCTTGTTTTCAACTTCCATATTCATTGTATGTTATGTCTCTATTACTGGAATTGCTGTTTCTACAGTTGAAAGTGATACAGATAGATGTTTCTTGCATTTTGATCTATGCATTGTCATACCTAGCTCCACCCCATCTACTCTTAGCGAAGTTTCTCATACATCAAAGTTATGTACAGTGACACAATGTTTCTGATGATTTATGGGTGCCATTTAAACTGTGTAGAAAAAAATGTAGTTCACTATTTATATTGATATCTCAAGCCCTTGTCCCAATTACCTGGCAAAGGTGGTTAGGTTTGGGTTGCAAAACTTGGCCAAATGATTAAAGGGTTTAGTTTTTAGCTTTAGTGGGCTAATGTGACCAGAGGGACGTGATCATCGTTGGTGTCAAACTCTCACTGTTATAAAATTAACTTTGACCAAAGGAATCAAATCAAATAAATAATATTGTTGTTATAAATGTAAAGGGTTAACAAGTAGGGTAGTGAGGAGCTACAGTGTGGAAACAAACGTGGAAATAAAAGATCGTATAACACCAACAAAATAAGGAAATAAGTAATGTAATTTCATTAATAACTCATTATTCAGTTTAACCTCATTCCTTCCATGGCAATGGTACAACCCTCGGTAAACTCATTAACCTACTATATAGTTGAAATTATGGGGGCTCACTTCTCTTTACCTTCATTGTGCTATTCAACTTCTCTGTCCTTTCAATATTGACCACTCTGTTTATTTTCTTTGCTGTTCCATCTGTTACAAACCAATTAGGAAGAGTGAAGTGATTGCTGACATTGTGGCCACTGAAGGAGTTAAACAATGTTTGCCAATTACATAATTTAGACTTTTACAAAAGTTCAGTATTGTTTCATATCAGAAACAAATCAGTGAGATTCAATTTTTTTAACAAATGAAGAGCTAGTTTATTGCAAATGGAATTGCTCATGGAAAGATTCAGTTGTTTGCAGACAATTTAAAACGTGCAAATCTATCCAATTGCCCCCTCTCTCAAAATAACGCCCATGTACACAACTTCCCAAATTGGCAGGAAGTGGGAGAAAATACATAAAATGCTAAGAAGTATTATCTTTAAAGTACTTTGGCCGAGCAATGGTTAAATTTGGATAAAAACCTGTTCATAATTTGTCCAAATGCTTATCTGCAACCGAAGCCACTTTCCAAAGTGGGGTTTCTTTTTGAATCAGTTCTGATTGGCTGAATTATCTTTTCCTGGAGACACTGATGTAAATTTAGATTTCTCCTGTTAAGAATGTGGTGAGGTCTTGTGAGTTTTCAACTTGTACATGTTGATGATAGGTGTTTCAGGAAAAGATAGAGGGCTGAGGCTGTTTCCCTTCTGATAAGTTTTTAGTCCACAAACTGGATCATACGGTTCTTTGAAAACATCGCAGAATCTCTGCCTCTGTCTGGCAGGGTGTGTTCTTTACGAATACAATATTTTTGCTGCTGCAGCCAGTATCCTCTGAATTAAAAAATATTTTTTTAAAAAAACTCAAATCATCATATGTATAAATGATATATATTTTATATCCATATGTACGTACAGATGATGTTATAACAACATTTTAGGTAACCTTTCATAACCCGTCCTACAATGAGAATGTGTATACCATTTTGGTGAAAGCATTTTCACAATGCCATTCATGGAAACAATCTCTGCCACATCTTTTTTGCAGCCCCAAATCCTCCAAGCATTCGAGAAGAACTCTGCACAGCATCTCATGACACAATTACTGTTCATTGGACCTCAGAAGATGAATTCAGCATCGTTTCCTATGAGTTGCAGTACACTATCTTCACAGGACAAGCAAATTTTATCAGTAAGTTTTAAAAAGATTATAGAAGCCTGTATAAAATCAGGCACTTTTCTATGAATAGGATTGGCAGATTATTGTTAATACTATCAATTCCACTAATGAAGACTCTGACCCTATGAAACTTCACACAGACCCCATAATACAGAGGGTGGGCCAGTGTTAGATGTAGCAGCTCACTCACTCTATACCAATTGTATAAATTTAGACAGTTCATTGTTTTCAAATTTCTTGAGCTCAATTAATTTCACACCAATGCCTTCGATACTCATGTTTTCAATAAAACAGTTGGCCTCTCCCTCTCACTGATCATTCTTCAATACAGACCAGTCCCCTCACAACCAAGAGACATTACAGTATAGATTGAGGCATTCATTTCCATTTCTGCCTGCAACACACTATTGGGACCCGATGACCCCTGCAAAAACTATTCACCATCTCTAGAGCACCGCGTTGAGCAAAGATAACCGGCTTTCCTCTTCCTTTTGCCCATAATCCTTAACCTCCAAGGATAAATGTGAGTAGTTCACTGATTTCTTTTTCAATAAGAGCCAAGACTGTATTCTTCTGCCTAGTGTGGAGAGAAAATCTACTTCCTGGTCTGATTAGAAGAATCTTGTGTAGTTAACAAGGTATAGTTTATTTCATGATCAGAAACTATTACAAGTTGTGTTGATACGATAGGCAGTATTGCTGAGACCTTGGAGGAGGCCCAGATGATAGATTTCACTCCTTCAAAATTCTGTGCTGTTCTGCCCACAAGTTCATAACAAATCATTGTGGGAGGTACTTATGGCACTCGTCCTTTCTCACACCCATATATGACATTTCCCCCATTTTTATTCAACATTATACATTTGTGTATATAATTACATTTTATGTTACTCCATCTTCCCCAAGTCCCTGACATTATAAATTTAAGCAATATGGAGTTTACACTATTTCCCAAGATGCATTATTTTCTAACTTGCAAGACTGGTAGTTTGCTTGGTGGAAGACCGTTGACTTCGATTCTTTTCCTGCTTGTCTAAGATCTGTTGTTCCCTTGTGTAATCAAGTTCCCCATGGGAATCATCTCAATCGATCAGTGGTGGATGAGTATCCTGTAATGGTGCAAGGTTCCTGCAGTTCCTTTTTAGGAAGCCTTTGGTTGGGCAAACAATATACAATCTCTGCTGATCTGTAGATCTTTGGATGACCATACCTTTGTTTTTCAAATCCCTGATCCATACTTGTTTCCCCCCGCCAACCTCTCCTCCACTCCCACACAACTCTAACAACAGTCTCATATGGTAGCACCTATTGTAGAATGTGGTCTGAGAACCCAGTAGGACTGTTCTCCTTGTTCTACATATCTTAATAGTCCCATCGATGTTAATACAGATCCTTTGGTAGGATCAGGAGCTGAGAGTTCAGCTTCCTAGCCATCAGCAACTCAGTGCTAATGGGTGAGTGCATTTGGTTTTCTTCAAGACCTGATCCTGTCTTGAGATTCCCATGTGACTGTGTGACATGTTCAGATCCAGCACTGGCTGCAAATTGACTGAAACACTGTTTAGCAAAGTGTGGCCCATTGTCAAAAATTACCACATCAGGGATACTGTCTATTGCAAATATCTCATTAAGACTGAGAGAACCACATTCATTGTCATGCCATCAAACTTTTTAAACTTTATCTTCTGGAAGAATTAATGGATGACAATGACCGATTCCCTTCCATCATACAATCTATGCCACACATTCCCATGGTCAGGTGGAAAAGGTGTTTGTTATCAACAGCTATAATTGCTTTGGTTCATGGCTGACACAGATATCAATTGACCATTAGATCCTCAAAGTCCACGGAGATCCTACCAAGCCACATCACTTACCAAGCTCTGGCTCTGCACTTTATGATCTCCATGTGTCTCTGGTGTAGCTTGAAGTACAGTTGGAATGATAAGTTGTTTGTCATATATTAGTATGATACCCACAATTATAAACTGCTGCTGATGATCAAAATATGTTTTCATGGTAAATCTGTTGAATCTTTGATTTGGTCAACCTTATGCACAACACCAACAGAGATTAAGACACCCCTGATCCCTCAACAACTCCTGTCTTATCTGAATAAATTGATTGCAGCTTGCTGACCATTGTACCACCATGGGGTGAGTGTATGACTTGGTTTCATGAATAAACTCAATATCGTGCCTAGTAAGGTTGTCAGCCAACTCTCTGCAGACAGCATCTGCTGCCATTTGTAATTTTTATTTCAGTTATATGATTTCATAACCTCGTATGACAAAGCCAGAGTCTTTCTGTATTCCTGGAGGCATCTTTACCAGCTCCTTCTCATCCAGCTGGGAAACTAGAGAAACTATCCATTTCTGTGACCATTTTTTAAATAAGTATGTAGTCTGAACATCTCTTGCAAGTCCATGTAGCCAAGCATGCTCCCTCTTTAATCACAGCTCATCATGTTTCTGTGTAATAAATGCTCATTATGCATAATAGAGAGATTTGTGACTGCCATCTGGTTGCTCATCGAAAAGCACTGCTACTAAATCTATAGCTAAAGCATTGGCTGCTATGATGATTAGAAAGGATGGATTATAGTAGGCCAATACATTCATGGATATTAGCATATCCTCGATCCTACAATGCAGTCTCATGATACAGGTCACAACACCATCCTTGTGACTTCTAAGAGAATTGTCTCAGTAGTTCTGTGGTAGTTGCCAAGTCAGGCGAACATTTCACTAACTGGTTTACTGTCACGAAGAATCTTTGCTGATCCTGACTTATTTGATCTGAAACCTTGAATTAATATTTATTTTGCAGCCATTTACATTCCTATAGCTGTGCCCTGTGATGTATGCTTTCTATGGCAGTGACACATCATCAGAAATTTAATTAACATTTTAAACTTACTGCTTTTTCAGCCTGGATTACTACACTAAATCTCAACTCACCACCATTCCTACACACCTCCTCTCTACAGTGCAGCGTTTATCTCTTTTTTTGATTTACTAATTCTTCTCCAGGGTGACTAACGGTCTCCATTACATCACATTTCTTATGAGGTCTGAAATGCTTTTACCATTCTTTGGACTATTATTTTCTTTCTGAAGATTATCATGACAGTCCCTTTTGAAGGTTTTAAATCTTCTGCTCTTATCGGCTGCTGAGTGTGGCGCGTTGTATGCTACTTAAAGCCAAGTCTGAAGATCTCCCACCACTGCTCAACATGAAATATAAAGACAATTCAATTCTGCGCTGCTATCTACTATGTTGTATGGACAAGCCAGCTCACTACACTGTAGGAACTGCTGCTCATGATGAAAGTTGCTACCACCATCCTTTTTAGGTGTAGGAATCAATGGGGTTTGCATAGTCTAGTGTGATAAATGAAACCTTCCTGATTTAGCAAGAGTTTTTTGTAGTTAAGTATAGTTTATTGCATGTTAGCGACTAGTTACAGGTTACATTAATTTAACAGACAATGAGGACGACCAGATGTCAGGTCCTCACTCCTTCGAGATCTCCTAAACGGCTTTGTGCATTGGTCCATGTGATAATGCAATGGATGGTGCTTGTGGCACTCCTCAGTATTAATCCTTTCAGATACATACAATGCTACTTCTACAAAGTAATTACTTCCTTGTGGCTACAGTCATGGTGCACTATGCTCTCTCATCCTTTTCAATCTCCCTTCAGTCTTTGAAATTATTGCCACACTTTTCTCCTCAGCACCAATCATATGGAATTGGACTTGTCTAGCTTTACTCTTACTGATGAAGACAATCTCCTGTAATGGTTTCTCTCCACACTAAATACAGCTACCTTGAATGTCAGTCCACCCTTGTGCCACTTAATCTGTCCTTTCAGCTATTCTGTCAGGTTGAAGTTGACTGCTTGCAACTTTGTTGTCCCATTTCAGTAGAGGCTTTGTATCTTATCCTCACATCACAAAGACCAAATAATTCCACTTCTATCCCATTGACTGATTTCCTCCTCCGACCTCAGTGCATACTGTGCTGAAATCTTCAACTATGCCTTTTTTTACACTTCAGATTTAACTATTTTAATCCTCTTCTGATAGGCTGTCATGCTCAATAAGTTTCAGTTCCTTCAAAAATCTACAGTTTATATTCAAACACTCACCATGCCACGTTCACCTTTTGATTTGACTTTGTGCTCGCTGACTTACATTGAGTCTTGATGGAGTCAGAGTCATACAGCACAGAAACAGACCCTTCAGTCCAACCAGTCCATACCAAACATAATCCCAAACTAAACTAGACCCACCTGCCTGCTCCTGGCCCACATTCCTCCGAACCTTTCCTATTCATGTATTAATCAAAAAGTCTTTTAAATGTTGTAATTGTTCCCACATCCACCGCTTCCCCAGGAAGTTCATTCCACACACGAACCACCCTCTATGTAAAAAATTTGTCTCTTTTATGTCTTTTTTAAATCTCTTTCCTCTCACCTCAAAAATGTGCCCGCTAGCCTTCAAATCCCCAATCCTAAGGAAAAGACAACTACCATTAACTGTATCTATACCTCTCATTATTTTATAAGCGTCTATCAGGTCCCCTCTCAACCTCCTAAGCTCTAATGAAAAAAGACCCAGCCTATCCAGCCTTTCTTTATAACTCAAACTTTCCATACCTAGCAATGTCCTGGTAAACACTTCTGAACCCTCTCCAGCTTGATAATATGCTTCCAATAACTGGGCAACCAGAATTGGACACAGTATTCCAAAAGAGGCCTCACCAATGTCTTGTACAACCTCAACATGACTTCCCAACTCCTATACATAAAGGATTGAGCAATGAAGGTAAGTGTGCCAAGCACCTTTTTAACCACTCTGTCTATATGTGACGTACACTTCAAAGAATTATGTACCTGCACCCCACGGTGCCTCTGTTCTAAATCACTGTGCAAGGCCGTACCATTAACTGATCTCCAAATAACTTACAATTTTAAAATTCTCATCCTTCAATTCCTTTCCCACCTTAATTTACTACTAACGGAGCTGTCTTCACCATCTACACCCCTCCCCCAACCACTTCCCAAACTGTTTGATTCCCTGATCATGGCCTCTTGAGTATCCTCACTCACTTCAGACCAACATTGGTGGCCATGCTTTTAGCTGTCTAGGCAGTGACTTCTGGAAATATATTCCTTGACCCTACTCTCCTCTGATATCCATCTTTTGACCGAGCCTTTATATGTCCCTCCCAGTAAGTCACTTTTTGGCTTAGTCCCAAGTTTTGATTTTGAATATGTTCTTATAAAAAGTGTTGAACATTTTCTATATTGAAGGTCCTCCATTGATATAAATTATCTTTAATTACAATGAGGTAAACAAATGTGCAGCATTGCTGCTATTTATGATAGAATGCTGAGAATGACTGGTAGGAGGTTTGGGAGCCATTGATGGACGTTATGGGAAGGTGGTAAATGCAAGGCCACTGTATTTTCAAGATGTGTGCTCAATCTTGTCATAAGTAATTACTGTTCTGTGCATTAACAAGAGACCAGCCTAAGGCATTAGCTTTTTTTTATATACTATTGGTTTTGTGTTAGTGTTCTACATTTTTCAAGTTAACCGTTTTTATGCAAGTATTATGACACTTAAAAAGATTAGAAAGGGCAATTGATCCTTATAGTGAAATCTCTTCTTTATTTAAGAATTTATACATCAGCCTATTTTAAGATGCCAATCATCAACAGTCAAGTTTATATTAATTTATTTTAATCATTTTGAGGATTAGCCTTTTTTTTTCGGTGTTGCTGGAGAGAGCACACTGCAATTTTATTTCAAGAATTAGGAGCTCTTAAGTGGTGACATGAGGCAAATTATTTCCATAATGTTTACAAGTTGCCATTTTTATTTCTGCTTTAGTTTTTAACAATAAATTCTGGTATCTCCCTCAATACACATGCACTACGATTCTACTAGCAATATTTCAAGCAACCTTATCTGCTCTGATTGTTTTTGCAACTTTGGATAACTTTGCAAAATAGTTATACATAGAATGTCATGAATTCATAAAGAGTATTATATTATTCTGCATTTCCTGTGTTGTTCTGGCAATTCTGCTGTGGGAAGAGATGATGGGAAGGATGAAGAGAACAGAGGCATGTTACAAGAATCTGGCTTTCTTCCCTTTCCGATAATATATTGGACCAGGATCACCACTTCAGTTCTTCCCAGAGCTGTGGTGTGTTTTCCTCTAGAGAGGTAGAAAGAATTGTTTCCTCATATCTCAACAACTGTATGGTAGCAACTGGTTATGTACTGAAATAGTAATATGGAGGCCTGGAAAAACAATCCAGAAATATGAGTTTTAATCTATGGTGATTGTGAATTTTAATTTCAGTTAACTTAAAGAAAACCTAGTGCTAGAGATGAGAGTGAAACCATTGCATTGTCATAGCAATCCAACTGATTCACTGATCTACTTTGAGTAGAAAGTACCTTGACCTTACCCAGTCCGTGTGACATCAAACTTGCAACAATATGCTTGACTCTTCATAACTATAATATATGATTGTAGAAAAGAAAGGTATAGCGATGGGCAATAAATGCCAGCATTGGCAGCAACACTGACATTCTGTGACAGCATTAAAAGAAAAACCGTCCTCAGCCGGCACAGTATTGTCTTGTGCAATCAAAATCACTGCAGCTTTGAATTTATTTGCTTCTATCTCCTCCCTGGCAACCTCAAGGGAGGTCAGTAACATCAGTCTGTCTTGCAGTCATGCTTGCACTAAACAGGTGACTGACACTTTGCTACATCATATGCTTTTCTTACTTTCCCCATGAGCAGGCAAGCTCTGTGGTTCACACAAATTAGAGGAATCCCACCAGTCCAAGTACAACTGATTGCACTGAGGCTCCTCTGCTAGCTCTTTCAGACTCCCTCACATGCCTTCATGAATCAGAGGGACTTTTATTCCATTTATACGTAACTGTGGTCTCATACCAACAAGACATCACATAAAACTGTACCTGCTTTCCTGACAGCTGTCAAATGTCTCTACATTGCACGTAATTTATGCCTTACTATTCCCTATTCACTTATTCGTGTAATCAATGAAAATCACTCCCTTTCCATTTCCTTATCCTGCTAAAACGGTTTATTTCCAGGAATAACATTAATGACACACTACATTAATTTAAAAGGAAATGTGCATGAAAATCTGGTTTACAGGGAGCTGAACATTGTGATAGACTTTATCCAATTACTTGCCCCACTGAGTTTTTTTTTAACCAACTATCAAGGTCACATGCTCTTGTCCATAGTCCAGTTTTGGAAAGAAACAGTATGTATCCAAAATGCCTCCAAGATTTGCTGCTGTGGGATGGACCACTGTGACCGGGACCTTCTGGCTACTGGTGGAGTTTAGTAATTAGAAAACTGGAAAATAGCTCAATGCCATGCTCCCAATACATTTAAAGCTGATGGCTCCAAATTTCCCCACTGTCTTCAGCCAAGGGAGGGTCCAGCACAGATTTATCATAATGTTAATACAAAATTGGCTGTGCAGAACTTTCAAGAAACATCACTCTATGCAATAAACAAGAATGGTGGAAGTAGGGAATAGCATTATTAACTTTCTTTGTATTAATATATCGGGCCTATATCTTCTTGTGGTGAAAATGCAGTTTTACCTCTGAGGAGATGCTCTGGGCTACTGAGGGAGGGAGGGAGGGAGACCTGGAAAAACAAGTCTTCAACATTCTTTTCTGATCTTCATCCCCCAATAAATAAACTGGGACAAGGATTTGGAGCCTCTTGTGCAATGCTTTCCCTGTTAACAATAATTGTTTTAGTTTTGGAAAGCGTGGGATGACTGCCAGTGACTACAAGATGAAAGACCACCCTCCGTAACATACATTATACTGAAGCTGGTGACTGACTCCATGAATGTTTCAATGACTCTAAAATGCCTGCTTCTGCGGCGCAAGAATGCAAGTGTGGGCTTGCAAACTGCTCCTTTTCCATACTCTTTAACTAAATGCTGGTGGGAATGGGAGTGGGAACTCCCCATAAAAGACCTGCCCACTTTCATTTCCAGCTGCTGGGACAGGAAGATCAGGCCTCCCTCAACATCACAGTCTTCACCAGTGGGGTCCAGCACAGATGGTTAGGGGACTCCAGAGGTAATGGATAAGCACTAACTTAATGCAACTATTATGATAGCTCTCAAATTGCTTCAATTCATTTAGAAAGTCTTCTAACTCTAGTTTGTTATAATTAATAGTGAAAGAAAATAACATCCGATTGATTCTGACAAGTTCTTGTCCAGTCCTCCAAAAGACCTGATTGATGGATAGCGACAGCTCTCACTTCAAGTGCAAAAGGCTGAGTTTCTTGTGAAGCAGTAACAAGCTGTCCCATGGGTTGAAATGCTGTCAGCTTAAAACAATCCCTCTCTTCATACTGTGCACATACTTAACAACCTGTACCTTATCTCAGAATGCCAGCCAGTGTGCTTGGTGAATGTCTTTCATTTCATCGTGTTACTCCATGAATCCTATTATACAACACTAACTGGTCTGAATAAGTAACTATTCATTGAACCTTCTAGGATGAAAAACTAAAACTAGAAGGAATACTTTCGACAAAAAGTTCCATGTGCCTTTTTAAATCCTGTATTTTTAAGATGTACCGATGTTTTTGTTTTGGATCTTTCCACCTTATTCTGGGCCAGCATTCCACATTCTGAGATCCAGCTGATTCAGAATTCCCCAAATATCCCTAAAACCTTATTACTGATTTCAGTCGGAACCTGGAATCAATGAAGAGTAACTTTGTAAGTGTGAATTAGATAGTTTTTTTTGATGAAAGAAGTGATCAAGATGTATAAAACATAAACCGCGTAATTATACTTTTTGATCTTTGGTACAGAGCTGATTCATTCACTTTGACCCTATATATTCCCAAGCCTCCCTACCTGACCACAAGAGAAATTATTATTAGCCAAAAATGCAACAGCAGCTTGACTAAAGAAGCTCTGGAAGCTTTCCCAGCAGGAACTCGAAAGCTTCATCTTCTAATGACATTATAATAATATAATAAAAAGGCACATAAAACATGACTTTCCAGATGGTGCACACTCTACAACATTGCAGTCACTGAGGATGGTAATGAAGATCCAAAATAAGGGGATTATGCAAGGACACGATTCCAAATAAAAAGCAGAAGCGGAAAGACATATAATGAAGACTATGTATACAATTATGTGTGTGTAATATATATATAAAAAATGAACATGTTTTTGTGTCATTTTTAAAAAATATTGGCTGTTGACAAATGTCTAATCTAAATTTTAGATTACTAGCTGAATCTTCACAGCTAAAATAACTTAATTGAAACAAATAAAACAGACATACAAACAAGAATGAGCTTAGGAAAGAATTGAATCTGGAGCAGATCTGAAAGAAATCAGGAGCATGGGGTGAAGATAAATTGAGGCTCAGGCTCAGAACTTATCACTTGAAGAGAATCAAGAGTTGAAGCAGACACGGCCACTGAAAAAAAAATGTAAAAGAAAAATCAGTCTGTGACATTACGCCAAGGCTGAGAGTTAACTGGCTCATGACTATTCATGCTGTGTTTCCCTTTCTCAAGTTAGCAGTTTAGTCTATGTGGCTGGAAAATTAACAAAAGGGTTAGGTAAAGCATTCATTTTCCCATGATTTTTAAGTGGTGTCAGTAGAAGGGGAGTGAGTTGGTACTGAGTATTTCTCTTTCTTTTAAATAGTAAAGTTTATTATTAGCAAGGTTTACTGTCTAATAAGATGAGGAATGGCAGTCGATAAACAGTCAGCTGATTTGGTCCACATTTGAAACAAAACCAGAAATTGCTAGAAAAGTTCAGCAGGCGTGGCTGCATCTATGGAGAGAAATCAGAGTTAGTGTAACAGGTCCAGTGACCTTTCTTCAGAATTTTTTTTTACATAAAGATGAATATGGACCTCCAATGAGAATTTAGGGAGCTGGTTAGCAAATTAGCAGGCAAGAGCTCAAAAGTAGTAATCTCCAGTTACTCCTGATACAAATGAATTTAGAATTAAGATGAAGCAGATGAATGTTAGCTGAAAAAATAATGCAAGAGTGAAGGATTTAGATTCTGGAGACATTCAGGAGAGCTGTAAATTGAGCAGGAACCAATTTCCTTACAGGACAACTCACAATTGGGGGAGATTTAAATGAACTTGGCAGGGGTGTGAAAACCAGGAGATAATATCCAAGGGGAATCCCAAACTGCCCAGAATACTGGGGGGCTGGGTGGGGGGGAGAAAGAGAGAGAGAGAGAGAGAGTGAGAGCTACAGTAAGAAATTAAGTTATTAGAGTGGGTTCAGAATAAGGGGAGAAGTCATAAAGTGTAAATTAGGGTTATTGCGCATGTATGAGAAAAGGCAGAGTGGGATAAATTATAAATCTGTCGCAGGTGCAGATAGCCATTTGGAAACATGATGACGTGGGCTATGATGGAGACCTAGCCCAAAGACGGACAGACAGGGTGTTAATTATTCTTGGATACATATGTCTGGATATGGCAGCATGTTTTGGTGCAAAAATGCAGCACAAAATCAGATTCTGTCCAACACACCATTTTTATCTGTTGGTGTGGGTTTATGGGAGTGCATTGAAAGTATTCTTCCTGTGAGAATACGTGAAAAAATTGGAAAGCCTGAGGAGGATTCAGAAGCATTTTGAAAAGTAAACGTAAAATGTTTGTTCACCTTAAAATATCACTTTAGGTGCTGTATAATAATGCAGATTTTAATACAGTGATTCATCATTGGAATCTGACCTGTAAAGGTAAGTTCATCCTTGTATTGATCAGTCTTGTGTATATTTTCATACATTAGTGGTTTTCCAATGGAAAAGACATCAAAATGCAGTGAAAAATGTAACATAATGACCGGAAAGCCTGTCTGTGATGTCATCCTCTGTACTGTGATATAAATGGCACTCGCTGATGTTCTTTAAACTGGAGCTCCTGCCACTGCAGAAAGTACAGAAAGTTGGTGGCACTGACATCATTGATGTGCACCTGGAACAGGACGTTGGCACCTACTTTGCCAATATGCACATACATGGTGTAACTGATGTCATTGTTGTGCTTACAGGCCCATTCATTGTTCCACTAGGGCTTATCATTCTAGTGCCTGGTCTATTGTGCTGCTCAGCTCACTGCCTTGCTGTGAGTTTTGCGTGCCACCCTACTACCCTGCTGCCCTCGCAGCACTTGGCTTGCCACTTGCTGCGAACATGACGTTAAATCCTACTTTGACACTGTGCTCACTGCTCTGCCACACCCCTAGTCTTGTGTAGAGATTGCAATCTTGAACCATTATATTAAGCTGGATGATTAAGATTATGCACCATTTATCTATGTTTAATACTCTGCACATGAGAGAAATATTTCAAAAATAACATGGTGGCCGGGTGAGGGCTGCAGGGTTGAACTTTCTCATGATAGCTATGATGAAGATTCACAGCATGAAGGGGGCCTCTTTAAACAGCTTTCCTTCAAACCTGACAGTCCCTCTGGCAGCCTTTTGAATTCTTTCTTGGGTTGGCCCGTTTACAGCCCTCATGCATCCACGCTGTGAAGATCCTGTCCTTCCTAGCCCTTCCTCCCAAGTAGGGTAGGCTGTTCCAGGAATTTTCCCGACTCTCACCGCCCACCTTGAGGATGAAATCCAGCTCAGAATATCCAAAGTCAGAATTAGCTTTACTATTTCAGTTAAACAAACAAGTACATGTTTCTGATCTGCAGCCTGAATACAAATTAAATACCAAATTTATTCAACCAGTATTTGTTTAGCAACAGCCCAAGTTGGTGCATTTGTAAGGACACCTCTTCAATTATGTTCTGAATAATTAGTTGTACATTACATGGCATAACATTTGTGTCCTTATAAAACAGTATGTCACAAGTGTTCCAACATTTTGTGAGCAACACCGTATATATTAACTCACGTAATAATCTTATCACAAATTTCCAACGGGAACTCAGAAGTTGGGTAGCTGAGCAAAAATGGTAATCAGAATTTGGGGAGGAACTTGGATCTGCCAAGTTTCTGTTCTGAACTTGGCAACAATCAAATTTTTGGTCAAATCTTCCATCATTCCATCACCAGGATCGTTTGAATGCAATTCCAAAAGCTCCTATCATTGCATCAACGATTGAAGGTCTTCTTTGGCCACAGTCATAGTTTACAGGCAACAGGTAAATTCAAATTTTTATGCAAGTCTCTCATTTTAGTTTCTTTCAAAAACAGCTCAGCCACCCAATAATTTTTTTTTGTGCATGTCACTATATTTAGCCATAACTCTTTTCATTACAGGTTTGTACAATTCCATTGACAGTTGGATGATTGTCCCCAACATTAAGCAAAACCATTACACTGTGCATGGACTTCAGGCTGGGACCAGATATATCTTTATTGTGAAGGCAATTAACCAGGCTGGCAGTCGCATCAGTGAACCAACCAGATTGAAAACTAACAGTAAGTTGTTCTTTTTTATTGCTTTCTCATGTTGTTTGCTCAAGATTGCACTGTTAATTAACAAGATGGAAATCATGTACTGACGATTAATAAACTTCATGATGGTAGTTAACAAATTAGTAACTCTAAGTCTGATTTCATACAGTTGTTTGGTTATAAGACATCTTGGATTGATGTCTCTCATTTGGTTACTTTTAAGTAATAGTTAGGCTTTGAAAAAATGGATAAAGACAGCACAAAACTAAAACATTTTTATTTCAATGTCAGCATACTAATCCCAGCTAGATGCGCAGGAGACATCGTAAATTTAGCACTAAGAAATCCTTGGTTAGAGGAGAAAAATATATTTTGTTTCTCCTCCACTTGTCTATTTCGTAATTTCTGCTAGCTGATAATTGAGCGAGGATTAGAACTGGAATTAGCCTCCAGGGCCTTGCAAAAGCCACTTTGCAAGGCTTACTTGTTATCATTTAGTTCCATGTCTACTCTTATTGGAATGTGTTGTGGTAATATAATAATCAAAATACATTTAATTTGCTCTTGCAGTGCAATGGTTACCATGTTTGTGTTACATTCCTTTGTGTGCTGTTTAAATGCAATTAACAGATTTATTGCATTACAGTTGCACACAAAGGGATTTTATATTAATAGACTATTCCATGTGCAGCTAGAAGAAAATGAAAACTCTCAGCAAATGTTTCTCATCAGGACCTTGTATAACAAGATTCAAAGAAAAGTAAACTGTTATGTTTGTCTATTTCCATTTGAAAAGTCTCCTTCTCACAGTGAATTTAATGATGCCTTTGATTACTTTATTCAGGAACTGCTGCATTAGTGTTTACAATTTGCGTCAAATTTCAGTGTACAAAAAAGTACAGCGCAGAAAAAGACCTTTCATCCATAAGGCAAAAATGGGTGAAATCCGACAGCGTGCGGGAAATGAATTTATGCGTCCAGATTAAATGATTACACTGAAACACTTTTGAACCATGTGTAGATAATGACTAGTCTTCCTTGTTGCTTAAAGCAATTTTTTTTTAAATAGAAAGAGATTGGAAAATCTTTTTGTTTCCATCTTCCTCTCTTTTTTGAAGAAGTTAATGGTGACTCATTATTCTTTATATGCAAGTATTTGCCAGCTGTTCGATCTTGAGATGTTGTAATCTAAACCAATTCTGTACTTAGCTGATTGCCAAATGTCACACATTCCTAAGACAGCCACTTAGTATGTAGTAGAAATAGGCATCAGGGTTTATTCCTCTTTAGTCAAGGTCATGGAGGCCAATTTCTGCATCTCAATTTTTGCTACAGCTGAAACTAAATATTACAGCTCAAAATAAGGATCAAACCTTGGATACATTGATTTGTGTGTAACTAACTAATACATTGGAAAGTGCTAATAACCATTTGGATGTTAAAGAAGTTTAACTGCCTGTATAAACATTCAGTAACTCCATATAGAAAATAAATGGTTCTGAGTTCAGGAAGGTGTAAATTTTAATCCCTGATCAATGCTGAATTAAAAATGATTTCAGTCAGGGTGCTATAATTTGAATCCATGTCCACTAAATTGAGATGGTGAGAAGCTAGAGTTCTGCGTTCAATGAATCTCAAACTTAAGGGCACCTGCAAAACAACTTGCATCTTTATTCGTGCCATGAGCGGAAAAAAAATCACAAATTGCTTCCCAGCCAATGTAGCACTTTTGAAAGGCAGTCACTGGTGTAAATTTGGAACTGTTTCAGCTGTCATGCTCTTTGTATTCAAATTACCTGGTGACACTTGACACTTGGGGTAACAAAGGAAAGAAGGTTGCTTGGACTAGAAGATTCTCATGCCAGGTTGACCCATGGTTCTGGAGGTAGTCACTGAAATGCTGAAGGTGTATTATACTGGCGGAAGTGCCATTTGCAGATGGATCAAATAAACAGACTGCTCTCTCCAATAGATGTGAAAGATCCCTTGGCAGCACTTGAAGATGGTTCAAGGGATTATGGGTATTCCCATGACATCTGGCTCAAAACCTGTCACTCAACAAGATACTCTAAACAGATTAAAAACCAAAAGAATTGTGGATGCTGTAAATCAGGAACATTCCTGAGAAACATTCCTCAGAATTCAGGTCACTGGACCCGAAACGTTAACTCTGTTTTTGCCTCCAAAGATGCTGCCAGACCTGCTGAGCTTTTCCAGCAACTTTGTTTTTGTTACTGTAAACAGATTACCTGGTTACGTATTTCTTTGCAATATTTGAGACCTTACTGGGTGGAATGTGGTGAAGGCCAGTTTAATTGTAAGAGAATTTAAAAGGGAATTAGGCTTTTATGTGGAAAGGAGTAACATTCAGGGCTATGGGACAAGATGGGAGAATAGCCCTGCTCTGGATGAAATACTTTTGCAGAAAAGCCATTTGGGGATAACGGGTATGTTCCTCAGGCCATTAAATATGTCAGGACATTGTTCCTCTTTTTTATTGTATTAGACTTGGCATTGTAAGAAAAACTCATCATGAGATACTTGACCATTAAATTTAAAAACACCAAGGATATGGATGATATAGGACATGAAGAAATAGATAGCAACATCCTGAAAAATGTCCATATTAAAGAGAAGGAGGTGCTGGACATCTTAAAATGCATGACGGTGGATAAATCCCTGGGACATGATCAGGTGTACTCTAGAACTCTGTGGGAAGCTAAGGAAGTGATTGCTGGGCTCCTCGCTGAGATATTTGTATCATCGATAGTCACAGGTGACGTGCCTAAAGACTATTTAAGAAAGCTGGTAAGGAATAGCGAGGGAACTGCAGACCAGTGAGCCCGACATCGGTGGTGGGCAAGTTGTTGGAGGGAATCCTGATGGACAGGATTTACATGTATTTGGAAAGGCAGGGACTGATTAGGGATAGTCAATATGACTTTGTGTGTAGGAACTCATGTCTCACTAACTTAATGAAGTTTTTTTGAAGAAATAACAAAGAGGATTGATGTGGGCAGAGCTGTGGACGTGATGTATGTAGACTTCAGTAAGACGTTCAACAAGCTTCCTCATGGTAGACTGGTTAGCAAGGTTAGATCACATGGAATACAGGGAGAACTACCATTTGGATACAGAACTGGCTCAAAGGTTCAAGACAGAAGGTGGTTGTGGAGGGTTGCTTTTCAGACTAGAGGCCTGTGACCAGTGGTGTGCCACAAGGATCGGTGCTGGGTCCACTACTTTTCTTCGTTTATCTGCATGATTTGAATGTGAACATAGTTATGGTTAGTAAGCTTGCAGATGACACCAAAATCGATGGTGTAGTGGACAGCGAAGAAGTTTACCTCTGAGTACAATGGGATCTTGATCAGATGGCCAATGGGCCCAGGAGTAGCAGGTGGAGTTAATTAGATAAATGTGAGGTGTTGTATTTTGGAAAGGCAAATCAGGGCAGGACATATACACCTAGTGGTAAGGTCCTGGGGAATGTTGCTGAACAAAGAAACCTTGGAGTGCAGGTTCATAGTTCTTTGAAAGCGGAATCGCATGGAGATAGGATAGTCAAGAAGGCATTTGGTATGCTGCCTTTATTGGACAACGCATTGAGTATAGGAGTTGGAGGTCATGTTGCGACTGCACAGGACATTGGTTAGGCTGCTTTTGGAATACTGTGTGCAAGTCTGGTCTCCGTGATAAAGGAAGAATGTTGTGAAACTTAAAAGGGTTCAGAAAGGATTTACAAGGATGTTGCCAGGGTTGAAGGGTTTAAGCTATAGGGAGAGGCTGAATAGGCTGGGCCTATTTTCCCTACAGCATCGAAGGATGAAGGGTGACCTTATAGAGGTTTATAAAGTCATGAGGGGCATATGTACAGTAAATAGACAAGGTTTTATTCCCCGCGGTGGGGAGTTAAAAACTAGAGGGCATAGGTTTAAGGTGAGAGGGGAAAGATTTAAAAGGGATCTAAGGGGCAACTTTTTCATGACGGTGGTGTGTGTATGGAATGAGCTGCCAGAGGAGCAAGTGGTGGAGGCTGGTGGGTACAATTACAACATTTTAAAAGCATCTGGATGGTTATATGAGTAGGAAGGGTTTAGAGGTATTTGGGCCAAATGCTGGCAAATGATTTATCTAGGATATCTGGTCAGCATAGACGAGTTGGACCGAAGGGTCTGTTTCCATGTTGTACATCCCTATGACTCTACAACTCTATAACTGTAAATCTATCACAGTTTATCGTTGTCTTAATTTTGATTAAATCAAATTACATCTATTTTCAAGAACAAACCAGTTTATCATCAGACTAAATTAATTATAATAATGTTGACTTAGTGAAAAATAATTCTTAAGACCTTCTTTTGGTCTTACCCAGCCTTCCCCAAAACCACCCCCCATCCCCAAACCCAATTTCATCTACAATACAAAAGAAATATTACATGATAAGAGAGAGTTTGGATAGTATTAAATAGTATAAATAATAGAAGAATGAAACAGCAAGAGCTAGATAACAAACAGCAATTTACTTTTTCCACTCGGGTACATACCAAATTAATAGGGTAAAGAATTTAAATCACGAGGGAACAAAGAAATGTAAGACTAAGTCAACAGAGCAGAAGGACAGTCAGGGGTGTTTGTCCCAAGTAAATCATCTTTACAACAGGGCATGGAGTAGTAGGAATAAATTCAATGAATTACAGGCACAAATGCAATTTGGAGGGTATGGCATGGTGGTCATAACTAATACATGGCTGTGAGGAGGAACTGAACAGGAACAAATCTTGTTAAGGTCTACAGGAAAGATGAGGAAACTGGCAGAGGAGGAGGAGTAGCAGCCTTGGTAATTAGGGATACAATCATTTCACTGATGAAAAGGAGGTTATCATTTCAATGATAATGAGGTAAGCAGGCAGTGGAGACTATGTAGATAGAATTAAGTAGGAAAGAAATTGTAGTGGAAGCTGTGTATAGAAATGGGTACCCTTTAAATTTGCCATTTAGACTTTGGATTCACTGGGGTTAGGGTGAATCATTGACTTCCTGCCTGCCCTTGCTGCATGATTGTCTGGGTGCCTCACCCCTGAATATCTAATTAACTAACCACTACACGTCCATGACCAGCCATCCTGCAGCAGGACAGACTTACCAGAGGTTGTAAAACCACGTATACAGTCAGGAAGGAGTCGCACCGGGAGTTCTCAACATTGACACCAGACCCTGTGCAGTCTCATGGTATCGAGTAACATGAGGACAGACGAGGGTGTTTGGCCCAAATAAATCATCTTTACAACAGTGCATAGAGTATTACGGGGACAAAAATGACTTACAGGAACAAATGCAATTTTCCATTATTTCTCATTTCCCATTCATGATTTATGTACTTTGCACTATTAACTTTCTGTGGCCTCTCCATCCCACCATTGGTATTAAACCAGTAGTAGATGTATTTTTCACCACACAGGAAGCACAACAAGCAAACATTTTTTTAAAAAAAAGTGATTCTGTGATCTCTCAGAATGTGTCTGTTGTTCAGAGACACTCAGTGTCTGATGAAGGAACCCAGAATTCAGAAAAGGTAGGAAGGTGGTGGGAGAACTCACTGAGAGCACCAGCTTCACTTTGTGAACACCCATATTCCACACTGTCCCCACCCCATTAAACTCCTCCTGTCCATCATTTACCTCTGACCTGGGTCATTCAATGATCTAGGCCTCCATTGGATCTACTTCCTGTCATGGCCTCCCCAGTGACACTGCTGAGCAAAGGATGCTGACCTCTGATTGGCCAACAGCTCTTACAGCCAAGATTTCCCATTCCCATTGTCTGGATCATAGAATGCCGGCTTATTGTGTTGTAATTCTTGAAAGGTAGCAACACGGGTCCATCCTGGTTTTCAGTTCGCGACCAAGACTCCATACCTCCATACACTTCCCAGAGATTATTAAATCAATTGTTAATTTCGATACTGAAATAAGTATATTTTTGTTCATCAAACTTATCAAAGGATATGTAACTAACATGAGTTGATTAGGTCAGAGGCAGACCAGCATTATCTCAGATTGGCACAACTGATTTATTCCTGTTCCCGTGTTCTTGAGGAATATGAGTTATTGATGAAAAGTAATTAGAAAATGAATAACATAGGAATTCAATCTCTTTCTTTAGTCTTATTTAACTAAAAATGTTTGGAAATCCAGTTGCTATTGTAAATAAAGGTTGGTTTGAAATATCCTACTACTTCACAGTTGTTAAAGTGATATAACTATCATTAGAGCTGATCTTTAAATCATATCAATAGATTATAAATAAATTATAAATATCAGTCAAAATCAAGGTAATGATAGCTGAGAGGAAATGTAGCATTCATGGGGACTATGTTTGTTGATTTGTTTGTTTATTTGTTTAAATTTGCATTTTTGTTCTCTGTATTTTCCAGGCCAGCCATTCAAACTAGATCCCAAAACAGCTCACAAGAAGTTAAAGCTTTCCAATGATGGCCTGGCTATGGAACGGGATGAGAATTCTACGAAGAAGAGCCATACACCTGAGCGGTTTAGCAGCCAAGGGAGCTATGGAGCACTGGGGAATGTATACATCGACAGTGGCTGCCATTACTGGGAGGTTCTACTTGGTGGATGCACATGGTACACAGTTTTAAATGAATAACAGCAAACATTACTAGCCGTGTCTGTTTTATAAACCAGAGTTAGAGTTTTAAAGAATGTAACTTGAAATTTTTGATAAACTTACCTCCCAGCGCTCACTCCTTTGCTGTTTCTTTTAAGGAAGTGACTCATACTATAGTGGCTTAAGCATCTCTCCATGATCTTAACCAGATAGCAGTTCGTCATGTTACATGAACAATGAGTGTCAGCACCCAAGCAAGACCTGGTGCTCATCTGCAAACTTTCATCAAAAGCTATTCTATGAGCAATTAAGCTTGCCCAAAATGGCCAGTTCCAGTGGGCTTGCAAACTGAATGGGCTTAGTTAGCTCTGTATATTGTTGTTGCCTTTATGCGATGCACTGATCCATTAAGCCATTAACGAACTTCCTTTTGATTTATTTTCTCCATCTGACAATCTTAAGAAATATTTAAACAGGTTAAAACAATTATACAATAATGAAGAAATTTACAGTTTACCATCATTAATGGAATTATGAGGGCTATTTGGTTTAATTTAATATTGTCACATGTACTGAGATACAATGAATTGTATTGTTCCTAGGGTGGGGGAGTCCAAAATCTGGAGGGCATAGCTTTAAATTGAGAGGGAAAAGATTTTAAAAGGACCCAAAGGGTAACGTTTTCATGCAGAGGATGTTGCATGTATTGAATGAGCTGCTAAAGGAAGTGGTGGAAGTGGGTACAATTGCAACATTTAGAAGGCATCTGGATGGGTGGAGATAAGGGCCAAATGCTGGAAAATGGGACTAAGTCAGATTGAGATGTCTGGTCAGCGCGACAATTTGGACTGAAGAGTCTGTTTCCATGCTGTGCGACTCTATGACTGTTTTAGCTAGTATGGAAATTTCAATTCTATTAAACTTCATTTACGTAACAGTGAAAGAAATGTCATAGAACAAATGACCTGTTGCTGATAAGACAGTGTGATTTCAACCGACTAAAGATTCTAAGTTACTAATTTTATGTTCCAATGTAAGATGGCCTCTTTAAACTTTCTAATCAATTCTTCCACAATTCCTCAAGATTAAAAAGGTTAAACTATTTCAATTTGATGATCAATTATTAGGAATGCAACACAAATTTTAATTTTGTTTCTATTCTTCAGGTATTCCATTGGCATTTCATATAAATCAGCCCCAAAGAATGAGTGGAATGGAAAGAATTCATCATCCTGGGTATTCTCTCGCTGCAATAACACATTTGCTGTCAGACACAGTGGCAAAGAGATGTCAGTGGATGCTAGCCATCAGCTGCGAAGACTTGGTGTCCTTCTCGACTACGATGGTAACACGCTGTCATTCTACGATGCCATGAACGTGCATCATCTGCACACATTTGACATTTCTTTTGCTCTACCTGTGTGCCCCACATTCACAATCTGGAACAAATCATTAATGATTCTGTCAGGCCTCCCTGTCCCGGACCCATTAGATTGTTTGGAGCAGCAGCAAGAATGCATTTGTAGACCCCAGGAATCTCCTTACACATCAGGGATAAAAGTCAAAGGCCAGGCTGAAATGTAACACTGACCCATCCACTATTCCCCTACACCCAAAAAAAAATGCATTATTCCAGGTAGGGCTAGACTATGCATTGTGCCCTCTCAAGGTAGCACAAGAGCTGCCTTAGACAGATTGACTGCTATTATATTGAATTTATAAATTATTTATGATAATTATGTTCACAATTTATCATTGGAGAGAGATTGTATTCCAGAAAATGCACTTTCAAGACATGCTTTTAGATTATGGAAAGTTGTTTTTAATATGTCAAAACTGGAAGAAGATAATTTTATTAGATCTGAAGATTTGGCTTCAGTTTCTAGACGCTCGTGTATTGTACACTAGACACACCTAAATACTAGAATCTGAAGAAAGTTGTTATTCTTGTTTGCTGAGAGAATTATCTGCACCATGGAGGGAGAGCTTCTGACAATGAAAGGAGAATAACAGCACACTGCATGCAGCAGTAGAACAGTCACCATAAAGAGATAATCCCCTGTTGCTGTTAAATGACTAAAAAGGTGTGCAGAGAACAGAAACAGCGAGCATGTTTAGACAGTGCCTCGAAGAAGAACCTAATTCTATCAAGAAATTTGTCCTGATGTATTTCATGGATTAATTATATTGTCATCTTTGTTGTTATTGTTTGTGAATGAAAAGAATTCCATTCAAAGCTCTGTATAAAAACAGTTCTGTTGATATATAGAACTTTAACTGGTGTGTGTAATGTAAAAATGTTAAAAATAGTATAAATATTTAATGACAAACTGGTTGGTTCTTCTTCACCCATTTGAAAAGATGAATTATTTTCTTAGCTGCTGTTATTTTCGAAAATGGAAGAAATTTCACTGCAATGTAGAAATGATACCAGTTCCAAATGGAATGGAATATATTAAAGGGTGGAGTCTGTAAAATTTAGATAGTTGTGAGATTAAAATCAACCAATCAAAATCTGTCATCCAGTTCTTCAGGCAACACAGGCAGGTTTCCTACTTTACCGCTTGGTAAATTTGCTCCTTCCTCCTTCATCTACATTCACATCACAAGGAAATACGCATTTGCATCAGGGATCCAGGAACCCATGTCCTTTAGATTCAGAATTAACTGGGGAAAACAAGACATAACCTCCAAATTGAATTGTTGGGGAAACTAAGCACATACAACACTACTAAACCCGCAGGCATTTCAATGTAAATACATAAACATTCCAGAATCAATCAGGGATCAGGTCTCCTTAGCCAAAAATACAGGAAATGAAACCATATTAACAGGGGCAGCAATTAGTGGCTCTGCAATTAGCACTGCTGCCTTACAGCATCAGGGAGCCAGGTTAGACTCCAGTCTTAGGCAAACATCTATTTGGACTTTGCACATTCTCCCCATATTTGCGTGGATTTCGGCCATGTGCTCCGGTTTCCTCCCACAGATGTGCAGATTAGGTGGATTGGCTCTGCTAACATTATCCATAGTTCCCGAGGATGTGCTGACTAGGTAGATTAGCCATGGTAAATGTTGGGGTTATGGGGAAAGAAGAGGAGGCTGGTCTGGATGGGATGTTCTTTTGGAGGGTTGGTGCAGATAGACTAAATAGGCTCTTTCCACACTATGGTGATGCTATGATTAACATAAAATTTATTTTAAAAAATGTGACTTCAGCTCTGGACTTGACATTATATTCTTAAAGCAGGTACACAAATGGAGAGACACAGATGCTCCTATAAATGTAAAATGCTGGAGAAATAAAAGTAGTAAGTGGCAGTTTAACACATGGAAATGATGTGTTGTTCAGGTTTTTATATTTTGAATCTAAAAAGGTCCAATTGCAAAGTAGGGTGCAAAATCATGGCTTGCTGACAGAACTGCTGTCATTATACTGAAGGTACAATCTGACTATTAAAAAAAAATTCTTATAAGAATTTGTAAAACAAAGATTGACTCTCATTTCTTAAGTTAAAAGGCTGAAAACATCAGGAATTTCTATTTAAATTCACCCCACATTGATAGGATGGAAAGTTGGTGAACATGGCCTGGATTTTCGGGGATTTGGGATGACATGGTGAGCACTTTAATAACACGGGTGAGCCCTGATTCGGAAATTTCCAGCCCTATTCCCAGAGTTTCAGATTTTTGAGAGTGCCTTTTAAGGGTGTCACCTAGTTCAGGTCACAAGGCTACACCCTACATTCCTGACTTAGCTGGCTCCTCTTTACAAATCAGCATGGCCTAAACGTCTGCAATTTTCAGAGTTGCACCAGACTTTTAAAGGGTCTTGCCCACATTAAGCCCCTTCTCTTATCAGAGCCCTGGCAATGGGGATGTAAAGGTACTAATTACTAGGTCCTTTCGGGGCCTGGGCATAGGCAGTCCTGCCCCCTCTTCCAAGTGGTGACTTGGAAATCAGAACAAGGCCACAGATATTTGAGAAAGGAACAGAATCTGAGAGGAGCAACAGGCCAGTGGTACCCAAATGCTGCTATGGGATTTTGGGTGGGGAAAAAGAGAAGGATTCTGCCAGGAGTGCAGGGTGAATTAAAGGACGAAGGAAAATGGGGTCAAGGAAATTAGGCTGTGAGTGCTGGGGGCTGTGGAGGTTACAAAAGAAAATGAGAAAGGGGCAGCTGCAAATGTCCTGTGTTAAGAGGATGTGAGATGGAGAAAGAAATAAGGAGGCAGTAAGGTGTTTGGGGTTGGAAAGGGGGAGGCTGCAAAGGAGAGGGAACAATTTAACCTGTAAGCCTGTCAACTGACTGGGCACCAGAAAAATTCGAAATCACTAAGATAATGAATGTCTTGCAAAGAAAGTTGGATCTCTAGCTTAAGGTTGCACGAGTTCAGGAGCTAATTTATGGAGTAAACGGAATGGATGCTATTTTTTAAGTTTAAATCTGGGATCGAGATCTGAGATGCAGTGAGTAAACTAATAATTGCCTCAGTAGAACTATTGGTTTCTTTTTTAAAGAAAACTTGTAACTTGTGCCTGTTGTCTTTTTCATTTTTTATCGTATGTGTCTAATGTTTAATGTTTTCCTTCTATGTTGTGGCTTTTAAGTTTAATGTTTTTTTTAAATTGAGGATGTTGATGAATTCTTCAAATCATACACAAGCAGAATTAGAAACACCATTGGTCAACAAGAAGGCATTGTTACTACGTGATGATAACACATAATAAATGAGTTCTGCATAATTCTACTTTATAGAACCCAAAATGTATTGAGAAAAGTGCTGAATAGAAACTATTGTTTAGTTTAGGGACAGGGGTGCATATAAGGTGCTTGAAAGCAGGAGAAGCACTAATGCTTAATCTTCTCTGTCCCTCCCACTATGTCAGGTGCTGCTCCCTCCCCACCCTCATTCCAATCCCCCTCCCACTCTGTTTAGCCATGTCCCTCTGCTCACCCTCCTGGCTCCTCATACCTGACTAAGACTCTCAAAACATCACCTAATCATATCTTATTCTCCCCATGCCAGGTTATGTTCCTCCATCCACTATAAATGGCCCTACATACCTGCCTACACCAAGAAAAACACATCACCGAGCACAGCACCCATCTCCCTGTGGCCTTTCATGACCCCATGCCTATTGACCCACTATACACTGCATAGAATCAATGAACTCCATAATGCCAATAGTGTATTTGAGAAAAAAACTTTAAGAAAGTCATTCATGAATAATTTACTGCTATGTTCAAAATTGCCATTTTACTACAGGCCAATAAAAGTATCATTCATCTATTTAGCTTTAAAGTATCAATAACAGAAACTGTAAGCAATTGAAACCTCTTAATCTTGTGGAAATAAGCATTGTGCAATTGAAAGCAGAAATCAGACAGCCAGAGCTGTCAAGCAATGTTTTCCCTGGCCCAGGTTTTTCAACAAACTTGTGGATATCCAGGCTTTTGGATGGTTTGTTAAACTCCACCCCATCCCATATCAGCCGTCAAAAAAAGCAAGGGAATCCATTTTTGCTCACATTAAAGAGTGAACAATGTACAGGGGAAGTTGAGGGGTGGTCAAATTAACATTTAGCAATAAAATAACAGATTGCAGTCTTCATTGAGGCTGTTAGAAGGTGACATTTACCAAACTGCAGAAAATCTAATCTGTTCATGTGAATAACATTTTCATGTATCTTAATTGATTTTAAAATTTAGTATTAAAAAAGTCAGCATCAAAATGGCAAAACTACAAGTTAATTTAATGCATTGGCAAAGATCTGTAGCTCAGGTTGTGGATAAGGTTGTTGACTTGCTTGCCAAGCTGGCTTGTTTTCGTTCAGACGTTTCGTCACCATGCTAGGTGACATTATCAGTGGAGCCTCCAATGAAGCAATGTTATTCTACTCCACTTGGAATTTATACTGTTTGGTCTGTTATGGTGATAATGTTCACAGTATAACCAGACAGTATAAATTCCAAGCGGAGTAGAATAACATCGCTTCATCGGAGGCTCCACAGATGATGTCACCTAGCATGGTGACGAAACATCTGAACGAAAACAAAAACCAGCTCGGCGAACAAGTCAACAACCTCACTACAAGTTAATGTGTGGCTGTGGCATTTTACAAAGCTCAAAAAGATTTGTGTAGGTGAGTGAAGTAAAATAGCCTATCTAATTTGTTGTAAGTAATAAATTGCAATCCTATTCTTACTAAGCTACCATTTACTACGTGCAAGCTGAGTTTTTTAAAACCATTATCTTGAACGTATTTCAGGTTCTGGAGGGAATGATTCACGATATCAGTAATGAACTTGGCTGAATTGCAATTATGTCCCTTTTTACTTCTATTCCGAATTCAAAAGGAGCTCAGAATTAAACCTTTTTATTTACTTAGCATCTTATTTACCTCATCCTGATCCCATCAATCCATCTCCAAGGCTGAAGTGTGCAAGTTTTTCTAAAATTGCTAGCTCAGCCGACTGAAGGCTGGTTTGAGATGCAGAGTGATGCCAATGGCATGGGTTTAATTCCTGCACCAGCTGAGGTCACCATGACAATCTTACCTTCACATCTTTTCCCCTTGTCTGAGGCATGGTGACCCTTGGGTTAAACTCAGAGAGCAGTGCTATGGAACTCTGGGACTGTTGCTACTGTGCTACAATATACCTAAACAAGAAATGGCCTCCTTGTTCCTCAATTATCTGAATTTAATACCGTATTCAGAGCTTCAGTATGAAGGTCTTTGACAAACTTTGCCACTTTACCACTACAGAACTCAGTTTCAAGGATCTGCATCAGTGGTGTTTGAGACAGTATGTGATTATCCATCCATCTTTGGAGCTACTATGTGATCTATAACAGTAGGAGATGTGACAGTAATTCCATTTCTTCTGGCAAATTATTTATTTATTCTTGGGATGTGGGCACATTTATTGTTCATCCCTAGTTTTCCTTGAGAAGATGATGGTGAGCTGCCTTACTGAACCATTGCAGTCCATTTGGTGTAGGGATACCCGCAATGCTGTTAGGGAGGGAGTTGTACTCTGAAGCAACAGCGATTATATTTCCAAGCACAAACCTTAAAAGCTTGTGTCAAAGATCCGTAGGTAAGGGAGGCGTTTATGTTGGAAGGTGGGTGGAGGGTTTAGGGTGACCAGGGAGCAAGTTTGCTGTGGTGTCAGATGGGTGAGGAATGATGAGTTCCACAGCAGATGCGTTTGGGTAGGTCATTGTTGTGTCAAATTGGGTCAGGGCATGTTGAGATCAGATGGAGGGCTGCTGGGTTCAGCAGTTGGGGTTTGAATGAGTTGATTGTCTAGTTAGAAGGGGTGTCAGATTGTCAAATCGCATGGGGGATATTTTAGTCAGGTGAGGGAGGCCAGTGTGCGAAGCTTTAAGGGGTTTTGAGACTGATTGGGGACGGAAAAGGGGGATGTTGAGTCAGGGGAGGTGAAAAGTGTGGTTTGAGGTTGGGTGGCATACCGGTCTTGGGTCATGTGTCATGTCTGTGGTGTTTAAACTATGTGACAGAGCAGTGTGTTCAATTTAACTTTATGAAAGTGAGGTTTAGGAGATCTGCTTACAGTGTGTGTGTGTCATGGTAGAAGTCGCATAACTATGCTACACTAGGACAGATATTTGTACATGATTGCATTTCAGTGTTTGGTTTGAGTCAGGTTCCAATCTGGTCTGATGTGGTGTGTTGGGTCCAAGGGGAGAAGGATATACGCATCACGCCTGGGGATTATCAAGGGACGTGGGTGTGCAGTGGCATTTCAGTGGTGAGTCAGGAGGTCAATTTAATGGTTACCCAGGAGTTAAAGAAGATCTACCTTCAATACCCGTCAATATTTAAGGAGATTTTCTGGAGGGTTCTAGCTACATGGGAATTGTCGTTCAGAATTTTCAATCTCCCAAACAATTCCTTTAGAGAAGGTTGCATTGGAAATTTGCATAGTCTCGACAGCCAACTTCAATCTACACCACCTCAATGACTATCTGATCGTTGTAATCTCTGGACTATTATGTTCTTCAATGGACTTGATTCCTTCAACAAAGGTTTTGATCTTCAGAAAATTTACAGGATTTCAAGAAAAATATGAGGGCTGAGAGTGCAGAATCATTAGTAATAACTGTAACTTCAGTGATTGTCTAATTGTTAACTGGCTCAGAGTGGAATACTTCATGTGCACACAGAATATTATAACATTTTGCAATAACCTGATATTTCCACCAGATTCTATTTTGTACCAGAATACCTACATGGGTCAAACTTAATAGAACATAGAACAGTACAGCACTGTACAGGCCCTTCATCCCACAATGTTGTGCCGACCTATTATCCTACTCTAAGATCAAACTGCCCTGCATACATTACATTTTCCTGTCATCCATATGCCTATCCAAGAGTCGCTTGAATGTCTCTAATGTATCTTACCACACTGTTGTTTGGAACTTCTCAATATTTTATGGTGTTTCATACTAAATGACTGCTCATAATCAGCCACTGGACTTCATTGCAATATAGTCATGATTTTGACATTGATGCAACTGTGACTTTGAAAAGAATTGTCAATAAATCTTTAATAGTACCTCATCCTGTATTTCACCAGCATATTGTGCATGCACGAGACAGCAAGTTAAACAAACACCTGCCAGGAACAAAAATTGGCAATTAGGTTACCATCTAGTTTCCATGAATGTTTGTACTTTGTAAACATTTTGTCAGTCCTTTTACTGAAGACGTTTGAAATCAACTTGAATTCTTTGGATTTTCTGGTAGCCTGCCATATCATTGCTCTGTGAAATGGATATTAAAAGAGAAAGTTTTAATTATCTTTCTGCCTCTGTCAGTAAATTATTCAGCAGGTGCACGGTCATTATTTTACACCAATTAATTCCCACTTTCAGCTATCAGCCAGTGAAAGATTCACCGCTTAACAATGAGGGTACCAGAACCAACTTCAATGTCATTTGGTTGAAAAGGTGAGAAAATCATGTAATAATAATAATATGTCCAGTTCAGGTTATTCAATGACCATTTCTTCATAATTGAAGTCTTGTAGATGTGGTGACAATTGAGTTAATCTTTTAGCTGACCGTGATGAAATAGTTTGCAGACACTCCTTGTCCTAACTCCGATATGAAGAAAGTTTACTTTGGGGAGGTAGCAGAGAACAGTTGCATTAATGTAATCACGTACTTTCATGAGAATATATTTTAACAAAAAGGTCTGTTGCCCGTCTCCGTGAGACAACAGTGTATATATATATAGACAAAAATGCAGCAGAAACTAAATTTACAATCAGTAAGTATGAGTCATAGAGGTTTACAGCAAGGAATCAGGCCCTTCAGCCCAACTTGTCCATGCCACCCAACTTTCACAATTAGTCTAGTCCCATTTGCCTGTGTTTGGTCCATATCCCTCCATTGCTACCCTGTCTATATACCTGTCCTGTTCTTAAACGACAAAATTGTACGCCCCTCCACCAGTACTTCTGGCAGCCCATTCCAGACACTCACCACCCTCTGTGTGGAAAACATTGCCCCTCTGGACCCTTTTGTATGCCTCCCCTCTCACCTTAAACCTATGCCCTCCAGTTTTGGTTATATTTGTACGATATATATTGCGTAAATTGTGTGGCACAAGTATCACCATGTTATGCAATAAGTCTTTGAGGCAATAAAAATATTGGATTTTAAGGATATAAAATAACTTAACTGATTTTGTTTTTAAGAATTGCATAAAATTTGTGGAATGGAAACAAAGCACTGAAAAAATCTGAAGAAGGGTCTAGGCCCGAAAAGTCAGCCTTCCTGCTCCTCTGATGCTGCTTTGGCCTGCTGTGTTCATCCAGCTCTACACCTTGTTATCTCAGATTCTCCAGCATCTGCAGTTCCTACTATCTCTGTGCCAGTGTTTATGTTCCACATGATTCCTCACCCCAACAGCACCCCTTCCCCACCCCAACTATTTCATTTAACCATCAGCATAACCTTCCACTTTTTTCTGCTTCAAGTATTTTCTAGCTTCCCATTAAATGCATTTAGACATCAGCTGTATCTATACGTATCAGTTTCCACATTCCAACCCCTCAACGGAGGAGCTATTCCTTACAAGTTTTATTTGCACTACCTTATGCTTCTGCTTATGGCCCCAGGTTTTTCATATCCCCACCAGGGGCATGGCATGAAATCTTGACATGTTGGGGGCCTTGCCAGCTGATTCAAGAGCTGGCAAGAGACCTACACTGCCACTTCCAGGAAAGGCCCACCAGATCACAAGCCAATCAGGCAGTGCTAAGGCTATCAGCAGGTCTTTCCCTGAAATCAGGTACCCAGGGCTGAAATCCCGCCTAGTGAGGGCTGCTATCCTATCAGAAGCTGGCTGCTCTTGTGTACAACAGTACCACAAAAAAGGCTGTGGCTCTTTTGAAGGAAGTATACTACCTCTGGAATCCCAGAGTGCCAAGTTTGTGGAGAATTCAGGACAAACAAAAGCGATGTGGGTGGGGCCAGAATGTGGGCTTCTCACATTGGGGATCATGTGCACAGAGCAGCAGGAGGTTGGAGACCAGGACAGAGGGCACCCGCTTCCTATTTTTCAATAAGACACTCATAGTCTTTGATAAAGGGACACCAGCTGCCCCGTCCTCCCAATCCTGAGGTGACATGGTATCCATAGGGTAGCAGAGATAGCAAGAACTGCAGATGCTGGAGTCAGAGTCAATACAGTGTGTGGCAGGTGGAACACAGCAGGTCAGGCAGCATCAGAGGAACAGAAACGTTGACATTCTGGGTTGGGACCCTTCCCAACCC
>NC_063345.1:40358946-40453602 GCF_021869965.1 Rhincodon typus
TTGATCCATAGGGTAGCAGCTGTTGTGCATACTGGATGGCAACAGGCCTGTTTGAAGCTGAATTAATCTCAAATGTGGAGGGCTGAGGCCCTTAAGTAATCCTTAATTGATGATGGTTGACCACATTATTCCTGCCTTGAACTTAAGGCTGGCAGATGCAGGACGATTTCAAGGTATCTATGTCGACTACTAAAAAAACTGTCAATTACATATGTTTTTGCAGCTCAAGAAACCATTGGTTTTCTGAGCAAAGAAAGTAAGCACCTTAATCCCAAACACCATAATCAGCTGACACCAGGTAAGAAGCTGGTAGGAAGTGGACCAAGGAGAATTCATTGTGTTGAGTTGGCTTTCAGATACTACTCACTTAGCAGTTAGACTGCTCATGCTTCACCTCCTTTATTGCAGATGATAGAGTCAAGAAGCTTTACCACAGTCATAAAGTCCTAAAGCATGGAAATAGACAGAACTCCAAATATTTTTCATTTCTGCAAATGGTCTATTAACTCAACAAGGGCTGGGAAAATCTTTTCCCAATCTCTGCACAGTTATTTTTGGGATTTCAGAGTGTTTTCAGAGGGGAATACGTGCCTGACACAATGTTTCCTTTCCATTTTATTTTCTCAGTTTTCCTTCACGATTTGTTTCTTTCTTTGCCAATGACACAGAATTGAAGTCAGCAGCAGACAAATGAAAACAGTTTGCCCAAACCACTTTGTGAAAATGAATCTACTACATAATGGCTGTGCGTTGAAATCGTAACTTTGTTCACTCGGAACAGTTTAGATACATTCTACTTTTGTAAATGTGAAACTTTGGATAAGATTTTAACTCACTCAAAATCTATTTACTTGCACAGTTAAGATTGGGCCCCTCATCTAGCAGGCAGCATACACACAAAGCCTGAAACTGAATCAGTGGAGTATGAAGCTTCAATTTCTGATTGTTTTTGTTTGGGGAATTATGCTTGGGCAGAAATTCCTACGTTATTGTTAAGGGCTGAAAAGCTCATTCACCAGCTGCCAATAGCAGAAAATCATGGAAGCAAGGCCAATTATTTACTTCAGTGAAATGAATAGATAGAAGATAGTGCATAATAACTAATGGTATTAGTTTTATTAACCTTTTCTATGAATTTTCACCAGGAAGAATGCAGAGATCAGAAGCCTTCATAACCCCAGGCTTATCCTGCCCTGGTTTCATTTTGGATTTAGCAAAATAATGCAACGCTAGTGAATGAAATACTAAAACTGGATAGCTACTAGTCAGTCTTGCAAGGCCATCTGTGGGACTTACAATTAGACAGTAAACAGATTGCTGAAGCTGACAGTGACTGAATTGTCTCATTCTGTAGAGTTTTATCAGCACCAATGCAGGTTATAATTGCTATAACATTTCTAATTGGGTATGTGATTAAAGGATTCAACCTGTTTATAATGCGTACCATAGAGAGGCTGGGAATTACATTATATTTTTAATTAAATGGTTGTTTGAAAAAATATAAGCCAACTATGGTTAAATGTTGCACTTCAACTAACAATACCTAAAGGACAACAGAGTTACAGACAAGGAATAAGTAAGGTGCTGATTTATTAGAGATGGTTAGTGTGTCAAACACCAAGCAGCATTAAACCACTTCAGTCAAATGCAGTAGAAAAATTGCAGAATTACAACAATGAATGCTAACAAGCAGAGTCTTAAACCATATGTGAAAAGTGTATTCTTGTACTGGTTGACTTCAAATGGAGACATAAGGATTTCCTATTCTCCAGTTTTATGGGACTGATGATATTTCCTTTGCTACTGTTGTTCTCAGACTGTCATTTTCTCACTGGTTCTTGAGAAATTAAGTTTTTGTTGTCTGTAATTGGGTTAAGTTATGGTCAATTCCCTCCGCTATCCACCTGGAATGCGGGGTCTTGCAATTCAGTGGTAGTGTCCTAACCTCTGGGATAGGAAGTTTTGGTTTAAGTCCCATCTGTGTTATAAACTGGCTACCTGGAATGGTTTGAAATTCTAAGCCACTACTACACAACAGGGTGTGTTTGGTGGTCATTGACACCTGATTACGATATAGCTGTTTCTTCTGCAACTCTCTTGATAGTTTTGACCTTGAACACAGTGATTGTAGGAAGTCCAAGATTGTGAATTTTGGGTAAGCCTTGCCGCTATTTTAACAGAGACATTAAAGGGGCGGCACAATGACTCAGTGATTGGACCATTGCCTCTCAGCACCAGGGACCTGGGTTCAATTTCACCCTCGGGTGACTGTCTGTGTGGAGTTTGCACATTCTCCCCGTGTCTGTGTGAGTTTCCTCCGGGTGCTCCGGTTTCCTCCCACAGTCCAAAGATGTGTAGGTTAGGTGGGTTGGTCCTGCTAAATTGCCCATAGTGCCCAGGGATGTTTAGGTTAGGTGGCTTAGACATTGGGAAAATGCAGGGGTGGGGGAATGGGTCTGGGTGGTCTGCTGTTTGGAGGAGTGGTGTGGACTTGTTGGGCCGAATGGCCTGTTTCCACACTGTAGGGATTCTATGATTAATGGGCTGGTGCTTTTGCTTATACCATATAGAAAGAACACTATGAACATGTGAAGATTCCATCTAATAGTAACCCGCAGCATTAATAATGAACCGTTTTGTTTATTTTTATAGAGCTTTCAAATATTGCTGGAGATTTGCAATTATTTGGAGAATGAAAACTCTAGTTATTATTAATATAAGAAAAATCTTTGAAGTAAATGCTACTTAGATTGGGTGTACTATTGAGAGGAATGCACAAACTTTATCCAGAGTTTACATTTCCTTTTATGGGTGTGAAGTATCTGACTACCCCAAAATAAGACCAATGACAGGAGAAGGCAGAGCTTCTTTGTATTGATGGTTTCCAAATTCCCAGCTCAGAGAACAGGCAGTGCATCCACAGTCAGTTGGTGAAATTAAGTATGTTAGGCCTTCACATTGCAGTTGTGTGGCCTTCCTTGGTAGTCCAGGCCTGAGTACCATTAGATGGAGAGTGCTACTTACTAGGGAAGAAAGTTTAACATGTTTTGGATAGCTCATTGATACTTTATGGCAAAGTAAAATGATTACTTTACACTTGATGGCCTATTAAGCTCCTTATCAGTTTGCTTCACTTTTCATCCCTTCCTCCCCACTTCTCTAACCCTCTTTGATGACATTCCTTTAATTAAACCAAGCTTTTCATCACCAGTCTTGATAACTCCTTTTGGGGCCCATTGTTAAATCTTATGTGGTAACTCAATTGTTAACAATCTTGGGATGTTAGAAACACTTTAGAAATTAAGTTGTTGTAGTCATTTTGGACATTCTTAAAACTATACATATTAAAATCGGTTTGACCTCTCTTATTTATTGGACCTTCTGCTTTCTCATGTGCATTTCTGGCACTGGCAAAGGCTAGTGAAAATGATCCCCTTTAATAGGGCTCAGCGGCAGAATTCTGAAAGTGTTGCACTCAAAGTTAGACTGAAAGATGCTCAAGTCAAATAAATGACACCACAGAGGCTGAAAGCGAATTCCTCTTTACTTCTCAGCCATAGTGATGAATCTCTCTGGCGGGTCTTCTCATGTCTAGTATAACTCTGTGGGAGACACAAGTATCTTCCTTCTCATAACTCCTAAAGTCCTCAATTATGCCTTCCCTGTAGAATTACAATAGGCTGTTCCACCTTTGGCAAGATATCTTCCTGTAACCAGTAATTGTATCTATTCACTGATGAAGTAATTTGCAGCAGAGAACCCCTATGGGAAAATTAAGTTCTTCGTCTAATCTCTGGCCTTCCACAGATGATATATTGTTGTGCTACAACAGTACATTTTTCAGTCTGAGTTTTTGAAGTTTTCAATTTGCTATGAACTTTCAGGCATCGGGTTTAGAAGACTTGGCCTTTGATTTTAAGTCAGTGAAAGAAGGAGTGACAGAGATGTATCAACTAATTACAGTAACAATGTACATGAAATTAGACATCCTCTTTGCCATACAACTACAATACCATTGCACAGAACAGGATCAGTATGTTATTATGCATGCAGTATACAATTAGAAAGTCTTTAAATAGCAGGGTTGTGCTTTAAAAACATCGGGTGAGGGTTGGATACATAATTGAACTAAATTGTTGCTTCTGTTTTAAAGATGAAAATGAAATACCAAATAAAACCCAGATGATTGGTGATAATGTTCTGCATAGTCTAAGTCTACATCATGGTAGAAAAGAACTAGTGACACATAGAGACTTTGTGGATAATTACAACAATTGTGCATCTATAACTAGAGACTGTACATTTTATGTTGCAGAACACTGGTATAGGGGAAGATCAAAAATCAGGGCAAAACCTATACACATTTCCATGTTTTCGTGTGATCAAGCAAGAGGGAATGGTCTGGATATTGGGTTTTGAGTGGTTGAAGAAATTTAAAGAATTGCAAGGAAAGAGGAATTTTATTAAAGTCAAATTGTTCCATTCGATAACTGCAGTCATCTGCATTCCTCTTCTGAAAGTTTCAGCTAAATAGTAGGAACAATCCCATGAAATACACTTCTCTTACCCAAGTAACCAAGCTTCATTTAGGAACGTAAACAGCAGTGAATGTGAATTATTTGAACACAGCAAATCCCACACACATCTTGTGCAACCTTAACCCCATTCCTAATATTTCAGAGTGCCAGCATCATTGTTAAAACAAGGTTCCTGTCTTCCAACAGCAAAGAATGCAGATACCATACAAAATCTTAGAAATGGTTCAGCTTGCCTATCATTTCAATTTGAAATTATGCACAACACATACATTAGGATGGGCCAAGAGATTATATTCAGCCCAACAGGCAGAACTTCTTTTCATAACATCAAGGTCACTTTACAGACCAAAGGAAACTAAATAAGAACAGAAATATTTGATTTGTTTTGATTTGATTTGCAACAAAAGTAATCAGAGTATGCCTATCGCTAGCCTCTTTGCAATCAGATTAGAGACTGGGAATTGAATATTGGCTCTTGTCATTTGCATAGATCAATACTTTCCAGGCAGGATATTTAATATTGAGGCAATCAGAGAGAAGGAATTTTCAATTCAAAAACCAAATTGAGATTGTTGGAGGTGGAGGGGAATGGGAAGAGGATGGGGTGGGTGCAGGCGGAGATTTCTATGCTGCGCTGTTCTTCTTAGGCAGTCCTTCAGAATTGAGGATGACTTGCTTCCATTCTGGTTCAACGGGTTCAGAGATAGTTAATAAATTCAACGTACAGTTGCAGACTTGCCATTTGTGAGGTAAGCGGTGCCTGGAGGGTTAGGTGAATGAGACGTTGGAGGTTTACATTCTTTCTCTGATGCTTCAGTTTTGTACCTGTGCATTCCTTACAAAGTCTTGTAATGTGCTTACTGCCTTCCAGAATAAACCTTCCATATTTTTGTTAGGAACTAGACTCCCTTAAGTTGACAGGTAAGTTTGATCTCTTCAGAAATACTTTGAAGACGCAACAAATGCTTTGCTGCTATCCTCTTGCGACTATCTTGGTATGTGTCACGATGACAGATCAGAAACCAGAAATACTCATGGTCATATTGGACTCTTAATTCCAAAATGTGTTTTACTCTTCCAGGGATAAAAACAAAAGCAGCTAACAGCTGACTCAAAACCCTGGTCAGTGTGTGTTAGTGATCTGATGCGTGAGTGGGTGAACTAGTGTGCGAAAAGAACAGGACAAAAGAATTTTGATCAAGCTGCACAACCATGAACCTCAATATCTACTGCTTACTTACCAATGTTAATGTTACCAGTGTTACGAAGTTGTGTAGAGTATTCATGAACCAGAAGGCAGGAAGTTAGAATTTGTTGGTAAAAATTGATAGTGGGGAAAAGCAGTGTGTCGTCCTTTTAAAAGATGGTGTTTCTTTTCAGTGCTTAGAGTTAAAATGGATGTCTGACCAACAGCTTGAAGTGCAGGTGCACAGAAATAGTGCCCAAATGGAAACATTTTGTATTGAACAGCCAAGCAGCATTTTTACCAAGACAACAAGTCTCTTCAAATTAGATAATAAAAACCTACTAAATTTAAACCTGACAGTGTTGACAACATTGAACCAATCCTACATAAGAAATATTGTTATGTCATCATGGGTATAAAGATGAGGGCACTTGAAAAATCGGGGAGAGCCATCTGCCAAGAGACAATACCTTTTAAGCTCTTGGAGAAAACACCACTTAATTAAAAGGTACCACGGCATTTCTAGCTAAAAGTCCTCACGGAAGCAATTACAGAGAAAAACATCCCTGGCAGCAGAATCAGCGGAAGAAAGACATTTGTGACATGAGATCAACAGGAGAAAGGCTGGAGAAGACAGACTGTTCTGGAAGACAATTTGTGCGAACTTGGAGAGATTAAGTTGTAATTTATCATTGTCATATTAATTGGGTTTATATAAGCGGGACTTGTGTTTATTCAAACAGCATTCCAGTAGAATTTAGGCCGTTTAGGTAGTAGTTAGTACTTAGGGGGGAATTGTTCAGTTTGTTAATGATTCTGTTAATTTGTACATTGTTAGAGTTAAATAAATAAATTGTTTCTTGTTATTTATAAAGTGGGTCAGGGATTTTCTTTCTTTTAACCACCCTCTTAACAGATTACGAGGGGAAAGCTGAGCTTCACTAGGCGTTTCGGGGATAATTATTAGAAGGGAACCGCCATTCCTGTCATAACAAATTGGGGATTGTATTTTGGTTTAAATATCAGAGGGGTTCGGCCATTCCCCTCTGATATTTAAACACCAGTGCCATCTAATATAGTAGTCATAATATTTTACCAACCACTGATTATGAAGGACACTGCCCCTGATCGGTTTATTTTTTTAACTTTCTTTTTACTTGACTCTTCATCCTAATCTGTATGCATGTTGCATTATTATTTTTTTTCTCAAGTTTAGTGAATAAATGATCTCTTTTTTTAACTCAAAAATACAAGGAAAATAAGTCAGGCTCTGAATTCAATATTGAGGCCTACAGGTTTGTAAAGTGTTTAAACGGTCCGGACCCGAAAGGTCAGTTTTCCTGCTCCTCTGATGCTGCCTGGCCTGTTGTGTTCCTCCAGCTTCACACTGTGTTGTCTCTGATTCCAGCATCAGCAGTTCTTGCTACCTCCAAAGTTCTTGCTACGTCACTGGGCCTCTCCACCATCTGTTTCCTTTTTTTTACTTCGTTAACGGGATGAGGGCATCACTGGCTAGGCAGTATTTATTGCCCGTCCCTAATTAGCCAGAGGGAAGCTGAGAGTCAACTACATTGCTGTGGGTCTGGAGTCACATGTAGGCCAGACCAGGTAAGGATGGCAGTTTCCCTCCCTAAAGGGCATCAGTGAACCAGATGGGTTTTTCCCGACAATCAACAATGGATTCATGGTCATCATTTGATTCTGAATTCCAGATATTTCATTGAATTCAAATTCCACCATCTGCCGTGGCAGAATTCGAACCCAGATCCCCAGAATGTTATCTGGGTCTCTGGATTAACAGTCTAGCAATAATATCACTAGGTCATCGCCTCCTCTTTGCACCTCTTCCAACCTCAGTCAAAAGTATATTTAAAAATTTCTAACATCTTTCATTTCTGAAGAAGAGTCATACTAGACTTAAGATGTTAACTATGTTTCTGTGTTTACAAATACTGCCAGATCTGAACTTCTGTAGCTTTCTCTCTATTTGTTTCATATTTCCAGCATTTGAGGTATTTTGCTTTTATATAGTCACATATTGATTGAAATGAAGTGCTGCTCCACTGATTTGTTGGTCTCACCAACACTCTTTGTAAAAGTGAAAGTGTGACTATCCATGCAATTAACCTCTAAAATGTAAATGGTTCACAGACCCTACATAGATCTGCCAGAACACTATCAAGTCAGGTTTAGATTGAACCTGGGCAAGCAATTGGACTCCCTGGTCACTCTTATACTTGATAGTCTCTTTAATGATATTTGGAAGCAGATGATGCTGTCCCCGAAATTTTGTTTTAAATAAAGCTACTGTAGGGACAGGAATTTACACGTATTGAAACAGTCATTACTGGGGTTCAGTCCTGGTAAGTAGAGTATGATTCACAATAAGATGCAACCCATAACATGACAGGTATTAGCGAGTAACACTTAGCTATTGCAACAATGGATCTCAGACACATAGTACAGTTTAAAAGGGAGAAAGGAAGTCTAAGGGTTATTTTTCCAACCTCTCACTGCATGAGAAAACTCAACCAGTGATAATGCATTGTGGACACTCAGCTAAGTGCTGAACAAAGCTCTACAGCCATTAGTTTGAAATTTCTGATGCACGTTCTGACAGAAGCAGTCAGAAAATGACTTCCGTGACGCAAACATAATTGAAAGTTCTCTATGTTCTTGCTAATAGAGAATGCTAACAATATATTTATAATTAGACTGTGAGTGACTAACAAAAATAATTTAGACTACCCCACTAACAATGTATCTATAAATAGACCTCCTGTATGCTTTTGTTTATTGGACTGGTGTTTCCTGTTGTGTTGCTTCTCTCTCTTTCTCTTCTCTTCCCCCGCCCCCAACACACACGTGCATAAATGCACACTGTTTCAGCTATTAAATCACTGACCTACATTGCTGGACCAGGAAACAATGCCTCCATTTCAAAATTCTCATCCTTCTTCTCTATGACCCACCTATCCCCATTTTACTAATCTTCTCCAAACCAACAACCCTCGGAAACAGCTGCTGTTCTCCATAGCTGGCCTCTTGAGGATCCTTGATTGTAAAAGGTATTAAACTCTTGAATTTATTTTGTGGTGTACCACAGGAGTTTGGACTTGAGATAAATTGGTTTAGACTGTTATGAATGATAAGGAATGTCACAGAAATAGCAATCAAGAGGCTATTGCCTAATTTCAACTGACCAGTCAAAATGCCTGACAGCTTTACTGCTACACCAAAGGCCTCTTTCAGGCAATACACCAATATTGGCTAGGCCAGCATTTACTGCCTGCCCCTAATTGCCCTGGAGAGCTACCTTCTTGAATTGCTGTAGTCTTTGATACAACTGAGTGGCTTGCGACTGAAACAGCGATTTTAAGAGGCAGTTAAAAGTCACTCACACTACTGTAGGTCTGAAGTCATATGTAGGCCAGACCAGGTGTGGATGACGGATTTCCTAAAGGACATTTGTGATGGAGTTTTCGTGACGATGGATAATAGTTATGTGGTTACAATTAGCCTAGCTTTCAATTCCAGATTTTTATTGAATTCAAATTTCACCAGCTGCTATGGTGGGATTCGAATCCATAAACCCAGAACATTAGCCTGGCATGCCAGATTACTAATCCAGTGATATTACCACTATGTTACCACCTCTTTATAATATTTGAATTTAATCACCACGGGCAGAATTTAATGCCTCTTCAAAGGCACGTTTGGAAGGGTGCATTTAATCAGGCAGGAGGGTAAGGTTTGGGACCTCCACCATCTTCCCACATTAGTGTTAACCCAAGAAAGAAGGTTCATGAACAACACTACCATACAGATGCTGATTGAGGCCTTCAAGCACACAATCAATGCAGCACATGGGGGAGTCATCAAGTAGAAAGCCAGAAAAATAAGCCTGTGAAGCTTACTTGAGGCTTCTGGTGGTGGTAGGGGATGGGGAGGCAAATGAAGGGCCTCCCTTGTACCAAGGCTATCAGTGCCTGATTGACGGACGCAGTATCAGGATGGAGTAGAAGCTTGCTGAAAGCTAACCCCTTAGCCTTGCCTCTGTTTCCCCTCTCCTCCTCCTCCAGTGAAAACATCCCCACCTATCCCAGCTGCCTTCAATCATTAGCTGAGGGTCCCTCATTGACCTTGGGCCTCTGTTGAGTGCATTACCAGCAGCTTTCACTGCTCCCAGTGGTACACCAACAATGGAGAGCTGTGTGGTAAGCTGCTTATGGTGTCCTTAATTCCATGTAAGCAAGGCCATTTGGAGTGGAGGAAAATCAGGCTTCCAGCATTTCTGCAGATAACAAGCAAGACGCCCATTATAATCAACAAATTCTACCCTACTCCATCTCCCATGGAGGAGCCCTGAAAGCTCTTCACTTTGATCATACCTTTAAATTACCCTTTAAGTATTCCTCTTTATACCTCGTTCATATCCATTCCAGTTTGTTGAGCTATGTGTGATATTTGCTTTTCGCAAGAATAGCTGAATAAATGAAACTTGTTGGTTTTGCTGCTATAATGAACATACAAACCTATGAAAATGATGGGGAAAGGCCATCTATCCCCTCCAGACATCAACCAGCTATTTATATTATCAATCCATTTCCCTATTTAAGGATATTATTACACCTATTAAAACTCTTATACCTAAAAAGCAATAATCCCAGAATCACAAAATAGCAAAACATTTTGCAGAGATAAAGCAAAAGGAAAGAAATTCCTGCCCTGCTTCAGGATATCAAGCAGAAGCACTGAATATGATTGTTGTTAGTCAATGTAAGTTCTGCTGTACCTACAGCTCAAGTTAGGCTGTGGGGAAGGTTTTCCAACAGAAAAATGCACTGGTAATCAATTACCTTTTGCCAGAGGCTGGTGTTGCCAACCGTAATGAAATATATTCCTGGGCGTTTCATAACATAGTCTTCCCCATGCTCCAGCTAAGAATTGACCTACACACCTTGACCTTGTGATACTTGCTTCCTATGTCAAGTGGAAAGCAAGAGGTTTCTACTCAAATTCATGATTTTTGACTGTCAGTCAAACAGCCTCGTATCCTCCTATTTTCATTACTTTAATACCTCGTTTTTTAAAAAAAATGTAAAGAAAATGACAGAACGCATTGGCAAATCCGTATCAATGGTCAGACAGTTGTTTCTGCGTCATTGCCTAGAGATCCATATGGGGTCACTGTGGAATTTCCATCATAGCAGAATCCAAATGAATTTCCCAGGAAATTAAGGATTGAGATGGGCAGTTCCCCTAATCATGGAACCTTCCAAAATTTTTAATTTAAATCAGAAAGTTCTAGGAGTTTGATGCAGTGAAGTAAGTGTGCGGATTAGGGTTAGAAAAAGTTAGACTGCTAAAACCCGAGTCTAACATCTGAGTAACTATTCATCTGCCTCCTGTCACTCCCCCAATTTAAGAATGGCAAACTGCATGTTAATAAAGTGAGATTAAACAGTAATAAGAGTGAGAACAAGCTATGATCCTTGCAAATAATCCTTTCATTGCTCGCTGGGCAGGATCTCATCATTCAACACTAAGTCAGTCAATGGGAAATTCATTGATCTTAACATTGGGAAGGTCCTCACTAGACCGCTCATCTGACATTGTCAATTTTCTTGCTATGGTCCTATGAGACTGTGTTGATTCTACCCATTATTTAGTTAAAAGTTAAAACCAAAGCTGAAATGTAAATTAAGAAACCGGGCAGTCATAATAAAACCAGATACTTTATTTATTTTAATTCAATTATATTGCACAGGATCGGAAAAACATTTTTGATTTTATTTCTACACATGATTGTTACCATTAATGCTTCCTTGTGCTCTTCTCATCATAGCAAAAGAAAAGAACTTTTCATAAATGAATCCAGATGCATGAACTTAAACTTGCAATTTTTGCGTGATGGTGTGGGACAGTGTGATGCAATTACTCTTAAAGCATGTTTTTTTGTTGACAGGAGATATCATGAACTGTCCATGAAAGGCTCAAATATCAGATGATTGGAGCACATTACTCGGGTTGAAACTAGTCACCAAATTTATTTGCAATTGGGACAATTATACAGAAACAAGCCGACATCGCAAGTAACTTGTAATACAATACTTGATAATGGTAATGATAATCAAATGGTTCCAAAGAAGATTAAAAAAAAGTTTTGTCATGCTTTCTGTAATCTCTTATCAGAATCTGTTGAAATGTTGATCTTCTAATGATTTTTGAAAGGAATTTCTCTTGGTCACCTTTAATGTTGAAATAATCAGCCAAAACAGGAACTTGAAACCCCAAGGGAAAATCCTTATTTCTTACACAACATTGAATGTTCCAAAAATAAGTCTTAACATAACATCAAAGACAAGTTCTTTCAGGGCAAACTCAAATATTCTGACATGCCTTCTCACAGTCACATACCTGTCAAGGTCTGAAACAATACACAGTTGAATTTTGACCAGCATAAAACATCTCAAGTGGTTCAACTGTTAGATATTGATAAAAATTGGTGCTGTACTTGTCTATGGTACACAGATATGTGTGTTGGGCATGAGGCAAGCAGCCTTAGCAACATTTTAAGATTATATCCTAGAATAAATAGACAAAGGAAAGCCCAACTAATAGCACCACTGGCTGGTAAAGGAAGGAATCAAACTAAGCAGCAACAAATTTTAAAAGGCTAATCATTGGCATCAATAAAAGAATGTCATGCCTTGTTAAAATTGTTGCTTGTTCACAGAAATCCTGGTGCAGCTCTAATATGTGAAATAAGGCCTGAGATGTAAGCCTTTCACTTGTCAAAAGAGATTTAAAGAAGTGCTGCTGGAGTGATAACAAAGAAATGTATCTCCCTTTGGAGGAGAAGCCCAACCTTCAAACACCCCACAACAGCTATGCTGTAGACTGCATTTTTGGAGGTAGCCTACTGATAAAATGCAGACACCACAGTCTCGGGTGGAATATCCCAATTTCCCAATTTTAGCTTACATACCGCTGCTGAGGCAAAGAGGGGATAGCATAATTGTATAGGAAGAGCACTTACACCCTCAAGAATACCATATGAAGAACATGAAGATATTGGTCATATTTATCAGCACAGAAACCTCTTATGGAGTTTTATGAAAATGGCAAATGTGGGCCAAAATTGCTAGTCCCACGTCCGAACATGGCTCTTCCAATTTCCTGGAGGCAGGATGGAGCAGGCTAGGTTTTGTTAATGTGTAATTTAAAGCAAGTCAGGTATCCCTTGGAATTGTTAATAGTAGAGAAGATGATGTTCAAAAGGTGTTTGTAGTTCAGAAGAATAAAGTTCTTCAAGTGGGAAAGAACTGACTAACAGAAATTGCCAATCAGTGACTAATTAAGATTATATCCTTGTAAATATTTTCCATGCAATTGGATCGGTGTTAAGCAAACTATGAAGGGTCAAGGTTTAAATGAGTAAATATTGGTTTACATCAGTACACTTTCTCAGTTGTCTGGCCAGTGGTAGGTCTACCACAAAGCCATGACCTTCACCATAGGTCAGTCAAGGAGGTAGGTTCTGAAACCATGCCACCCAGAACAGGGAGTCAAACATTTTACTGTCAGTTTACATCCGATTCACACCATCAATCCAGCCAAACAACTCTCCCAAAGAGTCCAGGTTGTAGTGGCAACATTCATGTTGTAACCTGGACCTACGGCTATGGAACTATAGTTCCATGGACACTGGCATCTGAAACGCTGCTAGCTTAACCAATCTATTTGAAGGATGCTTCTGCCTTTAAAAGCTGTACTTCAGAAGGCACCAGCAACTACACATTGAAATAATGTTGCAAAGACACTTTTTTTAGGGACAGTGATCCAGCTCACAAATTGGGGCAGGCTTTGTCTCAGAATTGCTTTCTTGCTCACTTAGCACCTACTTAATTAACACTTACCTGAATTCCTGTGCTCATTAGGGGCACATCCAGGAGTTAGCACAGATGCAGTGGATGATATATACAGGTATCAGTTTTTTGTACAGGCAGTTCTTGTCTGGGGCTATCCAGTTGGGTCATTCAAGGAGTTGGGTCATACAAAGGCTGTTGGATCCATCCAATAAAGCAAGGGGTCTGGGAGTTAATGGGGCTTGCTGCTGCAGGGAGAAGCTTGGGAACATATCCATGAGGATTGAGAGATGCACACTGGGAGGAGGTAGGTTGAACATTCTATAGGAGGCACAACTGTATATAAGATGTGGTAAAGCATGAATTGGAATGGGATCATGTTTGTTGGCTTCTGGTGTGACAGTTCATTAGCATACCTGGCATAGTCACCTCAGAGGCCAAAGTCTATTGGAGGTTGGGAGGGTAAGGCAGACAAGTGCAAGCTCAGAGATGGCATGGATTGGCCTTGAAGTGGTGCAAAGCTTGCAGGGCTCACAGGAAGGGTTACCATGTGGGAGACTTTGAGGTTCAAGGCCTATCGGTACATAACAGCAGAGTCTTAAAATTATTTTGTAAGGAATGGTCACCATTGCCTTCCATCATCATTGAAATCGCAACTGTGCAATGGAAACCTACACTCAGAGTGGGCAGGGTAAGAGAGGGGACTACAAACACTGCAAAGTGAGGACCTTCAAGGGCTAACAACATATAGACCTACTCAGTATAGAGGAGATACACCAGTAGGTGCTTGCTCCCTGGTGACACGTTATGCATTGCCCTACTGTGTGCTATATACCTCCTAGCTCCAAACATTATGGACCATTTCATGCAAGACCAACACCTTTGGCCACCGTGGCCAACAATGTCTGTGTACCTGGACAAATGGTGCTTGTTGCCAGAGACCCTTCTAAATGAGATGTTCACACTGCCTTCACTTGGTGCAGCAGCCACTTAAACCAGGCATTGCTTCATGGAACATTATGTACGTGAACTGACCGCAGAGTGTGACAGTTACAGTCGGTTACACAGAGCCATGAGTAAACAGATTGTTAAATCATGCTTAGAGAAGCCCTCAAACGTCAGGTCCTATTTGCAGTGAAATTAACACCCATGTCACCAACGTGACCTCAAAAGATTTTTTTTTTTGTCCTGCCACTATATCTGCGTGCATTCCCAGGTTCCACAGCTAGGTGGAATGAGCCTGCCCTATCCTGGAGCAGTGTGTGTGCAACAGCATTGTAAAGTTAACACTGGACCATGAATGCCAGTCATTTCCAGGATATCCACTGAGTCATGAGTTCTTCCAGCTATGGCAAAAGTTAGATTCAGGCTAGCATTAGACAAAAGGAGTGTTATAGAGGTGTAGAATGTAATTAATGAGGTGAGTTTGGGATGATATGGTGAGAAATTTCACTCAACCTCGTGGAGAGAAACCTTCCCTGAAAGTCAATGGAATCGATAAAAGCAAAATATCCTGAGATTCCTGAAATGTTGAAAAAAAAAATTTAACTAATTTGGACTACCTTGCTTCTTACCAAACTGAAGCTAAACTGAAGCAACTTGCTGTTAACCTTCCTCCTCTAGTGTCACAATGACGCCACCTGCAAACTGGAGGAGCAACACCTCATATTCCATCTCGGGAGCCTATAGCCCGATGGCCTAAACATGGATTTTGTCAGTTTTAAAATCTCCCCACCGCCTGCCTCATCCCATGTCCAACCCTCACTCTCATCCCTGCCTCCTTGATCTGACACAACCTGTCCATCTTCTCTCCCACCTATCCGCCAGACCCATCCCACTGACCAATCCCCACCACTCCCTATCTGCACTCACCAATCACCATCCCACCTACCTTCCCCAGCCCCACCACTCCTCTCTCTATGTATTTCTGAGCTCTCTTCCCCCTCCCCATTTCTGAAGAAGGGTCCTGACCCGAAACCTCAGCTTTCCTGCTTGGCCTGTTGTGTTCCTCCAGCTCCACACTGTGTTATCTCTTATTGCTGTTAACATTGACTCAGTACGCCAAGGTTTTGCTATGCTTTCAACAACGTCAAAAGGAATTCTGTAACAAATTCTTGCCTTTAGTAAACTGCACTTGTCTGAATCCATGTTTGCATGGTAAAGAACCTCTAATAGACACTGACCTTCTGAACTCAGCCAAAAGTCACATGAATTATTGTCCGTAGCTTCAATTTTGGAAGTAGTTCTTAATTATAATCTTTTCTTGCTTTTCCTTTCTTTCCATTTCATGCATCTGCAGTCAGAGGCAGAGATACTACCCAGGGTGCCCCAAGTTACTTACCTGATTTCACAACTACTTACATTTCATGTGGTCTGTAAGATGTTAGCTGAACAGATTGGCATTTCTACCACTGCCAATATCATATCAGATTAGCCTGGGAAAATACAACAATACAAGTTAGTAAGTAAGCAACAAGGTGCTCAAGTAAGCAATGGGAAACTGTTTTCTTCTAATCTGCCATTGACAGACAGAAGCTGACAATGCACAAAATGCTTCAAGGCCTGCAACATCATTTATCAAGACCAAAGAAGAGTTTTTTTTAAATGTCTGAATATCTAACGTCCTTGAAGCTGATGTCATCCTTGTACAGCAATTTTTTGAGCTGATTCCAATAGCAGTGTTTTATGAGCATTGATCGTACTGCTAAGAAGTGTACATGTAATTATTTCGTGTGAAGTGATGGCATCATCAAAGTAGTTAATTTGGCAAATTGGAGTTTGCTGCTGGAAAGCTCACAAATTAAATTGGCATCAATTAATAATCCTATTAATACTAATCAGAGTGTAGGCCATTCCATTATAAAGTAGGATTACTTCAAGCCTGCTGATTTCACTTGGGGTAACGATGTATGCCCTATAATTGACTTTAGTGTCTTTAGACTAGTAAAGGCAAAAAAAAAACCCATGTTCCTATTTCCAATTGTTATTTAGAAGCGATTACTGAAAAGTTCATGAATGTAATGTATTATAAATGATCAGTTATGATGTTCCCTGAGATAATACAGTTTTTTTTAAATTCAAGGTCTAAAATACAGTCCACTGCCAAGTTTGAAAAGAAAGTATGCTAAATTAAAGTAGATGATGGGAAATCTGAAAAGCAATGATTACAGTCTGATGCTGGACAGAGGGATGGTTGTGAAGAAAGCGATATGAAAAGCAGTTAATACGGGAAAGGTAATCTGAAGGAAATCTGAAGAGTAACATTGGTAATATGAGGACTAAGAGTGACATTTGAGTGGTCTGAAGTTTAATGAGAACAGGACTGGAGGTATGGAAGGTGGGGCTTCTGGACATTTTGTGCCCTCATGGGGCATGAAAGGAGACATGAGAGAAACTAGACAAAGATATAAGTTTAAGCATAGGATAGGGGAAGCTTACAGGATGTTGGTTTTGGTGAGCTAGTGGAGGAAGGGAAGCAGCAGCATCAGAACTTAATGGTGTTACACTACAATCATTGTGAAAATTAACTAGCAATATTCAAATCATTTCAAGTCATTCATTTCATTCATATTCAAGTCATTTGACTTGAATATCTGCAACTTTAATGAACTAAAAATGGTTTTAAGAAGGACACCACTGGCATTAAATGGTTGCTGTGATCATTTAACAAGCCAGAGACAACCCACATGGATTACATTACAATTACCATTTTAATCAAGAGGCACTGAAATTCAGGTAGGCATCAGGACAAGAAATACAAATGTTTTTCTCTTTATATGAGTAAAAAAAGCCTTGGGATTCTTCTAAATCATGTTTGCTAAAGACTTTTCATGACCCTTTTAGCCCTTCTAATTCCTTGTTTAAGTTCTCTCCTACTTTCCCTATATACTTCAAGGGCTTCGTCAGTTCATGTAGTTGGAGAAGATGGCTTCTAACAGAGGAAAGAAGCCTGTAATTATCTTTGTACACTGGGATGACCATGATGTTTTGAGAAGTTCCAAAAAATTAGAGCAGGACAGTTAGTGCTATATGTGGCCCAACTAGACCTGCATGGAAAATGAATAAATCAGTTACATGAGAAATGTTTTCAAGTCCACGTCCCTTTGACTTAAACAGTTGCATATATGACTACAGAGTGAATTGTGGGTGTGAGAAAGTTGTGGTTTTTCTTGGAGATTAACACATCGAAGTTTGAGAAGAGGGTGCAGTTCTACTGCTGTTGCAGAAATGTAGCAAACAGAGGACAAGTTGATGGCTTATTAGAGTTTGCAAACTGAAGTGCATGAAACAGCAATAGCTACACTTTTAAGGTAAAAGAAGTAATTCATTCATCCAATTGCAATTGGGATGTGCTAAGAGTATAAGAGATGCTCTGACAATGCAAGGTTTTCTTCTTATTTCAATGACTTTCATTATAAATGAAGGACTTATTTCTGATGTGGTTTCTCTTTGGTAATAAAATTTTGCTGTAATGTGCAAAACCTATAAATTTACCATTTTTGTGGTTATCATAATAAATTTGTAGATGTATTGAATCAGTTAAGTGTATAGAAACATTCTGCACTTTGGGAATTATACACACTTAGAGTACAAGTTTTTATTACAGCAAAATAAAGGTGGGAATTCAATAATTTTAGGTCATCAGATACTATGGATTGGATTTTCAGAGTTAGAATGATTCCAAGGGCAGTTAAAAATGATGGGAAGGGCCTAATTCCAACATTCTCACACTATTCCAGGCACTGGTCATTTTACCCTGTGAAGGATAAGGATATAGCTAACACACCCAGAAGCCACCCTCCCAACCTGATCAGCTCCATTTGGGCTGGGCAACTTCTAGCCCCGTATAAGTTACATGGTCAGGCCAGTTTATCCATGATTTGTAATTCATAGCCTCTCAAAGGAGTCATGAAACATAATCTGTATTTGGAGACCTTTTGAAAGATACGTGTCTCCAGTAACTCCCTGTGACCTCTCAAATTCTCCATACCAACTCAGTGCCAGTACATGCCCCAAGCCACTCCCTGTGGCTCATATTGTCTATGACAGCTCATGCCCCTACCATGCCCATTCACTCAAAATGCAGTGTGTATTTAACCAACAAACCATATAACAACAAAGCATAACTATATTAGCCAAAGAAAAATAACGGAAGCTTTGCAGTGGGGTAATAATAGATGTTTCCTGTAAAGTACAGCTGCTGATTCTATAATCCTATAAAGGTCTAAATCAGACAGATTATTAAGTATCAGTAACAGATCATTTCAAACCTTTCACATCACTTAACCTCATGAGCAGATGTTTCCTCTTGTGAGGCAATCTAAAATAGAGATCATAGTTTTAGGATAAGAGGTGGCAGATTTAGAATAGACATGAGGAGGAATTACCCCTCTCAAACAGTTATGATTCTGTGGAATTCACTACCCCAAAATTTTTAATTACTAACGGGTTAAAGGATTACCGAGAGCAAACAGGAATCTGGAGTTAAAGCTGAAATGAGATCGGCTCTAATCATGCTAAATGGCAGAGTTGGCTTGAAGGGCTAAATTATCAACTCCATATTTCTTATGTTCATACAAAAGAGATCAAAGAAAGACCAACTTACTATAATCCATGATGTGGAGGTGCCGGTGTTGGATTGGGGAGGGCAAAGTCAGAAGTCACATGATAAAAGGTTATAGTCGAACAGGTTTATTGAAATCACAGGCTTTCAGGGAGCTGCCCCTTCATCAGGTGAACGAAGGGGCTACGCTCCAAAGCTTGTGATTTCAAATAAACCTGTTAGATTATAACCCGGTATCATGTGACTTCTGACTTTGTCCACCCCAGTCCAACATTGGCACCTCCACATCATAATGGTCCTTCTGGATGGTAGAGGTCACAGGTTTGCAAGGTTCTGCCCAAGGGGCCTTAGTGAATTTCTACAGTGCTGCAGGTGGTGGAGGGCCTGAATGTGTGTGGATATGGTGTCAATCAAGCAAGCTGCTCTGTCATGGATGTTTTCAAGCTTCTTGAATATTTTTGGAGCTGCATTCATTCAGGTAAGTGGAGAATATTCTATCACACTCATGACTTGGGCCTTGTAGATGAATGACAGGAATTGGAGACTGAGATAAGTTATTCACAGCAGCAATCCTAGCCTCTGACCAGTAATTATATGACACTTCTGTTCAGCTTCTGGTCAATGATAACCCCCACGATGTTGATAAATGGGAAATTGGTGATGATGATGCCATTGAGTGTCAATGCAATAGTTAAATTCTTTCTTACTAAAGATGGTCATTGCCTGACACTTGTGTGGCATGAACGTTGCTTGCCAATTGTCAGCCCAAACCTGGATATTGTCCAGGTATTGCTAGATGGACTGCTTCAATATCTGAGGAGTCATAATTGGTGCTGAACATCATACAATCATCAATGATCATCCCCACTCCTGACATTATACTGGAGGTAAGGTCATTGAGAAGCAACAAAACATAGTTGATCCTAGGACACCATGCTGTGGGACTCCTGCAGTGACGTCCTGAAGCTGAGATGGCTAATCTCCAACAATCACAATAATTTTCCTTTGTGCCAATTATGATTCATCCAGCGGAGAGATCTGCCCTGATTCTCAATGACTCTAGTTTTGCTAGGACTCTTTGATGCTAAATTCATTCAAGTGTTGCCTTGGCATCAAGGCTAATCACTCTCATCTCCCCTCTGGAATTCAGCTCTGTTGTCTGTATTTGAACTAATGCTGTAATAATATCAGGAACCAAGTGGTCAGGCTGGAATCCAAACTGGGTGTCAGTGAACAGGTTATTGCTAGATAGCACTGTTGATGATCCCTTCCATCACTTTAATGATATTGAGAAGGCGAGGGGGAATTGGCTGGGTTGGATTTGTCATTGTTTGCTTTGTGTGCACAGGATTTACCTGGGCAATTTTTCACATTGTTGCATTGATGCCAGTTTGGCTTGGGACACAGCCAGTTCTGAAGCACAAGCCTTCAGTGCTACTACCAGAATGTTGTCTGAGCCCATAGCCTTTGAAAAATCCAGTGCCTCCAACTGTTTCTGGATTTCACATGGAGTGAATTCAGTTGGCTGAAGACTGTGAGGAGGTCAAAATGGACCAACCACTTAGCACTTCTGGCTGAAGATTATTGTAAGTACTTCAGCGTTATCCTTTGTCTTGACATGATGGTATCCTCCATCATTGAAAATGTAGATGTTTGTGGTACTTCCTTCTACATTGAGTTACATAATTGTGAACCACCATTCATGACTGGATGTGGAAGGACCGCAGAGCTTACATATGGTCCATTGGTTGTGGAATCACTTAGCTATATCATTTATCCTTATGCTGTTTGGAAGTGCAAATACTCTTGTTTTGTATTTTCACAAAGTTGATACTTCATTTTCAGATATACTTAGTGCTGCTCCTGAAATGCTCTCCCACACTCTTGTTTGAACCAGAATTGACCCCTTGGCTTGATTGAAAGTATGAGATGGTCATGGAGAGTATGAGGCCTCAATGGGACTTGCTGGGGGCACAGGTTGGCATAGACATTATGAAGAGCCATGGGTCTGACTGGAAGGAGAGAAGTGGTATGAGGGATGAGATCTAGGCGTAACTACTTTTAATACAACTGTAAAAATATCCTTCGAACTAGCCTGCCCCATCATGTCCCTGCCCTTCAACCTAGCCTGCCCCTTCACATGCCTGCCTTGTGACCCCCTAAGGTCTGTTTCCAAGATTTGCTGGACCAAGCCTATTCTGCATCTGCCGTCCCAACCTACCACCAAATGAAAATTGTATATAATCAGGCACAACCAAGATGCGTCTTCAAGTTAGGAAATTTCCCAATTCAAGCTACACTGCTGTCTCAGTAGCAACAGTCCAGCTGTGTTTATGAAATGCATTCTAGTCTGAAAAAGTATTAATCTATGTATTGCAAAGTACTTAATACCGTTAAGTAGTGGACAGGGAATATTTCAGGTAAGCATATTTCAATGTTTGCAGCATAATTTCTTTCTTTCCATAATCTTGCAAATTAAAGCAATATTTACAAATTAAGGTTAATGAAATGCTCAGAAATCTATCTCAGAGGGCATCATATCAGCTGCTAACCAGTACAGTGACATGATATGCTCCATCTCACTGACACAAAAGGAAAACATTGTTGACAACCTATCATTTATTATATAGTAGGTTAAAGTAAATTATTGAGATCTTGAGCATTTTTAGATTAATCCGAAGTAAGTAAATGCAAAATATCACATTTAAAGAATTTGAGGTGATGGCCTCAACTGTAAATTTGACATGGATACAATTAAATTGCCAGAACTTAATTATTTCCAAATAAGCATTTAATTTGAATTATTTTGTGTTCTGTTACTATACTGATCAAAAGAATTAAAATTGATTTAAATTCAATGAAACGTGAGCTTTCAAATTGTCTGACTGCATATCCAGGCAGCAATAAAGGTCACCTTGACCTGACTTGACATGGTGTGATTGGATCTAAGACTTTAGACTTGCCTGATTCTTACAAACATGTTGATACTTCATCCCTAAAATTGTTTCACAGATCTTAAAGCATGTTCTAAATTGCTAAGCCCACATAATAAAAATGTAAATAATTGCGTAAGATGTTTAATCAGCTGAATAAAAACTCAGGTAATGAAAATTAAGTTATTGCTCAAATAAACTTTCAACTTAGTGGGAAAAGACTCCTTTAAGAAGATCTAGAAAATATTGTTCAATAGATATCCTGTCCACAATATGGACTTGGAGAATATTCGCCATGGTGGAGTGGAGATGCATTCGACATTTTCCCTTTGACCTGGCCACACCCTTTCATAATCTGCACATGTGACTTGATCTATTCAGCTGAACAACAGATACAACAACTAAAAAAACAATTGCCTCAATGGTTTTGATCATCCCAATTGTTCAAAGGAACTGAATCACCACACGTAAGTGGCATACTGCTTATTACTTCAAGCTAACAGTTATGGCTACTGTTACATAAGGTTACAGTTCTGAAGGAGTTCATGTTCAGGTTACATTGGCTCCACCCATTCTATTAATGTCTCACACAGTCAATGGGTTCAGAGAAGGGGTTTACTTTAGCTTTCAGAGAGAGCAGATGTATCTGTACCAGGTCCCTTAAGGTTCTAGTAATCATGCTTGACCAAATGTAGGTGTACTTATCAGTAGCATGCAATAAAACGTCTTGTTGTCTAAGTACACTGCCTCTTCTATAGATACTCTATGATTGTGTATCCTCTCCCATAAATCACTAGATAGTCCTGAGAGAAACTAAAGACAAGGGAGGACTGGTGGTAGTTAGGTACCTCAAACAACTTTTACTCAGTACCACATGGTGGTGGAGATGTCAAATATTACAAATATAAATACCAGCATTGGTCATCTGGGGAAATACCACAGCTGCAAATGTCTAATCAATTCCATTACTAAGATTCCCTCACATATTTCCTGATGGCCACAATTACTTGTATTTGTAAGTGAAACTCTTCAAAGAGTATCTATTGTACATTCTGAAAGTAAGGATACAAATCCTAATCCCTGTTTAATGAGGATAAGAGAAAGACATGGAAGCAGAGACCAACTGGGAATTTATTCTCATTAGAATTAACTCATTTTGCAGTCTTTCTGTGCTAAGACAGACATTAGGAATGATCTGTGACAATTTGACAAGAAATTCCCAATTTGGAAGGCCTAATCAAATTTTGATTCTGTTTTATCAGAAATTTGATAGGCAAAACAGACTTTGAATAATCCCTCCAGGAAGATTAACTTTATTTTCAAATGGATTTTTATTTCAATGATTTGTAAATGAGTGCCAATGTCAGCAGAAAGTAGTCTGCAAATTCTGCAATATATCTTTTTAGAGTCAAGTCTCTCTAGCTTTCTGAGCGCATTGAGTTTCAAAACACATTAATAAAAAAATTACAATGGAGACGTAGTTAGAAAAATAGGATCCTGTGTGTGATGAATTAAGTAAATCAGTCTCTCTTCAGTTGACAGTATTTTGTTACATATTAATGAGAAAGATTTTGTTTGCAATACATCCTACTAGCTGTGGTGTTTTGCTTTAATCAACCATACCCTCCAGTAATTGACTGAGAGATATGTATTTGTTAGCTACACTGATAATATATTGTAAAGAAAGTTATTTTAGTCTGATGTGATAACATGTTTCTATTTTGATTTATTAATATTTGAACATTTCCTCTACTCAAACAATTCTGTGCTTTTAATATATAATTGGACATTAATCAAAAAGAGTAGTAAAATAAGTAAGGTGATCCAATTATTGTGTTGATTTAGATATCATGAAACATGAGAAAAAAAACAGTATATATCACATTTTACCATGTTTCTAAGGTTTTATTAAAACTGGAACAGTTATGATGTTGCTAAATTTGGCAGCCATTTTGAACTTAGCAATTCTCACAAAGAACAAAGCAATGAACTACTAGCCAATATGCTCTCTGAAATTGGTCCAAAGCAGAACTTTGAACAGGACATCCAGAAAACTGACTCCAAGCAGTAGGGAGGAATCACAGCCAGTTTAGAAAGGAGTGGTACTGAGGGAGAAGTTTCTAGCACAAACATCAGACTAAGCTCAGAATTCTAAATAGATTAACTTCAGCATATGTTTCATAATGAACACACAGTGGAGTACTGAGAGTGAGTAAACAGAATAATTTCTTCCTTTCTTTAACAAGTCCAGATAGTCGGACAAGAAGGAAAGCAGGCAATGGAGTTCAAGGCCAGAGCAACTTGTAGTACCTCTTCAGCATTTCGTCTGCTGCATTGTATTTTGACCACTTTTGCTGACAGAGTTGTCAGACTTTTGTGTACTGCTGTCAGGGCAGAAGTTAAAGATTTTATAAATTGTGCAAAGTTCCCTAATTGAGCTAACCTCCAGACCAGGATTGATAGGAAGCACAGACTAGGTTTCAGTACTGAACAAGAATTACAAGTAATGAGACTATAGCTACAGGTAAGCAAGTATAAACTGGTGGCATATAATACTATTAAAACTCTAATTGCCTTATAAACTCACCCTTACAACAAATAAAGACAGACAAAAAGACAGAGTAAGAGAAGGTTATGGATAGAGGGGAAAATCCGGAAAAACAGTTCAGTTGTCTTGGTTCCCAGGTTCTATTGTTAAGGTGATACTTTTGACTCTTCTTTCATCCAGCATGTTGCTTCAGTCCTCTTTCACCAGATGCTTTCACTAGTTGGTAAGAAACAAAAGGTGGCTGGTTCACTTATAAACATGTCTCTGACTTATCATTTAAAACATCAAAGCTTAAAACACCAACTTATGAAGAAAAGAAAAACTGGCTTTCCTCAGGTTTACAGTGAGATTTCACTGCAGAGAATAGAGACCCTGCTCCTGAGCTAGAGAAAAACTCAACACTTTTCTCTCTCTGTCTTTCTCTGTTCCAAGCTGCTCACTTACTTAAGAAGCAACCACACAGTTATTGACAGACAAAAGGCCTCAGTCATTGACAAATGGTCATCAGTCCTTAGACCAATCAACTTGTTGTTGCCAGCAAGAGCCGTATCTGTACACCCCCTCAGCTCCAAATGATCTGGAATTCAAAGTTCAATTATTGTTTGTTCAAATGGTTATTTACACAATGCCTGACATGCATGTTAGGTTAACTGTTTTTTAAAACTGCATCCACCCTTTCAAACACTGATTTTAAAACAGCTTTCTCAATTCAGCGCATAAATTTTAAAAATTCAGAATAACCTGTCATAATCCTTACACAGGAAAATTCATGATGTTTCTTCAGAGTACTGAGTGATTTTAAATCCTGATTTCTACTTGTGCAGTGAATTGGATTGCTGCATCCAGTATGAAATCTTCCTTCAACTGAAAAGGCTCTGATAAATCTTTATCAGTGACACCGATTACTATACATGCTCTAACTAATTCATCCTTCAAAATCTGTACTCACTGTCTCCTGCTCAACAATATTACTCTGCTAAAATAACTTCTATTGATTCTCCCAAACATTGAGATTACTGATTAATTCTTATCCATTTTATCACTAAATTTCTTTTGCGGCTAAAGTGTATGTTGAATGATTTAATCATTGCTTTATACTTTGTTGTCATTTCTTCCATGCTTAGCCTTGCAAGAACATCACCGGCTATTGCAACGAAAGACTATAAAAATATTGTGACTCATTCTTCCTTTGTATATAAACCTGAAGCTGAACTGAAGAATTGGAACTGTCACTTCAATAATATTACTTCTGGCCTCATTGTGGGCTTTCTGCTCTAACAAATGGTTCAAGCAGTGTAATGTTTCTATCAAAACTACTATCACTTTCGACAATTGTACCAGACTGGCATGGATGAGTACTTGGATTTTTCCTTCATACCTGTTGAAGTGGTCCTCGTAAGAGTACTGTCATTTCATGCTCTGAAGTTTTCACATTCCTTTTTCCCACCCTTCAGAGTCTTCCTGCTCACCAGCCTTAGAATTGAAGTCTTCTGAGACTCTATTCTTGCTGCCAGACTCTTCTCCATTTCCAGTTCTTTGCATTTTTGAAATTTTTCAACATCCATAGCAGTCTTTACTTGAAGTAAGACTCCCCAATTCCTTCTATACTGTAACACACTGTTCAGGACAGATACGAAAGTGCTAAGACACCAACCTCACCCTGAACTACCTTGGGATTCCAGCCCTCCAATGTGGGCATGTGCTGCTTCTGTGACTCAAAGTCCTCATGGCCTACATGGCCAACTCTGTCATCTTGATTTTTGTGGTCACTTAGGGAGATGATGCCCATATGAGAAGGTGAGAAAGCAGGGCCAATGGTACAGGAATACGTACCCTGGATTCCTTGCAAATGGAATTTTGGTATTAATTGTTCATGTATTGGAGTATGAAAGTAGAGAAGCATTGTTGCAGCTGTACAAGACATTAGTTAGACTACGTCTGGAGTATAGTGTCCAGTTTTGTCCCCTTACTTGAGGAAGGATATCATTTCATTAGAGGTAATTTGGAGAAGGTTCACTAGAATAATTCCAGAGATGAAAAGTTTGTCTTATGAGGGGAGATTGAGCTGTTTAGGCCTATACTCACAAGAGTTTAGAAGAGTGAGAGGAGATCTAATTGAGATATAAATGATACTAAAGGAGATTGACAAAGTAGATGTAGAGACGATGTTCCCCTTGTGGGGTAATGAGAAGTCATAGTTGTAGGCTCAGAGGTGGCAGAGATGAGGAGGAATTATTTCTTTCCAAGGGTTGTGAATCTGTGGAATTCACTTCCAGAGAGTGTGGTGGATGCTGGGACACTAAGTAAATTTGAGGAGATTGACAGATTTTTTCATTAATAAACAGTTACGGGAAGTTTGAAGGAAGTGGAGTTGAGGCTGAGATGAGGTCAGCTATGAGTGTATTGAATGGTGGAACAGGACTGAGGAGTTGAATTGCTCATCCCTGCTCTTAGCTCTTATGTTCTTACGACTATGAATACAAAATAGAAGCTGCTCTTCCTATCACAGATCATTTCTCTCTCTCATTTGTTACCAGCAACAAATATGGGACAAAACAACTTGTGATTGGAGGAGAAGTTCCTTGCCATTCGGTCATATTCATTTGCCTGTATTTTGAACAGTGAGTTCGTAGGTCACATGAAGAGACATGTTGAGCCACATTCTGGTCACTGGGCTATATGTTGTACCTGTCCAGTTTAAATTAGATCATAGGAAGTCCAGAGGTCATAACACAGATGTACCATTTAAAATCCATGCTCAGGATTCTAAATGCATATAATAATGAATCATGACATGGGAGCTGGCCCAAGTGGTGATGCTGAATGAACTGAAACAATGTACCTTGGAGAAGGTCACTTTTGTACAGAGTGTCTCTTATTCATTCCAGGAGGTTCAGGTACTGTTAGGATTTTATTCTTATTGGGATACATCATATTGATTGTTTTTTTAGTTTGTTTGGTACAATGCTTGACCCTAAACCAACAGAAACCAATAGTTACATTTAGTGCGAAATATACTGAAAATTTCAATGACCCAATACCTCTGCCTTCATCATTCAAAAAGTAATAGGTTCAGGCAAGTGTGTTAGTTAGCAGTTATACCTCCTCAGTCAAAACCATCAAGAATTCATCTCTCCCTTTTTGTTATATGCATGATTTGCTTTTTGGATGATTTTTTAAAATTTGCCATTGTTAAACAAAAACATTTTAAACACATGGAAACGAGCAAATGTTGGTGAAAATATCCCAGTTCTTAATTATTGTATTTATTAAATCGATTTATATTTCACTTATTAGAACAACTGATTTCTGACGAAGCATCCAAACTTAAAGAAAACAAACTTGTTTATCCCCTTGTTCAATCCCTTCCCAATACAGCCATCCATAGTGAGAACAATCTTCACTCTATTATGTGGGAGGAAAACTGAGTTTTAAAAGCAGTAAAGGAATTACTTAATTTGAGAGGGTATAATGAAAGAAATAAATAATTCATAATGAAAATGGGATCCAGTGTTCATAGATCAAACATTGTTGATTTAATGATTTTAATTATCTAAAATATCATGATGACATAGGAAATAAGATTAACTTCACAGCACAATCAGTGCAAGTCCAACAATCATGTTCTATTAACAATGAATTTTCAGCCCTGGTTAATTACACAGAATCTGAACAGAATCACAATTTTGGGATGGAAGTAGAATTTTAAATTGGTGTTGACTATCTTCATAAATATTCAACCTTTTTACTTAAAGATCCAAGTTCTTTAATACCTATTATGAAACCTAATGGTTGAATATAACAAAAGAATTAAAACTCTATCACACTTTCAGGATGTATTACAGTCACTACATTTTGAAGAGTAATCAATGTTATTGCACAGGCAAACACGATTGCCAATTTGAATAAAGCAAGGTCACATGTGCAGCAAATGAGAGGATTAATTAAATGCAAGAGCATCAACAACTGAGCAAAGCATTAGATCCCAGTGGTTGCTGTAAATATACAGTATTTTGTTATAGCTTTATGAAGAAATTCCCTGGTTCTATATGCAAAGTGGAATTATTGTTTTATTTACCAAGACAGTTACTGGTGGTCACCTAGAACAATGTATTCACATTTAACATATTATGGATGAAATCAATTGCGATGCTTTACAATGCTGTAATTCATTGGTCTGCTTTTCCAATGTCCTGACATTTATTATTCCAGCATGGATGGGAGTTTTACATGGGGACCTCGCAGAATCCCTGTTGTAGCAGACACAGAAGGATTTGCTGAGAAATTGAAGATTCCATTGCAGAATTCCTCTAGTCTTGGAACCCTCTGAAAGTATCCATTGCAAATCAGAGAATTTGGAGGGTTCCAATGAAATTATGAAAATAGTTACTGAGGAAAAGTTAAATTATTAAATACATAGTCTAATTCCTTGGTAACTGTTTAAGTGACACCATACTCACCTCAGGCACTCGCCAAATATACATCCTGCAGACCACATACAGTCCACAGATCCTGACCTGACAGACCTGGGACCCAGTCCTCTTCATCCGCTCTGGACCCACACACCCCTTTCCACTGCTCTATACCTGATGTTCCTTCAACACCACTGGACCTGACCATCCTATTCCCCAGTTCTGCACCCATCCTCCCAGCAAGAGCCTGACACCTCCCCCTACCCCACTTCCTCTACCCTACAGTTGAACACCTTCACACTCAAGAACCTGACCCCGTTCCTCCATTCCAGACCCAATGGAACTGACCCACCTTCACCATCTGGCATCTAACCTCCCTGCTGGTAACCTACTCCCTACACATTGGTGTCCTACCTTTCACTGCAACATCACTCTTGCCTGATGTACCTACCATTTGACAGCAACAATCAAAATGGCCGTTGGAACCTACAAATTTCAGCAGCCGGCAGCTGGCTGCTATGGAAAGGGGTATGGTTCGTTTGCCTCTGAGAATTCTGCAATTACAAAAAAAAACTGTCAGAATGGAAGTACAGCTCCACATTTCTGAGGACATTCAGATCGGAATTTCCACTCATTAATGAGGTTCTCCCTCCGTTCATAAAAAGAAAAGATATTATCACTCCTCAGGAAAATTCAGCCCAGTCTTTGATGACGTTTATAAATAAGTGATTTTACACTGTGTTCTTCTAAAGCAGGGCAAGGTAATAGGGTACTCAATTATATTCCTATATATTTCAGGGCATTTTGCTCTGTGTTCCATACTCTGACACCTTTTGATGATTTATCTTCCTTTGAGTATTTTATCTTGAACCAAAGTAAGTAGTGATTTTCTCCTTCCTGTTCTTGCATTCTATTCCAACTTAAAAGGAAACAAAAAGATGCATTTCGTCAGTCCCTTATTGGCAAGTGAAGCAAGGAAGACATGAGTAAACTTATTTTATGCATTGACTGGGTAGGATCCAAAATGCTTTGCCTGAGAATATGTTTCAAGCAGATTTAATCAAGGGTTTCTGTAGAGATTTGGGTCAATATCTCATGAGAGAAAAAAAAGCATTGCTACAGGGAAAAAGGAGGAGGCGTGGCTGAATTATTCTGGTAAAGAACAGGCACAGACTAAACAAGTTGAATGTGTTCTTCTGTGCTGTAATCATTCTGTAACTTACTAACATCCAACATCTATCAAACATTTCATGTATTTTGTACACAATCAACTGTTTTGAAATGTATCAAGTAATATTGTGCAGGAAAACAGAGAAGCTATTAAGCATGTAGCAGGATCTCACAAACAGTAAAGAAATATGACCTTCTGCATTTGTAAGAATTCTGAACAGGTATAGGAACAATATAGAGAATGGACTACATTAAATAACAACTGAAGTAACACTAAAAATTGAAGTTAGTTTAATTTTATGCTCTGTTAAATCTTTCTAGGAATAATTTAAATGTATGAATGAGGTAAATACTTGAACCAATTGACGGTTGATTAGAGATAAAGACTGAAGCAGCACATAAAAGGCTGAACAAGTAAATTGAGTAACAAGTTAATGTAGGATGTCAGCACATAAAGCACCATAAACATGCTGGCAGGCAAATAATGCATTTGTAAGCAAAAGCAAAGTTAAATAAAGTATTTGAGACAGAGGTCAGAGAAATACAGAGCGGGAATGCACTCTGGCATTTACTCAGCACAAAACATTTCTCTGGACTATTTTAATACTGTTATTATACAATTAACCACTCCTGCTAAAGTCATGATTGCCTTTTTAATTAGAAATTATTGACAACAAGGCAAATAGTCACTGTCTTCATAATTCCTCACGGAAAGTAATTCTTTTATTAGTGATGTCAATACAAATTTCTGTTTACAGATGTTTTCATGTTTTACATGGATTTGAGCAACAAACAGTAAAAAAAAATCATCTGCCAAGTTGAAATTGTTGCTGGTAATAATTATCACTGAACTGAATAAACATGTGAAAACTGAAAAATGCTTTCCAATGGATTCCCTTTTCTATCAAACTCATCTCTTCCATAGACCCAAGCGCATCCCAGTTTGCCACAAATTTTACTCAACCCTATGTTATCTTACAAAGATTTATTGCAAAGTGTCTCCATTTCCCTAGGGATAAATTCAGCTAAAATCCAAAATATCAAGCTTACATTTTGACCCAAACATACTTGGCGAAATATGCTCAAGAATTCACTTAAAAAGCACCATGCTCCACACATCTACCAGAAGCTCCCACCTCCTTAGGGGTTTTAAACAATGTTATCAGATGAATTGCTCAATGTACACCCCATCCATTTCATGGTCCATGAAAGTTGATAGGCAACTGAACCAATACTGTCTGAAAACAACATTTTCATGTACAAATTTAAAATCTCTGCCCATCTATGTTCTTTCTTCCAAAACTTGAACTGAAACCACTGGAAATATGAAAGCAATACATTGTATGCGCTATCCTTCGTTTTGTAATCTCCAATATATCATACTAGAGAGAAAATCACTTGAGAAAAATAATTTTGAGGCCGCATGATTTGAAAATTATTCTAATTTGGCTTTGCTTTTCCATATAACATAGACAGCAAATCAAGCTCAACTGGTGATGATTGACTTATACAAAGCATGATAAATACGTTAACACAGTGTGGAGCTGGAGGAACACAGCAGGCCAGGCAGCATCAGAGGAGCAGGAAAGTTGACATTTTGAGTCGGGACCCTTCTTCAGATTTTCTTCAGGTTTTCAGGGCCTAAACTCTCCAATGTCCTAGTCCCCTACCCCACACACCAGGCCTTTTTATTATGTAACCTGCCATTACACACAACCAATTGTTAGTCACTAACAGTCCCCATTAACAGTTATTCACCATCCTAGCCAGATCATTATCAACTCCTTTGTCTCTCCAACTGCGCTTCTCTCTCTTTAGATTCTATCCCCACTTATCATTTACTCCTTACTCCCTCCCCCTTCCTATCTTTTGCAAATAAACCAACGTTTCCTAGCTAACATTAGTTCTGAGGAAGGGTCACCGGACCCGAAACATTAACTCTGATCTTTTCTTCACAGATGCTGCCAGACCTGCTGAGCTTCTCCAGCAACTTGTGTTTTTGAACAAGTAGCATGCCTTGAAGAGAACTAGATGACATTTTGACGTGACATTTTGTATAAAGATACTCACCTCACTTTCAATCAGGCTCACAGTACAATGGAGTCAGTGTACAGTATCCAATTAGTTATGTATATGTAATGTAAAGTAACACCAGTAAGCACAGACCCCAAAGTCAGCTGTGATTCCACATGGCCCAACCACATAATTCCAGTCTTCGCTATCCAAGAAAATCTCTAGTTTCTGAATATCTGAGTCAACGTATCTATGTGCATCCTTGTGCATGTTATCAGAAAGTTCTTCACATCCTTTAAAGGGAAAAAGGGAGCTGTTATGTTTTTGTATAGATTCCAGACCAATCAGGCAGTGTATCTTCAAGACAGCTGCATGACATTCTGTTGTAAAAGGTGCTTGCTACACTGTCTTTGTGCAATGAGTCAGAATAGTGTCTAGTTAGTCAGCTAAGTGTATGTAATGTACAGTAGAATCAAATGCACAGAATCCAGACTATGGCATCAGTTTTCCCATTTTAAATGAAAGCATTTTGTTGAGAGAGATTCATGGCATCCACGATGGTGCAGAATAATTTTACTTATCAAACTTCTGCCCTTCTCCTCCTTGAATCATGGAACTGGGCTCTCGGACACCTTTCCAAGAATTGCACATCCAGAGAGGTCCCCATTGCCAGGACATCTGGCAGACACAACACTGCTGCGCACAAATTCAGATGCTGTGGGCCAGGAGGTGCTCCTCATATTATGGTGCTAAACGGCTATTACTGAACACCTGGCATAGAGGAAGGGAAGACACACTCCCTGCTATACAGAAGGAACCTGGAGATATCAGTGGATGGGGCATGCTATCATTTTCCCAGCTGACTGCCAGAGGAAGCCTCACCACCAGACCAAGCCAACTTGCAGCCAAACAAACAGTAGCTTGGGTCAGTGCTGTAACCCAGGGAACGTGCCCCAGGGATTTCCAGTCCTGCAGGAAGAAGATCAACGAACTCGTGTATTCTGTAAGGATAAGCGACAGCATCTTCTCTTTGTTACCACACACAGATACTCTGCTCCTGCACACAGCTTTCACCAAGGCTTGTGGGAAACAACTCTGTATTGCGTGCATCAAATCTAATCAACAATCATTACCAGCCTGTAACAGACCTGTCCTGTGTGCTTCCTACTCACTCACTGGGCACACCTCACTATTTCTACTCATACATAAGTAGGACAGGTTATGTGTGGATACTTGAAAGAAGGATCACTGAAAGATATCAAGCACATAATTTTATAGATTACAAGACATTTATTCAGCAACATAAAAGGTCAAGGGCTGCACAAGTTACCATGTCTACACATCCTTTGCACTAAGCGAAAGCTGCTTTCCATATTACCAACAAAAAGTTTAACAATTAAAGTCCTAAACTAGTGCATACCTCCAACAAGTGGGCTTCAGTTAAGTTAGTTCCGACCTCTCAGGTTCTATGATGCTCTGTCATGCTTTCATGGACAGCCCTCGCGTTCAATGTCTTGATCTTCAGGCTCACCTTCATCTTCAAAAGTTTATTCTCATTCCCCCATTTCGTCTGTGCCCAGGACATCCCTTGTTTGTTGGCTCCAGTTGTGAAGAGCACAGCTTCCACAATAGTGTGGCATCGTTCTCTAGTCCCACCCCACCATGTACAATTATCCCCCATCACTGTCTCCACTCCCCAAGTAACCCAGTACAATAAAGCCTATCCTTGGCCTTGAGCTGAACATTATTGCCCAACACCCCAAAACTGACAATGGCCCAACCCCTGAATGACTTGGCAGGACTGCCTGAATGATCACAGCCCAAACCGTGGACACCATGGTCTCCATAGCACCCTGACTGATCTATCTGTAATCCTTGGACTATTTGCACTTGACTTGCAGGACTGACCACGGCCCAATCCCTAGAATTTTTTTTTCCATTCATTTGTGGGATGTGGGCATCATTGGCTGGCCAGCATTTATTGCCCATCCCTAATTGCCCTTGAGAAGGTGGTGGTGAGCTGCCTTCTTGAACCACTGTCATCCACCTGCTGTGGATTGACCCACAATGCCATTAAGGAGGGCATTCCAGGATTTTGACACAGTGACAGTGAAGGAATGGCAATATAGTTCCAAGTCAGGATGGTGAGTGGCTTGGAGGGGAACTTGAAGGTGGTGGTGTTCCCATTATGTCTGCTGCCCTTGTCCTTCTAGGTGGAAGTTGTCATGGGTTTGGAAGGTCCCGACTGAGGATCTTTGGTGAATTTCTGCATCTTGTAGATAGTATACACTAATGCTACTGAGTGTCAGTGTGGAGGGAATGGATGATTGTGGATGTAGTGCCAATCAGCCAGGCTGCTTTGTTCTGGATGGTGCCAAACTTCGTGAGTGTTGATGGGACTGCACTCATCCAGGAAGTGGGAGCATTCCATCACACTCCTGACTTGTGCCTTGTAGATGATGGACAGCATTTGGGGAGTCAGGAGGCATGTTACTCACCACAGTATTCCTAGCTTCTGACCTGCTCTTGCAGCCACTGTGTTAATGTGGTGAGTCCAGTTGGGTTTCTGATCAATGATAACCCGCAGGATATTGATAGTAGGAGATTCAATGATGGTAACACTGTTGAATGCCAAGAGGCAGTGATTAGATTGTCTCTTATTCGTCATGGTCATAGCCTGGCATTTGTGTGGCGCAAATGTTACTTGCCACTTGTCAGCCCAAGCCTGGATATTATCCAGATCTTGTTGCATTTGAACATGGACTGCTTCAGTAACTGAGGAGTCGTGAATGATGCTGTACATTGCGCAATCTTCGGCAAACATCCCCACTTCTGACCTTATGATGGAGGGAAGGTCATTGATGAAGCAGCTGAAGATGGTTGGGCCTAGGACACTACCCTGAGGAACTCCTGCAGAGATGTCCTAGAGCTGAGATGATTGATTTCCCACAACCACAACTACCTTCCTACGTGTCACGTATGACTCCAATCACCGGAGCGTTTGCCCCTGATACCCATTGATTCCCGTTTTGCCAGGGCTCCTTGTTGCCACACTCAGTTGAATGCAGCCTTGATATCAAGGGCTGTCACTCTCACCCCACCTCTGGAATTCAGCTCTTTTGTCCATGTTTGAACCAAGGCTGTAACGAGATCAGGAGCTGAGTGGCCCTGGCAGAACCCAAACTGGGCGTCGCTGAGAAGGTGCTGCTTGATAGCACTATTGATGACACCTTCCATCATTTCTTGATGATCGAGAGTAGACTGATGGGCGGTAATTGGCCAGTTTAGATTTGTCCTGGTTTTTATGTGCAGGACATACTTGAGCAATTTTCCACATTGCTGAGTAGATACCAGTTATGTAACTGTATTGGAATAACTTAGCTAGGGGAGCAGCAAGTTCTGGAGCACAAGCCTTCAGCACTGTTGCTGGAATGTTTTCAGGGCCCATAGCCTTTGCAGTATCCAGTGCCTCCAACCATTTCTTGATATCACTTGGAGTGAATCAAATTGGCTGAAGACCGATATCTGGAATGCTGGGGACCACTGGAGGAGGCCAAGATGGATCATCCACTTGGCACTTCTGGCTGAAGATTACTGCAAAAGCTTCAGCCCTATTTTTTGCACTGATGTGATGGGCTCTTCCATCATTGAGGACTGGGATATTTGTGGAGCCTCCTCCTCCAGTGAGTTGTTTAATCATCTACCACCATTCACGACTGGATGTGGCAGGACTGCACAGCTCCGATCTAATCTGTTGGTTGTGGGATCACTTAGCTCTGTCTATCACTTGCTACTTATGCAGTTTGGCATGCAAGTAGTCCTGTTTGGTGACTTCACCAGGTTGACACATCATCTTCGGGTATGCCTGGTGCTGCACCTGGCATGTCCTCCTGCACTCTCCATTGAGCCAGGGTTGATCTCCTGGCTTGATGGTAATGGTTGAGTGGGGCATATGCCAGGCCACAAAGTTGCAGATTGTGCTGGAGTACAATTTACTGCTGTTGATGGCCCACAGTACCTCATGGATGCTCAGCCATAAGTTGTTAGACCTGTTCAAAGTTTCTCCCATTTAGCACGATGATAGTGCCACACAACACGACAGAGGTTATTCTTAATGTGAAGGCAGGACTTTGTTTCCACAAGGACTATGCAGTGGTCGCTCTTACCAAATACAGTCATGGACATATGGAACTGCAGCTGGTAGATTGGTAAGGATGAGGTCAAGTATGTTTTTCCCTCTTGTGGTTTCCCTCACCATCTGCCACAGACCCATCTAGCAGCAATGTCCTTTAGGACCCAACCAGCTCGATCAGTAGTACTGCTGCCAAGCTAATCTTGGTGGTGGACATTGAAATCCCCCACCCAGAGTACATTTTGTGCCCTTGCCATCCTTGGTGCTTCCTCCAAGTGTTGTTCAACATGGAGGAGGGAGGACGGTATGTAGTAATCAGCAGGACGTTTCCTTGCCCATGTTTAACCTGAAGCTATGAGATTTCATGGGATCTGGAATCAATGTTGAGGACTTCCAGAGCAACACCCTCCTGACTGTATACCACTGTGCGCCACCTCTGCTGGGGTCTGTCCTGCCAGTGAAATAGGACATATCCAGGGATGGTGATGGTGGTATCTGGGACGTAATCATACTCGTGGAATCATCCCTTACAGACAATGTCAGGCTGTTGCTTGACTAGTCTGTGAGACAGCTCTCCCAATTTTGGTACGAGTGAGGAGGACTTGCCAGGGTCAACAGGGCTGTTTCTGCCATTGTCTTTTCCAGTGCCTAGGTCAATGCCAGCTGATCTGTCTGGTTTCATTTCTTTGAGATTTTGTAGTGATTGGTACAACTAAATGGCTTGCTAGGCCATTTCAGATGGCAATTGAGAGTCAACCACATTGCAATGGGTTTGGAGTCACATGTAGGCCAGACCAGGTGAGGATGGCAGATTTCCTTCCGTAAAGGACAGAGTGCAAGGACACAAATCCATTGGCTCTTGTAGGACTAAGTCCATGGCTCACTATGGACAACACTTGCAGGGAAACCGGATGAGCTCCTTGGCTGACTGCAGAGGTAACTCTAATTGACTGTATTCCTGTTTCACCCCACTGAGGATTACTGCTCTTTGCTGAGCAAATCAACTGAAAATTGATCCAACAATCGATTGCATTTACAAATGGACTGCTCAGCCCTGAAAGAGAGTCAGCTGACATGCTGGCAAGAATCATGACATGGACAGTATATTATCCTGATTAGTAGGTTCACTAACAAGGCTGATAGACCTTTAATCATTTATTTAAACTGGAAGATTATGGATTTTTAATTCTGCCAATATCGCATATGCTGGCAGTCAGCTCAAAGGTGGATGACTAGGAGGTGAATGAGCCACCTGACATTCTTTACAAGCTTTCTCCATCGAAAACACACACAGCAGAGGGCCATTCCATCTAAACAATGGTACATTCTGTTGCTAGGAACAATACACCCTGATGCTATTATGTATTATCCAGATGTTTTCTCTCTCTCTAGTCCACTGTCAAATGTGTCCAGAACTAAGGTTGGGAGGAGGTGTGTTATTACAGACTTAATGTTTTGAAAATGCGAAACAATATTTAGACTTCTTTTGTTAATATTTGAACTATTTTAATTTTAGAGGTATGAAAATCAGGTACAAGTCATTTCTGGCCATTTTGGGCCATTAAATTGTTTCTCAACCTTGTTCATTCATGCACCGTCCCCACTGTGTTCCATTTTGCTCCTGTATCTTCCTGCAATCTGCCCAACATGTCCTGAATGCCTGTATTTACATATGTCAGTGTGAGCCAGTGGTGTAGCAGCTGCAACTTTTCTGGATTGGCAGTGTTTATGAACCCTGGATAAATTAGTTTCAGACACAAGACGCAGAGCAGCTGCCAGGATAAACTGATCAAAAGCAAACGTCAGGCGTTTGCAAATCTGGAGAGTTAAACACTGTGTGTTTTTCAATTGGTTTGGGAGGAATTTCTGATTACAAATACATTGACTTGATTCTGATAGAGTCAGTTCATCAGCATATCTTCCACTTTCTTATGCACAGCGAAGGCTCTCCGCAGCTGCTGGAGCATTACATATGAGCCTACCATTGTATGTCATTACCATGAATAAGGCAGAACAGAGGATGGAGAAAAAGAGTCAGGTAGTATTGATGGGTGACCAGGTATTAATTTCCATTGAAGATACAAACAGCAGAGGTCAATGAGAATGTACATTAGGAGTTGTATATCAGTGAAGTAGTCGGGCAGCACTGTGACTTTTGACAAGAGGTCCTCAAGTCAACTTCATCTACCTATATTTTGATCTTCATGGTTAAAAAACTGATTATGGTACTCAGCTTCAAAAGACATGATCTACTTGAAGCCAGCAGAGGCAGTTTCTATAGTGTCAGGTCCAATTCAAGCAGACTCTTGTTTGGTCACTGACATGATTTTCAGGAGTATGTCTTTGTTTTACAGCAAGACTGCAGTGCAGGATGGAATACAGTTGTGTGGTTTTGCAGGCTCCTGTAAAGATCCAAACTGCATTCTGTGGAACCCTCAAATTTTTTTTGAATGCCCTCAAAGAGCAAGAAGAGCTTCAATTCCTTCAACAACTAAACTGCACGTTAGAGCAAGGAAAATATCCTCAAATTAAGTAAATGAGCAGACCTTGCATGGTTGGGCAAGAACAACAGGTTCAAATACATGAACAGATATGGTCAAGGCTTATGACCACCAGCCCTGTGATAACATTGAAGTGGGATTACATTTTCAGCCCACATAACTAAAGATAAACTTCATAACACAAAGAGCCCCCTCTATCCACCTTCCCAACACAGTGGAATAAAATCAGAATAATATAGGAAGTTCTGGTGTTAAAAGGATATCAATTTCATTGAACTTCAAACATTTTTTTGCAACAGTCAGGCAATGGTTTTAACATCCCATTTAACAGTGGATGACTGGTTTGTCACGGTTAGACTGCATCTCCTTCATTTCAACTATTCATGCATGAACTGTGACAGAAATTATAACTCCCACTCTCAAGCGGCACATTTTAACACTTTGAAATGTGACCGCGGTGATTAAGAAGAATTCTTCTACAAATAAATGTTGTTTTCCTACGGGCTGAGACTTTGGGTTTCCACAGGCTATCATCTACAGTTAGCGTATTCATAACACAGACAGATGGAGATCTGCAACATCACATCTTTGCCTGGTCTGAGTGCATGCCCCAATTTCTGAAATCAATTTCTGTTACCTCCATCTCATTTGCATTGATTAATTTTCACTTGTGCTGTAGGTGAATCCAGGGTTATTATAACAATCCTGTAAGCAGAGAAGTGTTTAAAGAACAAGAATTTAGCTTTATTATGTGCAGTATTTGTGCTGTTGTCAACAATCTTTTCATCTGATTATACTATTTGTCTGGATATTTGCCATTCCCATAGTGCCCCATCATTTCATATAGTGAACAATGTTATATTGGAAAATCCCTTCTCTTTTTGCTTCTTAAGGCAAGAAATAAGTGTTTTAGAAGAATTTCAACTGGTGGGGATGCACCAGAGGTGAATCTCACTGATTTGTCAGTGTAAGGATTGTGTCTTCTTATGTTTATGTCTTTAAAAACTGTGAGCTGTAATGAAAAAAAAGTCTGTTTTTAAAAACAAGAATTTACAAGAGTGGCTTCGTAATTTCATAACAAGGATCTCAATACTATTGTGAACTCTATCTCTGTAGCTACAGGTTCCTGGACTGTGTAGAGGATCAGGAGCCAAGAAGTCACCTTAACTCCCCACTTAGGTTCAGGGATGGGGGCAATAAAGACTTAATTAATCCTAGTCAGTGACACCGATCCCATGAACAAAATTTTTAAAGTGAAACTTGAAATAACTCCAGATAGGCCAATATCTCATCACCAAGTCACCCTTTATTTACATGTAGAGAGTCCTTGACAGCAATGCAGCTCCCTCAGAGCCAGCTCTCAGAGTGAGCAGAACCTCTGACACTCCTGTTTATATTTATCAGCCAATGTTCCCTGATTGGACAAGACTAACAGCCCCAATCAGGGGTATCATATTCTATGAGGTCATGTTACAATCACTACAAACTGGTTCTGAATTAACTGAGCAGGTTGGAACTGTCAAAGGGACACAGACACAAAGTGTGAAAGACACAAAAGAGTGTGCTATTGTTCTCCCCAGCTTAAGCTGCCTGTTTTCTGCAGTAAAACAGTTCAGTTCAAACCTGTAAAAAGCCAGTTACCATTCCTACAGCTTTTGAATTGATAATTAGAGACATTTTTCAAGTGAATCAGTTGCTTTGTACTTCTCTCAAACCAATGGAAGGTTCCAGAGAAAGATAACTGAACACCAAGTATCTGGCTATCCAAAGAATGATAATTTTCTTTTACTCATTTATGGGATATGGGTGTTGCTGGCTGGCTGACACTTATTGCCCATCCCTAATTGCCCTTGGGAATGTAGCAGTGAGCTGCCTTCTTGAATCACTGCAGTCCACCTGCTGTGGAATGATTCACAATGCCATTAGGGAGTGAATTCCAGGATTTTGACAGTGACGGTGAATGAAGGGCGATATATTTCAAAGTCAGGATGGTGAGTGGCTTGGAGGGAAACTTGCAGGTGGCAGTGTTCCCATGTAATTGCTGCCCTTATCCTTCTAGATGGAAGTGGTCATCAGCCTGGAAGGTGCTATCTAAGGATCTTTGGTGAATTTCTGCAGTGTATTTTGGAGATAGTACACACTGCAGCTACTGACCGGCAGTGGTGGAGGGAGTAGATGTAGTGCCAATAAAATGGGCTGCTTTGTACTGGATGATGTCAAGCTTGAGTGTTGTCAGAGCTGCATCTAACCAGGCACCCAAACTCAAAATCATAACCAGGAAACAAAGACCACTGGTCTGACTTTCTGACTACCTCCACAAATAGTGTGAGAGTGAGAGTGTTTATGAAGGGCATTAGAGGTTTAGTTAACAGCATTAAAGACCAACAGTTTGTATCTGTTTACTTGTAGATATAGTCTTCTTACGTATAATGCTTGTTTAATACAGAAACCCGGTCTGTGATTTCTGTCAGTCTTGGACTGAGAGTCAGATAAATTGGGATAATGTGAATAACTTTTAAAAAGGCTTTAATATTTGGTAGAACTCCAGGAATAGAGGGGCTTAATTTATGGTGTGTTACCTCAATGAGTCATATCATCAGGAAGACCACCAACAGTTAGAAGTGCCTCTATCTGTCTTTGATTGAGAATCACAACCTGTCAAATCTTTATTTTCTAATTAAAAATATCTTGAATTATGCTATTTGCTGCAAAGTGACCTACAAGTCAGCTTCACTTCATCCATCACTTTGATTGACTGGGACTACCATAGTGTTATTGGTTTGGATGGTGAAGAATTTGTCAAGTGCGTTCCAAAACATTTTCTTTATCAATATTTGAACGTTCCTACTACAGAAGGAGCAAAACTAAACCTTCTTTTGGGCAATAAGGCAGGGCAGGTGACTGAAGTAAAAGTGGGGGAACATTTTGGGTCTAGTGATCATAATTCTATTAGTTTCAAAATGGTTATGAAAAAGGATAAGCCTCCCATAAAAGTTGAAGCTTTTAACTGGAGTAAGGAAAAATTTAATGTTATGAGACAAGAGCTTTCAAAAGTTGATTGAAGTAGACTATTCACAGGTAAAAGGATATCTGATAAGTGGGAGGCACTAGTTCAGGGGCATTTTGTTCCTGTTAGAGTGAAGGGTAAGGCTGGTAAGATTAAGGAATGATGGATTAATAATGATATTGAGGTTCTAGTCAAGAATCAAAGAGAACCTTATTTTAGATATAGACAACTTGGTTCAATTGAATCTCTTAATCAATGTAAAGAGTGTAGGGGCATTCTTAAGAGAGAAATCAGGAAGGCAAAGAGTAGATATGAGATAGCATTGGCAGATAAGGTTAAGAATAATCCAGAGAGATTCTAAATACATTAAAAGCAAGGCTAAATAGGGAGAGTGTAGGGCTTCTTAAAGATCAAGTGGTCATCTTTGTGTGGAAATCCAGGAAATGGGAGAAATACTAAATAAATATTTCACATCTATTTTTACTGTGGAGAAAGAAATGGAGTCTCCAGAGTGCAGAGAAATAAACTTTGATGTTATACAAACAGTTCACATTACAGAAGAGGATGTTTGGGAGGTCTTAGAGAATGTAAAGGTGGATAAACATCTGGAACCTGATCTAATGTATCCCAGAACAATGTGGGAAGTAAGGGAGGAAATTATGAGACCCCTTGTAGAAATAATTGCATCATCTATAGCTACAGGTGAGGTGCCTGCTGACTGGAGGGTGGCTAACGTTGTACCTTTGTTTAAGAAAGGTTGTAAGGAGAATCTATTGACCTGTGAGTCTGACTTCGGTTGTGGGTAAATTGTTGGAGGTGACTATAAAAGACAGGATTTATGGACATTCAGAAAGGCAAAAATTGATTAGGGATAGTCATCATGGTTTTGTGCAAGGAAAACCGTGTCTCACAAACTTGATTGAATTTTTTTTTAGAGGAACTTCCCAAAAGATTGATGATGGCAGAGCAGTAGATGTTGTTTATTTGGTTTTTAGTAAAGCCTTTGACAAGATTCCCCATGGTAGACTAATTAGTACAGTTAGGCCACATGGGATTCAGGGTGACCTTGCCAATTGGATACATAATTGGTTTAATGGCAGGAGACAGAGAATAATGGTGGAGGCATGCTTTTTGGACTGGAGGTCTGTGACCTGTGGTGTTCCTGTGGATTGGTTCTGGATCTTCTTTTGTTTGTCATTTATATAGATGACTTGGATGAGAATATAGAAGGCATGGTTAGTAGGTTTGTAGATGACACCAAAATTGGTGGCATTGTAGACAGTGAAGAAGGTTTTCTAAGATTTCAGAGGGATCTTGATCAAATGGGTCAATGGGCTGAAAAATGGCAGATGGAGTTCAGTCTGGATAAATGCGAGGTATTGCATTTTGGTACAACAAACATGGGTAGGGCTTATACAATTAATGGTAGGGCCTTGGGTAGTGTTGTAGAACAGAGGGTGCTAGGGGTGCAGGTACGTAACTCTTTAAAGTTTGCATCACACATAGACAGGATGGCTATTTGAGTATAGGAGTTAGGAAGTCATGTTGAGGTTGTACAGGACATTGGTGAGGCCTCTTCTGGAATACTCTGTCCAATTCTGGTCGCCTAGTTATAGGAGAGATGTTATCAGGCTGGAGAGGGTTCCGAAGAGATTTACCAGGATGTTGCCAGGTATCGAAGGTTTGAGTTGTAAAGAAAGGCTGGATAGGCTGAGACTTGTTCACTGGAGCATAGGAGATTGAGAGGCAACCTGAAAGAAGTTTATAAAATAATGGGAGATATAGATAGAGTTACTTGTAGTTTTCTTTTCCTTAGGATGGGGGATTTCAAGACTAGGGGGCACATTTTTAAAGTGAGAGGAGAGGGATCTAAAAAAGACATGAGGCAAATTTTTTATACAGAGAGTGGTTCATGTGTGGAATGAACTTCCTGAGAAAGTGGTGGATGCGGGTACATTTAAAAGACATTTAGATTTTACATGAACATGAAAGGTTTGGAGGAATATGGGCCAGGATCAGGCACGGAGTAATTTAGTTTGGGATTATGTTCGGCAATGGACTGGTTGGATTAAACGGTCTGTTTCCGTGCTGTATGACTCTATGACAGTGACAATAAATTGCATTTATACAGTGCCTTTAATCTGATAAAAACTTCCATGGTGCTTCACAAAAGCATTATCAAATAAACAAATAGAAAATGTTAGGATAGGTGACGAAAATTTTGTTAAAACTTAGAGGTTTGGTGGAAGGTTTTAAAGAAAGAAGTAAAGGCGTAAAGTATTTTGGAGAGGGATTTCCAGAGCATCAGACTTCAGCAGATGAAGATACAGCCAACAACAGTCAAGCGATAAAATTAGAGTCGTGCAACAGGCCAGAGATTATAGATAGAAAGGGGTGAGTTCATGGAATGCTTTGATAACAAGGATGAGAATTTTAAAATCAAGTGTTAAACTTGTTCTTACACCCATATATTTCCCACTCTTTAAGCCAATGTTAAAACATCAGTATGGAAAGATAACATTCCATCAATATGCAGATTATCTGTAACTATTAGCACGTAATCCTAATTAATGATTTCAATAAAAACCAAAAGAACTGTGGATGCTGTAAATCAGGAACAGAAACAGAAGTTGCTGGAAAAGCTCGACGGATCTGGCAGCATCTGTGAAGAAAAATCAGATTAACAGCCATTTGCCCTAATAACCAGATCATTATCAACTGCTTTGTCCAACTGTTCTTCTCTCTCTTAGGGCTCTATCTCCACCTATTGTTTACTCCTTATCCCCTCCCCTCACCATATCTTCTGCATATAAACGGACATTTTCCGAGCTACCATCAGATCTGAGGAAGAGCCACCAGACCCGAAACTTTAACTCTGAATTCTCTTCACAGATGCTGCCAGACCTGCTGAGCTTTTCCAGTATCTTTTGTTAATAGTTTCAATACAGGTGCTTATTTTGACAAAGAGATTTTAAAGTAATCCAACATCTTTTTTTCCCAGCTCAAAACATAAGCATATCACCTAGTTACAACTCATTACAGTCAAGGTTGCTCACTTTGCCAAGACACGATTTTAAAGGGATGTGAAAAGAATAATAAATGTACAAGCTTTAGGTAATACCAAGACGCAAGGGAAACAGAATGATCTGATGAAGCTAACAAGTCAATGATATGTTCTGGAATACTGGTTTTACTGAAGCCTTGCAAGTCATCACCTCTTAATACCATATTAGATCAATTACTTTGTAAAAGAATTTGCTCAGTAAATAAAGTTGACATTTTAAACCTTTAAAGGAAAATACAGCTTGTTAGAAATCTGCTAGAAAATACACTAGAAAAAAAGTTAACTAGCCTTTGGGGACAAGACCTTTATCATGCATTATTCATTTTCATATACTTTGTGATGTCTTGCAAACATGAAGGAGGTATGGGGAATTGATAAGTTTCACAGCTCAACTTAAGCTTTCAATTTTTTCTAAACCTCAATTTTTCAAATGTTTCTGTACCGATATTTAAAATTGGGAAATTACTGTAGCAAAAAGCATTTCTGGCAATATAAAAGCAGTGGAGCACAACAAGGTTGCAGGGGTAGTTCTCAATGTGTGTACTGTTAGTCTTACAGATGCACTAGTACTGTAGCCTAACATTTCCCAAAAAAAAAAGATAATTATAAGAAAAGTTCATTCTTAACTCAATTTTGATAAACCCCAATTGAAAGTGAGGACTTATGCAACTTTTGGAAAAGGAAAGGAGAGATTAGAATGTTTTAGTTTTCATGGCTGACGTTACGAATAGTTTGATGTTGGAAAAAACATTTATCCTTACCAGACCACTAGAAATATATAGAGTGCCCAGACCAGACTCTAATATTGGATAAATTGGCAACAACAGTTCAGCAGACACCACATTGTGGTGGATTGCAATGAGAAGCCAAATAAGGATCAGATCAGTTTATTGTTGCACGTGATTGGTGGCATGTTGATAACATTCTTTCAAGACAAGGTACAGTCATCATGGAAGAAACTGTGAGATATCACAATGTAATCAAAATTTTCAATACTGAAGAAGGGTCATCAGAATCAAAACATTAACTGTGTTTTCTCTCCATAGATGCTGTCAGACCTGCTGAGTTTCTCCAGCAACAGTTTCTGTTGTTGCATTCAATTTCTATTTCAGCCTAAAGAAGAAACCTCATTGTACATGAGACAAAGTTTAATTGACTTAAAGAATCAGGAGAAACGATTGACTCTTTCACGAGTGTTTTATACTGCCTCATGGAAACTTGCCAATAGGAATTTGAAAGGCAATTTCATACTGGCCTGCACTGTGGCAGGGAGCACAGGATCAGGTTTTATAGACTAGAGTAGATCTTACATTTCAAAAAGCCATCCAATATGCCGGATGGGCTGAACCATGCAAGCAAAACAGACTTTTATCTGCAAAGACCGAGAATGTCCTTGGTGCATGACCACTGACTCTGATTTCGTCCAGTCCATTAACTAGAACAGCACTAATGAGCTGGACGGACTTCAGTCACAGTGGGAAGGCATAACTTATTCTACCATTGCATTTTGCTCAACAATGTGGTCAGAAAAGCACACATCAACAATAGCCCTGCCCAGCCATTGATGCAGAATGTCAAGCATCATGATAGATCAGTTTCAGGCAGTTTGCCAAAGCAGATTCCAATAAGTAGTTTAGACACTTAAAGACAGACTACTGCAGTCTGTGGTGATTTAAGAAATAGGTTCATCTTCGTCCTTGGGGTACCAGATGGCTTCTTCTTCAGTCAGTGAAAGACCCATGAGGTGATGAGGATATTATGGTAAATGGCAAAAAAACAATTTGAATTTGGATGCAAGGAAAGACGTATTTATTCTTTTGGATGTTATCGCATGGGAGTAAAAACAAGATGTTCGCAACCAACCTACATTATATCCTACACGTGAGGCTTAGGAAGGACACAATTGAAAGGTCCCGTACTTCACCCCAGTGGAAAAAGAGATTATAGCAATTTTGGCATAATTCCTAATCATTTTAATGTTTTTTTTTAAAATGGGTGGACCTGATTTACGTGGGTTTAGACATTCTCAGCAGAGATCAAATACAACTCCTGTTGTGGCATTGCCAGAAAATGGTGCAGACCCTCTATATTTTATAGAACAGAAGCTGGAAATGACAGGAAAAGGGGTACTGGTCAGCCCCAAGAAAATATACCAAACAGCAGTCTTTTTTTTTCAGAACATAGCTACAGAGAAAAAATCCAGCACACAAGCAAATCTGAAACTTCGAACATTATTGTATTTTTTCTTCCAGGTGACGCAGTTCCTGAAAATAAGGAGAATCGGTCCTTTCTTCAAGAATATGGATGACAGCCGAAGCAATCTATTTATATTACTATTTACAGAAATTGTTAAGGAGATGCAGAAACAGCAACTGCAGTTGCAGTTAGAGAAAAAGTTCCTCCCAGGCTAGATAGCTGGATCACCACGGGTACTCAAGAAAGTAATGTTGTACTAAATCAATCATCAATAAAGCAAGCGAGGCTTCAGAAATTTCTCCAGCTAGCGTAATGTCCGCAGAAACTGAGATATCTCCAATTATAGTGATAGAAAGAGATCTTCAAACTATGCAATGAAATGATCACAGTGTTCAGACCCATTCAAGACTGTGGAAGCTTTAGTTAGGAATAATAAGGCACAAGCCAATTGAATGCCACAAATCTATGCATCATTTACATAGGACATCAACCTGGGCATCATATGTTTAGAAAAAAACCTCATATCTTAGCAAAGACCCTTCAAAAAGTAGTCAAATAACTTCAAGTAGCTAATAGGAGATTACCCAAAGAGAAAGTGATCCTTAAATCCAAAGTGGAGCTTCTTAATGTTCAATGGCCATGAATTGCTGATCTGCATCGATGGCAGTGATAGATTGTAATGGAGGCCCATCAATAAGCAATGGACACATTCGTAAATATGGTTTCAGAGTATGAACCAGAAGCTGCCATTCTGCTCCACTAAATGTGTCAGCCTTCAAAGGAAAGGATAGAGAGCACATCTCTCCTACATATTCTCTAAGAGAACGGAGAATGCTTTTGGAGTTTGGTCTCTCAAGTGCAATAGACTTGTTGTGGGGGATGGGGTTTGGAGGAACTGAAGTAAAAGTGATAAATTTTAATTAAATATTAATGGTAAAAAAAGGACTGAAATAGCGTGGGATGGGGGTAGTTAGATATAAAGAGAATTATACCTTTATTCTGGCTATAGTTACTGAGCATGTGCAACAAAAGCAATGTCAGTCATTTTAGATCACACTGAAATAGAGCCTGCATCTGTAGGCGTCCAGGTAAGATATCTACTCTTACTAAATACTGTATGTATTTATGTGAAATAAAGTTTGTTGCTATTCACTGACAAGAATGAGTCAATCTTATTGTGTTACAGATGATTAAAGGTATCGAAATCAGGCAAGTGCGTTTCTATTGAATCCCACCCTCTGCTCTTCCTACCAACACCTCTGCCCCTCCTCAAATCCCTTCCCCTAGCACTTATTCTGCCCAATAGGCAGAAAATATATTGGGCTTTCAATAGAAGAGAAAATGGGGGTCTCCAGCCAGCCAACCAGCTGCCAATGAAAGATTGTTAATCAAAAATATTTCCAATGTCAAGCAGCCCAATTCAGTTATGCTATACCTTGGTTTCAACCACACATTGTACAATGCATACCCACTAAGCACATGCAGAACTATACACAAGAATTGATCATTTCCAGTGATTTGTGTGAAATTTTACAAAACTGTACCTTGTCTTTATACAAAACTGATCATGCAGTTTTTAGATCAAACAGTATATAGATGGGTGAGAGAAACAAGGATGCAGCCAAGACTGCACAATCAGCAAATCAGCAGAATAAGGAGGGAGCGTCTTCCTGGCAGGAGAAGCACAATGTCTGATGGATGTACTGCTAGAAATAGGTAAACTACATCTTTTTAACATACTGATCGTAAATTAACTGGATTAAAATGAAGTATGTGGCCCATATATAAGAGATGGGAAATTGTGGGTTTTCCAGTGTTCAGTCTCAGACTATCTAAGGTTGATTCTCCCTGAATAAGCAATTGCAAACCTTACTTGAGTCACCAGGTAGTTTGTCAAGTTGTACCACAATACCATACCTCAACAACTGAAAGCAGTCCCAAACTTCTGTTGTTTTTGAGAGCACCACATGCTCGCAACTGAGTTAATCCCAGCGATGGTGGACATAGGCCCTTAAGTAGTGCTTAATTGACCTTTCCACCTTCAACTTAATTCCAGTGAAGACAGAAACACCACCATCCCCAATTTAAATGACCTCCTACCTCCGGAAGCACAAGATGTTGTCCCTCATCACATATTGACCTGTGCTAAGAAGGGACTATTTTGAGAGCAGTAGATAATATACTCCCTATAATGATCTTCCTGCTTTGTTGAACACTTGTAAATGTTTCAGTTAAACTCAGTTTCCTGGTGATTTGTAGATAAAATTTCACTGAATTTCCATTTCAATTTGTACAAAAATCAACAAAAAAGGTACCAAAAAGATGCAAAAAATATGAAAGTGAAAGAAATCCAGTCCGTTCGGATTTTTATGATTGGAGATTTTCTTTCACCAAATAAAAGACCACAGCGCAGTTCTACTTCATACAGACACGAAAATATCCGAGGAGCTGTTATAAGGAAAAAAATATTAAAATGTAGTTTTTACACATCTTGTGTAGAGCACTTGTTTCTGTGCTGTGTTAATGATTAAAAATCAATCAAAAGGGATCCTATTAATTTCCAGTCCCCACCTTGTGCATGTTTTATGTTTGTAGGATTAAGCTTCTTGCTTTGTTTCATGGTTATTTTCCTCCAACAGGAAACTAACTTTGTTAAGGAGAGTATAAATTTGAATTGCAAAAGGATTTGGATGATATCAGCAAATAGTTCTTCCACAAAGCAAGAACATTAAATTGTATATGATTGCCACTAAATAAATAACAACCCATCATCCTTTTGAACTATTCCGCCTTAGAGACTAAATGTATGAATCACAGGCTGATAATTCAAAGCTCCTCCATATACCATATGAAAAGATTGCATAAGTGAGAGGTACATCCATTACTATCTATGATTGTTTGGATCAAATTATGAATAATAATTCAACGCTATGTCAATCAAAATTCCTTTAAATGTGGCTCACAATGGGAATGTAGATTTTAACCTTTACACTAGCGAGCAAAGTGACGATGAATGAACAAACAGCATTTCTGAGAAAGCAGGTATTAAAGAGAAAGAACAGGAAATCCCTTTAAAAATCGGTCGATAATCTCAGAGCAAGGAAAATATTTGATATCACACAATCCAGGAGTTGGTTCTTCAAAATCTTATTTCACCTGCCAATCCTTATTATAATGCAATTGGTTCTCAGCACCAATATAAATTGATTCTGCACCAATATAAATGACTAGCTAAAACAACGACAAGGTAAACTCTTCCAAACAAAAACGTGTGATGTGAATGTATCTAAGAAATAGATATGCCAGAAGCAAAAAAATTGGAGGTTCCTGTCAGCTTAAGTATTTTCCCTGATCAAAAGCAATCAGTGCTAATCAAAAGCAAGGTCTTTGGGAAGGGAGATGCCTAAGAAACTATCATTGCCCTTGTTTGTGACACCCCCTCACAGCACTCCCATGACCCCACTGGAGATGCCAATCTACCTGCTTCTGGTCTCAACAGATCACTTACCTTGCTCCTGGATCCTTGGACTGTGTGGTTGCTCTTCCAAGCACAGCTGTATCTTCCTGAGAGCATGACTGAGAGCTGCTCCTTCAAGTTAGGAATCACCTGCAGTCTTAATCCACATGATGCCCTGAGATGATTCAAACATGGGCCTGTGCCTGACAAACATTTTCATCTCTTTTTCCAGAAAAATCCCAAATCAACATTCATCCGCAGCATTTTGCTTGTTGCAAATATTGTAATTGCTAAGTATGGTGCAAAACACAATGATGTATTAGTACTTATTTTATAGAAAAATGTTCTATGCATTGTACAACACAGAGCCATCTGGTTCGTGAGAAATTGCTTGAACTTCATTTTTGTTTCTAGTGACGTCCCTATATAAAATTCCATGTGTGATTCTTTTCTCAATCACAAAAAATATGAAAACCATTAAACTCTGACTTTTAGTCCACCAGCCCATTAACACTTTCAAAGTAATTAGAGTTTCATTTTTACGAGCGTTGTGCTCTGCTGAACAAGTCAACTAGAGCTACTCTGAATGTCTCTATTTTCTAATACAATACTCAGTGAGTATTCCGTGAATATTATAGGAAACACATGCAGATCTTATTTGTTGACAATGCGTCTTTTTATGCTAAAAGCCTTCCATTATTCCATAAAACAAATTAGGCAGATGTTACTGAGGGAAACAAAATTGTAATAATGCTTAACATTGATTGTTTCTCTCAATATAAAAACATGGCTGCTGAATACTTTATATTTGTACGTTTATAGCTTTCTTTTGTGGCAAATCCATTGTTTTCATTGGAAGAAAACAATTCATACTTTGAGAAATATGTGTTCTGTGGAATTGGGTCCCTTGAATGTCAGTAATGCATTATTTAACAGTAACTCATTCAAGCAATTGTCAGACCAGAGATTAGTATCTCGCGCACAATGTCCTAACCTCCCCTCTGATATAAATCTAAAGATGAGTAATTGGAACTGTTGGATCCAAAATGCACATTTATTCCAAGAAACATATTTTCTATTTTACATCCTGATTAGTTTTAGAAAGATTTGAATAAGGCTGAGAGTAAATAAGAGCTGAGAATATATTTCAAAGCAGTAGCACAGCGTAAGCTTTAGATTTACACAATAATGACAAATAAAATGTACCAAAAATCCTAAATGCCCTTCCAACAATTATTTTCAACCAAAAGGTGCAGAGTAACAACGTTTGTCTTGGTATTCCAGTACACCCAGATATTTCACAAGCAAGCAACATTTGATTCTAATTTTCAAAGTAATTTTATATTCTGCAACATGAAGCAAGTTATTTTCACAATTTTCCCATTTTTTTCTCCTTTTATCCCTCTCCAAAACCTCAGGAGTTGATAGTCAAGTGTTCACTTTTCACCTGTGAACCTGAATATTAAGGATGTGATTCTTCTCTTATTTTTGGTATTGCAGCAGGATTTATACCTGTTGAAAACCAACCTTTGCCCTTGCTTCTGATACCCTCTACCCCTCTCCCATGACACCCACCCCTGGGAAACCACCACCATTAGAAACCTCCGCCCAGTTTCATCGATCCGGGGTTATTAAAATGCAGATCAGCAATTACATGGTACCTGCACCACACAGAAGAGGCTCACCACTGTTAAAGAAAGAAAAGCTCATTCCCCCAGCAGCTTTCATGACTCGGGGCATCACAAAGCACTTCACAGTTAATTACTTCTGAATAGTAATTGTTACTGTATTGGTGGAAGAGAAATTTGACAGCATTGCAGCAGAAAATCCTCTCCCTGCAATTTATCCAACAGCAGGATTCCAATTTTATTTAATACATTCAAGCCTGTAACTATTGAAACACTTATCCATTCTTCAATAGTCTTTTGTTACTGTATTAATGACAATACCCTAGGTGTGGTAACAATATCATATGTAAAATGTACAATTTTACTATTGTGGACTCTGGCAGGAGGAAGACAGCTGCATTAGTCAGTCTAATGTTTCTGATGTAATTGCTTTGGTTTTAGTAATTATTAACATAAGTATTACCCTTGTTTTAGACCATTAATAAGGACTTTCTAAAGATTGAGATAACACAGTGTGGAGCTGGAGGAGCACAGCAGGCCAGGCAGCATCAGAGGAGCATGAAAGTTGATGTTTCATCACGCGACTTTTCTGAAGAAGGGTCCCAACCTGAAATGTCAGCTTTCCTGCTCCTCCGATGCTGCCTGGCCTGCTGTGTTCTTTCAGCTCCACACTATTTTATCTCTCACTCTAGCATCGGCAGTTCTTACTATCTCTTTCTAAAGATTGAGCTTTTTTTAATGTTACATGTAGAAGGTCATGGAAGATCACTATTCTATGATGTGGGTTTGAAGGAGAGAGGCTTAAATATTCATTAAGGTATCTTTTGAGTAACAATCTTTACACAAAATAAAGATGGTAATTGGTTGGTGATGCAGAGGGCTGCAGGCAGGTTGGCAAAGGGACCTGTGGATTAATGGGTTAACTATGCATTTATTTTGAGTGCTACTGAACATATGCATTTCAAGCTTTGTCATAGTGAAAGCAGATCACATGCAACCACGTGTATAAGATTTCAGAGATAGAAAGAGAGATCAATCTCCTGTATATAGCCTGTTAAGGTTCATTCACCTGACTGCTGGCCTGATTTTACAGCATGATAACAGCAGTGCCTGACCAAAGCAATGGGAACAAGCAACACCTGAAGTGAAGCCCAGCAATAGTCCCTTATGAGTGAAGAATAGGGCCATTGATGGCTAGGGGTTGAACCTGAAGGGCCTGCCGATCGAAGGGACTGTTCAACATAACCAATAAACAGGCAAGCGTAGCTGGGGGCCTTGTGAGTGCCCATGGCAACCCCTGGATTTGGAGAAAGTGAGAAGAATTGAGGGTAAATTTTAAAGTTTGAGAAGATTTGTAGCTCAGGTCATGGATGAGGTTGCAGACTTGCTTGCCAAGCCGTTGGATCTGCAGACATTTAGTCACCATGCGAGGTAACACCGTCAGTTCGCCTCCAGTGAAGTGTTGGTGTTCTGTCCTGCTAGTTATTTATATGCCTGTTTGCTGGGTTGTTTGTTATTACTTCCGTTCGGTTTTTCATTGGTTTATATATCAGGTTCAGTTCAATGTGTTTGTTGATGGAGTTCCGGTTGGAATGGCAGGCCTCCAGCAATTCCCTGGCATGACTCTGTTTAGTTTGTGCTATTATGGATGTGTTGTCCCAGTTGAATTTGTGTCCTTGTTTGTCCGTGTGTATTGAGACCAATGGGAACTGGTTGTGTCTCTTGGTGGCTAATTGGTGTTCGTGTATCCTTATTGTCAGTTTTCTTCCGGTTTGGCCTATGTAGTGTTTCTCACAGTCCTTGCATGGTATTTTATATATTGCATTAGTTTTATTGGTTGTGGGTATAGGGTCCTTTATGTTCATCAACAGCTGTAGCAGGGTTGTTGTTGGTTTGTGGGCAATCCTGATACCTAGGGGTCTGAGTAGTCTTGTGGTTATCTCTGATTAGTCCCTGACATACAGTAGAGTGACTAGTGTGTCTGGCCTTGTGTGTCTTCTTCTTGTGGTCTGTCATGGAGGTAATGACAGATTGTGTTTTTGGGCATCCATTCCTTTTAAAACTCCGCGTAACTGCTCCTGGTTTGGTCTGTGCAGATCCAGGTTGCTGCAGTCTGTTGTGGCTCATTTGAATAATGTCCTGATGCAGCTCCGTTAATGGGTGTTGGGGTGGTTGCTGGTGTAATTAAGTATCCAGTCCATATATGTGGTCTTTCTGTATCCTCTAGTCTGGAGTTTGCTGTTGTTCTTACATTCTAACATTAGGTCTGGGAAGGGTAGTCGGTTATTGTTCTCTTCTTCTTTTGTGAATTTTATTCCAGTGAGGATGTTGTTTAAGTGTCGGTGGGTTTCTTCTATTCTTGTGCGTTTAATCATGAAGGTGTCACCAACAAAGTGGACCCAGAGTTTGGGTTGGACAGTGGGGAACACTGTCTGCTCTAATCTTTGTATTACCGCTTCTACTATCAGTCCTGATATTGGGGATCCCATTGGTGTTCCAATGATTTATTTGAATATACAGCCGTTGAAGGTGAAGTGGGAGGTGAAGCACAGATCCAGCAGTTTCAGGGCGCTGTCCTTGTTGATGCTGTTGGTATCGTGGGGTGCCTGCCTTCCTGATTCGTCCAGCAGTGTGGTAATTGTCTTTTTGGCTCAGTCGATGTTTATGGATGTAAATAGTGCTGTTAAGTTGAAGGATACCATTATCTCGACCTCTTCTATTCTGATGTCCTTGGGGAATTCTTGGGAGGAGTGGATACAGTGAGTAGTGTTGTCAACTAAGTATTTCAGTTTCTGCTGTAGTTCTTTGGCAAGTCTCTATGTTGGCCTACTTGTTAGTGAGACAATGGGTCTGAGGGGGAAACCTGGCTTGTGTATCTTAGGGAGTTCATAGACACGTGGTGTGTTGGATCCCTCTGGCTTCATTTTTTGGTAGTCTGTCTTGCTGATGTTTCCTGAGCTGTCTAATTTCTTCAGGGTTGTTGTAATCTGGTTCCCTAACTGTGGTGTTGAGTCTATCGCCATCTGTTGGTAGGTGTTGGTATCTGCTGGTAGTGATTTGGCTTTCTTGATGTATTGAGCCCTATTAAAGATTACTGTCATGCATCCTTTGTCCGCCGGTAGGATTATGATGTTTCTGTCTTTCTTGAGTCTTTCCAAGGCTTTCTTCTCTTCTGTGTTGAAGGTGTTCCACTTACCTTTTCTTCTCAGTGTCCAATCATCTGTCTGATGGTCTGTTGTATTTCTTCCGTGAGTCCGTTGCTCTTTAGTGTCGATTCCGGTGCAGCCAGGAAGTCAGTGTTTTTGGTGTCTCCGTGGTTATAATTCAGTCCGTGTACCAGGATGGTCTTCTCAGTGTCTGTAATGGTTGGTCTGAGATATTCTTGATCCATGTTTCTGTGTTGTCTGTGTCGTTGTTGAGGGTTATTGAGGGTGAGGACTAGTTCGGCGAGGCAGAGAAGAGTATTGGTGGTGGGGGGAACTGGATGGGTCTGTTGGAGAGGATAAAACTGAGGGCCTGTAGGCGGTCTTTGTGGGGTACGGACGTATATAGGGATTGTTCCCCAACTCTTCTGCCGTTACATTGATGACTGCATCGGTGCTGCATCCTGTACCCAGGCTAAACTGGATCAGTTCACTGACTTTGCTAACTTCCACCCCACCCTCAAAGTCACTTGATCTATCTCAGACACCTCCCTCCCCTTTCTTGGCCTCTCTATTTCCATTTCTGGCTGACGTTTATGAACTGACATTTACTGTAAACCCACAGATTCCCATTGCTACCTAGACTACACCTTCTCCCACCCTGTATCCCGCAAAAACTCCATCCTGTTTGCCCAATTCCTTCGTCTCATCTGCTCTGACGAGGAGACATTCCATTCCCAAGCATCACGGATGTCCACACTTTTCAAACAATGCTCTTTTCCCCACTCTGTCATCCAGACAGCCCTCCACTGCGCCTCCTCCATTCCCCGCTCCACAGCTCTTAAACACACCATCCCCTCCCAAACATAATAAAAATAGGGTCCCCCTTGTCCTCACTTTCCACCCCACCAGCCTCCGCATCCAACATATCATCCTCAAACACTTCCACAAACTCCAATTAGACCCCACCACCCGGAACATCTTCTACTTCCCACCCCTCTCTGCCTTCGGCAAGGACCATTCCCTTTGCTACTCCTTAGTTCACGCCGCACTCCCCAGCAGCACCCTCGCCGTATCTTCCCCAAAAGATATAACTCCTGCCCGCACACCACCTCCCTCACCTCCATCCAGGGCCCTGAACAGCCCTTCCAAATGAGACAGAGCCTCACCTGCATCTCCTCCAACCTCATCTACTGCATCCGGTGCTCCCGATGTGGTCTTCTCTACATCATTGAGACCAAACGTAGACTAGGTGACAGTTTTGCTGAGCATCTTTGCCTTGGCCTGTAACCTCCCAGTCACCGCCCATTTCAATTCCCCGCCCCAATACCCCTCCAACATGTCTGTCTTCGGCCTCCTCCAGTGTTGCAGCAACTTGTAACGCAAATTTGAAGAACATCACCTTATCTTCTGCCTGGGCACCCTACAGCCTGGAGGACTCAACATTGAATTCTCCAATTTCAATAACCTTCCCACCCTTTCCCCAGGTCCCTTTCCAGCCCTGCCTCCTTCCTTCTATTCCACGTTCTGACCCTCCCTTTCAGCCACCAACCGGATTCATCCCTCCCATCGACCAACCAGGTTGTACCTACCACCAGTGTTCACCCATCACCACCATTCTGCTACCACCCCTCGCCCTCCTCTTTATCTGCAGCTCCCCCTACCACTACATCCAGTCCTGAAGAAGGGTAATACCCAAAACGTTGACTGCTCCTTTCCTCCAGGTGCTGCCTGGCTTGCTGTGTTCTTCCAGCCTCCTAGATGTCTACCTTGGATTCCAGCATCTGCAGTTTTGTTTTGTCTCTTAATGATCTATGTACCTGGACCCCAAGTCTCTTAAAATCTTGAAATTTGTAAATTTTGCAATTTAGAAAGTTCTCAGGTGGATTATTTTTCGGCCTAAGTTGTTTTATCTGATATTTGCAAATATTGAGATTTATTTGCCACAGTTTTGTCTATAATTGCTCTGTACTACAGAAGTAAACATTAATAAATAGAGACATGAAGTTGAAGATTTTCATCTGGCACTCATCAGTCCTGACATTTTAGAAGGAGAGTACCAACGTATACAACATCAGAGTGGTGATTAGTTGCATCATGGAGATACAACAAGAACTGTTAACTTTAAATCTTAGCTGACAATACTCAGGCATGGCAGGTAGACTCTGATTCACCAGGGTGTACTATAGTGAATGAAATATGTCTGTGTCTGTTGCTGGTTTAGATTAATATTCTATTCTCTTTCTCCTAATCAATCTGTTGGTCCTCCATGGCTCAATTCTAAAATGTTCCTAATTCTCAAAGTTACAACATTTATGCTTTCTTTATAAGCCTCCTCCTTTGATCTAGTAGCATTTTAACTTCTGTTGTTAGCCAAAGTTTTTTCACTTTTCATGTTGGACAGTTTTGCCTTGAAGTAAAATATTTATTTCAAAAAAAACAAGTATTATTTCTTTAACTACTGCCATTATCTATCTACTGTCATTCCTTTTAATGTATTTTCCCCAATCTATCACAAATAATTTCTTCATCATACGTGCATAAATACCCTTGTTCACATTTAAAACCTAAGTTTCGGACTGAATTAAATCTGTTGAAACTTACAGGAAATTCTATCATAGAGTGGTCACTATTCCCATAAGGTACTTTTACAACAAAGAATATTAATTAACCCTTTTTCATTATACAATGTTAGAACTAAAGCAATCTGTGGCCTTATTGGTTTCTCAACATATTGTACAGAAAAACCATCTTGAACAAATTCCAGGAATTCTCCCTCCAAAGCTTGATACTCTAAATATATTTAGATTGTAGTCGCTCAGGATTTCACCTACATTACCACAATTCTTTGATAATCCATCACATATCCCTACCCATCATTTTTCTTTCTTAGCTCCATCCAAACAAATTTCATATTTTGTATTTTCAATTGAAGATCCTTCTTCACTAATACACTGATTTCCTCTTGTGAGTGATTTCCGAATTAGGAGGCGTTGCTGAAAAATTAGTAATTTCCCTATTAGAACAGAATTTTTTGGCTCAGAAGGTTGAGCAACATTTGAATATTCCACCTCGGATGAAGGTGAGACAGGGTTCTTGGAAAATTTTAAGATGCAGCTAGATTGATTTCTTTGCCTAATAAGAATCTAAGGTTACCGGGGAATGTTAAATTGTAAACTAGATCAACTATTATTTTTTTGAATTTTATTGAACAGACTTGAGGGGCTGAATGGCCTACTCCTGTTCCTAATTAATCCAATTGTAAGTTTGCATCCATATTTTATTACCAGCAGTAACTTAACTTAAATGTCAATTATCGTTTAATACTCAGTTCCAGTGTTGGTCACCTTGTAATCCTATCTCCATAAGATCAATTAAAATCATACCCATTTATTTCTAATTGCACTGTCAATTCACCTACCTTGTTGCAATTGCTGTGTATAATCAAATAGTGTGCCTATAATTCCACCATTTTAACACTGCTGTGTAATTTGATACCATAGGATTTGTTTCAGAGATAGTTGTTTCAACTGGTTTCTACTTTCATCTACAGTCTTTCCACTTCTCATAACCAGCTTTGTTTTTCTGCTGACTTCTTGCTCAGGTACCCACCTCCCCAATAATCTAGTTTAAATTCTTCCCAACAACTTCAGCAAATCTCTCCACAAAGATATTACTCCTGGTCTCCACCTGCCTTAGAACTGTTCCCAATGCTCCACAAATCTAAAGCCCTCCTTCCTGCACCATTTTTCCAGTTACATGTTCATTTCCTCAATCTTCCAATTGCTACTCACTAGTTTATTGTTCTGGAAATAATCTTATGATTACTGCCTTACTTGTCCTGCTTTCCAACCTCTTGCCTAGCTCCCTAAATTCTGTTTTCAGGAACTTATTCCTTTTTTTACCTATATTCTTGATCTTAACGTGGACTACAACCCTTGACTCTTTCCCAACAGAATGTCCTTCAGACACTCTGTGACACCACGGGCCCTACCACCAGGGAGGTAACATCTCACCCTGGAGACATGCTCATGGCTGTATAAATCTGATCTGTTCCCCTAACAACTGAATCAGTGAACTCTATTGCCCTTTCATTTCTCTTCTGCCCCACCTGTGTAGCTGAGCCACTTGTGGTGCCACAAGCTTGGCATTTGCCCTCACCAGTATCCACAATGGAAAACCAGAGGACTCCTGCGCTATCTGCCTGGTCTTCCTATACTGCCTAGTAGTGTCACATTCCCATTGTTAGACACGATATTCACATAGTTTTTGCCTTTACAGATGCAGCATACTGACTCCATCTTTGGCTCAACTACCAAAACTTGGAGCTCAAGATTTTGCAGCTGGAGACATTTTCTATGCATGATTAACTGCGTCACATAAAGCATCTATTGCTCCCCACATGGCACAAGGTGGGTATACCACATGGCTGAGCTGATCTCCTATTGCTTAAGCTTACCTTCAGACTATTTACTTCAAATTGGAGACTTAGAAAGTAGAAAGTAGAAAGTAAAATTACTCAATTAGCTCCAATGAATCTAGCTCTTTTTAAAAATACGAGGTGTTGACCAACTAATCAGCTTATGGCTTATGACTTTGCTGTAATTTCATTGGTTTTTTCAAACTTAGCACACTCCAATTTCCAGCAATCATCTCTGTGAGAAAGAAAATAACATGAAAGCTAGGGACGGCATGCAAGAGAATATGTAAGAGAAGAATTCAAGCCTCAGCCCCGATTTATATCCTCCCACTCCATACTATCTCCAGACAGATCCACTGATTCTGCAACTCATAGACAGTTCTACACGGCTTACAATACTTTCTCACTGAGTCATCAGCAAATTTCAATGTGTGACTTTCTGTTTCATCATCTAAAACAATAATGGATACAATGAATATTCAAGGTTCCAATACAATTACTGACACAACAGCACCAACCCATGCTGCCATGCCACCAATCCCCTAACCAGCCAATCATTTGACTTCAATTCTATCAACTTCAAAGCACTCAACAGTCTCCTCTTAGGGACATTATCGATCACCATCCAAAAGGCCATGTATAGAAGCATCAATTGACAGTTCTGAGGAAGGGTCACCGGACCCGAAACGTTAACTTTGTCTCTTTCCTTCACAGATGCTGCCAGACTTGTTGAGCTTTTCCAGCAATTTTATTTTTATTCCTGATTTACAGCATCCGCAGTTCTTTCAGTTTTTATTGACAGTCCCATGTTCACTTAGTTACTTCTTCAAAAGATTCACATCAGGTTTGTGAGGCTTGACCCATCTGATGCAAATATACACTACATCTTTCTGACCAGCTGTAAACTTCAAAGTTTCTTATCACCTTATGTTTAATTATAGACTTCAGGAATTTTCCAGCAAGTGCTCTTGAACTTTCTTCCTTCCAAATACTGATCACAGAGCTGCTCTGAAATTTCCCTCTCATAGTAAAGCTGGACTGAAGGCCTCCTATCACCAGATATTGTTTCATCTTTATCAAAGTTGACAAATCCCTTACACTATATTTCTAGTTCTGTCTAACCCAAGGAACTGATTTCCGTAGTATGTATGTAAACTTTAGAGGAGGACAGGAAGGGCAGAGATAGTGATCATTCTCTTACGATGGAAAGCTTAAAGAGAAATAAGAATATTTATCACTTCTAGTCATTTGAGCAATCAGATTCAGAGAGGGAATGTTGTTTCAACTCACACATGCATGATTCAATATTTACAGACAACTGAAAAAAACTACATTAAAAATGTTTGGAGAAAATGTGTAAATCACAAAATAATGTTAAAGAAATAAAACAGGGCCAAAACTTAGAATAAACAGCTAGAAGGGATAAGTAAAACAAAATTTAGCTGCAGGTTTTCTGGCAGATAAAAGAAAGAAACATACTCATGAAATTAAGATATAAAGGAGTATTTTGTAGGTAAATTTAACATTGTAAAAATCCTGAATTCTACTCTTAACATACTGAAACCTTCTTTAGAAACCTGAATATTTAAACTTTGTGGTGAAAACATTGGTGGACAATTTTTGAAAAAAGATTTTAAATGATTAGATCGTTCCTGGTCGTGCTTTTTTATGATGGATTTTCATAATCTCCCACACTATCCCTAAAGATATCTAAACAATTTGAAAGCTTTTGAGGTATTTGAATAGGTTAGCTGATGCTTTTTAATTATTGACTTTGCTCACTGATCAGAGTTCCAGAACAATTGTGGAGGACCTCAGCAAGACACCCTCCGAGTTCAAATGAAGACAAGTGTCCAGCAGAGGACTGTGACAATGCTGATTGGCGGTCGGTGTTAGGGTTAACGTCGGAACAGTCACCTTTACTAAACAGTAGTTTGTGGAGGGAGTGTTGCCAAGGGACCTGAAACCTGAAACACTACTTCAATGTTTCCCTCCCTTCCCCTCTAAGCAAAAAAAAGTCACTATAAGGACCACAAGCAAAGGAAAGTGAGTGGTCCTGCCGTGCTACAGGTGACTACAAAGAAGAGAGTTGATTGGTGAGTAGTGGTAAGGCAGGTAAATCCTTACAAGTTCTATTGCTTTAGTACATTTTTTGGCTTCTAATCTAGTATATGGACCAGGAAAGAAGGGCCACAGATAACTGGGTTTGATTTAATCTAATATAAAGTACTTTCCAAGGTTTAATTTAAAGAAGTAAACCATGGCAGGAGAGCTCAAAGCCTTGGTTTGCTCCTCTTGCTCCATGTGGCAGACTGGGGATAGTCCCCCCCGGGTCAGCATGTGTGCAGGAAGTTTCTCCAGCTACAGCTCCTGGAAGCTCGGGTTTCAGAGCCGGAGCAGTGGCTGGGGACACTGTGGAGCATCTGCAAGGCAGAGAGTATAGTGGATAGCACATATAGAGACGGGGGTCACACCGCAGGCTCAGATTCTGCAGGCAGGAAGGGAATGGGTGACCACCAGGCAGAGCAAGAGAGATAAAGAGGTAGTGCAGAAATCTCCTGTGGTCATTCCCCTGCAAAACAGATATACCGTTTTTGGATACTGTTAAGGGGAATAACCTCTCAGGAGAAAGCCAAACTCATTGCACCACAGCTGGTTCTGCTGCAGAGGGGAGGGGGGGGGAAAGTGAACAGCCAGTAGTCGTGGTACACATCGGTACAAACAACATAGGTAAAAAAAAGGGATGAGGTCCTAAAAGCAGAGTACAGGGAGCTAGGAAGAAAGTTAAGAAATCGGACCTCAAAGGTAGTGATCTCAGGATTATTACCGGTGCCACGTGCTAGTCAAAGTAGAAATGACAGGATATATAGCGGATGAATATGTGGCTGAGAAGATGATGTCAGGAGGAGGGTTTCAGATTCCTGGGGCATTGGGACCAGTTCTGGAGGAGGTGGGACCTGTACAAATTGGACCGATTACAACTGGGCAGGACTGTGACTGATATCCTAGGGGGGAGTGTTTGCTAGAGCGGATGGAGAGGATTTGAACCAATATGCAGGGGATGGGAAGCTATGTATGGAGACAAAGAAGGAGGGAACAAGGACAAAAACAGAAGGTAGAAAAGGGAATAAGAAAAGTGAAAGGCAGAGGAACGAAGAACAAAATTCAAACAGGCCTATTAAGAAAATTAAGAGCAAGGCAAACAATATTAAAATGACAAGCTTAAAGGCTTCGTACATTAATGCGTGTAGCATTTGCAATAACGTGGATGACCTAATCGCGCAGATAGATGTAAACGGGTACAATATAATTGGGATTACAAAGACTTGGCTGCAGGGTGACAAGGGATGGAAACTGAATGTCCCAGGGTATTCAGTAATTAGGAAGGACAGGCAAAAAGGTAAAAGTGGTGGAGTGGCATTACTGGTTAAAGAGGAAATTGAAAAAAAGTGAGAAACGATATTAGCTGTGACAATGTGGAGTCTGTATGGGTAGAGTTGAGAAATACCAAGGGCAAAAAACATTAGTGAGTGTCATACATAGACCCCCAAACTGCAGTGGTGATGTTGGGAGTGGCATTAAACAGGAAATTAGGGATGCATGTGTTAACGGAATATCGGTGATCATGGATGATTTTAATCTGCACATAGATTGGGCAAATCAAATTAGTCACAATGCCATTGAGGAGGAATTCCTAGAGTGTATACGGAATGGTTGTCTTGACCAGTATGTGGAGGAACCAACTAGAGAGCAGGCCATCTTAGATTGGGTGCTGTGTAATGAGAAAGGAATCAGTGCCAATCTAGCAGTGTGAGAACACTTGGGAATGAGTGACAATAGCATGATAGAATTTTTTATCAAGGTGGAGCGTGAGGTAATTGATTTGGATACTAGGGTGCTGAATCTCAATAAAGGAAACTATGAAGATATGAGGTGTCAGTTGGCCTTGGTAGATTAGGGAGAGATACTTAAAGGGCTGACAGTAGATAGGCATTGCCAAATATTTAAGGAATGCATGCGAGAGCTACAACAACAATTTATTCCTGTCTGGCACAAAAGCAAAATGGGTAAGAGGGCCAATCCTTGGCTTACAAAGGAAATTAGAGATAGTATCGGATCCAAAGAAGAAGCATTCAGGTTGGCCAAGAAAAATACGTCTGCGTGTTAGGAGCAGTTTAGAATTCAGCAAAAATGGACTAAGGGATTGATTAAGAAGGGGAAAATACAGTACAAAAGTAAGCTTGCAGGGAACATAAAGACTGATACTAAGAGTTTCCAAAGGTATGTGAAGAGAAAGAGATTGGTGAAAACAAATATAGTTCCCCTACAGACAAAGAAATGGCTGAGCAACTGAATACGTACTTTTGTTCTGTCTTCACAAAGCAGGACACAAATCAGATGCCAGAAATGTTGGAGAATATAAAATTTATTGAGAGGGAAGAATTGAGGAAGATCAATATTAGTATAGAAATGGTGCTGGGAAAATTAATGGGATTGAAGGTGGATAAATCCCCAGGGCCTGATAATCTCCATCCCAGAGTACTTAAGCAAGTGGCCCTAGAAATAGTGGATGCATTGGTGGTCATCTTCCAAGATTCTATAGACTTTGGAACAGTCCCTGCAGATCGGAGGATAGCTATTGTCACTCCAATATTCAAAAAGGGAGGTAGAGAGAAAACAGGGAATTATAGAACAGTAAACTTAACATCAATAGTGGGGACAATTCTCAAATCCATTGTCAAGGATTTAACAGTGGAGCATTTAGAAAGCAGTGGCAGGAGCAAACAGAATCAGCACGGATTTATGAAGGGGAAATCATGCTTAACAAATCTGTTGGCACTAGTAACTAGTAGAATTGACAAGAGGGAGCCAGTTGATGTGGTACATTTGGACTTTCAGAAAGTGTTTGATAAAGTCTCACGTAAGAGATTATTGTGCAAGATTAAAGTGCATGGAATTGGGGGAAGTGTATTGAGATGGATAGAAAACTGGTTGACAGAGAGGAAACAAAGTGTTGGAATTTCCAATTGGCAGGCAGTAACAAGTGGGGTACCATAGGGATTGGTGCTGGGACCCCAGCTAGTCATACTATATATTAATGAATTGGATGAGGGAACAAAACGTAACATCTCAAAGTTTGCAGATAATACCAAGTTGGGTGAGAGGGTGAACTGTGATGAGGATGTAGAGATCCTTCAGCATGTTTTCGACAGGTTATGTGAGTGGGCAAATCAATGGCAGATACAGTATAATTTGGATAAATGTGAGGTTATTCACTTTGGAAGCGAAAACAAGAAGGCAGATTACTACCCAAAGGACTATAATTTGGGAGAGGGGAGTGTGCAGCGGGACCTGGGTGTCCTTGTGTACCAGTTGCTGAAGGTAAGCATGCAGGTGTAGCAGGTGGTAAAGAAGGCAAATGGTATGTTGGTCTTCATTGTGAGAGGTTTCGAGTACAGGAGCAGGGATGTGTTGTTGCGGTTATACAGGGCCTTGGTGAGACCACACCTGGAATATTGTGTGCAATTTTGGTCTCCTTTTCTGAGGAAGGCTGCTCTTGCTCTTGAGGGAGTGCAATGAAGGTTTACCAGCCTGATTCCAGGGACGGTGGGTCTGATGTATGAGGAGAGATTGACTAGGTTAGGATTGTTTTCACTGGAGTTCAGACGAAAGAGGGGAATCTCCTAGAGGCTTATAAAACTCCAACAGGATTAGACAGGGTAGATGCAGGGAGGACGTTCCTGATGGTGAGTATGTTCAGAACCAGGGGTCACAGTCTGAGGATTTGGGGTAGACTATCTAGGATGGAGATGAGGAGACATTTCTTCACCCAAAGAGTGGTGAGCCTGTGGAATTCATTACCACGGGAAGTAGCTGATGCCAAAACATTGAATGTATTCAAGAGGCGACTAGTTATAGCACTTGGGGCAAATGGGATCAAAGGTTATGGGGAGAAAGCAGGATTAGGCTATTGAGTTGGGCAATCAGCCATGATCGTGAAGAATGGCAGAGCAGGCTCGAAGGGCCGAAGGGCCGAAGGGCCTCTTCCTGCTCCTATCTTCTATATTTCTATGTTTCTATATATTATTTAATGCTGTTTTGAAATTATGAAATTTTCAAAGAGACTGCATGGTGAACACTGAAATGTGTCAGCTCTGATGAAAAGCTGTCAGCCCGAAATATTAACTCTTTTTGCCAGATCTGCTTAGCATTTACTGCATTTTCTGATTTTATGTAAGAAAAGGTTCACTATTTGATCTAGTAAGTCAAAACAGAGAAGTTAAAATAGAGGAATATATGAGCAATCACAACAATAGAATTGTACACTTTATAGAGTCAGAGTTGCACTGCATGGAAACTCGACCATGGTCAATCAGATATCCTAAATAAATCTAGTCCCATCTGCCAGTATTTGGCCCATATACCTCTAAACCCTACCTATTCATATACCCATCCAGATGCCTCTTAAATGTTGTAATTGTACCAGCCTCCACCACTTCCTCTGGCAGTTCATTCCATACACGCACCACCCTCTGTTTAAAAAAGTTCCCCCTTAGGTCCCTTTGAAATCTTTCTCCTTTCTCCTTAAACCTATGCCCTGTAGTTTTGGATTTCCCCACCCCAGGTAAAAGACCTTGGCTATTCACCGTACCCATGCCCCTCATGATTTTATAAACCTCTAGAAGGTCACCCCTCAGCCTCTGACGCTCCAGGGAAAATAGCCCCACCCTCTCGCAATTGTAAAAGCCTCTAACCCTGGCAACATCCTTGTAAATCTTTTCTGAACCCTTTCAAGTTTTACAACATCCTTCCTATAGCAGGAAGACCAGAATGGCATGCAGTATTCCAAACGTGGCATTTTAAAAGCATCTGGATGTGTATATGATTAGGAAGGGTCTAGAGGGATATGGGCGAAATGCTGGCAAATGGAACTAGATTAATTTAGGATATCTGGTCAGCATGGACGAGTTGGACAATAGGGACTATTTCCATGCTGTATATCTCCCAGTGACTCTATAACTCCATAAAACATACAGTTCTGTTGTTGTTATTGCTCACATGTTCCTCTATTTTAACTTCTCCTTTCTGTTTTGGCTTACTAGATCCAATAGTAAATCCTTCCTTAAATACAAACAGAAAATATGGTAAATGTGAAGCAGATCTGGCAAAAAAATACAGTTAATATTTCAGGCTGACAGCCTTTCATCAGAGCTGACAAATAATTAAAAAGGATATAAGAATAATGAAGATAAGGATAGTAGTTTGGAGAAAAAAATATTGAGGGCATAAGTATAGAGCTCAGGGAAAATAAAATGGATAACAAAGTCGGCAAACAATGATGTGAATAGCATTGTGATCTATTTAAAATAGTGTTCCAGAAAGTCAAAGGAAAATATACACAGCTTAAAAAGGAACAACTTATACAGTAATGAAACATTATAGATGAAGAAGGGAAAATTTGGGGATAAGGAAAGATGTATAAACTAAATGCATGGATATCAGGAAAAATCAGAATGGGGAAAAGACAAAGGGAGATTAGGAAATAGTTAAAATCAATTAGGAAGGCAAATCAAATGATTAAAGAACATGAAAGAATTTAGCAAAATATTCTACATATGCATAAAGAGGAAAGCAGGGTGGGGTCAGAAGGGGGTTTTAGCAGGGGTTTGCTGGCTATGGTGGGTTGGAAGGTTAGGTCTGGCAGGTCCTCTCTTCTCAGGAGATGTGGTTGTCAGTCCACAAGTGTCAAGTGTCAAAAAGGTTTAGTCAGTGGCAAGCCAAATGTTCAGATAAATGTAGTTACCCAGAAGTAAAACTAGGTATTCTAATCACGTAACATTCTCTAGGTAACTATTAAATTTGGGTGAGTAAGAACCCTGAAGTTCATTTACTTTAAAGGTGCTTTAATTGGAGGGTTCCTTGTGAGGGACCTGACCAACAGAATTTTCAATTTCCTGGACAATTCCCTCAAAGTCAGCTGCAACTTAATTTCCATATGGTCCCAACATGCGACTTGCAGCTGGTCATCAGAATAATTGGTCCAATCATTATTTAAAATAAATTAGTCAAACTCAAATGGATAAAGTTTCTGGTCTAGACTGTTTGTATTCATAAATTTTGAAATAATCTTGAGAAATAATAGCAGAGGTATTAGTATTATACATTTTTAATAATTCATTAGAGAATGATGCAAAATAATGTACAAGAAATTATAGCTAAGTCAACATAACATCAGTGGCACAAAGTAATAGTGGAATTCCTACTAGGGGATAAGCTAACAAATACAGAGAGCAAAAATATAATAAACAGTATGGATTTCAAAAGGAAAAGTCTTGGCTGACCAACTTCAGTGAATTCTTATGAATGAACAGACAAGGGTAAGGTAGATGCTTTAAATTATCTTAATCTCCAAAAAGGCTTTCAATAACGTGCCACATAATAGATTAATGAATAAAGGGAGACCATAAAGAATCAGAGGACAAATCATAGAATGGATAGGTAATTGGTTCAAAACAGAAAGCAGAGTCAATGGGTTAACGGTAATTAATAAGAATGACTGAAGATGGAAAGTGCTTGGATATCTGTGGATCACAACTTACAATAACGATTTAGTCCTTTTAAAATTTATAAATGTTTTCATTTATGAATGATATCCAACTGAGGTAATAGGTAGAACTGATGGGAATTGGAACAAAACTAGAGCAGACACTAATAAGCTTGCAGAATGGGCAATAATTGACAAATAAATTTCAAGTGTTAGGTAATATAGGTACTAAAAAGAGAGAAATCTAAATGGGGCAGAGGAGCAAATTGATCTGGGACTAAAACTAGCAAGGAAAATAATAAGATAATGAAGAAAGCAAATCAAGCACTCAGGTTTATCTCTAAGGGGAAGGAATTGAAAAGTAGAGTGATAATGCTCAAATTGTATCAATCCTTGATGACACCAAAGTTGAAATCACGTGTACCATTCTAGTCACCAATATTGGAGCATAAAAGTATTGGAGAGACTAGTAAAAAGATTTGCAAGGATGATATGAGAAATGAGAAGTTATACCAAAATAGCTGGATCTCCTTAAAATGTTTGAGGGATGACCTAACTGAGGTCTTTAAAATCAGGAAAGCTTTTGCTGGCTTGGATATGATATAAAGATTGTGGATGGTTTTTCAACTTAACTGAACTCCTGGGTGAGGAGGTGGTACAGTGTGAGGATTCTGAAAATTGGGATGACATTAACAAATTGGTGAGCATGAGGAGAATGAGTGTTGAGAGTGAGGTTCTCGTTACTACAAGGTGTGGTTAAGATGAGCATAGAGTTCATCAACTAGGCAGGGCCCATCTTCAAATCAGCTGGAAACAGCCTCCAGAAGGTTCCACAGAATCAGTTGGTTCCATGCCAGTGGCATTTGAGTCAGACCTGCTTCCTGATTAGGTGATCACTCCCAGGACTGAAGAAGGGCCAATCCTACAGCCCAGTCTGTTGGAGAATTGAAGGCCTGGATGCTCAGCAGGAGGGAGGTGGATGGAGGTTTCAGTTGATGAGTACCAAGGTCAGAAGCCTTGAGGAGGGAGTAGGTAGGGGGAGCAGGGTGATGGGTCTGATGGCTGCATAGGGGAGGAGAAGTTGAAGGGTTGGGTTGGGGCCAGAGAATAAGGTATTGAAAAATTTGTGGAAAATTTTGGAGGGGGAAGGGCATTCAGGAGAGTCCAGGATGTGGAAGGTCTCTTTACAAAGGTTGCCCTGAAAGGCAGCCCGATGGATCCAGCTGATCAGTGGAAAAGGACCTCATCTCAAGGTTCTGACAGCCCGTGTCTAGGTTTAGCTGCCTGCTTGCCTACAGTTTGAGAAATCCCACATCTACCATTAAAAGTTGAAAAACAATGAGGTTCAGAGATTTTTTGTAATATTTAAAGCATTAATTTGCTTTAGTTTCCTAATAACTACAAAGCCTCTATTAGAAACTGATATGGTAAGTTGGAGGCCAGTTGCTATCTCATCCAGTCTCATCCATTTTGGTGGCTAAAAGCCCCACCAGCTTTTTTCCACTTGTGCGAAACATAATTCTTTGAAGAGGTAACCAAACACGTGGATGAAGGTAGAGCAGTGGATGTGGTATACATGGATTTAGGTAAGGCGTTTGATAAGGTTCCCCATGGTAGGCTCATGCAGAAGGTAAGGAGGCATGGGATAGGGGCAAGTGTGGCAGATTGGATTGAGAATTGGCTGACCCTTAGAAGACAAAGGGTGGTAGTGGACGGAAAGTATTCAACATGGTGCTCAGTTACGAGTGGTGTACCACAAGGATCTGTTCTGGGTCCTCTTCTATTTGTGATTTTTGTAAATGATTTGGATGAAGGAGTGGAAGGGTGGATTAGTAAGTTTGCAGACGATACAAAGGTGGGTCGAGTTGTGGATAGTGCGGAGGGCTGTTCTAGGTTACAAAGGGATATTGATAGGATGCAGAGCTGGGCTGAGAAGTGGCAGATGGAGTTTAACCCTAAAAAATGTGAGGTGATTCATTTTGGAAGGACAAACTTTAAAGCAGAATACAGGGTTAACGGAAAGATTCTTGGCAGTGTGGAGGAGCAGAGGGATCTTGGGGTTCATGTTCACAGTTCCCTGAAAGCTGCCACCCAGGTGGATAGAGTTGTTAAGAAGGCATATGGTGCGTTAGCTTTCATTAATAGAAGGATTGAGTTCAAGAGCCGAGAAGTTATGCTCCAGCTATACAAAAGCCTGGTTCGGCCACATCTGGAGTATTGTTTCCAGTTCTGGCCGCCTCATTACTGGGAAGATGTGGAAGTGTTGGAAAAGGTGCAGAGGAGATTTACCAGGATGTTGCCTGGAATGGAGGGAAGGTCTTACGAGGAAAGGTTGAGAGAGCTAGGGTTTTTCTCTTTAGAACAACGAAGGATGAGAGGTGACTTGATAGAGGTGTACAAAATGATCAGGGGTATAGATAGAGTAGACAGCCAGAGACTTTTTCCTAGGGTGGAGGTAGCTATTATGAGGGGGCATAGTTTTAAAGTGAATGGGAGACGTCAGAGGTAGATTCTTCACTCAGAGTGGTCGGGGTGTGGAATGCATTGCCGGAGAGGATAGTGGAGTCGGCCTCATTAGGGGCATTAAAGCAGCTATTAGATAGGCATATGGATGATATTATAAGGTAGGGGTGGAGGTTAGATAGACCTTAGGATTAGGATAAAAGTTCGGCACAACATCGTGGGCTGAAAGGCCTGTACTGTGCTGTACTGTTCTATGTTCTATGTTCTATCACACTCGGTGGCACAGTGGCTAGCATTGCTGTCACACAGAGTCACAGGCCCGGGTTTGATCTGTGGGTGATCGTCTGTGTGGACTTTGCACGTTCTCCCCATGTGTGCGTGGGTTTCTTCCAGTTGCTCCGGTTTATTCCCATTGTCCAAAAGTGTGCAGGTTAGGTAGATTATCCATGCTAAATTATCCTGCGATAGCCAGGGATATGCAGGCTAGGTGGATTAGCCATGGGAAATGTGGGGTTATGGGGTCGGGATGGGGCTGGGTGAGATGCTCTTTGGAGGCCCAGGGCAGACATGAGAGGCCGAAAGGCTTCCGTCTGAAATGTAGGGATTCCATGATTCAATGAATTTGATTATAAAATAGTCACCAAAAGTCAAAGAGGAATTTTGGAAGACACCTCTTTACCAGAGAGTGATGAGAATTTGGGACTGGCAATCACAGCGAGTTGTTGATATCAATAGTATGAAAAGATTAGGGAAAGTTGTTTAAGTAAATGAGGGAGAAAAGAATAGACGGCTTTGCTGATATTGTTAGATGAGGAAGGGGTAGGGCATGACTACACTGTCAATGACTGGTTGAGCTGAATGGCCTGTGTCTATGTTGCACATTCTATGCAATTTTACATGAGACCAGGTAATCCCTGCCCACTCTAAGAGTCTCTCTGTCTCTCTGACCCCCAAATATATAAAAATTGCCTTCCAATTGATTCTTCTCATTGCATTAGTTCTTTGCTGAAAACACATCATTCTCTGGATAGGTGGCTGCACTAGCAGGCAATTAGGCTCCTGTTCATTCCTCCCTTCAGCTCAACGCACACAGAGAATAGAACAGTTCGTATCACCCATGATGAATTTCTTTCCAATATGCACCACCAATTTCTTGCTCATGGTCTTCCCAGACAGCTGAGCCGAGAATCACCATGATGTGGTGAGTTGGATCAATGAGAGGGATATCACCTAAACAAAAACAGCAACTTATCGTTAAATGGCAATCTGCACATGAGAAAGCCAATGCATCATCAACTCGGACATTTTTCACTTAGATGCCAAAACACTGGTGTTAGTGTGATGGTCCTTGTAGGGGACTGCTAAGTCTAATTTATCAAAACAACCCCAAAAATTAAAAATTATGAATAAGATTCCACTTATTGTAGGAATTTTACAGTACAGAAGAAGGCCATTCAATCTATCATGTCTATACTAATTCTGGTAAGAGCTACTCACCTAGACCTAATCTCCAGTCCTACCTCTGTAGAACTCTAACTTCATCACTTTCAAATATATATCCAGCTCTCTTTTGAAACCTCCAATGGAATCTCTCTCCATTACTCTCCCAGTCAGTGCATTTCAAATCCAAGCAACTCTCCGAGTAAAGACATTTCCCCTCATCTCACTCCTAGCTCTTTTGTTGACGATTTTGAAAATTGTGACACCTAGTTACTGATGTACCAACTGGTGGAAACAAAATATTCTTGTTTACCCTTTCAAAAGTGTTCGTAATTTTGAACACCTCAATCAAGTCACCTCATAATTTTCTCCAAGAAGAATAAACCCAATTTTCCCAATTTTCCATTGTATCTAAAATCCTTCATTCCTGGTATCATTCTAGTAAATCTTGTTTTAACTCTCTTTAGGGCTTTAACATCCTTCCTTAAATAAGATGCGAAAACTGAACATAATACTCCAAATTTGGTATGATCAATGATTTGTAGAGCTGTAGCATCAATTCTTTGCTCTTTTTTACTCTATGGCTCTATTTATAAACCCAAGGATCCTATATGCCTTCTTAACAACTGTTTCAACTTGCCTGGCCACCTTCACAGCATCAGAAACAAAACTGATGAAACACAAATTAACAGGCAAATGACAATTCAATTAAAAAGTGATTAAAGCATCAGAGATATATTTTGAACAATCGTAAGGATTGGCATCATTCCTCGCAGACATGCAACATTGCATACAAATCCAGTATGCAGTACTTTCCCTTCAAATAGTAGATCAGGTGTCCTATCTGAGAATAGCTTTCACCTTGGACATTCACAGGTATCATCATCAGCAAAGTACGCATCTATGAACCCTCTCTCCCTCAACTCATGACAATCCTAATGGTGTAGCCTTCCAGAATTCCCATTCAATTGACCAAACAGTGTCATCCCAGCTTGTATGTTTCAAAACACCCAGCTCTTCTCAGTCTCTGAGTTCTACAAAATTCCAGCTTTTAGACTTTTATTTCACCAGTTCACACATTCATCCTAGAACTCCTGCGTCCTTTTCCAAACAGAAAATCTTTGCCTATTCCTGAACACGTTTACTTCTGCACCTCAGAAAACCCCAGTAGGATCCTCTTTCTATATCTATCAACTTTCTCTTTGTCTCTGCATCTACATGCTGATTACCTTCACCCTCTAACTCTCCTACTTGTAGTTCCCCTTTGTATCTGCCAGCTATGTGCTATCTACAACTTATTTTCCTTGGTCATTACTATTTCAGGTCATGGGTCACAAGATCACAATTATCAGTATTTTTAATCAAAGAAACAATTGATCCATTTGCCATTTATGCAATTAAATATTTTAAACTCCTTTTCAAACAATCCTTAAACAATGACACATTCTTAGATTTTTTTAAAACAAAATTCCTTAGTATTACTGCTTCCAGGTTAAAGGTCACTGCGTTGTTTTAAAAAAGAAACAGCAAACACTGGATAATGCGTACTGATGCTGCTCTGTAATATGACTAGAGACACTGCCAACTATATAAGAGCCATATCAAATAATTTTAATGACTTCCTAAGTGTAATAATATTAAGTTTAAGCAGTCACAAGTATAACTGCTGATTAAAGTACCCTAGGTCATCTACCTGCTAATAACAATTACAAGCATACATCTGAGTGAAATTTAGATATAATACAGCTTTTTCTGTAAACTGTCTTTAACTGTTGGCTGCCAAACAAAATCAGGCACTAGATCTATAAAGATTTAATGGGTCTGAATATGAGCCTGGTTTAAAAAAAGTTAGGATAGAATCTGCAGTTGAAAATCACAGGTTTCTGTAATTCAAATCACTGAACGAATGCTTTGAAATGTACACTAAGTTTTACTCAATTTATTTAATAAACCCACTCTAAGTGAGCTATAGGCATTCCATAGCAAACTGGCTGAAGTCATGAGATTTATATCTTTTGCATTAGCGAGTAATTTGCTGGCTTCTGTTGTGCTGAACAGGCTTTCTTTTTTATTGTGGAAGATTTGGCAACAATGAAGGTACACCAATGTTATAATTATTTGCAAAAGTGATCCTAATCCAAAGTTGCAACCTTGCCTGAAAGTAAATGAGAAAATTTCATTCCACCTTAATTTCAGAACTAGTTCAAGCTCCTTCCCAGACTTATCAAACGTAAGCTTAGCACTGATTCACTGCTGAGAAGCCAAGTGCATTTCACAGCAACATTAAACCCATGGTGTTAGAGCAGAAGGAAGTGACAGCATCCAGGAGAAAGAGAGGCATTTACAATTCATGAGTATTTGACGTGCCACTTGTCTGCACACTTCTCATGAGGATAATTTCTGCTATTAAAAGGCAATTATTGTCTCTAGTCATATTAATCTCACTCAGTGTACTGTCCTCCAGTGTTATATTGTTCATACTGTACCAAGGAAGGAGGACCTTCCAGCAATACCCCAGAACTATGTTTTTTTGACAAAGGGCCATCAATCTGAAATAAGTGAGTTTTTTTAATCTCATTAAAAACCCATTCACTTTCACAGAGCTAAAATCAGGCCCATTAAATCTGTTACTTTCTCCATTGATGTCGAGTGCTTTCGGCATTATATGCTCTTATTTTATGTTTTGGAACATTTTGGTCACTGCTTTAGTGTGTGGTCTGGAAATTTACACTTCTTCACTCTCCATGAAGGCAGGCTTGTCTCAAGTTGTCCCAAACCCCAATTACAGTGCCAGTGTCACCATGCCTCTCTCTTCCACCTTTGTCTTCCCACCCTATCACCACCGTTCCTGAAAATGTATGTGTTGTATAAAGATGTAACACTGGGTTAAATGCTCAGCACAGCTCTCAGCACCAACTGCTATGCCATATAGAATTGATAGGACAACAATTTAGAATCAAAAAGAAGTACAATCTGCAATCTGGATTTTTCTCATAGTCTCTACACCATTGTCTTTATCATATCAGTGAAATTTATACATAGTCAGTAATGTGCAGCATCTTGCTTAACAAAAGAGCCTCTTCTCATTAAGTTACCAAGAGGTTTTCTTCTACCACGTGCAACAAAGCAGGCCCTGTTGATCCCTACGTTGAAAGAAGATGGTAGCAGCAAGTCTACCTTCAAGGGATCTGAAGTCCAAAGAACTCACATGACATGATAAGCAGTGTATGGATTGCTCATGCAGTGGCATAGATCTACAACTTAGTACCCAGAATAGCCTCAGGTTCCCATAAGATTGGCCATTCCATACATTCTCCCAAATAATATGCACAAACTCAGGCTTTAGTGCCTGCCCATTCCTTCCCAAGTTTCCTCCAAGCCCCCGTGGTATCTCCTCAGATGACCACTGCTGACGTCTTGTGGAATTTGCTACTTCTAAAAGTATCTAGTACTGTGTATGGGTTGTTTTAGGTAGTTTGTTGCCACTAATCCTCCCTTGTCTTTGCCTTGTCTCAGATCTATCTAGTGATTAGTGGTAAAGGGTACACAACTGTACAGTATCTGAAGAAAAGTTACTGCTCTTAGATAACAAGAAAGTTTGTTGTTTGATAGCAATAAACACAACAGCATTTGGTCAGGTTTGATTCCTAAGAGCTTAGGTAGGTGGTCTACTTCTCCTTCTGAAAACCAGTGTAGAACTCCTTGTCTGAAATGTTTGTGACATCAGTAGAAAAGTTGCTGGCAATGTAACATGAAAATTACTGCTTCAGACCCATTACCTTATGCAAGCCCCAAGCTTCCAATTACAATGCTGTGCATTTCTTTGAAAACTTGTTCAAAGAATGGATCATGTTTGGACAAGAATAAGGATTTGATCATGTCTTATTTTCCACAAATCTCTTGTTCCAAGTTTCTAAGAATTGGTTTTCTTTATACAGATTAATTGAAAGGTATTGAAAAGAATAAGAAAAGTTCCTTCAGTTTACCTGCTGGCAAAGGGAACTAAAGGAAAAGAAATTTACGGAGAAAAACGAGTATGTGAGTGACAGTAGCATTAAAACCAGGAGGCATGTAGGAGGCAAGGAAACAGAGGAAAAAAGAAACTTACAGAATGTTGGAGGGAAAAGAACAAACATTCCACAGAAACTATAGAGAATATACAAGAGGGATAACTTGGTCTGTTACTGGTTCTCCTGGCTGCTACTGGTTCTTCACTGACCACTACTGGCTACTCATAGCCACTATAGCCCACCCCTCCCCCTACACAACAGGCTCCACTGGCTTCCCTGGCAGGTACTGCCACTCCCTTTGGTCACTTCTGGCTCTCCCATGGCCATAACTGGTACTCAGTGGCCAAAATTGTGGCCACTGCTGTGTGGAACTTGCCTTTCCATGGCCAAATTGCTGCCCATGTGCCCAACAACCCGCCCTGAACTGCCACCAAAGACATTCCATGTGGTCCTAGAGTGATGGCTGCTGACAGGAATCCCCCTGGGGCACCTCCTTCTGATATCTCAAAGTCTGAGGTATCTCACCTATTGAAGTAAAGAGAAGGAAATGAGTATAGCTGATGTTTTAATAGACTATGGTAAAGATCAGCAGGTGTAGAAGGAATTGCCTAGGCATTTTTTTTGTTCTTTTCCCTTCAACATTCTGTAAGTTTCTATTTTCCTCTGTTTCCTTGCTTCCAACATATCCCCCAGTTTGTACAATACTGTCACCCATTCACTACGTTTCTCCATATCCCTCACAACATTCAGTTCAGAGAAGCATTGGCTAAAAAGAATAAAGGGGTTTCAGTTTCTCCCCCCAAGGAGTTCAAAAGACATGATGAAAAATTTTTAGACGTATGAAAATTAATCTGAAGTGAGATTCTTGTTAAATGTCAATCTAAGTTCGAACTGGTCAAGCCATGCTTAGTTAATTCAGTTGGTCCAGTTCTGCCTATGGGAAAGCCATGAAGGTTTTTATTCCCTGTATTTTAAGCATAAACGTCTGATTTCTGCTGTGCTGCAACAATGAAATGGTGAATCTGCAAAAAATGCAAATAGCTTAATATCCAAGTTGATGTCAATGGGCTTGATTCTGTTTAGCTTGCTGGAGATATAGACAAAGGGGTGTTCTGACTGGACGGGAAGCATTATTAAATTTAGATCAACAAGATGGTTAAGAGTTCTGACAGACTGAGCCCTGTCTCGGCAGCAGATTCGTCTTTGACTTTTCCAGGTGTACTGGCTGCCAGCAGCATGCCCATCAAATTACAAACTGCAAGAGACTAGTCTGCAACAGTGCTGATTCCTCACATTGTAAACCAAAGGCCATCGAAGGGTTCTGTGCCAGTCTGCCTGCTGACTAAAATGAGAGTAAATTAAGTTAAGCCAAATTGTTCACAACCACAATCTTGTTATTTTGTCTGACCCTTGATGTTATGAATGGATCACACTGACTATAGCCTTGACTTGCAGATTGATGGATTCTCTCCTGGTTTACAGGACACCATCAGATTCCTCTCCTCAAGCATGCAGCAGGAAAACATTATGGTACAGGAATGCACACCACATCGGGAAGAGATGAATGTAAGAACTAAAACATCAGCTCCTGGAAATGGTAAGGATATTGCTTTAAAGGAATCTGTGCTGCTGTGCCAAATGATACTGTCCTGAAGAGTCATGGTCAAAATGTCAGATTGACAGAGGCACTGACCAGCACACAAAAGCCTCCCCTTGCAGCCCACTACGAAAGGCACTTTGAAATGCAATACAGTGAAAACTATGGCCAGCATCCTCTATCTTGCTTGGATAGTGTAAAACTATCATTATGCAGTTTGTTGCCATTCTATTAAACAAAAATTACCCCATGACATGTTTGGTCTTATTCATAACATGGCTTATACCACTGGAGGCTGTGTTGTCTGGTAATGAGTTATATGTTAGAATTGGAAAGCATATCAAAAGTAACATATGAATCAATGCATTTCATTCTTCAGTATGATCTGCGCCAACCTTGATATTTCTCCACCAGAAACATAACTGTGAATGATCAACATGCACAACTAAGAAAAACAGTAAAAGTGATATGTGGGACTCTAAGATTCACATTCAGTTGGCTAAAAGCACCAAAGGAAATCAAATAATGGTAATTTGCAAACACTTGAGTGATGCCATGTCAGATTCGATGCCAATTAATTACAATGATGCCAGTTGATAACCACTTAGGATGTCAATTTATAGTCGTGTGATTGCTTTTCAATAAGATCGATATCAACTGGTAGCTGAACAATTACATTTCAGTATTAACGAGATCAAGTGATGCCCGAACAATTAGTTTAAAGAAAGAATAAAAGCTGTTGAAAGCAACTGATGGCAAAAGATGTTGAAAAATGGCGAAACTTTATGATAGAGAAAAATGTTCCAGAGGTGGGATGGAAACAGGGAACCAACATGTCAATCAAATGGGCCATTTTTAGTTGCCTTCCACCTCTGATCCCGGTTCCAACAAGGACCAAAGATCAAGTCCACCATTGCAAGACAAGGGATTCAAGAGGTACAGAAATTGTGTTTTTATCTGAGAGGTAGAAACTGTAACGAGGTCAGCCAGGTTGGGGCTGTTAATCAGGTCCAGTCAGGGAGGCATGGAGTGGCAGACATTTTGACACTATGAGACCTGGCTCTGAGGGAGCTGGACCAGCTTCAACTACTTTCCATGTGGAAAGGAAGGGTGACATGATGATGGGATAACAGCCTCTGTGGAGTTATTTCACTGGCAACAATAGTGGGATACCTTCCTGAAGAAACTCGCTCACAAGAGTCGTCTTTGAGTTGGAGTAAGCATTTCTGGCATCATGCTATTATTTGAGAAGCTTGACTCGTTCAATCCTGCCATTGAAGACTGGGGCCAGTGTGTGTAAAGAATGCATTATTATTTCTGGGCAAATGATATTGGGGCAGATGAAAAGCAACAAGTAATTCTCCTGACAACTTGTGGATCCGTAGCTTTTTCGGTTGTTACGAGACTGACTTTCCCTGAGGCACCAGGTACTAAAACCTTTCAAGAGTTGACAGATTTAGTTAAGGATTATTACGACCCTAAGCCTCCTCTAATTCTGAGATGCTATCAGTTTTACTCAGCAAATTGAGAGCCAGGGAAACCCATATCGGGATTTTTAACTAGGTTAAGATGACTGGCAGAGGCATAAAACTTTGGTTTGACCCTTAATGAGATGCAGTAAGACCAGTTGGTATGTAGCTTTAATGATGTGACCATGCAAAAGCACCTAGTAGCTGAAGCCCAACTCAACTTCAAACAGGCACTATACCTGGCTTTATAATTGGAAAATATGGCAAGCAGAGCATATGAGTTACAGGGTATTCCAATGGATTCCAATTCCAGGCTGACTGAGCTTGGGGATCACCACTCGAGTGAAGGCAATTGCATAGCCACACTCAGGACATATCCTGAACAGAGACACTCTCTAGGCCTGCTCACAGCAAAACCCCAAAACAAAGACAAGCTTCGGCTAAATGGATAATATTTTCTTCAGGATTCAGCCTGGCAAGAAATTGTAGCAAGAGAGTGCATACCCTGGAAAGTCCACCTACAGCTGCTTTGAAAAGGTTAAATTGCTTTGCAACATCCAAATCAGAACCAATCAAAAAGTCTGGTTAAATGGTCGCCCGGCTCTAAAGGAGGTCAATACCAGCACGGCAATCTCAGTGATCACAAAACCAGTCTTTAACAAAATTTGCTCTGGACTCCAACCTTTAAGTTTGTGCAAAGACTAAGAATCTATAGATTAAGGGTAAAATTCCATTTCCAGTCTCTTATGAGAAGCGGCTGGTTCAACTCAGTTCGTTATAGTGAACGGGTAAATGAAGCTGAGTCCACTAAAAGACCAGCACGATCTTATTGAATGACGAAGCAGGCTCAGTGGACCAGATGGCCTACTCCTGCTTCTATTTCTTATGTTCTTATGTTGGACATGGGCCATGCGTACTTGCAATTGAGGTTAGATGAGGATTCCCAGGAGTATGCTACAATTAATACAAGTAAGGGTTTGCAATGTATGATACTGCATTTGGGGTATCATGACCCTGTGCTATTTTTCAGCGAATGATGGAGAACATTTTGCAAGGTGTACCCCAGGTCGCAATTTATCTAGATGACATGCTAATAATAGGGAAGACCAAAAAGGAGAACTTAGCTTAGATATAATCCTTAGATGTTTCTCCCAGGTGAGCATACACCTAAGAAGGGAAAAATGTGTGACCCAGGCTCCCCAAGTGACCTACTTAGGCTACAGAGTCAACAAGGCCGAGGTACCATTGAAAGATAAAGTGAGGGCAATCAAAGGTGCTCCAGCTCCCACGTCGGTACCGGAGCTTAGGGCTTACCTTGGGCTGGTGAATTATTACAGAAAGCTCATCCAATCTGGTGGCTCCATCCTGACACCTTTATATCAACTCCTAAAAAAGGGTCAGCATTGGAAATGGTTGCGCAGGCAAGCCACAGCTTTCAGGGAAGTGAAGAAACAGCCTATAACTTCACTAAATACCAAACTGCCCCGGTTCCTATTCGATTGTAGGACCACCTCACGTGCAACGACAGGGATGGCTCCAGCAGAGGTTGTAATGGGGAGAAGACGTCACACCAGGTTAATCTGATCTTTTCAGACCTGAGAGGGAGGGTGAAACAGCATCAGGAACATCAGTGCCGGATACCAGACTCAGCCAAGTGAAAAGGACAGTTTACTACAGGGAATGAAGTTTGGTGTAGGAACCACAGAAATAGTCTTGCATGAATAAGAGGCATAGTCATCACAAGGTCAAGACCAGTGAGGTGTAAAGTTCAGGTCGAAGCAACAGTCCTGAACAAGGACTTGGACCATATGAAAGCCACAAACTTGCAAAACGCACTCTGCTCCTCAGAACAACCATCAGAACCCATGAATTCTCCCTTTCCATCAAGCATTGAAGAGACCTCTGCATCTGAGATGGATACAGCAAATAACATCGCATCAATGTCTTTGCCACTGGAGGAAGGGCGTGAGTTTCTCCCAAGATGGTCCGGGTGCAAGAGGTTAGCTCCTGTGTGTTACACGCTGCCTGTATCTGAGGCAGAGTTGGAGGAACCTGAACCAGTGTTAAACAACCCCAGGACACAATTCAAGAAAATGAACTGGCCTATGTACTTGGACCCAGAATGGGAAGGATGTAGTAATTGTAACAAGGTCAGCCAGGTGGACCTCATACAATATTAGTTCCCCCATTGGGGCTGTTAATCTGGTCCAATCAGGGAGCCCTGGCTGACAGATAAAAATAGGAGTATCAGACATTCTGACACTCTGAGAGCTGGCTCTGAGGGAGCTGGTCCAGTGTCAAGGACTTTCGACATGTAAATGAAAAGTGACTTGGTGATGGGATATCAGCCTCTGTGGAGTTATTTCAGCAACACATTCAACCAGTTATAATAACTATTCTGATGAAATGCAAATTTTGAGAAACTGTGTAGCTATTTTAAATCAATCAAATGAAGACTTTTGCTAACATTATCAACTCTCTATAGAACTGTGACGAACAGTTAAGCTTGAATGTTTCCCATTAGAGTAATAGAATTATTGCTGGTCTTATTTTAATGAAGATAGCTCTGTTTGGTGATCCACATTCAACAGGAATTGGAAGCACAGATGGTCCAGAAAGCTGACAGCACCTATTGGGAATTAGTAGACTCTGGGTTCAGTATATTGGCAAGTTTTTAATTAATTATGATTGAATGAAAAAGGAATTTAAATTGATTTCTCTCACCTGGCCTTTCATTTAGATTCATTTCTATTAAACTATGCAACTACGATCAGGTATTTCTGTATTCATGCTTTTTTTTCAATCTGCAGCACGGCATCAGTGGGAAGGCTGACATTTATTGTGCATCCCTAGTTGAACTGAGAATGTGCTAAACCTTTTCTTTGAGCCATTGGAGCCCATGTGGTACTTGTTATGCCTTTTATGGCTTGGTAGGCCACTTCAGCAGACAATTAAGTGTCAGCTACATTAGTATGCGCTTGAAGTCATGTATAACAATACCAAATAAGGGCATTTCCTTTCTAACTATAGTTAATTCAGCTTTACATCACATAGCTTCATTACTTTTTACTAGTCCTAGATTTTTATTTCTTGACGCTACATTAAATTATTCAACCAGCCACAATGGGATTCAAACTAATACTGCATTACTAGTGCATTCACATCATTATGCTCCCATGCACCTTTACTAAAGCATCATTAAGTGATATAGGAAGTGATCTAAGGATATTGCGTCTTCCCGTGACAGCAATTAGCAGCATTTTTTGGAGGCAAATATGAAGACCCATTCCATGTTGCCTTCTTAGTTGCATAGTTGAGGGATGCCCATGCCAAATTGGTGGGGACAGCTACAAACTGAGAAAAAAAGATCAGAAGAGAGGAATAAAAAGGAACAACTGACTCAGCATTAGTTCTTCAAACACATGCTGCAAAATAGAATTTTCCTGTATTATATCTTCACAGATGAAATCCAATTTGTCCTGCGAAAGATAAAGCCAAACAAAAGCAAGCAGCAAAGTGTAGAAATGGGACTAAGTAAAAATATTGCTGAAAAAAGACAAAGTTTATTGAAGCTCTTCATCTTGCACTCATTAGGACAAGAATACCAACAGAAAGGAACAAATACTCTTATACTGTATGAGAAGGCTGCTGATTGGTGAATTACCCTAATCAATACATGGTGCCCTGTTCTTCCCATTCAGAGAGACTATGTATGTGCCTTGCCTGTTTCAATTCAAGAAAAATAGTCACAGCCATTTCTCAAAGGTAATACTCAAACAAATCAGAGTCAATCTGGTTGGTTTAAAATTTAAACAAAGCTTTGCAGTTACCTGTCAGTCAGCATCCAACTGATGCATCCTCCATGGCAACATCTCCGCAAAAAAATAATTCCACTTGCCAACCTATCAGTATACTCACCCTTTATATGCCATAAATATTGATTTTCCTTTACATTGGTATTCTTGTGAATTACACTGGTCAGTGCAAGATGATATTTTTTGTATTTTTTTCTGCAATATTCAAATTCTGCAAAATCAAATAACTATGTGATTGAACGAAATTATGTTGGTGCCAACTGATCTTCATTTATGCTTGAGGCAAATTTAAGATTTTCTAAGTAGTTAACAGTGGCAATATTATGTTACGCTATTGATTTCTTCCTGACCAAATGATTAATTCTTCTGTAAGATTATTGTGTAAGGTATAATCCCTCATACAAGAACCACTTGCGATGATTGATTTTCACTTGCCTATAAACAAGAATTATGGAGAGGAGCTACATAAACCAATGATGAATGATCACATTACAATGCTTGATTGTCATGCCTGTCTCTCACCTTCTAGCATTACGGAGAACTGTCCTGTAATTAACCTCATGACCATACATATGCACAATCTTTCAAGTGATCGTCACTTCATTTTGATATCATAACTATATTTCCCTTCATAGTTCTGTTTGCATTCCTCCTTGCAAAGATTATCACTTACGCTGTTATTCTGATAGGGAGCTAATTCTAGAGCAATTACAATATCAGTTACAGGTATTGACATGATCAGCCATGTAATGAAACAATTTTATGACTATCGTACACTTTCAAGATATGAGCAAGAATTTAAAGGGCTACATTCTTTGCCAACGTTCAGACGCTCTGAAAATTGGCCTCAGAACTTGCAATTTAAAAGTATAATTTTACTATTTTCACAAACAGCACACAGCCGCTCTTCCTCACCAGGCAAATAGTCAGCCCTTAACGCCCTTTACAGGAAATTACAAGATCCAGATGCATTATAGAAAGGTGAAATTAAGGCAGCAGATAGCTATAAAAATCTTTTGCAAATGAAACAAAGAGTGAAAAATGGTTAGTTCAATGTTTGGATGCTTGTAGGATTAAATTAAAGCATTTCCAATATATAGCTGCCATTAAATGTTTAAAGCAGTTAATGTTATTTATAACAGGAGCTTTAATCTAGAAATATTTATTACACTAATATTACTACTGCAATTAAGTGTCATCAATATTAGCTGTAACTTGCAGAACACTGTTGATATTTTTTCTGTAACGTTAGTTAAATGTCAGGTGGTCGCATTTTTTGACTGGATCCTATCATTCAGGACATAGGGCAGAATTTTCCACTCCCTTGAATGGTATGGGCAATGGCAAATGGATTAGGAAACTATATCAAAAATTTTAAAAAATCTCAATATCAAGAAATGGATTTCTAATTTTCTTCTCAAGGTTTAAATAGGGGGTTTGGAATCTGACTAATGAATGGTGATTACATTATTTCCATGTATTTGCATCTCATTCTTATGTAAACTCACCTCATTTCTGTGCAGCTCTGAATCCTCCTCTCATTCCCTAAGAAACCAGCCAGCACCAATGTCTGACATGAAAGTCACAGCTGTTTCCAGCTGCAGCAGCTCGACACTTGCTTCTTTGGACCTTCATTCAATTCTGCCCTCACCACAACGTCCTGGCATTCTCCATGGAGATTGTCAATTTCCACTCCTCATCCATGCAACTCAGCATCAGCAGGAAAACCAGTATCACTACATCATCCTGAGATAATAAGAACTGCCAATGCTGGAGTCAGAGTTAACATACTGAAGAAGAGTTCTGACCTGAAACGTCAACTTTCCTGCTACTCTGATGCTGCCTGGCCTACTGTGGTCCTGCAGCTCCACACTGTTATCACCACATCATCCTGGCTGTTTTGGACCAATTCACAGATCATTTGGATCCTTCAGGACTTGACTTTGTAGATCAGGGACACTTATGACTTGCATTTTTCTGCCAGGTAGCTTTACGCACACAGATAGACGTGCACATCATGCATATACACAGGATGCATATTAGGGCTCACTCAATTCTTAGGGCTCACCTACTTTGTGCTTTCTTGGAAGCTGCCTGTGATTTGCATTGTTTTTAAGCACACAGGCTCTTCAGTGCAAATTTACAGGTTGCCGGCTTCTGTGGCTTAAATTGCTTATTAGCACAGAGGTAAGGCTGCAGCTTGTCACAGTTCAGAGCACTGAACAGTTACGGGAGTGGGCATGTTGCTATGTTAATGTCACACCTACAGCATGCTCTAGCAGTTTATAAAGCAAACACACTGCATGTGATTCAACTAAATGACAATTCATGAAGGATACAAATTATTAATGGGTTAAGGGGGATTACGATTATTTAGGAGATACCACTCAAGGAACTAATCTGATTATACTCCAGGGCCTTGGCCAGAGGCAGATAGGCACTTGCTCCACTAGAGTCCAGAGATCTAATCTTTGCAATCTGGAGACTGAGTCACAGAGATTATGGTTCATCAATCAGAGTCCTGTGGAAACAATATTCTGGGGTTGGGCCCTGCTCAGTCTAGCTTTCATGACAATTCAGTCCAGGTTAGTCCTGAAACTTTGAGCATTAATGGTCAAGGGGCTTATTAAGGGACAGCCATGGAGTCATAGAGATGTACAGCATGGAAACAGAACCTTCAGTTCAACTCATCCACGTCAACCAGATACCCTAAATAAATCCAGTCCCATTTGCCAGCATTTGGCCCATGCCCCTCTAAACCCTTCCTATTTATATACCCATCCAGATGCCTTTTAAATGTTGTAATTGTACCAGCCTCCACCACTTCCACTGGCAGCTCCTTCCATACAAGCACCACCCTCAGCGAGAAAAAGTTGCCTCATAGGGCCCTTTTCTATCTCTCCCCTCTCACCTTAAACCTGTGTCCTCTAGTTTTTGACTCCCCCACCCCAGGGAAAAGACCTTGTTTGTTTATCCTATTAATTCCCCTCATGATTTTATAAACCTCTATAAGGTCACCCCTCTGCCTCCAACGCTCCAGGGAAAATAGCCCCAGCCTATTCAGCCTCTCCCTGTAGCTCAAACCCTCCAACCCTGGCAACATGCTTATAAATCTTTTCTGAACCCTTTCAAGTTTCACAACAACCTCCCAACAGCAGGGAGACCAGAATTGCAGTATTCCAATACTGGCCTAACTAATGTCCTGTACAGCTGCAACATGACCTCTTGAGAAAAGTAAGAAATTCAGAGCCTGGAAGTGGAGTTCATTGTATTGGGTCTCTGAAGGAATGATTACAGTAAAAGGGAAGAGTAGAATCTTATATAGAGCATCAGAGGGGATAGGGAGCTAAAAGTAATATGCTCTACGAGGTAAATTGAGGACAGTCACAGCTATATAAAGGGACTGAATAGAAATGGTGGAGGCTGAAAGATCATTTGGGAAAAATAGACCAGCAACTCAAAAGATAATATGAAGGCTGGAGGAGTCATGCTGTATCTGAGCTTAAACCTGCAAGTCACAGATGAAAGCACGAAGCTGAAATATTGCCACCTTCAATCCGAGGTCAACTGCACAATAATAATAATATCAAATGGCTGCTAATGTGAGCACAGTGAGTGGAAAAATTATTGCTTTTCTCTTCAGGGCAGAGTGTAATTGTTTGAATCTGAGGCCCTGCTTGGTGCAATTGCATTAATCATACATGCATTAGTAATGCCACCCTTCTGGCATCAAATCGCATTTCATCAACAGGTCATTCATTGTTCAAGAATGAACATTATAAATAATGGTCTCAGGCAATCATGACCATTACATTGTTTGCACTCATTTCCTCCCTGTCATATCACCCAAGCAACTCTGATTGGACATTAAGTTAAAAATGTCACCTGGGCTTGGCATTTCTTAATCACATTTCAGAGCTAACACTAAAAGCCAATTACTTAGGAGCTGCCACATTGGCAGACTGAACTGTAAGTAGGTAAAAATATGGTCTGTGATTTTCAAGGGTGGCTTTTAGAGGAGGAGAGGGAGCTATCACAATGGCTGGCTGCCAGAATTTCACATACCAATATAGCATGAGCACTTTGGCTCTGCAACATACATGTAGGTAATGTAAGATATGTCAGAAGTACATGACACTGGTCTTATGTGAAACTTCCACGGAAGTGTCAAGGCATAACTTGAATTTCGTTGTGCTTGATGTGAGGGCTCAGGAGTACCATTAATGGTAAAATTCCCCATAAATTATGGACCCATGCATCTGAAATGCGTTGGCTGAAGTCCTTTCGGCATTGCTTCCCATATTAAACCAATGTCCAAGGAGAAAGCAATTTCAACATCATTAGCAAGCTCAGCAAGAACAATAACTTTTAGCAGTTGTCACACAACCTCCCAAGGGAGAAGCAGCCAGTGGCAATCCCCCAAGAACAAGAATGGCCAGACGCACATCTACAGACTTCATTGCTATTTTCCACACCTTTCAGAAACTCCATGTAGGGGCAGATGAACAATGTCCTAGGCTATCATCTGAGCTGTTTGTTGCTGTTTTCTTCAAATTACACCTGTTTATATCCCTGTGACAAGGAGACACAAGGAACCTGGATGCTGGGATTCTTCAACACCCCATTTGCAGGGTGTCTCTTGTTTGGAGAATGTCCTGTCACCAACCTACAGAGTTCATCAACAGAACAGGCTTTCACTCCAGAGGTAGTAAGAACTGCTGATGCTGGAGTCAGAGATAACACAGCATGGAGCTGGAGGAAAACAACAGGCCAGGCAGCATCAGAGGAGCAGGAAAGCTGACATTTTGGGTCAGGACCCTTCTTCAGAGGCTTTCACTCCATCAGTGTTCTATTCAGCTGTGACTACCAGTGCCAAATTTTGGAGGTCTGTCCCAGACATCCTAGCAGTGCCATGATGCATGCATACTAGAGAACTCACAGATTACTGTATCTTTCCTACGGCATCAGGCCATACAAGGATGAGTTCTGGGAGACAAGGGCTACCTTGGTATCACTTTGTTATAAATTTATTTTTAAGTAAGTTCATTTTATTTGAGGATTGTATCAGTTTAGTGCTGCATGTTCCAATTGGCTTCACAATGAAGTTATATTGCACATGTACCGATTCGTATTGATTCATATGGACACTGCCCCCATGGACTAAGTTTCCTGGTTTCAGATGCAACCTGATGAGAAAAGCACTAAACACGGATTCGCTGTCTCCTCCTATCAAATCTCCTCCAAAGATTGGCCTATCAGAGGAAGAGCTTTCCAGGACAATAATTGTTTCACCTTACAGAAATACAGAAATACAGAACAAAGGTATTTTTTTTTGTGCCATTATAGATTGTGCTATTATCTTGCTTATCTTCAATCTTTAATTTGTATGTAAGAACAAGAGGCTGAATAATGTTTGCTTCTGATTGGGAACTTTGACTTTTGTAAAATATTATATTGTCAAAGAAAGTAGGTGGAGAAAAAATGACCTAAGTAGACTATTCAGTATGTAACGATGTCCTAATTAGCATATTTCTTGCCTTATGATTTTATTTTACTTTTAATTCCTTTTTCTAAAACTGCACAAGTTTGGTCCCATGCATGCTGGGCAGCCTCTGTTACCACACCCAAATAACCATGCTTCAATGGTGAATCAAGATACTGAGACTGGGACTTTCTTTTTTGGCACTCCTTGTTTATTTCAGGAACCTGTGTCAGGAAATTCCATCTCCTCCACAATGATATTCGAAAAAAACAGTAGAAAAGACAAATGTGGGAATGCAGAATTTTCCTTTATACATTTCAACATGCACTGGACAGAAATGTTACCAGGTTAATTACCAGATGGATGAAAAGCATCGTAATCGAAGCTGATCCTACTCACATTCAGCATGTAAACATGGGGATTGGCAACAACTGGATTTGGATGGAAAATGGACAGGGGAATCAAAATATGCAATCAACCTACCACTCTTCACCGCAGTTAACACACAGACTTCCTCCAGCTTGAAGAGGGAAAAAATGTAATAAAAAAAATTCATGCTTAAAAATGAATGTGCCAGTTGTACACGAGCTCCATTTTGCATATACAAGACAATTCAGTATGTGTCATTTGTTAATTTTGCTATTTTTCTCTGTGCTAAATAATAAGTGCACGCTTCAGAAAATAATCCAAGTTTATAGTTAAAGCCAACCAGCAAGCCTTAAAGATGATTTGTGTTCTGGCTGAACGACATCCTGGATCTGGTTATGGAAGAGTCCCTGAACAGTAAGAAAAGTGGTTATAATACAATGTATTTGATATAATGTTATAACATTCTCTGTTGTAGCTGGAGGCTTTCATGCAGGAGATAGGCAGGGGGAGAGAGGATCACTGCCTCAAAAGATCAAGAAGTCCCTTAGACAGACGTTTGTGATAGTGGTCCTAATTAATGTCAGAATCCTCATGACAAGGACCTGGAGTTAGGAGCAGAAAGCTCAAATGATCTTATTCACAGCCCAGGAACATTGAAACCAATTGAATCACTCTTTCCACTACTTTGCAAGCTGCAGTCAATGTAAGTTATGAATCAAAATTCCGATTTGGACCTTTTCTAATTGCACAGCTTGCTTGCTATATTCCTTTACATTGCAAACAAAACTTCAGACAACACTCAACTAACTATGAAGTGCTATGCAATTGCCTGAGGTCATAAAGTGCATTATATAAGTGTTTTACTATTTAATACTATTCAAATGATTTTCTTTACCCTCCCTCTCAAAGGAAATGGAAACTGTGGACAGGGTAACATTATAATTCATTTATAATTGAATCTGGAGGTGATTCCATGCTTTTCTTCTCAATGGTGGCCATTGCTGGGGCTGCAATTGCAGGCTGAGGGCACATCAATGATTGTGCATTCTCAAAGTGGGGTCAAGCAGCCCGCAGCAGGTGACGGAGAGTTACTGAGGACAGATTTAACTTTTGCTCTGTGGTTGGCCATTGAAGCCAGGGGACCCCTCTGTGAATCAGAGAATGCCTAAGAAGGAGGGCCCCTTTGACAAACAAACCCCAACTGCTATAAAAATGCCAGCAGAACAGGAAGAAGTTTTTAATTGGCCATTTAAGAGGATCAATTGGGCTCAAGAAGAATTATCTGCCATATTTCCCATCAGATTTCCCCCCTCTCTGTAACCTCTTCAGTATCTGTGCGCATTATATCATTGTTCTCCCAGGGTAATATAATTGTAAAAGCTCTGATATCCTACTCTTGAAATTTAGGAATAAGCTCTGCTTTAATGATCTGACAGCAGCATCCATCCTATTTTATATATAACTTAAAGCTGGCTAAAGACTTTCTGAATTAGGCAGTGAGTACCTGGGGAACTACACAGGATGCACGAATATTATTTAACTACTGCCAGAGATGTTGTTACCCAAAGAACAGCAGAGGAATTTCATTTTAAATGAAATCCCTCCCATATATATCAAAAATTACAAAATATCTGTGAAGTCTCACAGATCAAGAAGCTAAACATTGATTCCAATCCTTCCAACAATGATCAGAGCAAATTTCCAACTTTACATGGTTACGAATAAAAGAGTATAACTACAAACATATAAAAACTGCGCTGGAGTTGGTTAAGCAATTCAATACTTCAATACTTTGCTTTTTTTTTACAAAATTTGGGATCATTCCATTTCAATATAACCTTTAATTCAATCAAACAAACTGTTTACCTTCACAACATAAATAAAGCCTAATTATTTTTATATAATCACGTTGTGCATATCATGGTGGCATGCTGGGATTGAACAGTTCTTAACTGTTCTTCTTTTCACAGCAATTATTACTCCTAGGCTGGGGATCACAGCAGATGAAATCTAGTCTTATAGGACCTTTCTAAAATCTGGTGAAATTTGGACAATTAGTGCATCTACTACCTCATTAGACACCTCTATTGAGACCTTTCTCTACATTGTTTGAAGTGTTTTGTTCTGAAATTACAAACATGCCCATCATTCTGCCAGTTTGCAAACAATGACCATTTTGTCTCAGCTTAAGGGTGAAACATCTGCAAAACAAATAAAGTTGTTTGACATTTGTGACGTTTAACTATTAGACTTAATAACTGTTTCTCATGTCACTTTTATCATCAGTGCTTGTGACAAATGAAGTACTACAACAAGAAGTTATATTTTTACATTATTTTCAATGAAATGAAATATCCTAAGGCATTATATAAATATGTTAGAGCATTATAAAACAATGTTTAGCACTGAACTACATTAGGAGGTATTAGGTAGCTAAAGAACAGAATTTGTATCAAGAACTGAAAAAAAACATGAGTCTGACAAATATTTAAATGGAAACAACTCAAGTCTGATGTTTCTATAGTTATTTTTAACATGTATAATTAAGAATTTGCTGGTTATTTTACCTTTGAGTGTTGGTCCTCTAGAGAGTGAGAATGGGAATTAATAATAGATCATAAGGAACTGGCTGATGAAAGGAACAAATATTTTGCATCTATCTTCGTATAGAGGATAGAAAATAATTCCAGAAATAGCATAAATCATGAAGTGCTAGTGAGAGCGCATCATGTTACAATCGAAATCACAAGGGAAATGGCACTGAGCAAACTGATAGAGCTGCAATCTGATGAGTCCTCAGGTCGTGGGAAAGTATTCACATTGATCATTAAGGGGACTATAGCTTTGCCAGAGAAAAGCTCCACATAATCCAAAAGAGTCAGCATGGTTTTGTGGAAGGGAAATCATGTTTAACCAACCTACTGAGTTTCTTTGAAGGCACAGTGGCTCAGTGGCTAGCAGGGGACCCAGGTTCAATTCCAGCATTGGGCAACTGCCTGAGTGGAGTTTGCACGTTCTCCCTGTGTCTGTTTGGTTTCCACCCACAGTCCAAAGATGTGCAGGTTAGGTGGAATGGCCATGCTAAATTATCTGTACTGTCCAGGGATTGGATTAGCCATGGCAATATGTGGGGATAGGGAGAGGGGCTGGGGCTGCTTTTTATTGAGTCAGTGGGCCTGACGGCCTCTTTCAACACTGTAGGAATTCTATGAATAATACATACAATGAATAAAGTGGAGCCCATTGATGTAATGCACTTGTATTTCCCGAAGGAATTTGACAAGGCGCAATATAAATAGTTATTACCTAAAGTAGCAGTTTATAGGGTTGAGGGTAATATAATAGCATAGATAGAGGATTAGCTGGCTGTCAGAAAATAGGGATTATGCATAAACTGGTCTTTTTCTGATTGGCAGGTCATGACAAGTAGAGTCCCATATTTATCTGTGCTGGTATCACAGCTTTATACAATTTTTCTCAATAAATAAAAAGAGGTGAACAAAGACATGGATGTTAAGTTTGTGAATGATATAAAGATATGTCAGAAAGCTTGTTATGAAGAAGACATTGGGAGGATGCAAGCAGATATAGTTGGGTTGACTGAGTGGGCAAAATTCCGGCTGATGGTATACATTGTGAGAAGCTGTTCTCTTTGACGGAGGAATGAGAAAGCGTTGTATTATTTAAACAGAGAATGGCCACAGATATATGAGGTGCAGACGTATCTAAGTACTCTAATTTGATTCATGAAATGTTAGTGTATAGATGCAGCATGTAGTTAAGAAGGCGAATGGGATGCTATCCTTTGTTTCACAAGAAATTTAACGTAAAAGCAAGGATATTATTTTTCAGTTATATGAGCATTGATGAGACCACATGTCAAATATTGTGTGCAGGTTTGATCTTCTTATTTAAGGAAGGTTATGGATGTAAAGAAGATTTACTAGATTGACAATTGGATGAGTGGATTCCCTTATAAGGAATGATTGGACAGATTGAAATTGTTTCTCCTCGAGTTTAGAAGAGTGTTGGTTAACTTGATTGAAGGGTGTAAGATCCTGAGTACTCTTGACAAGGTTGATGTTTCTACTTGAAGGTATGTCCAGAATAAGGGTGCCCTTTTAAAATTAGAAGTTGTCCCTTTAGGACAGTGATGACATGATTATTTCCTCTCAGAGGATTGTGTAGATTTGAAATTCTCTGCCTCAGAAAGCTGTGGAGGCAGAGTCATTGAACATATTTTAAGGCATAGTTGGATTCTTGTTCGGTAAGGGAATCAAATGTTTTCAGGAGTAGATGAGAATATGGAATTCATAACACAAACAGCATGATCTATTAAATGGTGGAGAAAGCTTGAGGGATCAAAGGGCCAAAGAGTGTTTTTAATTTGTGAGTACATATGTTTTAACCTTATAACCATTGGTATCAAACAACTGCTAGCAAGGTTGTTGTAGTTATATAATTTGAAAGAAAACTACCTGTTACAGATAACTGGAGGAGAACAAAAAAACAGGTGATTTAGATTTTTTTCAGTATCTTCTATGGCTGTAAAATCAGAAAGTATTGAATTTCCTCTACTTTCATTGGGTTTTTTGGTCCAAGTTACACTGATTAAATGGATTGCAATTTGCCTGAAGGTTTACTAGTTATGTTTTTCTCTACTCCATATTATAAAGCTTCAGGTGAGTTCAAGGCCAACATGTTGGGATCGGCACAAGTTCAACCATCACCAATTGTCATTTTCATAAGCAGTGTTCAATTACAGGGTGTCAATTGGGATAACCAAATCCTATTTTTAATGATTGTATGCAGCATATTGATGTAATTCAGGATGCAGTTTCAAGGTAAAAGTTTTAATTTGGTTCCTTTATTTCTGACTCAGACATATTAAATTAGTTCTGTGTAGTTATTTCCAGTTATGGAGCCAACTGCAATGAGGCTCACAAACATAATAGTCAGGTCCATTATGTTGCTGAAAACAGCCAAGGCAAGAACTGCATGGTCTGAGGATTCAGGGTAGACCACTTAGGACAGAGATGGGGAGACATTTCTTCACCCAAAGAGTGGTGAGCCTGTGGAATTCATTACCACAGGAAGTAGTTGATGCCAAAACATTGAATGTATTCAAGAGGTGGCTAGATATAGCACTCAGGGTGAATGGGATCAAAGGTTATGGAGTGAAAGCAGGATTAGGGTATTGAGTTGGATGATCAGCCATGATTGTGAAGAATGGCAGAGCAGGCTCAAAGGGCCGAATGGTCTTCTCCTGCTTCTATCTTCTATGTTTCTACGCTTTCCATTGGCCAAACTCTAGAAAGCACCAAAAGTTCACTTAACAACTTGTACATACTTAAAGAGGCAGAACATTTTACAATTTACAGTTACTCCTGATGGTAAGAGTACTATGATGTTGTGATGATGTCATTCACTTTTCACATGAAGATTTATAATTTAGTTTCAGTCTTAATAACAGTAAAAGGTGAAAATATGAAAGAGTTTCAAAGAGTTCACTTCAAATATGGGACGTATCCTTTAAAAAACATTCATCACTGCTTAAAAAAAGAACAGATCTGTTCTGAGATAGTAAGAACTGCCGAAGCTGGAGTCAGAGATAACACAGTGTGGTACTGGAGGAACACAGCAGGCCAGGCAGCATCAGAGGAGCAGGAAAGCTGACGTTGTGG
>NC_063345.1:40454002-40487081 GCF_021869965.1 Rhincodon typus
TGTGTGTCTTTCAAAGCAGGCATTCCAAGAAGAGTAGCTTCTGAAAAGTAGTGTTCTTTATAATGGTACAAACGAGAACCATTTACAGATTCTTTATAAATATAAGGGGTAAGAAGAAATGCGTATTGTTATGATCATGTCTCCCAAAAATATCTCAGCATTTGTGTACAATGGACACTAAAGTGTTGCTGTGTAGCCATATACAGCAATCATTATATGCAAAGCAAGACCTTTGAAATTATAATGAAATGTCTGATCAAATGTTTTGATGAAGTTGGTTGAGAGCATGACACAGAGAAAATTTCATGCATCTTCTTGGAAAAGTATCAAGGGAAATTTTACATCAAACTGATCATGTGAATTGATGAGCAAAACCTAGGCCAGAATTTTCTTGATTTCAGGTAAAGTATTGTTGATTGAGATTCATGTTACACTGTTCACCATGGTTCACAATCACTTTTCTTAGACAATCTTTTGCTCTTCACCTCATTAATTATGCAGCTGGGCTTTTGCGTGCCTTTCTTGGGGAATTTCTTGGCTGGAGAGGTGGAATGTGCTCACAACTGCTGGAATCTATTCACTTTAAAGACTCTAGCACCATATTGAAAGTCGAGCTGCAAAATACTTTAGATGCTACAAGCTAGGAAAAGTCATCTATTGTGAGGTAGTCAAGGTTTTATATTTAGGATATAACTCAGAGGATAGGAAAGCTGGCTCACCATGCACAAACAGGAACCTGGAGATGTTGTTGAATTGGTGGTGAAGAATAAGACAGTCCTTTCCCAGCTGATGTCCAAAGAAGCTACACCACCATAGCAAACCAGTCTGGACCCAAACTGAAAAAGGGCACCCCACAGTACAGGAAAAAGGTCAATCATCATCTGCACTATGAAAGGTAAAGGGCCACCATCTTCTCTCTTGAATGTCACACTCACAGGGCCATCGCTCAAACTAATCTGCTAATGCACGAGCATTTCATCAAGTCATATGCTCTACCACTCTCTCTATTGCATGTAACATGACCACTCGAGGGCTGTCACCACCTCATCTCCCAAACGACTAACTGTTCTGGCCCTTTGCAGTTCCCATTCAATCAGTGGGGACAGGATACCACCTCCCCTACTCATGCTTCACCACTAGGTGTTCTTGCATCCATTTCCATTATTCTTAACCACTCCTTTTGTCTCATTGTAGGAAAAGCTGATCAGTCAGCAAACCAATGTTTCAACAGCATTCTGACTGATTTACCTGAATCTTCAAACTGATTGCAAGATTGACCATGGCCTAATAACTGGGCTGCAAAGACATAGATCCTGGACTCTGACTGAACATAACAAACATCTTGGAATAGAAAAGGACAATCCCTTTGACTGACTGTGGCAGCACCTCCTGAATGACTGTGGTCCAACTACTCCCAGTTTATGTCTGTTCCCCTTTGAAGTTCAAACTTGGCCATTTGCTTGAAGCACTTGCAGGGTGTTTATTGTGTAATCTACTGGCACGTGCTGCTGGAGCCCAAGCTGCCTTGCATATCCTTTGCACTAAAAAGCAATGCAAGCCATAAAGGCTGGCTGCTTCCAACTAAACCCAAAGTGAGTGAGCTCTAAGAAAGAAATCTGAGAGCCAAAAGGTGCACTTGTGCAAATGCATGTATGTGTTTTTCCCTGCATGTAAAGTAACTTAGCAGAAGCGCGCATATCATGGGTGTCCTGGAGCTACAAGCATTGAAGGGGTGTCTGAGTTGGTGTGTGAACGGGCAGGGTGATGTGTTGAGTTTAGTGGTTTGCTAATGCTGACTGTGTGGATGGATCTAGGAGAAACGTAGCCATGTAGCATGCAGGGATATTGTGGTGAGGACAGATCTGCAAAATGCTTGGGACAAGCATTTGGGCCATCAGGCACCTATTCTAACATGTTGGGAAATTATGCTGAATCCATGAGGTATGGAGAATAGAAAGTGGCATATTAGTAAGGCAAGTTGAAGCTGTAATGAGATGTGAATACACAGAAATAAACAAGTTGCTATTCAGTTGTGAAATCTCAAGTTGCAATATAAGGCTGGAGGGGAATTTTTTTAAAAATAGACTCGATGTTGAGGTTCTTTTTTTTCATTCTCACCATACTTTCGCAATTTCCTTGCCATTGCTCACATCACACCAGGGAGGTGAAAATTCTGCTTTTTGGTTTAAAACCTCATCTGAAGAATTGTTCTTTCAGCATTCAACATGCTTGTTGTACTCCACTAGTCCCAAACTGTAACTTTATGAGTAAAAATTAGAAATAAGAACGGGAAGATCACCTTGATACGATTGTACTATAGGCCCCCCAATTGCCAGAGGGAAATTGAGGAGCGAATATGTAGAGAGATTTATGTAAGAACAATAGGGTTTTAATAGTAGGGAATTTCAATTTTCCAAGTATTGGCTGGGACTGCAATACTGTTAAAGGCTTGGGTAGTGAGGAATTTCTTAAACGTGTTCAAGAAAAATTTCTTTATAAATATGTAAGCATCTTCGAGAGAAGGAGCAAAACTTGACCTTCTCTTTGGAAATAAGGCAGGGCAAGTGTTAGTAGGGAAAGACTTTGGGACCAGTGATCATAATTCTATTTGTTTTAAAACAGTTATGGAAAAGAATAAGCCTTCTATAAAAGTTAAAGTTCGTAATTGGAGTTAGGCAAGTTTAATGGTATGAGACAAGAACTTTCAAAAATAGACTGTTTACAGGTAAAGAGACAACTGACACTTGGGAGGCTTTCATAAGTGTGATAACAAGAGTTCACAATGCCCCAGAGGCATTATGTTCCTGTTGCAGTGAAGGGTAAGGCTGGTAAGAATAGAGGACAATGGATGAATAAAGATATTGAAGTTCTAGTCAAGAATAAGAAAGAATCATAGATTAGATATGGAAAACTGGGATGAGATAATTCTCTTGAAAGGTATAAAGAGTGTAGGGGCATTCTTAAGAGGGAAATCAGGAGGGCAAAGAGGGGAATATGAGATAACCTTGGCGTATAAGGTTAAGGATAATCCAAAGAGATTCTTCAAGAACGTGAAGAGCAAAAGAGCAACTAGAGAGAGAATAGTTTTAAAGATCAACGAGGTCATTTATATGTTGAAACTCAGGGGATGGGTGACATATTAAATGAATATTTTGCATCAGTTTTAACTGTGGAGAAAGAAATGGAGGCTAGAGAACTCAGGGAAATAAATATTGATGTTTTGAAAACAGTTCATATTATAGAAGAGGAAGTGCTGGGGGTCTTAGAAAACATAAAGGTGGATTAATCTCCAGGGCCTGATCAAGTGTATCCCAGGATGTTGTGGGAATTTAGGGAAGAAATTGCAGGGCCCATAGCAGAAATACTTGCATTAGCTATTACCATGGGTAAGGTGCCGGAGGAATGGAGGATGGCTACTGTTGTGTCTTTGTTTAAGAAAGGCTATAAGAAGTCTGGACACTATAGAGCTGTGAGCCTGACAACAGTGGTGAGCAAGTTGTAGGAGGTGATTCTGAAAGATAGGATTTACAGGCATTTGGAGAGGCAAGGACTGATTAGGGATAATCAGCACCGTATTGTGCAAGGGAAATCGTGTCTCATTAATTTGATTGAGTTTTTGAGGAAAAGAGTGATGAGGGCAGAGTGATAGACATTGTTTGCATGGACTTTAGTGAAGCCTTTGATAACGTTCCACATGGTCAGCTAATTAGTACAGTGAAATCACATGGAATTCAGGGCAAGGATAAGGTGAATAAATAGCAAGGGTCTTTCAGTGGGGGGGGTGGAGTTTAAAACTAGGGGGCATATTTTTAAAGTGAGAGTAGAATGTTTTAAAAAGGACATGAGGGGCAATTTTTTTCTGCAGAGCTTAGTTCGTGTGTAGAATGTATTGCCATAGGAAGTGATAGATGCAGGTACAGTTACAACATTTAAAAGACATGAACAGAAAACATTTGGAGGGATATGGGACAATTGCAGGTAAATGAGACTAGTTTAGTTTGGGAACATGGTCAGCGTGCACTAGTTGGGCTGAAGGGTCTGTTTCCATTCTGTGTGACTCTTATGTTTTTATAGAAAACGGTTTAAAAACCTATCATAATTCCAGTCCTTATTAGTAGTACAGAAAAGAGAACAATTGTATTTAACCCCATTTCTTATAGAAACAAGCCCAACTCCCTTAAAAGATAGGTCTTCTAGTTCTGCTATTGGGAGAAAAGAAGCAATGTGAAGATAGGGAAGTATCAAATAGAAATTGGCCTTTCACAACTTAAATGAAGGAAAAAAAGAACAGATTTGCATTAAAAAGCACTTTTCACATCCTTGGAACATTCAAAAGAACTTCACAATAAATGAAAGTGGAGTGTAATCACTTCAGTGATGTAGGAAGAAATGAACATAAAAGTACAATTTCACATTCTTTCTACATTTATACATTTTTGTCATTGTTAAATAGGTCATATTCAGTATTTTCCCTTAGCAGTTTATATGCAAATAACATCACTGATGTTTGGAAAGTAGTCATATTCCTCCAGCATTTGGAATAGTTCTAAAATAAACTCAATGCCTCAATATACCAAAATCTAGAATGACCTTTATTAACCAGACCATGCCTTTTTTCTGGCTGTCCTTCAGGAGTCGCTCAATAGGGACTTTCTGAAGTTTATTTATTGGCTGTGTTAATCCTACTGTTTAGCATAGGTTTTAAAGCACTGGTAAAATAGTAAGAATCAGAATGATTGGAAAATACCAATGGTAATGAGGGAATGAATCATTGAATGCATGGGAAATTAATTATGAACCTTAGATTAGAAAATTATTTAACACTGCCTCTGCCACTTGCATTGGATGTTTATTGTTGAAAGTTGACCTCATGAATTATTTTTGACTCAAGAAAACAAATGAACGTAAGTCTCATGTATGATTGGCACTGTCGTGATAACATATGACATGGGAATTGTAGAGTTATAGTAATGTGGCGCCCTACAGAAGCATTCTAGAAATATCACACAGTAATACGACCCAGGCATAGTTACATTCACAGCCATTTCAGTGAATTCCTGCTAAAATTAAAGCAGGAGTTCTGGAACAAACTGAGGAATTTGATCCTATTATAGATACATTTGTGAACATTTTCTCTGTTCAATAATTCACCCAAAATTTGCATAAAACACTAAATCAATTGTTTACAAAATTTCAGAAATAACCTTTACAAAAAAAAGTATATAAATTTACAAATGTATTCTTAACCCAGTGTGTCTGACTCTCAAACTCAGGACTGAAAACAACAAATGCTAGAAATCACAACGAGTCAGGCAGTGTCCATGAAGGGTCTAGGCCCGAAACGTCAGCCTTTCTGCTCCTATGATGCTGCTTGGCCTGCTGTGTTCATCCAGCCCTGCACCTTGTTGTCTCGGATTCTCCAGCATCTGCAGTTCCTACTATCTCCATGGAGAGCCAGCAAGCTAACGTTTTGACTCTAGATGACTCTCCATCAGAGCTGACATGAAGTGTAGAGGGGGCAGCATTTATGCAATAGTGTTGGGTGGGAGGGAGTGGGTGTGGAGTGCTGGAAGAGAAAGGGTGTCGATAGCGCAGATTAAATGATCGGAATGTGAGAATGGCAGAACAATGGTGTGTCCAACTGCCAAACTGGAAAGAACAGATGATCCCACTGAGGTGGGGGGAGAGGAGAGATGATACGTTGACAGAGAATGCAACAAATAAATGAATGGTAGAGACTGAAATATGTTAATATTGATGTAGACATCTTTTGCTACAAGCTATATTTGGGTATACAGAGTTAATGAAAGCTGAGGAATGAGCTGAGCTATAAAAGAAAATTACCAAAAACACACCAGACCATTCAACATTTAAAAAATCCAATTTCAAAATGCACTACCAAATCCATTAGCCCATTTACCTTTAATATTTGATGACTAACCATCTTTCCAGAAAAGAAATTATTTTAGATATTGTCCATATGTTTGTCTATTTTCAAGACGTTAAATTGGCCCAGGAATCAGACCAAGTTATTTGGCACTCCAGGAAAATTCAGAGCAAAGTTTGGAACCATATTAGAAGGGGTGAATGATCTCCCCATGCCTGGGTTGTTATAATTGAGTTTAAGTATTTAAAAGGATGGCATGTTGCCAATTAACTATGTACTTAGCTGTGTGTAAGTCAATGTACAGAAATAAGCAACCATATTCCTTGAGTTAAGTAAGTAAAGAGTTACTTTTATTCCTAAAATTCACTCAGGTAAAGATTCAGAAAAATGTTAACAGGTAAAAATACATCCCAACATCCAATTGCAAGTTACAGGTTACCAAAGGATACGTTGACAAAGGGTAAAATTCATTAGTAAAAGAAGTACATAATCAAACGATTCTTCAATGACACATTGTACCACTTTAAAGATGCAACTGCTTAATTTTGATATTATCTTGGATTTAGTGGTTATATGTTGACATCTTTCTTGTAAGAATTTCTACAGAATGTCTACGGCAGTTTTGCTTCCAATTGGTTACACTGTTGCCCTGTCAGTTTGTTTTTAAAATTAACTCCTCGGATATGGACATCACTGGCTGTGCCAGGATTTATTCTGTATCGATCTCTCATGATGTTTCAAGATGGTTTGGGAAGAAAACTACGGTGATTCTCCTTGAAACTATTTTGCACCTTTCCTGAACGTGACAGTCAAGGTGGCTGCTGTCATGTGACTAGCTTTTGCAGTCATGGTTCCAAAAATTTTCAGATAAGCATTCCATCAAGCAGCCAGGTTCTTCCCTGACCTGAGCTAAAACCTTTTGTTCCTTTACAAGAAAGATTTGCATTCCCTTACTTTGAAGGTGTCAGCCTCTGACAAGTATTGAGCCAATAAGAAAAAAAACATGTTCTCATTTTTCTTTTGGAGTAACCCTTGATATTAGCAAGTGTGGCAGTCCTCAATGTTGTGCAGATACAACATGTCCCTTTGGATTCCACTTTGGAATCTTCCAGACACTTGACAAGACTGAAGTTGCAACATGGAATCCAAAATAATAGAAATTACTGGTGAAACTCAGATGAAGAGTCACCAGACTCGAAACATTAACTCTGCTTTCTTCTCACAAGTACTGTCAGACTTGTTGAGTTTCACCAGCAACTTCTATTTTGTTTCAGATCTCCAGCACCTGCTGTTCATTTTTTTTTATGTTAGAGACCACAATGTTCATTTTATTAAAATGTCTAATCTGTGAAACAAGCTGAGGTACTTAAAGGTTAATGTTTTATGTGGTGCATCTTTATGAAAAATGTATTGAAAGTAACCAAATTAATATCTGAATCCAAACTTTGTTTGAAACAGTAAGCGATAAGCTGAAATCTCCTCAGTAGAACATTGGTAGCATTTTTTAACATACTTAATAATACATGTCAATGCTGTGCAAAATTCTGTTTAATCACTTAAATAATGACTAAATACATCCAAAGAAATCATGGAAATATCCAACTGAACTGATATGCTGCAATCAGCCTGGGATTTCCATGCCCTAATTTCCTTTCACACCAATCAAGAGAATATTGAAAGACTGAGAATCAGGCTGAATAAATAATAAACGATGGATTGACATCTTCCAATAGGAGATTGAGGTTATTCTAAATATACTTCTTAGCTAGCAATGTAAAGTGGCTTTCATTTTATCAGAGTCCACTGGATTTCTTCTCAGGTTACAAAGAAAATGGTTAAATATGGCACCAGAGAAAATGATGTTCAGTAGTACTGAACCTCTGAGATGTTACATTGAATGAACGATGTGGAAACTATTTGACTTACGTGTACCTCATTGATAATTATGCTCCATATAAGCCTTCTGCTGCTCTACGTCATATTCATCCATTCTGTTTTCTCTATGTACTTATCTAGACTCCCTTTAGTTGTATCTGCATTCTTTGCTGTAACCACACCTTAGAAAAGCCCTTTCTACCACTCTTTGATTGAAGATGTTTATTTTGACTTGTCTGTTGAATTTATTCGACCATAGTCTCCCCTATCAAATCCTTTCATTTTCTTGAAGTTCCGTCAGATTACCACACAACCTGCACTTTTCTGGAGAATAGATTCTCAGCCTGTTTGGTCTTTGATAACAAGCCCATCCTTTCAGTTCTGGCATGAAACTTGAGGCCTCTAAGAACAATGTGTCTATATCCTTTTTTTATAATATGGAAACCAGAACTATTCACAGAACTCCAATTATGGTTTTAACCCCTAGTTGCAATACAAGTTTAACATTATTTCTCTACCCTTCAACTCTACCTCTCTAGCAATTACCTCAGTGCTTTGCTTTATGACCTTATTAATCTATATTGTTACTTTTAGCTATTTGTGTACCTTATCACTTGATCTCTTTGCTCCCGTATACAATTATCAAAGCACTATCTGAATTGCTTAAGCTTTCTACTAAAGCCTGACCCATATCTACACTGAAGTTCATATGCTGAATACAAGTTCATTTCTAAGCTTATTAATGTCTTACAGTTCATTGTCACATTCTTTATTTTGCATTAATTACATGCCCCAAAATGGTGTGGTCTTAGAACTTTGCAATTCTACTTCCAATTACTATGTCTAAATTATTAACGTAAATTGTGAACAAATGACCGTAATGGAACACCATTTCCCCTGTTCTTGCCAGTCTGAATAGCTGTTTTTAACTTGGTTTTTTGGTTTTTTTGTTAGTTCACTGTGGCACTTCTCACTCAATCTTCACCTTATTAATTATGCAACTGGCGTCTTTGGCACCTTCCTTGTGGAATCACAAAGGAGAGGAGGCAGAAGCAGTCACAATTGCTGGGACATTACAACATTCACACCATGTTTAAACTCCAACTGCACGCTACCTTAGACACTGCTAGATAGAAACTACTTCTCAAACTAATTCCAACATTGCTATAGTTTCTTTTTGTTTAATGCTTTCACAGGATGTGAGCGTCACTGGCTATTGCCTATCCCTTGTTGCCCGTTAGAAGGTGGTGGTGAGCTGTCATCATGAACTGCTGCAGTCCATTTGCTGTAGGATAGTACATTTGCAATATCACGAGGGAGGAATTTCCAGGGTTTTGACCTAGTGATGCTGAAGGAACGGTGGTATGTTTGCAAGTCAGGATGGTGCGTGGCGTGGAAGGGAACTTGCAGGTGTTGGTGCTCCTGTGTATCTGCTGTCTTTGGTAATGATTACGTGTTTGGAAGATGCTGCCTAAGGAAGCTTGGAGCATTGGTGGTGCAGGGAATGGATGTTTGTGGATGTGGTGCTAATCAAGTGGGCTGCTTTGTCCTGGATGGTGTCAAGCCGTTGAAGCTGCACTCAACCAAGCAATTAGGGAATATTCCATACATTCCTGCCTTGTGCCTTGTCAGCCATAGTAAGCCTGGATATACAGATCACTGACCAGATAAGTCCTGTATCCCTGGTTAAAGGGAATGCCCTGCTGTGCAAAAGTAGGTCAATGCGTTTCCACATACTGCAAGTGTAAGTGTCACCAACTGCTCTCTTGACCACACTCATGGTGTGCCATCCTCACTGGAAGATAGGATACAACCAGTAGGCACATTTGGAATGAAGGAGCTACACACAGGGTTCCCAAAAGCTGCTTTTCAGGCAGCCCCTCCACCTACTCTGTGATCCCATTCTGAACAGAAACGCAAGCTGAAGACAGTGAGCCTGTATCTGACCAGGACACTCTCAGCAGGTGGGGGCCTTCCAGACCCAACATCACCTGGTTACGTTGCACCCATACGAGAGATGAGCAGGATCTTCAGATATCCCAAGGATGAGATTGGGCGGCGCAGTGGCTCAGTGGTTAGCACTGCTGCCTCATAGCACCAGGGACCTGGGTTCGATTCCAGCCTCGGATGACTGTCTGTGTGGAGTTTGCACATTCTCCCGTGTCTGCGTGGGTTTTCTCTGGGTGCTCCGGTTTCCTCCCACAGTCCAAAGATGTGCAGGTTAGGTGGATTGGCCATGCTGAATTGCCCATAGCGTTCAGCGATGTGTAGATTAGGTGGGTTATAGGGGGATGGGTCAGGGTGGGATGCTCTGAGGTTCAGCGTGGACTTGATGGGCCAAAGGGCCTGTTTCCACACTGTAGGGATTCTACGATGAATGAAGTTGTAGTGGCTAAGCATTGCTCGTTTGATTCTGTAACTGAGCACTCAAGACCCTGTGCGCTAAAAAACAATGCAAACCACAGAAGCTGCAGCTTGTAAAGCAATGAGGAAGTCAGTGAAAGTGCACTGAGAGCAATGTCCAAAAATGTGAAAAATATACATGCTAAGAAAGTAAACCAAGAGCAATATGGTGCATTCTGTGCATATGCATGAGGTGCATGTGTGGCCCTACACACAAAGTGACCTGGCAGAAACATGCAAGCCATAGGTTTCCAAATGGAAATGTTGAAAGATGAAAATGATAACAATGCCAGTCTGGCAGCAGGCATAATAATGTGGTGAGGCTGTTGGTTTTGCCAGTAACAACTTGCATGAACAAAGTTTGAGGAAGACGGTGGCCGTGAGACCATGCAGGGACATTGTCTTGAAGACACAGTGGATGATGGCCAGGACAAGCATTCTGTAAACTCTAAATTACTTGTTGAGAATTCTCACCATCTTGTTTCTCAACGAAAAGGAGAATTTGAAGTCGTGAGTAAATAAGGCCAGTATTAATGAGATGCAAATGAATAGAAATAAGGTTGTTGTCCACAATAGCATGATTCTGAAATCATTTCATGCTTGAGGGGGAGGCGCAAAACTTTACTAGATGTAGAAATTATGACTTTTTTAATACTCGACGTATTTTCCCAACTTTCTTGCCATTGTTCCTGCCACACTCATGGTGAGAGGAATGGATTTTCCACTTGTAAGTCACTGAGTTTATTACAAATGTCTGTTGATAGATGCACCGTTCTTCTTTGGGGATTCGTGCCTCAGCTTGATGTCATTTAACTTCTCATTTTCTCATTTACTTTATTTTCATTCCAGATCTTTCAACTTATGTTTCTTCATCTCAGTTTCTCAACTTAAAAATAGTCCTTAGATTACCTTTTGCTATCAAACAAAGTAACAGTTCAAAGCATGCAGTGATTCCGTAAATTGATACAGCTATAAAATTGTCTCTTGGTTTGAACCAAATGCAGTATCTTTTTTCTCTGTAATCAAATCTTCATAAGAACATGAAGTCAATATTTTCTCAAGTTCTTTACAACTTCTTTTGAAGGAAGGCTATAGGTTAACTACTGCTAGCTGAGGCTGGCATCTCCATGCCCACAAATTATACAGATCTGTGTCAATCAGATCTTCTTGGTAGAATGCTACAGTCATCAAACCACAAACAAGATCAAGACTCGAAACTGCTGGAATTGTGTATGTGACGAGAATTTATTATTGCTAACTAAGCTGTTGTTAATATACCCTCTAGTAATAAGGAAAGCTAGCTAGAAAGAGGGACTCACTGGGAATTTATGTGTGGCTGAAAATTTTGAAATAATCTTTAATAATTACCTCTTGTGAGTTGACCGCTGTCATTATGTTGAGTAGCTTTGCATAAAATGTGAAAGGAAGAGTAAATGTGGGATATATGACTCAGAGGAACAGATGGGTGTAAAATGGAAACTGACCATGATTATAAACAAAGAATAGGCCAAATTAGCTGACGTGGCATATATGGTAACTCACCTAACTGAGATGCTTCTCATACAACTTGTACTCGAACTCCATGTCAACAGAGAATGCAAACTTAGAATACCCAACAATATGAGTCAGAAGAGGGTTCACCTTTGCAGATGGCAAAATGTTGCCTATTGCCCTAAGTGGAGGCACATTCTAAAATGAAGCCAGGTGGGTAGATAACAAGCAGGCATACAAGTTGGCGAAAGAAGGAGCAGGGAGTGGACTCACATGAGTCAGGAGTGATAAAAGTACAGGAAAAACAAGAAATAGTTATGCAATGCCAGGAGCCAATGGACCTGAAGGAAATACAAATGACTGATTTTACCTTTAGAGCAGTCAGAAAGGCAACAGAGGAGAATGAAAAAATAGATGGCCCCTTTGGAGGCCCAAACATATCTCCTAAAGATGGATACCTATTTAAAGGAACCAAGTGGATGGCACCAGCTGAGAGAAGTTAATGCTCTCAGATAGAAGTAAAATACAGCAAATGCTAGAAATCTGAAATAAAACAAAAAATGTTGGAGAAACTCAGCAGGTGTGGCAGCATCTGTGGAAAGAGAAACAGAGTTAAAGTTTCAAATCCCATGATTCCACATCAAAACTTCTTTAGTGTTCGTGGATAACTTCACCGAGTGAGTAGAGGTCTTTCCCCAAAAATCTGCCACAGCCTGATTCACCCTTAAATCCAAATAAGGGAGCTGTAAACTAGGTGGAGGCTACTGAAAAAAGCTGATTCCTAACAAGCGTAATAATTTCACTGGGCAGATGACTTATTTTGACAAAGTTAAGGGAAAATGGCATGTTGTCCACAACCCTCAATCATCAGGGATAATGAAATAAGTATGTTATATGTGTAACTTGACTTTAGGAGAGCTCCCTTTTACGCATATCATTGCTGGGCATCTACAATGATGTGACTGTATGCCATTTAGTCTGCCTTGAGTATCAAAGCTGTATACACACAAATCAGACCATTCACTCACTTAGCACACGTGTATCAAAAGTAGCAGCTGTGCCATCCACTATCATCTGCCTTAATACCTGCCTTTCTCTTGTTCCAGGAAGTAAACAGCCTATAATAGGACAGAACCAAGATTGGTAGTGGTCTGCCCAAAATTCAGCTCTTCTTCCTTATGTGGCAAGATTCCTGACTCTGACTACCCCAAACAGGCCTCAGACAGGTATCGGAAACTGAAGTTGACTTACTGTGTTGGGAACTCCTGAACAAAGTCTATTCATCTTTCCTTGACTGATACCTGCTGACAGGCATGACAAGCATCCTGACTTTGTGTTTGACCAATCCCCACCACTATCTACCTACACTCACCTTTACTGGCTTCATCTCTACCTCCTTGACCTGTCCGTCTTCTCTCCCACGTATCTGCTCCTCCCACCTCAATGGCCAATCCCCACCACTACCTACATGCTATCACTGCCTCCCCCTCTCTATTTATTTCAGAGCCCCCTTCTCCTCCCCCATTTCTGAAGAAGGGTGCCGACCCGAAACGTCAGCTTTCCTGCTCCTCTGATTCTGCCTGGCCTGCTGTGTTCCTCCAACTTCACATTGTGTTATCTCAGACTCCAGCATCAGCAGCTCTTACTATCTCTGACTTTGTGTTTGCTGTAAACAGCATGGCAATACATCAGTACTGTGAACCTGATATCTCTGGCTGAGGGGTAAGACACAAAAATGCTGTGCAGAAAGATAAGGCAGGGATTCTGTGTGTGTCCAGAAAGTGCACAGTTGCTCTGAGCCTATGACAGCAAACATTGAGGCCAGAGATGTAACCTGGTCCAGTGCATGAGCTGGGTGTGTGTCGATGAGTACCCAGTGTCCTTGTTATGGCATTACAATGATAGCTGCTGGTGCATCCCAAGGTGCAGTATTAAAATGCAGAAACACCCTATAAATAAATCAGGGATGTGCCATGAGGATTCTAAAAGACTGGCACGTGTCTGATGCCAATGGTTGTGGACATGAGGTGCACGTGGCCAATGTCCATTGAACGTATTCTGAACATTGATGCCTGATTTCCAAAATGGAGGTTATCCGGAGCAAATGGTGACCTGAATCTGCTATTTCATAGAATTATAGAATCCCTACAGTGTGGACATAGGCTATAGCGGTTGGGACCAGGTGGGCTTCATTGACTACAAGGTTCTTGACTGGAATTGTTAACCTGGGCCAATCAGGAAAGCGTTGGCTGACCAATATAACCGGGAGATTAGAATCTCCTCAGTTAAGGGCTGACTCTGAGCTGCCTGGTCACAGCCAGTGTACTGTGCACAAGTAAATAAAGGATAACTTGGTGATGGGACCCAACCTCCGTGCAGTTATTTCAGTGGCAAACAGGAGAAAACAGGATGTGCCTGAAGAACATTTGCATGCAACTGTCATCTTGGAGTTGGGGTAAGCATTTCTGGCACCATGCCTTTGTTTGGAAACTTGACCCATTTGACCCTGCAGTCAAAGATTGGGGCCAGCATGTGGAAAGAACGCAACATTTCTTTCCAGGAAAATGACACTGGGGCAGATGAAAATCAATGAGTAATCCTTCTGACTGCTTGTGGACCCGCAGTATTTTTGGTTATAAGGGGCTTAACTTTCCCAGAGGCGGCAGACACTAAAACCTTCCAAGAATTGAGAGAGTTGGTTAAGGAATATTACAATCCCAAAGCTCCTTTAATCCTGAGACACTATCAGTTTTATTCGACTGGTAGAGAACCAGGGGAATCCGTACTGGAATTTTTGACGAGTTGAGAAGACTGGTTAACTCTGAATGAAATGCTGAGAGACCATTTGGTATGTAGGATTAATGATGTAGCCATACAGAAGTGCCTGCTGAGCTGAAGTCCAACTGAAATTCAAACAGGTACAGCAGCTGGCCTTGTCATTAGAAAATGCAGCAAGTGGAGCATGGGAACAACAGGGAATCCCAATGGAAGTGAACTCCCTCACCTGTCCAACTGAGCTTGGGGAACACCACTTAAGTGTAGACAATCACAGAGCCTCACGCAGGGCATGTCTTGAGCAGTAGGACCCTAGGCCAATCCACAGCAGAACCCCAGAACAAAGCTAAGCCTTGGCTGAGTGGCTAAACAGTTCTTCAGGAGCTGGGCCAGCAAGATCATTGTAGTTGCTGCTGGTATGCAAACTCAAGACAAAAAGGGAGTCCTAAAGGCCTGACTTGAGTAGGAAAACTCAAAGGCCAGTACCCAGAAGAGAGCACACCCTGAAAATTACCCCTACATGTGGTTTGGAACAATTGAATTGCTTAGCGACACCCAAATCAGAGCCAATTAAAACTAAGGCTTGGTTAAATGGTCACCCAGTTCCCATGGCACAGCTGTACCTGTGGTTGCAGAATCTGTCTTTAACAAGATGTGCTTGGGACTCTGATGTTTAAGCTTGCGCAAGACCTCAGCCAGACTGAGATCATGCACTGGGGAAGCGTACGACTTCGGGTCCAGCCTCCTATGAGAAGCAGTTGGCACAATTACCATAGATGGTAGTAAGAGGCTCGGGTTCAAGCCTACTGGGGTGGAATTGGTTGAGAAAGATTCGTTGAAATTGGCTCAACATTTTTCAAATGGAAAATAGCTGCTTCGGTGAAGTCGTAGTGAAATACCCAGGAGTTTTTCAAGAAGGCCTTGAATATATCAAGGGGGCTAAAGCCATTTTACAGGTAGGCCAGGACACAATTCCAAGATTTTACAAGGCCCAGTCAGTGCCATTTGCCTTGCGGGTAAAAGTAGAGGCAGAAATCAGGAGGCTGGAGAGTGAAGGAATCATCAAACCAGGCAGCACTGGTTGTACCGATTATGAAGCCTAATGGCTCAGTTCGCCTTTGTGGGGATTTTAAGCAAATGGTAAACCGCTTCTTGCAGCTGGATAAGTATTTGATCCCTCGCATACAGGATTTGTATGCAAAGTTGGCGGGGGGGTGCTGTCCTTTACGAAGCTGGACATGAGCCATTCCTACTTACAATTGCGACTGGATGCGGAGTCTCAGAAGTATGCTACACTTAATATCCACAAGTGTTTATACCAATATACAAGACTGCCATTTGGTATCATCAGCCTGAGCTCTTTTCCAGTGGACCATTGAGAACATCTTACAAGGGCTACCCCAAGTTGCCATTTATCTGGATGACATACTAATAACAGGGAAGACCAATAAAGAGCATTTGGAAAACTTGGACATAGCGCTTAAACATTTCTCCCAGGCAGGTGTATGCCTTAGAAGGGAAACATGTGTGTTCCAGGCGCCCCAGATTACCGTAGAGGACAGCATATTACTATGGGGAGCAAGGGTGATTGTCCCAAGTAAAGGTCACCAGCAGATACTGGCTGAACTTCACCAGGGTCATCTATGGGTTTGCCAAGATGAAGATGCTGGCAAGAAGCTACATATGGTGGGCAGGGTTGGATTCCAACATAGTTGGATTGGTGCAGCAGTGCCCAGAGTGGACAAAAATTGTCACCAGCAGCACCTCCACATTCATGGGAATGGCCAGGTAAAGCCTGTATTCAGTTACATGTCGACTATGCCAGTCCTTTCATGGGCTTAATGTTCCTGATCATTGTGGATGCACGTTCAAAATGGTCAGATGTGCACTCAGCAAACTCAGGGATGATGATTGAGAAGCTGCAAGCATTATTTGCAATACACACCCTTCTGGAAGTATTGGTCATTGACAATGGAATGTCATTTGCCAGCAGGGAATTCGAATATTTCCTAAAGTCCAATAGCATTCGGCACAGAAGGACAGCTCCATACTGTCCGTTATCCAAAGGTCTAGCAGAAAGAGTGGTCCAAACATTGAAAGTAGGCTTAAAGAAGCAATCTAAATGTCCTAGTCCCTAAGAGACTATAGGACCACCCCACACGCAACAACAGGGATAGCTCCAGAGTTGCTGATGGGGAGAGTAATGTCATTATCCAAGATGTAGAGTTTGATTATGTTACATCAATCAAGCAAACTCTTGTTTCTCACCTGGGGAAATGGTTAAAATAGGTGAACTTGGGCTGGTAAATATCTGAAATGAGAATCAACGACGAGACCAGATTCATTTCAGAAATAATGCACTGAAATTTGGATACGCTACGTGTCACATTCCTGATTTTTGACGGGTTTACATCAATGAATAGAACAATCGAGATGAGTGTTCTTTAAACTGGAACAATGGAGCACAGGGATTTGGAAGGTTTACAGAGACTGTCAGCATAAAATGTGTGGGAATTAATTTTGAATTTTGGAAGTAATATTGAAATTCATCCCTGAATTGCATTATTTTCCATGCTTTTAGCATTCTACAATGAATTATAGTACTCTAACTATCTGTCTATTATATGTTAATGCATTCAGAAAAGGCTAGACATAGATAAGATAGCTCAAGAGCGGAGAGACCAGCAACACTTTTTATGATGATTGTAAATTTATTGCTATACTTCAGGATTGAGTAGATAGAATGCACTTTCAGCAAATCTTGGGTACTCAAAGACAATGGATTATGGTCATATCCTGAGTTGTGTACGATCAGACTATAAATTGGGGAACAGGAATGATGACAATGGGTTAACTACAGCCAGCTGAACTTTATGCCACATGTCTTAAATTGTTTTGATCTGTGTTGATTAGATCTGCCTGAGAGAAAGCTAAAGTTATCAAATCACAAGTGAGATCACGAATATGTTGACAAAACAGATAGAGATCGCCAACACAGTGCTCAAGTCATTGACCCTGATAATCCCAGAAGTGGCAATCACCGTAGGATTACCAATTGATCCCATTGTTTTGTATTAGGACTTAATACCATATTTCTCACTGGCAATTCCGATCCTGGAACTTTTAGAAGTACAGAGTATATCTGAAATCCAAACATTCCCTCGTAGTACAGGATAGTCGGGGAAGTCAACCCACGACCATTTTTATTGCAGTAGATGCCATATTCCTTTAAAACTTAACTATCCTACACCTGTGTGTGTATGATTATCCTGTTATCCCACTGCTGGTAAGTTTTTGTTTTCTGTGAACATCCACCTCACCGCTCATGTTCTGTTTTTACCTGTCACCACTGAGCATGATCGTTCCCTTATTCATCCCAATCACTGATAGTCTGAGATGGGGTGAAGGAGGATGATTACTGTGATAAATTCCACCCCACCCCCATTCATCAGCCCTCGCAGTGATTGTCCCTCTCTCACCAGCCCTCATCCAAGGGTGATCAAACCTCACCACCCCCAACCACAACAATGTTCTCCTTCCTTCCTCACGTTGACCCTTCCCACCTCACAGCCACATCCTCCCACATTGCCAATTCTTTGAATATTGGCCAGAAGTTTGAAGGGAAGGTGAGAGTGAGCACTTTCCATCCAGCTGGCGTTAGGCGGACAGTGCTGCTGTCAGTGAACACAGTATGTGGATCAGGAGTGGAGGAGTGAGGCTGACAGGGATGGCAGTGAGCAATATCTGTAGGTAAGCAGCAGAGAATGAAGGAGGGAGGCCGTAAGTATTATCCATGGTGCAGGAGCGTGGGAAGGTCAGAAGGGTGAATTGAGTGATGTCAGAGCATAGTCAGCATGGTGAATATTGCTGTGGGATAGGAAATTAAAAGAAGCTATTGCTTTGAGCCGGAATACTATTCCAAACATGCTTCAACTGCAAATTATTCATTCCTACAAATAGATTAGATAGCATTCCACTGTCATTTCCAATCATATTTATGCATGTAGAAGTTTATTTTAATGTTGAAGTAATTCGTAATGAAATATTTATGATAATGGTAATTCAAAGAGTACTTTGACAATGTGTTTAAAGGTCTGGATCATCAATTCTCATTGAATCATCTTACACTTTGAACTGATGATTAATGTAAACCTGGAAACAAATCTGTTGCACAGAAGTTGTCATTCTGTAACATCATAAATAAGGAGCATCTCTGAACATCCATTCCTATTCCTGTTATCACTGAGGCATCACTGCCTGATGTCATAAATGGGTCATTCCACAAATATCTGATCCTAGGTTAGCTCCGGCCAATACTGTTAAAGCAATTATGTAATCAGTCAGTAGAATTATATGAATTATCTAATTCAACTCTTCACTTGACTTTTGAGAATATGTAGTCAAGTCTAACTCTGTTCTGATACATGCACATATTTCAGAATAGGTCACTAAAAATCCATCACCTTTGTAACACAGCACCTCTGGGGCTAATTGTAGCCTCAAACTACTTGAGGTCTTCTTGGAATGAGGACATCACAGTTAATGAATTGTGAATGTTGTTGAAATCATCATAGAATTCCCTACAGTGTGGAAACAGGCCACTCAGCCCAACAAGTCCACACCAACTCATTAAAGAGCACCCCACCCAGGCTCACCACTCCCCATCTTATCCCTGTAGCCCTGCATTTCCCATGGTTGACCCACCAAGCCCGCACATTCCTGGACACTATGAGCAATTTAGCATGGCCAATCCACCTAACCTGGACATCTTTGGACAGTGGGAGGAAACAAGAGCCCCCGGACTCAACCCACACAGATACGGGGAGAATGTACAAACTCCACACAGACAGTCACCCATGGGTGGAATTGAACCCAGGCCTCCAGTGCTGTGAGGCAGCAGTGCTCACCACTGAGCCACCAGGCAATCCCATGTGTTCATATGATGAACTAACCATGGATTAATCTTCAGGGTTAAGAGAATGCCCATTGAATGTAAGATGAGCTGTTGCAATTACTACTCAAATGAATACAAATTAAATTTAGCACATTATTGTCCTTCTGTCATCTTCTATCAAGGCACAGAAATTCTTATGCTTACAATGTTGATACGCTTATCATTTTCATCAAACCAATCTTGACATTTTCCAACAGAAAATGTCTCTTTGCAGATATTAACGATATTAGACTTAAGGACATCCCAAGCAAAATGAAGTCTTCTTCTGTGCTTGACTGAAGCCAGAATATTTTCCCTAAAGCAATGTGAGAATTGGTTTCCTTTGATTGAATCCTTCTGAGGTTTAACATTGATCTTTCATGGACATTAAGGCTCTTGTATCCATCATTTGGGAGCCAGATTGATAGCTATGATTGAACAAACAAGTCAGCGATCAGTCTAGCAGTCATCAGCTCCTGTCATTGTCCTGGTGATGTGTACAACTTTGTGATTCCAGGCTAGAACAATAATGTAATCAATCTGGTATCAGCATTTGGACCATGGGTGTTATCATGACAGTTTCTACTTGTTCTTCTGGCACAGCAGTTTGGTGATAATAAGCTCATGTTCTGTACATTTGGTAAGGTTCCATTCTGGAGATTGGAACTTTTCCCAATTTTGGTGTTGCAGTCTCAGAGGATAGGTCTGATTTTCTTCACAATTTCACAATTAGCCTGACGAAGAAACCTTCTTTGGTTGTGACATAGGCATTTAGAAAGTATGTACTGATCATGGTTGCGTATTAGTTCCTTCATTGTTTGAGATGAATAATCATAAGGTGCTTTAAAGAAGGTCCTTATAAAGCTGATTAGTGAGCTTATTCATGATGATAAATTCAATTCTGTGAATTATGCATTATTCCTCTGAATTTCCTTTCTTGAAGAAAGTATAGCCTCCTTCGTGTTCCTTGAGCTGCCCCTCTCAGCCTGAGGTCTCAGTCAGAGCAATGTTGTTGATGTCACATCACTGGGATTTTCATGACAAGTGCAGCGTGACGCTCCAGGTGTTCACTCACAGATACGTCCGCAAGAATGCTGATGCTCTAGATCACAACATTTACTGCTTGTGTGCTTCAGCCACAGAAGGTGATCCCTCTGGACAGAGCTGCCCAATTGAAACAGGTCAGGAGCACTATGTTCAGGACACCTTTTCTAGCCCCTTTCCATATGACATGAGCAAAGTAGATCCTAAAGAGAGCTACTCAGATATAGTTTCAGTTTCCAAAAGGCACCCTGAACTCATCAAAGTGCTAGACAATCATCTTATAACTGCCTCCTCTACATTACGAAAGAAGATTCCAGATAACTTATCCTACTCCCATTGTCATTTATTGGCCACCAAAGAGCTTGGTCGATGTTCCCAGAAAGACAGATGCTTTTAACAAGGAGAAAACATTGCACACCAGCCTCCACAAGTGTCTTGACAGAACTGAACCATGATTGAATGGCAAGGAAACCAGGATGGTTGGGGATTTCATTTTGCTGCAGCTTTCATCTGCCAGAAGAGTTGTTGAGATAATTCAGATGGTTTAGCTTCCTTTGCCTGTTCTACAGTTAAGAACTTGTTTACCAAAGCCCCATCTGCTGAGTATTTCTTAGATTCCTAACAAGTCTTCATGACAAATTAAGCAATTCAAATCCCATCATATTTCACCCTGTTTTGATTTTCCTCACTTCCACTACATGCTGAGGGAATGCACTTTGGAACCCACAGGAATATAGGAATCACAAAAACTCAAGAAAGCACAAAAAGAGCTTTCACTATCTTAATCCCCCAAATAGTCACTGCCATTACACTCTCATGCACAGAGGTTTTTCTGTCTAAGTTATTTGATTATTATTTCTATAACGATATTTAAATGTTAATGTGAAAATCGAGGGGGAAACTTGTGTGCATACATGAATACCAGATGTGAATTTAGTTGCTGATGAACAAACAAACAGATCTGTCTGCAAATTCAAAGAAATCTCAGAATTGTTCTGCAGACAAATGTGTAAGTTTAGTTTAATGCATATGTTCTTATTTTCCTTGTCCTGATGTGATTGTCATTGGATGTCAATGGATGAACAACCACTAAAACAGGATGCTTCTTATCAGCTTCGTAATCTTTAAAAAAGATCAAGAAAAATTGACAGTAACCTCGAATCAATAAAATGCATTGTTTACAGAGATCCATAACACCTCATTCCATGGAAGCAACTCAACCATCAGTTTTCCCATGCAACTCAATATCTTTCATCTCCAGTCTTTGCAAATTGTATGAACACAGAGAGGGCTTGGACAATATGTCTAACTAATATTGTTATATGATATCTGGTACCTGCATGCGGGAAAGCCTTTGACAATCACCAGCCCAATACATAACAAAGAGACAATAGTTCAACAAAAACATGTTCCCTATAGATTCAGAAATAATATTGAGCAAGTTGAAAAGCAGTAGAATAAGAATGTCAAGTCCCATTTCATGAAAATAATTTCTCAGAAAATATGTTCAGCTGGTTCTGAAGGGATTGCAGAAAAATAGATTGCCCTACTTTTTCACAGTATCCCAAACTTTGACAGCCTCTCTTATGCCCTTTGGGAACCGTTAATCTTGTTTACCTTCTGTTCCTGTAGCAACTAAATATTATTTGTGGCATAGTAGAATCCTGTTGATAGCATAACCATTACATTCTGTTTAAATCAGGATTATGTTTAGGCTTGTATTGCTGCAAAGTCCAGATATAAATAGTACCTTGCAAGCCTTTGAACCTTCTGTTTAATCACTGAACAATTTAACCTTTACAAAAAAATAAAAATGCTGAGCAAAAACAGACTTCACATCAAAGTGATTGCATTTTTAAAATTATTCCTTTTAAGTGAAATGTGATAATAGGTGACTACATTTATGCACTATACATTAAAGCAGGTCATTGAGAATTAATCCTCTTGGATCAGCACGCTGTCTTTGAGAATCATGCTTAAGACTGAAAATTCCGTATTTTGATAGTAAAAAGAATTTGTTTTTCCTGCTGCAGTGCTACATTGGAAATAGTGAGAAAGTAAACCTTCTCTTAATGTTGGAATTCTCAATATTAAAACTAAATAAGATAAATTGAGGTTTGCTGGAGTTCTCTATAACAGGAGTAAGAAAGGAAGAGAGAAAGGCATGTATTTATATAGCACTTTCTAAGACCACCAGATACCATAAAGTAGTTGACAACCAAGAAAGTACTTTTGAAACAAAACCAGAAATTTCTGAAAAGACTCAGCAGGTCTGTCACATCTGTGGGGAGAAATCAGAATTAACAATTTGGGTCCCGTGAACCTTTTTCAAAACAGAAATTTGGTTGTAAGTCACTGTTGTAACATAGAAAACACACCTACCAATTTATGAACAGCAAGCGTCGACTAACGACAGTGTAATAGTTGAAAATAATTTCATTTCTGTGTTTATTAAGGCATAAATGTTGGCCCAGCTAAAAGGCCTTATTGATCTGTTCTTCTTCGAAATGGGACCTTCATCTGAGAGGAAAGACAAGTCCTTAATCTAAAAGATGGCACCTCTGTCTGTGCAGCATTCCCTCAGTTCTTCACTGGAATATCAGATTTCCCTTTTGTGCTAAGTTCTGAAATATGACTCAAAGGCAAAAGTGTTACCAACTGACAAAAAGCTGACTGTAGTGATTGTTACAAAGTCAACCTGGTGAACCTCATAGAATATGAGTTCCCTGATTGGGGCTGTTAACCTAATCCAATCAGGGAACCCTGGCTGACAGATATAAACAGGAGATTCTGTTCACTCTGAGAGCTGGCTCTGAGGAAGCTGCACCAGTGTGAAGTACTATGCGCATGTAAATAAAGGGTGACTTGGTGACAGGATACCAGCCTCTGTGGAGTTATTTCAGTGGTGACGAGAGAACATAAATAATCTCCTGAAGAAGTTCACTTGCAACAGTCGTCTTTGAGTTGGGATGAGCATTTCAGGTATCATGCCGTTATTTGGGAAGTCTGACTTGTTCAATCCTGCTGTCAATGACTGGGTCCAGGATGTGGAAAAAGTGTTTTTTTTTTCTGGGCAAATGACATTGGGGCAGATGAAAAACAATGTGTAATTCTCCTGACAGCTTGCAGACCTGTAGCTTTTTCAGTTATTAGGAGCCTGACATTCCCTGAGACATAAGAACATAAGAACACAAGAACTAGGAGCAGGAGTAGGCCATCTGGCCCCTCGACCCTGCCCAGCCAACTAATAAGATCATGGCTGATCTTTTTGAGACTCAGCTCCACTTATCCGCCCACTCACCATAACCCTTACTGTTCAAAAATTTATCTAGCCTTGCCTTAAAAACATTCAGCGAGGTAGCTTCAACCGCTTCACTGGGCAGGGAATTCCACAGATCCACAGCCCTTTGGGTGAAGAAGTTCCTCCTGACCTCAGTCCTACATCTGCTTCCCTTTATTTTGAGGCGATGCCCTGTAGTCCTAGTTTCACCTGCTAGCGGAAACAACCTCTCTGCCTCCACCTTATCTATTCCTTTCATAATCTTATATGTTTCTACAAGATCTCCCCTCATTCTTCTGAATTCCAACGAGTATAATCCCAGTCTACTCAGTCTCTCCTCATAATCCAACCCTCTCAACTCTGGAACCAACCGAGTGAATCTCCTCTGCACGCCCTCCAGTGCTAGTATATCCCTTCTCAAGTAAGGAGACCAAAACTGCACACAATACTCCAAGTGTGGCCTCACCAGGACTCTATACAGCTGCAGCATAGCCTCCCTGTTTTTAAACTCCATCCCTCGAGCAATGGCAGACAAAATTCCATTTGCCTTTTTAATTACCTGCTGCACCTGCAATCCCACCTTCAGCGATTCATGCACAAGGACACCCAAGACCCTCTGCACAGCAGCGTGCTGCAATTTTTTACCATTTAAAACATAGTCCATTTTGCTGTTATTCCTACCAAAATGGATGACCTCACACTTATTAAGATAAGATAATAAAAGCCTTCAAAAGTTGATAGATTTAGCTAAGGAATATTATGACCCCTAACCTCCTCTAATTCTGAGAAACTATCAGTTTTACACGACAATTTGAGAACCACAGGAATCTGTTTCGGGATTTTTGATGAGGTGAAATGACTGGCAGAAGCATGTGACTTTAGTTTAATGCTTAGGGAGATGCTGATACATCGTTTCACATGTGGGACTAATGATTTAACCATGAAAAAGTGTCTACCAGCTGAAGCCCAACTGGATTTCAAACAAGCACTACAACTGACTTCTTATTAGAAAATGTAGCAAGTGGAGCATATGAGTTACAGTGTGTTGCGAAGTTGAGTACAGTACTCATGGATTGGAAGGCAGGAAGTTAGAATTTGGTGTTTGTAAAATGCTAGGGGGGAAAGCATTGTGTGGTCTCTTTAAAGGATCATGTGCCTTTTCTATGCTTAGAGATTTAAAATGGATGCCTATGAGCAGCAGCTTGAAAGTTTGCAAGAACACAGACAGCACTTGAATTGAAATATTTGTATTAAACGACTGTACAGTTAGCAGGTCAAGCAACCATTTTTACCAAGACAACAGGCTTTTGAATTTAGCCAATCAATTTGAACCAGGTGCTTAGATACTCAAAACTTATTAAATTTAAGTCCGATGGTTTTGACAACATAGGACCAATCTTATTGTAAGAAATATTGATATGTCATCAAAAAAGAAGGGGACAGTTGAACAATGACCCCAGAGCTATCTGCCATTCATGAGAATTAACAGCCCTCACCTCACAACAGAGAATTGCTGGCTCTCACAGCCTCCTCTATGTCTTGGAGAAAGCACCATCTAAATAACAATGGTACCAACGGCACAACTAGTTAATATTCCTGACAGAAGAATAAACAGAGAAGGCATTCCTGGCAGTAAAATTGATGGAGAAAGCACAGAACATTCCGGAAGACACATAACCTGGCTGTAACTTTGAGAGACTAAATACTTTTTTTAATATAAGTTGGACTTATATCTATCGGAACAGCAGACCATTAGAATCTTGCTTTATTTGGGAATAGTTAGTAGTTAGAAGGGATTTATTCAGTTTGTTAATAGTTTAGTTAATTTGTTCACTATTAGAGTTAGATAAATAAATTGTTACTAGTTGATTTTAAAGTGAGTGTCAGTTTAGTGAGTGTAAAGTTTATTAAACCACTAGAAGTTGCTGAAAAGCAGGTTACACCACTATTCACACTCCTCCTACAGATTATACGGTGAGGTGCTTTGCTTTGGGTGTTTCAGTTTTAGTTCTTCGGGGGGGGTCAATCTCCACTTTATTACAAGGGTATGCCAATGGAAGTGGACACCTTCACCATGCTGACTGACCTTGGGGGACACAACTTGAGTGAAGGCAATTGCATTGCCTCACTCAGGACATATTCTGAATAGAGACCATTCAGGTAGGCTACAGCAAAACCCCAAAACAAAGCCAAGCCTCGGCCAAATGGTTAAAATTTTCTTCAGGAATCACAGACAGCAAGCCATTGTGATTGCTGCTGGTATGTAAACACAAGACAGCAAAGAGGCCCACTGAATTAAAATTGAGCAAGTGAACTCATAGGCCGGTATCCTGGAGGGCGCACATCCTGACAAGTCCATCTACATTTGGTTTTGACCAGTTAAATTCCTTAGCAACATCCAAATCAGAACCAATCAAAATAAACATCTGGTTAAATTGTCAGAGATAGTAGGAACTGCAGATGCTGGAGAATCTGAGATAACAAGGTGTAGAGCTGGATGAACACAGCAGGCCAAGCAGCATCAGAGGAGCAGGAAAGGATTTCTGAAGAAGGGTCTAGACCCGAAACATCAGCTTTCCTGCTCCTCTGATGCTGCTTGGCCCGCTGTGTTCATCCAGCTCTACATCTTGTTATCTCTGGTTAAATTGTCACCCAGTTTTTAAGGAAGTAGATATCGACACGGCTGTGTCACTGATTTCATAAACAGTCTTTAACAGAATTTGCATGGACTCCAACCCTTAAGTTTGCATAAGACCTTGGCTCAACTGAGAACCTATACCAGGGAACCCTACAGATTAAGGGAACAACTTCGGTTCCGGTCTCATATGAGAAGCAGCAGGTTCACTTACCACTGATTGTAGTAAAAGGTTCAGGCCCAAGCCTGATGGGGTGAAATTGGTTGAGAAAGATTCACCTTGATTGGCTCAACATTTTTTGATTGGAAAATGACTGCCTGAGTGAAGTCTGAATTAAATATCCGGAAGTTTTTCAGGAACATCTAGAGACTATCAAAAGAGCCAAGGCCACCTTGCATGTTGACCAGGAAGCAATTCCATGATTCTCCAAGGCACACCCTGTGTCATTTGCCTTACATGTAAAAGTAGAAGCAGAAATCAGGACGCTGGAAAGCAGAGAAATCATCAAACCAGCACAGTTTGCGAAATGGGCAGCACCAGTCATACCGATTGTGAAGCTCGATGGATCAGTTCACATTTGTGGGGATTTTAAACAAACGGTAAACTGCTTCTTGCAGCTGGATAAATACCCAATCCCTCACATAAAGGACATAGATGCAAAGCTGGAAGGGAGGTTGTCCCTCACAAAGCTGGACAAGAGCCATGTGTACTTACAATTATGATTAGATGAAGATTCCCAGTAGTATGCCACAATTAATACCCATGAGGGCTTGTACCAATATACAAGTCTGCCATTTGGGGTATCATGTGCAATATTTCAGCGGACGATGGAAAACGTCTTACAAGGTTTATCCAGGTCACCACTTATCTAGGTGACATGCTAATGACTGGAAAGATCAAAAGGAGCACTTAGAGAACTTAGATATAGTCCTAAGACATTTCTCCCAGGCGGGCTTATGCCGAAGAAGGGAAAAATGTGTTCCAGGCACTCCAAGTGACCTACTTGGGCTACAGTGTCAACAACACCGGGTTATATCCATTGCAAGATAAAGTGAGGGCGATCAAAAGTGCCCCAGCTCCCACATCTGTACCGGAGCTCCAATCTTTCCTTGGATTGATGAGTTATTATGGAAAGTTCATACGTAACATAGCCTCCATCCTGTCACCCTTACACCTGCTATTGAAAAAGAATCAGCCTTGGAAACGGTCAAGACACAGCCTTTAGGGAAGTGAAGAAGCAGCTGTCATTGTCTAAGTCATTGGCACACTATGATCTCAAGCTAGATCTGATATTGACATCCAATGCCTCCCCACATGGCATCGGTGTAGTGTTGGCTCACAGATGGTCCAGTAGAGAGGAACAGCCAATAGCGTATGCCTCCCGGACTTTGGCTAATACAGAGCGCAAATACACCCAGACAGAGAAAAAAAGTTTTAGCGGTCATCTTTGGTATGAGTAAGTTCACCAATACAAATGTAAATTTGAAATATTAACTGATCACAAACCCTGCTAGGGCTACTCAAAGAGAACAAGGCCGTGCCACCCATAGCTTCAGGTCAAATTCAGCAGCTGACTACCATTCTAAGTGCATATAATTACCAGTTAGAACACCATCAGGAGGCCAAATAGCAAATGCGGATGCCTTGAGCCTCCTCCTGCTGGCAGATACACCACCAGTGGTACCGCCACTGGAAGACTCCGTTCTGGTTTTAAATTTTCTGGACACACTTCTGATCACTGCTGACAATATCAGACATTGGGCGCAGAAAGATTCAGTCTTGGCAAAACTAAAACAACTGGTGGCAATGGGGGAAGCCAGAATTGAAACCTTTCTGGACACAGCATGTCCAAATCATGGTAGGGGGATGACATTTTATGATGGGGAGCAAGAGTAATTGTCCCGAGCAAAGGTCATGACCAGATACTGGGTGAAGTCCGCTAGGATCATCCAGGGGTTTCCATAATGACGATGTTGGCGAGAAGTATTGTCTGGTGGCCAGGAATGGATGCAGATATAGCTGCATGTGTGGGGCAATGCCCCGAGTGCCAACAAGGACAACAATTACCACCAGGAGCTCCCTCACATTCATGGGAACGGCCAAGTAAACCCTGGACTTGGTTACACGTTGATTATGCTGGTACTTTCATGGGCTTAACATTCTTAGTCATTGTGGATGCCCACTCCATGTGGTTGGACTTGGTGACGGGATACCAGCCTCTGTGGAGTTATGTCACTGACAATGTGAATTGGACGTTCTGAAATTGTGAATGATGAAGACAAAATAGAAATCTGTACAATGGAATTGCAAGCTTTGTTTACTTTTTTAAAAAATGATGAGATATGTATTTGGACAAAATTTGATTGTCTCTTTAAGAAAATTATATGCAAAACTCTGCAGATTGTCTTTTAATCAAATAATAATTGTACTCTGGAATAAATCAAACTGTTTAGATTCTAATACATTTTTTACTCAGTGAATATGCCTCTTAGGTGCTAGATCATGCATTAATCATCCTTTGCCAGCATTGTGCATAAACTGTCAAGCTGATCTTCATATCAAAGCAAGCTTTGATGCATAGCCTAAGCTCCAAACCCCAGACTGTTCCAGATTCACAATCCCTTGTGGCAATGACTTCCTTGTTAGTAGTGTTTAATGAGAAGCCAGTGTTTCAAGTCAGTAAAATTTGATTGAGGCACACAATTAGCCTAAATTATTTTCACTTGAATCTAGTGTAACCTTATTGCATTGCTGGTTTAAGTGCTTTTCTTTTGTCTAAGAACTCACGCTGTCAATATTTTACTTACTCCTTGATTTGACTGTTTTAACTTACTTCATCAACCCACCTCATATTCATCCCACTGTAACTGAGTGATGCAGTGGTAGAATCTCTACCTCTAGATTGGGAGGCCGGGTTCAAGTCCCTCCTGCTCCAGAGGTGTGCAATAAAATCTCTGAACAGGTTGATTAGAAAATTAGCTTAAATTAAACAAAAAACACTAGCCTTCTGGGTACTATTGTGGTGGAGTGGTAGTGCCCTACCCCTGGACCAGGAAGCCTGGGTTCAAATCCCACCTGTTTCAGAGGTGTGTAATAACTGAACAGTTTGATTAGAACAAATAAATTAATTAAAAAATAAACAAAGTGCCTGAGAATTTAGAAGGGCCGTCTTGTGACTCAGTGGTAGTATCCCTGGCTTGGGTTCAAGCCCACCTGTTTCAGAGGTGTATAATAACATCACTGAACTGGTTGATTATAAAAATAGGTTAAATTAAAAAAAACTTAGTCTTCCTGTTTGCCTATGTAAAACTACCTTTACAGGCACAGTTCAAGGCTGAATTTCAGAAGTCTTTTATTGGTGAATGGACCTAGATCACATCGTTAAACCCATTTACTCTATTGGTCCCAGATTCATAAAGCCACAGAAAAAACTGAGTTTGTCAAACAGGATAAGTGAGTTGAATTTATCAATGTTATCAGTGTAAATGTGTGCTCGTCTCTCAGAATCCAGAAGAAAATAACATCAATAATTAGGTTTAAGTAAGGAGGTAGAGAAGATTTTTAATTAAATAATTGGGCCAAGAGATTAAATGTGGTATTTCAATAGTATGCCAATGAATAGAGACAAGTTAAGATAGGAAAATAGCAATTTGAGAAATGAGCGTCAGAGAAAGGCGGAAGAGGTAGAGAGAATAAACCTAGGAATATACCAACAATTAAGACTAGATATTCTAAAGTGAACAAAATGACAAAACTAAAGGTTCTGCATCTAGCATTCATAACAAAGTAAACAAATTGATTGATATTGAAGTAAATAAATATGAACTGATAACCATTACAGAGACAAGGATGATGAGAATTGGAGTTTGAATATTGAGTAGTATGTTACATTCAGGAATTATAGGCAGCTAAGAAAAAGATAGAGGTTGTAAATCAAAGATGATATTTGTACCAAAACCAGATATTGCTGCTAGGCCTGCTGAGTTTCTCCAGCATCTGTGGAGAGAGAAACAGAGTTAATCTTTAGAGTCCAGTGATCGTTCTTCAGAACATTGTATTTGCATAGTAGCTAGTGATGATCTTAGATCAGGAGATCAGGACAAAGGATCTGTTTAGGTAGAGATGAGGGAAAATGCACTAGGTGAAACAGTCGTGATAAAGACACAACAATCATAGGTAATTTTAATCAAAATATAAACTAGAAAAGTCAGATTGACAGTAATAATCCGGATGAAGAGTACATAGAATGCTTTCAAGATAGTTTCTTAGAGCAGCATGATTTGGAAATGACCAGACTGCAGATTATATTAGATTTGATATTGTGTAATGTGACAGGATTAATTAAAGACATCAAAGTTGAAGCAACCATAGTAGCAGCAACCACAACATGAATGAATTTTACACCCAGTTGGAAAGGGAGAAGACTGGATCAAAGACCGGAATTTTAAACTTAAATAACGGCAATTACGTGGGTATGAAAGCTGAGCTACCTGAGGTGAAGTGGTATATTGTGCTGAGGGATAGATCAATGGCAACAGTGGCAGACATTTAACAGAATATTTGTGAATACTTAGTCTAAGTATATTCCTAATTAGAAGAAAAATTCTAAAGGGAGGACCACCATCTGTGATTAGCTAAAGAAGTTAGGGAAAGCACCAAGCATCAGGAAACAACATATCACAGTACAAAGACAAGTGGCAAGTCAAATGATTTGTCAGAATGTAAAGGATGGCAGGGAATGACAAAGAAGTTAATTAGCACAAAGAAATTAGAGTCTCACAGGAAGCAAGTTAAGAATGTAAAAATAGATTACAAGTTTCTACAGGTTTTTAGAAATGAAAAGAATAATTCAAGTAAGTGTTGGGCCTCAGGGCAGAGTGAATGGGAAAATAATAGTCAATAATAAAGAAATGGTAAGTGAAATGAACAAAAATTTTGCTCCGTCTTCACTATAGAGGATACAAGCAAACATTCTCGCAATAGCTGTATAGCAGGAGGTGGAAGAGAGACGAACACAGTGAAATTACAATCACAAGTGAAGTAGTACCAAGCATACTGAGTTGACAAGTCACTGGGTCCTGGTGGCTTTCATCCTTGGATTTAAAAGTGGTTGCTAATGAGGTAGTGGATGAGTTAGTGTTAATTTTCCAAAATTTCCTACATTCAGGAAAGACTCTTGAACAGGAAAGTAGCAAATATATCTTTAGTTGAGAAGGAAATAAAGCTGAAATCAAGCCAGTTAGCTTGACATTTGTTACTGAGATGATGTTGGATCCAACTTTTAAAGAGGTCATGAGACAACAAGGTGCAGGGCTGGATGAACACAGCAGGTCAAGCAGCATCATAGGAGCAGGAAGGCTGACGTTTCGGGCCTAGACCCTTCATCAGAAAAGGGGGAGGGGAAGGGGGTTCTGAAATAAATAGGGAGAAAGTGGGAGGCGGATAGAAGAGGGATAGAGAAGAGGATAGGTGGAGAGGAAACAAACAGGTCGAAGAGGCGGGGATGGGGCCAGGAAAGGTGAGTGTAGGTAGGGAGTTAGGAAGGGGATAGGTCAGTCCAGGGAGGACGGACAGGTCAAGGGGGCGGGATGAGGTTGGTCGGTAGGAGATGGAGGTGCGGCTTGAGGTGGGAGGAGGGGATAGGTGGGAGGAAGAACAGGTTAGGGAGGCAGGGACGAGTTGGACTGGTTTTGGGATGCGGTGGGGGGAGGGGAGATTTTGAAACTTGTGAAATCCACATTGATACCATTGGGTTGCAGGGTTCCCAAGCGGAATATGAGTTGCTGTTCCTGCAACCTTCGGGTGGCATCGTTGTGGCACTGCAGGAGGCCCAGGATGGACATGTCGTCTGAGGAATGGGAGGGGGAGTTGAAATGGTTCGCGACTGGGAGGTGCAGTTGTTTATTGCGAACCGAGCGTAGGTGTTCTGCAAAGCGGTCCCAAAGCCTCCGCTTGGTTTCCCCGATGTAGAGGTAGCCACACCGGGTACAGCGGATGCAGTATACCACATTGGCAGATGTGCAGGTGAACATCTTGGGGCCTGGGATGGGGGTGAGGGAGGAGGTATGGGGGCAGGTGTAGCACTTCCTGCGGTTGCAGGGAAAAGTGCCGGGTGTGGTGGAGCTGGAGGGGAGTGTGGAGCGGACAAGGGAGTCACGGAGAGAGTGGTCCCTCCGGAAAGCAGATAAGGGTGGGGAGGGAAAGATGTCTTTGGTGGTGGGGTCGGATTGCAGATGGCAGAAGTGTCGGAGGATGATGCGTTGGATCCGGATGTTGGTGGGGTGGTACGTGAGGACGAGGGGGATTCTTTTTTGGTTCTTATTGCGTGGACGGGCTGTGAGGAATGATTGCAGGAGATGTGGGAGACACAGTTGAGGGCGTTCTCGACCACTGAAGGGGGGAAGTTACGGTCCTTGAAAAACGAGGACAACTGAGATGTACGGGAGTGGAATGCCTCATCCTGGGAGCAGATGCGGCAGAGGCGTAGGAATTGGGAGTAGGGGATAGCATTTTTGCAGGCAGGTGGGTGGGAGGAGGAGTATTCTAGGTAGCTGTGGGAGTCGGTGGGCTTGAAATGAATATCGGTTTCCAGGTGGTTGCCCGATATGGAGACAGAGAGGTCCAGAAAGGGGAGAGAGGTGTTAGAGATGGTCCAGGTAAACTTAAGGTTGGGGTGGAAGGTGTTAGTGAAGTGGATGAACTGTTCGAGCTCCTCATGGGAGCACGAGGCAGCGCCGATACAGTCATCAATGTAA
>NC_063345.1:40487181-40511312 GCF_021869965.1 Rhincodon typus
CCATATCGGGCAACCACCTAGAAACCGATATGGAGACAGGGAGGTCCAGGAAGGGGAGAGAGGTGTTAGAGATGGTCCAGGTAAACTTAAGGTTGGGGTGGAAGGTGTTAGTGAAGGGTATGAACTGTTCGAGCTCCTCGTGGGAGCACGAGGCGGCGCCGATACAGTCATCAATGTAACGGAGGAAGAGGTGGGGTTTAGGGCCGGTGTAGGTACGGAAGAGGGATTGTTCCACGTAAACTACAAAGAGGCAGGCGTAGCTTGGGCCCATGCGGGTACCCATGGCTACCCCCTTTGTCTGTTGGAAGTGGGAGGAATTGAAAGAGAAGTTGTTGAGTGTGAGGACGAGTTCGGCTAAGCGGATGAGGGTATCAGTGGAGGGGGACTGGTTGGGCCTGCGGGACAGGAAGAAGCGGAGGTCCTTAAGGCCATCTGCATGGGGAATGCAGGTGTAGAGGGACTGGACGTCCATGGTAAAGATGAGGTGTTGGGGACCGGGGAATTGGAAGTTCTGGAGGAGGTGGAAGGCGTGGGTGGTGTCACGGACATAGGTAGGGAGTTCCTGGACCAAGGGGGAGAAAATGGAGTCCAGATAGTTGGAGATCAGTTCGGTGGGGCAGGAGCAGGCGGAGACAATGGGTCGACCAGGGCATTCAGGTTTGTGGATTTTGGGAAGGAGATAGAAGCGGGCAGTGCGAAGTTGGGGAACGATGAGGTTGGAGGCCGTGGGTGGGAGGTCACCTGAGGTGATGAGGTTGTGGATAGTTTGGGAGATGATGGTTTGGTGCTCAGGGGTGGGGTCATGATCAAGGGGGTGGTAGGAGGAGGTGTCGGAGAGTTGGCGTCTGGCCTCGGCGATGTAGAGGTCAGTGCGCCATACTACAACTGCGCTTCCCTTGTCCGCGGGTTTTCTGGTGAGATTGGGATTGGAGCGGAGGGAGCAGAGGGCTGCACGTTCTGCTGGGAAGAGGTTGGAGTGGGTGAGAGGGGTGGAGAGGTTGAGGCGATTGATGTCTCGACGGCAGTTGGAGATGAAGAGGTCGAGGGAGTGTAGGAGGCCTTGGGGTGGTGTCCAGGAGGAGGGGGTGTGTTGGAAGCGGGAGAAGGGGTCAGTAGACGGAGGGTTAGGTTCACGGTTGAAGAAGTAAGCGTGGAGGCGGAGGCGGTGGAAAAACTGCTCTATGTCCAAGCGTGAATGGTATTCGTTGATCTGTGGGTGGAGGGGGACAAAAGTGAGCCCTTTACTGAGGGCTGACCGCTCGTCCTCAGTAAGGGGGAGGTCTGGAGGGATGGTGAAGACTCGGCAGGGCTGGGTGCTATTGTCCCCTCTGGAGCTACACCTGCCCCCATACCTCCTCCCTCACCCCCATCCCAGGCCCCAAGATGTTCACCTGCACATCTGCCAATGTGGTATACTGCATCCGCTGTACCCGGTGTGGCTACCTCTACATCGGGGAAACCAAGCGGAGGCTTTGGGACCGCTTTGCAGAACACCTACGCTCGGTTCGCAATAAACAACTGCACCTCCCAGTCGCGAACCATTTCAACTCCCCCTCCCATTCCTCAGACGACATGTCCATCCTGGGCCTCCTGCAGTGCCACAACGATGCCACCCGAAGGTTGCAGGAACAGCAACTCATATTCCGCTTGGGAACCCTGCAGCACAATGGTATCAATGTGGATTTCACAAGCTTCAAAATCTCCCCTCCCCCTACCGCATCCCAAAACCAGTCCAGCTCATCCCCGCCTCCCTAACCTGTTCTTCCTCCCACCTATCCCCTCCTCCCACCTCAAGCCGCACCCCCATCTCCTACCGACTAACCTCATCCCGCCCCCTTGACCTGTCCGTCCTCCCTGGACTGACCTATCCCCTCCCTAACTCCCCACCTACACTCACCTTTACTGGCTCCATCCCCGCCTCTTCGACCTGTTTGTTTCCTCTCCACCTATCCTCTTCTCTATCCCTCTTCTATCCGCCTCCCACTCTCTCCCTATTTATTTCAGAACCCCCTTCCCCTCCCCCTTTTCTGATGAAGGGTCTAGGCCCGAAACGTCAGCCTCTCTGCTCCTATGATGCTGCTTGGCCTGCTGTGTTCATCCAGCCCTGCACCTTGTTGTCTCGGATTCTCCAGCATCTGCAGTTCCTACTATCTCTGATTCAATTTAAAGAGGTCATAGCTGGGCACTTCGAAAAACCCAAGGTAACTGGAATGAGAGAGCATGGTTTTGTCAAAGGGTCATCAAGTTTAAGCAATTTAATGAGTTCTTTGAAGGAGTAATGTGTGCTGCAGATAAGGGGTGCCTGTAGACATGCTAAATGATCCTATGGGGCCCCTCTTACCGAATTTTAGCACCATTCTACCACTGGCCATACCCAGAACAACTCGCCACCACCATGAAATCCTAGAATGGACCAGCGTCCCTAGCACTGGCACATCAAGAAACTGACTAACCACGTTCAAGCTATCGTCCAGTATCCGAGTCTACCACAAAAACAGAAGTTGCTGGAAAAACTCAGCTGGTCTGGCAGCATCTGTGAAGACAAAATCAGAGTTAACGTTTCAGGTCCAGTGACCCTTCCTCAGAACTGATAGTGGCTAGGAAAATGTTGGTTTATATGCATAAAATAAGGAGTGGGATGGGGTAGGGAGTAAATGATAGGATAAAGGACAGAGCTCAAAGAGACCAGTGGGATAGACAAAGCAGTTGATCTGGCTAGGAGTGTGAATAGCTGTTAATGGGGACTGTTTAGTGACTAACGATATGCAGTGTGTAATGGCAGGGTATGTGATAACAAGGCCTGGTGTGTGGGGTAGGGGGCAAGGACATGGGAGAGTTTAGGCCCTAAAATTATCGCTATTGAGTCCGGGGGGCTGCAGAGTCCCCAAGTGGAAAATGAGGTGTTGTTCTTCCAGCTTGTGTTGAGCTTCACTGGAGCACTGCAGCAAACCAGAGACATAGATGTTGGCCAGGGAACAGGGCGGTGTGTTAAAGTGGCAGGCAACTGGAAGCTCAGGATGTTTTCTGTGAGCAGAATGTAGATATTCTGCAATGCAGTCACCCAGTCTACGCTTCGTTTCCTCAATGTAGAGGAGACCACATTGTGAGCAGTGAATGCAGTAGACTAGATTCTGGAAAGTGCAGGTGAAGTGTTGCTTCACCTGGAAGGTATGTTTGGGCCCTTGGATAGTGGGGATGGAGGAGGTAAATGGGCAGGTGTTACACCTTTGCCCGTTGCAGGGAACATGCCATGGGGCTGTCGGGAGGGTGTTGCGAGTGAAGGAAAAGTGGACCAGGGTGTCCTGGAGGGAACAGTTCCTGTGTAAGGTGGACAAGGGAGGGGCCGGGAACATGTTTCTGATGGTGGCATCTCACTAGAGGTGGCAGAAATGGCTTCTGATGATCTTCTGGAAGTGGATGCTAGTGGGATGATAGGTAACAACAAGGGGAACCCTATCACTGCTGCGGGAGGAAAGAGAGGGGGTGAGGGCAGAAGTGCAGGAGATGGGTCGGACCCGATTGAGAGCACTGTCAACAACGGTGCTGGGGAATCCTCGGTTCAGGAAGAAGGTAAACATTTCGAAGGCTCCCTTGTTGAAGTTGGCCTCATCTGTACATACGCGGCGGAGACAGAGGAACTGAGAGAGTGGGATGGAGTCTTCACAGGAAGCAGGGTGTGAGGATGTATAGTCCAGGTAGCTTGGGAATCAGTGATTTTATAGTGGATATAAAGACCCTAGGATTCTAGTCGCCTGCCACATTAACACACCGCCCTGTTCCCTGGCCAACATCTCTGCCTCAGGCTTGCTGCAGATTTCCAGGGAAGCTCAGCGCAAGCTAGATGAGCAACACTCATTTTCCCCTGGGGGACCCTGCAGCCCTCCGGACTCAATATCAAGTTCAATAATTTTAGGGCCTAAACTCTCCCATGTCCTTGCCCCCTACCCCACACACCAGGCCTTGTTATCACATAGTCTGCCATTACACACTACCTATTATTAGTCACTAACAGTCTCCATTAACAGCTATTCATCTTCCTAGCCAGATCAACTGCTTTGTCTATACCACTGCTTTTCTCTCTCTTTGGGCTCGATCTGTTATCCTACCATTTACTCCCAACCCCAACCCCCTCCCTATTTTCTGCATATAAACCGACATTTTCCCACCTGCCATCAGTTCTGAGGAAGGGTCACCGGACCCGAAATGCTAACTCTGATTTTTCCTTCACAGATGCTGCCAGACCTGCTGAGCTTTTCCAGCAACTTCTGTTTCTGTTCCTGATTTACAGCATCCGCAGTTCTTTCGGTTTTTATCGGAGTCTACCCTGACTTACTATGCTGGGATCTGCTCAGGAAAGGCTACTCCATTGAATTGAATTAGGCCCACTGACACCCATAATATGCTTTCTTCCTTTATGTCTGACCTAAACGGTGAGGGAAGATAGAAGTAATCAGAGCCTGGTATTTCTGGCTGAGGGGCAAAGTGTAAAAAGGCAAGATGAATGAATGTGAGTTATGGATGATATGAGCATCCAGGCAGGCTCAAAGTCAGTGAGCAATGACAATGAATAATGTGCCAAAAGTGCAAGGTGTGTGCCCCTGAGCTTACATTATGCCAGCAGCAGTATTACACTGATAGTTGCTTGTGCAGGCCAAGGTGCAGCATTGCAGTGCAAAAGCATCTAATAGGTGGATCAGAGAGGTGTAATGAGCATCCTTAGAAGGTGGTATACATTGGATGTCCATGGACAAGAAATGCGTGTGCCCAGTGTTCATGCAGTGTGCCCAGTGTTCATGCAGTGTGCCCTGAGATGTGTCTGGCATCCAACATGGAGATTGTTCTGAACACGTTCAGATGACTTAGGTCATCGGCAAGGTATTTAATAAGCAATAATCCTCTATAATTGGCAACTCGCAGCTGTGAAGCAAGAAAACCACCAAGCTGTGTGTTAAAAGTTTAAAAGATGACAGAAGTTTTCCCAGTGTTGAGATAGGCCTCTCTGGGTCTTCTCATACAATTTTGCCAGAAATCATTCCAATGCTCACATTGCTCAGACCCTGTAACTTTCCACCTCAAACTATCTAAACTTGGCCTCAAGTACACGCCAATTACTCTAAGCTATTTTATATATATATGTGTGTGTACCGATCCAGGTGATTGTAGAAAGACCATATGTTTGATGTCATGTCTTTGGTATTTTTTTCTCAGGGCTAGCAGATATTAATTTACTCTTTACTTCAAGAAAATCTTGTGATTGGTTTCTTATTGCTTACAGTGCATATAGGTAACTACATGTAAATTGAAGAGTGGCATAGGCTCATGCTAAAAATAACTTAAACTTTTGTGATGATAGACCAAGGATGATGAAAAGAGGGAACCAGTTCATTCCTTCACAACTAGTCATAAGAATATTCAGCTGATAAAATATTGGTATGTGATTAGTCAGAGGCAGGAAGAATTCTAGCTCCTAACGAAAGATTCAGCCTCCAAGTCCCATTAATAAGCCGAGTTGCCTGATCAGTTTTCAAGAATGCTCCTGTTATTATTCTAATTGATTATTCAGTCAATGTGCTACATTAACTTTACAAATACTTTATCTGCAATCTGTTGGAATACATAAATGCATGTAAGCAACTACCTAGAGTAATGAGATAGTGATGAATATGATGATGTAACAGTGACATCAGCAATCATGTGCTTGCATCTGGGAAGATTGAAGAAGGAGTCTTTATCAGAGAGAGATGTGTTTATCTAGAAGTATAGAATGCATGGCACTTAAATAGGAGTATTGCAGAAAGCTAGCAGTACCAGACCTTCGTTACTCTCAGGTAGAGGAACCTTCCTGAAAAGTCCTGGGTACAAGTTACCAGAAGAGACAACCAAACATTATTCAAAAGTGGAACCCACACCTCAAGTGAGGGTGGTAGTGGTAGTGATACCAATTTAGCAACAAGTTGCTGCTATCAACAAAATTCACATGGAGAAATCAAATGAAGACTTTCTCAAAAGAAAAAGAAACAGAAGACTTACCTTGGTGAGGAGCACACATAATTATTAGTAATTTCTATGCCAATTAAAGCATTGCTGCCTCAGAACCATGTTCTGAGAGTTGTGGAAAGAGCAATTCCAGGACAACAGTGTTGGGCTTGTATACCAAAGAACAATGCACCGACTTAATATGTTTCAATATGTAGAAGGATGCATTGTAGTTGATATCCTTGTGAGGGGTAGATGAGACCTGTGCAGATTTTGAAGCCATCCTAAAAGTACTCAATGATATTTCAACTCAAGCTGAAAACCTCAAAATCAACAGACCAAGTTTAAATTAGATACCCCAAAAGCTAAGGGAGTCAATCAATTCATCACTTAAACACCCAAACAGACTAGTCAGTAGTTGTGGGTATGGTGCTTTCAAAGAAGAACTAATTTGTGACCACAGTCCACACCTAAAAAAGTCATTAGATGTTCTGCAGACAAAACATCAAATCTGTTCAATGTGCTAGGCAGGCCAAAAGGATATGTGGCAGAATTTAGTGAAAAGTGCCACAAGGTCATTGCAGCATGGGGCGCAATGCATACCATCTTTTATTCTTTTCACAAACATCATGGACAGTTTCTCACTAGGTAGCAACATGGTGCCACTTAACAGGATTAACATTTGTTAAATGCCTTGTTAATAGATCACCCCTTTAATGATCAGTCTCCCATCTTAGCAAACGCACCAAACATGCTGGGCATCAGGAAAATTCAACTTGGAAACTGCAGAGAGCAATGTCAGTTCAACTTGCCACTTTGTCCAAGTGTCCTCCATGTTGGAAACTGAGCAGCAGCATCTCGGGGCATGCTTCATGGTCAATAATCTCTCTAATTTTCTTTTCCAAATTCTGGACATCGGAGGTCTGTGCACGACATCAAATTCTGAAACTAGAAGTCAATGCGTTGGCACACCCAAACAGAATCTTGGAGTGGCTGCTTAGCCATGTATCTGAGAGAGAACATTGACATGGGCACCAACCACAAGTACCACATATCCTCAGAAATTGGCATCTGACATTTGCCAGCCTATAAGAACCATCATGGCATATCTTTGATCCATTTACTGTACACTTCTGCCCTTTAATGTTGCACCTTGGTTTGCACTGGCAACTCTCACTATAATGCTGCAACAAGGGCACTGTGAGCTCAGAGATACGCACCCAGCTCATAGATTGGAGCAGGCTGCCTCTCAGGGCTTCTTGTTTGTTGTCATCACACTCAGTAATTCTAAGTCTACAAATCCTACAAATTCATTTCCCTGCCTTTTTGCTTTTTGCTCCTTCAGCTAGAGATATGAAGCTCCTATTACTGTTGTCTTGCCATGCGATTTAGTGCAAAGCCAAAGCCTGGCACAAAGCCAGCAAGCTTCCCACAGTTGTCAGCTGGACTCTTGTCAAGTCAAGAGGAATAGCCTTTGCTCAAGGGGTCTCAGCAGCAAAAGTACCAGTGCAGGCCCTGTTCGGGTTGGCCAAAGTCAGAATCCTCTCCTCATAAGGGGTGAAGAGTGAAATGACAGGCAGCACACCATCTGTCTTGCCTCTTTCTGCCATTTTGTGGGCTGTTTTCCTCACGGACTGAGGGAGAGGCAGGTATTAAAGGACATGAAAGTGAGTGGTACAGCTATTACTCCTGCTGCAGGTGGGGATGTGCTCTGGGCAATTAAGTAGTCTGTGCAGAGGGCACACAATGATAGTGTGCCTTGGTTGAGTGGATGAAGGTGAGTGGTGAAGAAGTTGTAGGCAATAGTGAGAACATGAGCCTTGGTGGGAAGTGGTTACACTTGCAGAGATGGGGTAAGTGTGAGATATTGGAGAGAAGATGGTGGAGTGGAGAAGGACATTAACCTTCTTTCTGAGCACTGGGTATTCCTCCAGATGGTTGAGACTGCTTTAAGCAGGGTGGCAACCTTAGACCAGACTGACACAGTCCGGCATTGTGCCCTCCACTGCTAGTCCATGAAAGAGGATACCTCTCCTCTGCACTACCCCATACAGCAAGATCTCCAGGATCATGCCCAGAAATCAGCCACCAATGTCAATCCCTCCCGCCCCACCATCTACCATGTCCTAGGCAAATGTCAACAATCTTAGGGCTGCATGGTGGTTCAGTGATTAGCACTGCTGCCTCACAGCGCCAGGGACCCAGGTTCAATTCCACCCTTGGGCAACTGTCTGTGTGGAGTTTGCACATCCTCCCTGTGTCTGCGTGGGTTTCATCTGGATGCTCCAGTTTCCTCCGACAGTCCAGAGATGTGCAGGCTAGGTGGATTGGCCATGCTAAATTGCCAATAGCTGAGGGATATGTAGATTATGTGGGTTATAGGGAGAATGGGTTTGGGTAGATGATCTGAGGGTTGGTGTGGATTTGTTGGGCCGAAGGTCCTGTTTCCACACTGTAGGGATTCTATGATTCTAATCTTGTAGGGGTGATAATTCATGTACACAATGACATTTTAACACCTGCACATGTTAGTGTGTTCATGATTACTTGAGGCCATAATTTTAAATCTACATTCTTGGATAAAGGATGACTTGTTAATGAAGTGCAAATATAAGCCTTATGGATGGGCATTATTTATTTAGCTTGGATGGCTGGTTTGTGATGCAGAGTGATGCTAGCAGCATGGGTTCAATTCCTGCATTGGCTGAGGTTGCCATGACGGATTCTCCTTCTCAACCTCTCACCCCTCCAGCCGTGCGATGACACTCAGGTTAGCTATCACCAGCTGTCTCTCTCCAATGAGAGAACAGCTCTATGATCCAGTAGATCTATGATTTCTTTACCTTTTACTTATTTAATGGTAACACAATTAGATTACTGCAATTGCCCCTAGCTGGGCATCAAAATCTAAGATTTTTGTTCTACCACTGAAGAAATGAAGCAATAACTTAATGTTTCAAGTTGCAAGTGTTGTTAACTGTTTTGTGAAATTATTGAGGAGTTAACTTTTGATCTGACATGGAGAAGTTCACCTTTGTTTCAGTTTGAGTGATTTGCAGGCTCCATCTGTGATCCATGAATTGCTCCACATTCTTCATGTTCTATTATGTATTACAGTATCTGTGGACCCTATACCCCTTCAGCATCCACCACTACAAAAACCTCCTTTCCATTTCAGTGGAGCCCTTTGATATAATTATTCACGTGTCAACTTTAATCCTAGACCCAACTTTGGAAATTCCTATGCCCATGTTTGTCCTACACCCTCCTCTATAGAAGCCAGATTTAATGTGACATGTTTAAAGAAGCCCCCAGCCACCACCTTCCAGAGCTCCCATTTCCCACCCATTCAATTTGAAGACTCTCCCTATTTTCTCCTATAGCTATCACTCACAGTGATATTGACAAAGCATGGTGTCACATGGAGACATATCTACTTCCTACATAACCAATACATTGACATCCAGTGCTCCCCATCATCACAAGCTGCCTGCTTCAGTAGTCAGTAAAAAGCAAGGCAAGCCACAGAATCATGCAGCCTGTAATTGAAAATTGAGGAAATTGTGCAGTGAGAAAACAATGTGACCTACACAGAAAAAAAAAAGACGTTGATGGAAATGCTCAGCAGGTCCGGCAGCATCTATGAAGAAGTTAACGTTTCAGGTCCAGTGACCCTTCCTGAGAGCTCTTCAGACCTAACAGAGGCTGACTGCCTGTAAGTCAGCACTGCAGTCAATGTGTAGTAAGATAGCACTGTGAAGTATACAGAGACTGGCAGCTTTAAAGAAAGCAGTAGAGTAGGTGAAGACTAGGACAGCAAGTTAAGAGCCTTTAAAAGTGTGTGCCCATTTCAGTGCAAAAGTATTCTGTATAGATGTGTGAGATACATGTCTATCCCTGCACTCAAAGTAACCTTTTCTATTTATGTACCCATCCAGATGCCTTTTAAATGTTGTAGATGTACCTGCCTCCACCACTTCCTCTGGCAGCTCATTCCATACATGCACCACTCTCTGAGATAACAACGTGTAGAGCTGGATGAATACAGCAGGCCAAGCAGCATCAGAGGCCTAGAACCTTCTTCAGAAATTTCTGAAGAAGGGTCTAGGCCCGAAGTGTCAGCCTTCCTGCTCCTCTGATGCTGCTTGGCCTGCTGTGTTCATAGAGCTCTACACTTTGTTATCTCAGATTCTCCAGCATCTGCAGTTCCTACTATCTCTGCGCCACTCTCTCCCTGAAAAAGATTTCCCTTAGGTCCCTTCTAAATCTTTCTCTTCTCACCTTAAACCTATGCCCTCTAGTTTTGGTTTCTCCTACCCTGGGAAAAAAACCTGGGCGATTCACCCTATCCATGCCCCTCATGATTTTTGAAACCTCTATAAGGTCACCCCTCAGCCTCTGACACTCCAGGGAAGACAGCACCAGCCTATTCAGCCTCTTCCTATAGCCCAAACTCTCCAAGCCCAGCAACATCCTTGTAAATCTATACTGAACCTCTTCAAGTTTAACAAATTTCCTATAATAGGGAGACCAGAATTAGATGCAGTATTCCAAAAGTGGCCTAATCAATTGCCTCTACAGCCACAACATGACATTCCGACTGCTATACTCAATGCACTAACCAATAAAGGCAAGCATACCTTCTTCTCTATCCTAACTACCTGCAACTCTACTTTCAAGCAACTACGAACCTGCACCCCAAAGTTTCTTTGTTCAACAACACTCCCTAAGACCTTGCCATTAAGTCATAAGTTCTGCCCTGATTTGTCATACCAAAATGCAACACTTCACACTTATCTAATGAATTCACAAATAATCACAAAAGAAGAAGAGAACAACAACCAACTATCCTTCCTGGACATGGTAGAATGCAAAAACAATGGGGAACTCCAGGCTACCATATACAGAAAGATTACACAATACTCAATTACACTAACAACCACCCCAATGCCCACAAATGGAGCTGCATCAGGACACTATTTAAATGAGCCACAATATATTGCAGCAACCCAGAACTATGCAAAGCAGAACAGGAACACTTACACGGAGTCTTCAAAAGGAACGGATACCCGAAAAGCACAATCCACCGTTACCTCTGAGACAGACCACAACAGGAAGACACAACACAACCAAACTCACTAATCACCCTACCATACATCAAGGACATATCAGAGATGACCACAAGACTATTCAGACACCCAAGTATCAGAGTAGCCTATAAACCAACAACCACCACACAACAGCTACTCACAAACGTAAAGGATCCCATACCAAAACCGGCAAAACTGGGGTAATATACAAAATACCATGCAAGGACTGTGAGAAACACTACATAGGCCAAACTGGAAAAAAATTGACAATACGGATACATGAGCACCAACTAGCCACCAAGAGACATGACTAATTCTCACTTGTCTCACTACACACGGACATTGAGGGACACAAATTCAATTGGAACAACACACTGATAATCGCACAAGCCAAACAGAGACATGCCAGGGAATTCCTGGAGGCCTGGTATTCCAACCGGAACTCCATCAACAAACACATTGAATTAGACCCCTGTGTACAAACCACTGAGAAACAAAACCAGGAGTAATACCAACCACTCCAGCAAACCGAGGCATATAAATAACAAGCAGGATAGAACACCGATGCTTCAGCGGAGGCACACTGACGATGTTACCCAGCAAGGAGACGAAACGTTTGCAACCAAACCCACCGGCTCAGTGAGTATGGCTACAACCTCATGCTGGGAGTGTGGCTGGTGTCAAGAATTGAAACAAATTCACACAAGAAGGAGCATTATCTCAGGTTGATTGAATTGGAATATATGTGAAATAACTGCACAGAGGCCATTACCAAGTCATCCTTTATGTACACTGGCTGTGGCCAGCCAGCTTGGAGTCAATCCCCTGAACTGAAGAGATTCTAATCTCCTGGTTATATTGGTCAGCCAGGGTTTTCCTGATTAATAACCCCTATCAATGACCTCATAGTCAATGAGGTCAACCTGGTTCCAATCACTACATCCCTTCCCCCTCAAATCTGGGGATGTAGGCATGGTCCTTCTCAGGTAGCTTCTCCTGAAACGTTTTCACCCCAGCTTCAGTTCTTTCGACACAGAGGCATGTACTCAACCATAGCTCATCTCTTCTATCCAGAGCATCTCGGGAGAGTTTCCTCCTCTTATTCCGATGGTAACAGTATCAAGGCTGCATCCACCCCCAACTCTAAGTTTCCTCAATACCAAATGGCAGGGGACAATCTACAGTTTCTGACAGGCCTTCTGGCTGCTCTGAGAAGCCAAATATGTTTTGTTCCTGTCCCATTTGTGAGGTAACAGCTTTCAGGTGATCCACATGTCTGTTCAGGAATGTATCATCTACCTGAACTTTGTAAGAGACAGGATCTGACCTCGTGTCATCCTCATCTTGCACTCATACAGGGCCATTTCCGTGGTTTCGCCACCAAACTTCATCTCCTGTATTAAATTGTCTCTCACGCTTAGAGGCAGCATGTGTCCCACATTGGCATTCCTGCTGCCATTTCACCTACCCCACGAGTCTGGCAATAACAGGTTTAACATGGTGCCGAGTCTCCTCCCCTTCAGCAACTCTGTTGGAGTTTTCCCTGTTGTTGCATGTGTGGTGGTCCCATAACCAAACAGGAACCCAGACAGTTTGGTGTCAATTGAGGATGTAGGCTGCTTCTTTAAGCGTGTTTTCAATGTTTGGACCACTCTTTCCGCTAGACCATTGGACGATGGATGGTATGGACCGCCCTTATCTGTTGAATGCTGTTTGACTTTAGGAAATATTTGAATTATCTGCTGGTAAATGACATCACATTATCCGTGACCAATACTTCTGGGAGTCTGGACTTGGTAAGTCCGTGAACAATAATCCCAGCTTCTCAATCATCATCTCTGAGTTTGCCGAATGGACTTTATGCACATCCAACTATGTTGAAGGGGCATCCACAATGACTAGGAAAGTTGAGCCCATGAAATGGCCAGCATAGTTGACCTGCAACAGAATCCAGGGTTTTCCCGGCCATTCCCATGAATGTGGGTGCTGCTGGTGGCAATTTTTGTCCTTGTTGGCACTCTGGGCACTGCCCCACCAACACAGCCATGTTGGCATTCAAACCCGGCCACCAGACATAACTTCTTGCTAGCATCCTCATCTTGGAAACCCTTGGATGATCCTGGTGAAGTTTAACCAGTGCCTCATGGTGACCTTTACTCAGAACAATCACACTTGCTCCTAACAGTAATATGCCCCATCCTGTATGGTGATCTGGTCTCACCAGGTCCGGAAAGGTTTCAGTCCTGGTTGAGATGGCCCTTCTATTTCCCCCATTACAACCACCTGTTTCAGTTGTTCGCTAGAGGAGGATATTTTTGTGTCCAAAGTCAGATATTGTCAGCAGTGATTGGAAGGGTATCCAGGATGTTTAAAACCAAAATGGTCCCTTCCAAGGGAGGCACCATCAGTGGACTGTCTGTCAGTAGGAGGCAGCTCAAGGCATCCACATTAGCCACTTGGCTTCCTGGACAATGTTCTAATTTGTACTTGTACGCACTGAGAATAAGAGCCTAATGTTGAATTCTACTATGGACAGGAATTTGTGATCTGTTACTATGACAAATTCCTGTCCATAAAGGTACTGGTGGAACTTCCGCACACCAAAGACGACTGCTAAACTTTTCTTTTCTATCTGGGCATACTTGCGTTTGGCATCAGCCAGAGTCTGGGAAACACACGCCATCAGGTGTCTTTCTCCATTGGGCCACAGGTGAGCCCACACTACCCCAATACCATACAGTGAAACATCACATGTCATCACTACCTCTCACTTCAGATTATAGTGAGCAAACATCTTAGATGACCATAGCTGCTTTTTCACTTCCCTAAAGGCTGCTTCTTGACTTTGTGATCATTTCCAATGCTGCCCTTTTTTCAATAGCAGGTGTAAGGGTGTCAAGATGGAGGCCAGGTTATGTAGGAAATTTCAGTAATAATTCACTAAGCTAAGGAAAGATCTAAGCTCTAGTACAGACGTGGGAGCTGGGGGTCCTTTGATCATCCTCACTTTCTGTTCCAACGTGTGTAACCCGGTTTTGTCAACTCTGTAACCCAAGTAGGTCACTTGGGACACCTGGAACACGCATGTTTCCCTTCTAAGGCATACGTCTGACTGGGAGAAATGTTTATGCACTATGTCCAAGTTCTCCAAATGCTCTTTATTGGTCTTTCCTGTTATTAGTATGTCATCCAGATAAATGGCAACTTGGGGTAGCCCTTGTAAAATGTTTCCCATGGTCCACTGGAAAAGAGCTCAGGCTAATGATACCAAATGGCAGTCTTGTATATTGGTATAAACACTTGTGGATATTAATTGTAGCGTACTTCTAGGACTCCTCATCCAGTCGTAATTGGAGGTAGGAATGGCTCATGTCCAGCTTTGTTAAGGACAGCCACCACCCCCCTCACAAACATTGCGTAGAAATCCTCTATGCAAGGGAACAAGTATTTATCCAGCTGCAAGAAGCAGTTTACCATTTGGTTAAAATCCCCACAAAGGCGACTGAGCTATCAGGCTTCACAATTGGTAGGACCGGTGCTGCCCATTCTGCAAACTGCACCGGTTTGATGATTCCTTCACTCTCCAGCCTCCTGATTTCTGCCTCTACTTTTGTCCACAAAGCAAATGGCACTGGCTGGGCCTTGCAAAATCTTGGAATTGCGTCCTGGTCTACCTGTAACATGGCTTTAGTCTCAAGGCCTTCTTGAAAAACTCCTGGGTATTTCACTAGGACTTCACTGACGCAAACGTTTTCTAATCGAAAAATGTTGACCCAATCTAACTGAATTTATCTCAATCAATTTCACCCCAATAGGCTTGGGCCTGAGCCTTTTACTACCATCAGTGGTAACTGCACCAACTGCTTCTCATAGGGGACTGGAATCAAAGATCTCATCTCCATGAACACAAATGCAATAAATTAAGAAATCCTTGTTTTCTGTTCACTGTAGAAGAATTTAGAACAGCTACATCAAAACAAAAGTAGAGAAAAATGGCAGTTTATGAGCATAACATCATGACAATTTGCTTCCAGGTTGCAGGACCATATCTTCCATACAAGTTTATAGAAACCACCAAAGGATCTGTTGTAACACAGTGTGGAGCTGGAGGAACACAGCAGGCCAGGCAGCATCAGAGGAATAGGATTGTACTGGTTTTCAATATAGTAATGAAGGTAAAGATTACCCAGTTGATTCCTTAAGCCCAAGAGACATTTAACTAACAACTAGAGTAAATATTTAACTATTTTGTACAACAAGGTCAAATAGCCAGAAAATCTTGTTAGAAATGTATGTGATAGTGTAGTTAGCAGAATGGCTGGGGACTAACTCAGAGAGTTTGTAGATGGGCATATTCAAGATATCAAGGTTAGATTTTCAGTTTGCTGACAGTATACCATTTGCTCTCCACATAATTTTCCTTTTATGCTATGAAATATTTATGATCTGTAGGAACAGAGAAATGTTCAGTCTCATCTGATTTGCTCAATGGTTCCACTTTTGCATTGAGATAAAACACTGAAGGAAAATCAAAGAAATCTGAAGCCACTGAGATGAGTTCTGATACAATCTACATGTATAATAGCATTACATCGCATGCCTATTTCATATCTGTCATACTTGTCCCTTTTATTTGTCTGATGTTAGTGCCTATACTACACGTCACAAAATGAGCAAAGAAACAAAGGCAATCATTCCCAAAATACAGAGAAATTCCCTAATAAGAATGTACCAATAAGAATGCCCACAGCCTCTTTATTTATCTTAGAAATTGCTCTAGAAAAGTCAAGATACGATACAGTTGGCACCTATGACTCGAATTACAATTATGCTCTAAGTTATCTTACTTTGCATTTACTTAGCAGGAATCAGATACATATAGACACATAGTTTAGGGACAGGAGTAGGCTCTCTGGTTGTTCCACTATTTAATAAGATTTTGGCTGTTAAATTGTAACCTCAAGTCCACATTCCTGCAAATGGCTAAATAGACTTTCACCTCCCAGTTTACAAAGAATCTATCCAGATTAACCTTGAAAATATTCAAGGACTCCACTGCACTTTGAGGAAAAAATTTCCAAGGACTTATAACCCTTAAGGGAAAAAGAATCATCTAATCTGTTTTAAATGGGCAACCTCTTATTTATAAACAGTGACCTATAAATTTAGATTCCCCCACAAAAGGAGACCTCCTCTTCTCATCTAACCTGTCAAGACACTTCAGAGCCTTAATGTTTTAATCAAGTTGTCTCGTTGTTGTATTATTGCCCCAGATTCCAGACAACACAGACTTATAAAACTGTGACATGACATCACAACATATGACATTATGGTTTAAAAGGCATCTGTTTTGCCTTCAGACACTCTGTCTGTATAATGGAGTCAGTGTAATCATTCAGCCATATGTATCTGTGATATACAGTAATATCAGTAAGAGTAAGACATAGACTATGTCTGTAAACTTAAAAGCTGGTGATAAACTATTGGACTCAAAAGCTATTTGTGGGTTAGTTGGTGGCAGTAAGTGGACTCTAAAGGCTGGAAAGGTGACAGTAAATTGATAACTGTTAGAAGTCCTTTTACTAACAGTCCTCTATCAATCAAGTACCTCACATGCCGATATTAAGAACACTGTCAGAATTGGGAAGTGATGGCATAGTAGCAATTTCATTGAACTAATAACACAGAACCCCAGGTTACTGTTCTAGCGATATAAGTTCAAATCCCACCATGGCAGATGGTGAAATTTTAAATTCAACTAAAAGCTAGCCTGTTCGTGATTATGCAAATAACATCAATTGTTATAAAAGTCCATCAGGTTCACTGATGTACTGTAGAGAAGGAAATCTTTCATCCTTACTTGGTCTGTCCTATATGTGACTCCAGACCCACAGCAATGTGGTTGACTCTTCACTGCCCTCAAGCCAATTAGAGTTGGACAATAAATGCTTGCCTAACCAGCAGCACCCACATCCCCTGAATGAATGAAAATAAAAGCCTTTTTACTTGATTTTACTGATCATCCTCTTTTTAAAGTAAAACAAATGTTTGTAAATGACGACAAAACAGCCATAAATCTCCAAATGAACTCAACCATTCTGGCCTTATTGGGACCTTGGTCACTTTAGAAACTGAAAAATATATCACAGGCACAATTTATAGATGAGGTTTAAAATGCAAACTTTAATAATATGCAGCTTTCTTCAGGCTCAGGTGATACAAGGAGCTGGTGCCTGTCCAGGAGCCTATGCCTGACAAAGAGGCTGTGCCTGATAAGGGGGTAGTTCCTATCAAGGAGCAGATGCCTGTTCCTGTCAAGGAGCTGGCCTATCTCGAGTTGTCACTTGTTCTGAGCACCTCCACACATCCACCACAGATAACCCACACAGTACCAGCCTACTTCCTCAAGGACCATTAATTTGCTGGAAACAGAATGCCATCCTTCACTGATGAGTAATTTCCACTTTATGGAGCTGCTGGCCAAACTATAATGCCAGCAGTGTCAATGGCAGCAGTGACCAGAACTAGAACTAAATTAGTTCCAAGATCCTAAGTTACCAAGTTCAGCTCGAGTTAACTGAGGTGGAGGGAGCACCCACAAGTAGAATTCCTTGTTAAGGGAGCATGGTGCCTGATGTTCAAAGGGGATCCTCAGGAAAGTACATCCAGACCTTCCCTCTTAAGGCCTGAGCAGGATGACATGCAAGGCTACCCTTTGGCCTGAGCTCCTCCTGCCAGCCTCAAACTGATCACTAATTTTTTCAAAGCTCAAACAAATAAACATTTGTAACTGAGGCCACAACTTCCAAATTAACTTAAGCTGTAATGATTTCATGACCTATTGGGTTTCAGCTCTATGTTAGTGACCGAAGAATATATTGCAGACGGAATTTTTCAGATTGCAAGGTTTCCCTCCCCAAAACCAGTTAACTCAGAAAGTATCCTGCCAATCATGATAGTAGCACATTTAGTTGCCTGATTAAAGGCCCCAATTGGGGTGAGTGTAGACAAACTAGGTCTGGCTTGCTCTCTGTTATGTTCCAGACAGGTTATGAATGAAGCGAAAGTGGCAAGTTTACCAGTTGAATTTTAAGAGCTCCCCACTGAGAAACCACCTGCGGGGGTGGGTTGTAAAATTCTACTCTCTGCATTAAATCATCTGAGTTGTCATAGCAATCAAAGCAATATCTACAAATTATATAAATACTGTACAACTGCGTGCACTACCCTTCTATCATATTACATTTTGGTCCATCACTTCATGGTCCTGTCACATTTGCAAAGTCAAAAATTTTCTAATTGAAGGAAAGTTAGAAAACCTGTTGATATTTAGTCAAACTCAAAGTAAATTTCTTCCACATCTTTAATGCATCTGCTATTTTCAAATGTAGTACAGCGGTAAAGAATGGCAAACCGTATGTTCATGTATTTAAATTTTTAAGCTATCATTAAAACTATAAAACAATAAAAACACTACAAGTTTCTTCAATCAATTTCCTTCCAGTGTCAGCCATGATTTATTTGGTAGAATTCTCATCTCTGAGTCTGACAATTGTTGTTGAAGTCCCTCTCTGTAATTTGAGCACAAAAGTGCTGAGGGGTTGCTACACTGTCAGAGATGGCATCTTTTCAAAGTGACATTAAATCAAGGCCTAATCTGTTCTCATGTATTATATTATAATGATAAAACATTAGTCAAACGAATAAAATTCTTGAAGTCATTTGAGTTTTCAGATTATTTTAACATAAGTAATAAAAATCTATTTCATTTGTTATACTATCTACAATGTCTGTTTGTTCATATCATTAATAACAAACAATACAACAGGTGTTGAAAAAGGTTTTTTTGCACCAGAGATGTTCCTTTCACTGCTACAAGTGCACTTTATCACATTCGTTAACCCACAAGAGGTGAATGTTTGTCATCTCAGTGAGATATAGCCTTTAGATTATCACATGAAATGCAGAAGTGTTGGTCTTCCATTTCACAGCACCAATAAACTGTCCCGGAGATAACCATTCCAAGAGGTGAAAATAATCAGGTGATTTCACAATCCTGGATTCTTACCGTCTAATGCAATAACATCAGTTGAACTCAATTTCCTTCCAGTATCAGCCATGATTTATTTGGTAGAATTCTCATCTCTGAGTCTGACAATTGTTGTTGAAGTCCCTCTCTGTAATTTGAGGATGACTCTTAATGTGGTTGACTCTTAACTGCCCTCTGGGCAATTAGGGATGGGCAATAAATGCTGCCTAGCCAGCTACACCCTCATCCCGTGAATGAATTATATTAAAAAAACTGCACCTCAAAAATAAATATTTGCACTCACAAAACACCAGTCCCCCAGTCTGCTGCGAATCAGGCAAACTCCACAGGCAAACTCCTTTTCTGATGAAGGGTCTAGGCCCGAAACATCAGCCTTTCTGCTCCTATGATGCTGCTTGGCCTGCTGTGTTCATCCAGCCCTGCAGCTTGTTGTCTCCACAAATGGTGTCTCCTTTTCCCACCATCTCCTGCTTTCAGAACTTTCTCTTCCTTCCTATATTGTGTGTAAGACAGCTAGCAGTCAATCAGCTCATGCCACATGACCTGGCTGGCCATGGAATGGAACCATGCTCTGATGGAAATCTGGTCATGTGTTGCTGTCACAGCTTTGTGAAGCATCAATTGGCAGAATTCAAAATACTCCCTACCTGCTTTGTAGATGGAATTCATAATCAAGTGTGAGGCCAGGCAGCAGTGGTTCATGTATTTCCATAGCTTTGAAGATTTGGATGACCCACAATGGGCACCCAAAACACTGAAGTACTAAAAACCTGCAAGACACTTTGCTAGGAGCCCACACAAGTGAAAATTAATTTACCTCCAGACATTTCAACTACAATAACTGACCCGCATGTAACAGAGTCTGCAGAACTCACATTAATCTTATCATAGGGCACATTAAACCAGAGTGGAAGCAATCATCCTTGATCCTGAGGGACTCCTCATCCAATCTTTGTAGTAAAAGGAAATTGGCACAGTTAATCCCTCCTAACTTTCTGAAGAGGTATTTATGTTGTTACATCTACTTGATATTTCAAATGCTAGCGTGATTCAAGAAAAAAGGAACAAGAATGCAAACAGTGCAACCGTGGAAAACATTGAAGTTGAAAATTCCAAATGAATAGCAGAACATCAAATTTAAATGGTGCACATACCTTTACCCAAACTTATCAAATTCAGTGTGGGACCATCTTGAAGTCTTAGCCATTTAAATTAAGTCTAAATATACTTGGAGTGTGGTCTCTCTTCTCACTTTGCCTGATGAATAGACTTGAATCCACTCATGAATCAGACCTTGAATTCTAAACTCCGAATGTTTTGACTTCTCAGCTGGTGCAATTATTCAAAAAACCATAAAGGAAGATCATTATAATTGTTAGTTATTATCCACTATTTGATGAACCAAAGAAAGGCATAAAAGTAAGTACTGACATTGCTGACAGGATTCTCTTATTCAATGTAGCATTAAATAAAACAGAAGCACAGGATGGAATCTTGTCAGAGCCTGAAATACATGGGGTTATGGGGAGAAATCTGGGAGCACTGCATGAGAAGGTGAGTGAGGCCATTCTCGAGGTTTGGAGGAAAATGTTAAATTTTCCAATAGCATAGGAGGCGTTGAAAAGAAATTTTCACTAGTGTGTGGTGAGAAGCCTATTGATAGGGGCTATCATCCATTGTCACCCTCATTACTATCTAATTTCACCTTATTGATATGCAGGTTCCCATCCTACCACACATTGGAACATGAAAGTCAGAATAGATACCTTGTACCTCCAGACCTTCATTTGAAATACATGGCACCAAAATCTCAGATACACTCCCTGGACAGTAGTTACAAACATACTATGTCTCATTCCAGGCTCTCTATGCCATCATGAAAATATCTGATGCACTTACAATGTGCTTCTGCACTTCATTGCTACACTTTAGAGCACACTAGCACCTCTGATTACAATGCTGCCACAAAGTCACTTGGTGCGCAAGGACAAATACCCAGCTCACAGATTGGACCTGGCTGTATCTCTAGGCTGCTCACATATTTTCTTTACTTTCACTCACTTAGCACATACCTGAATGTGCACTGCATTCTTGCCTTGCCTTTTAGCGCTTTCCCCTCCTTAATAAGAGCTAACAGGCCCACAGTCCTCCTGTCTTGCCTTGCCTTTAGCACAGACACAAAACCAGGAAGCTTGTCATGGTTGGTAGCCGTGATCAGTCATGGGAGTTGACATATTGCTAAATGGCACATTGCTATGCCAACCTTGCTCCATGTATCAGCAGTGTACGTGGCAAAAACACTGCGTGTTGTTCAACCAAATGGCCATGTAGCAAAATCTGAGTCAAAGAAACACGCTTTGGGTTGGGGGTCCTGGCACAGTAAGTCAGGGCCAGCCTCTGATCTCAGTCCAGGGCCTTGGAAACAGTCTGGTCCTCGCTTTATAAGGATGGAGGGAGGAGCCAAACAGTCACTCGGTTCTTTCTGCCCTATTGTAGGCTATTTTCTCTCAAATTGAGACAAACAGAGGGACTGAGTGAGTTGAAAATGGGCGATACAGCTATTAGTGCAAGTGCAGGTGATGGAAAGGTGTCTTGAAGCAATGTTGTCTGTAATTTTCTTTCCAGCTGTGATGGCCTCCAAGGTCCATGCAAGCCGGTGACTTCTGGGACCAGAGGTCCTGATCGGCACAATTGGAATCTTGAAGTAGCTGCACACTCTCAGTTTAGAACAAAGAAGAACAAAGAAAATTACAGCACAGGAACAGGCCCTTCAGCCCTCCAAGCCTGCGCCGATCCAGATCCTCTGTCTAAACCTGTCGCCTATTTTCCAAGGATCTGTATCCCTCTGCTCCCTGCCCATTCATGTATCTGTCTCGATACATCTTAAATGACGCTATCGTGCCCGCCTCTACCACCTCCGCTGGCAACGCATTCCAGGCACCCACCACCCTCTGCGTAAAGAACTTTCCACGCATATCTCCCTTAAACTTTTCCCCTCTCACCTTGAAATCGTGACCCCTAGTAATTGAGTCCCCCACTCTGGGAAAAAGCTTCTTGCTATCCACCCTGTCTATACCTCTCATGATTTTGTAGACCTCAATCAGGTCCCCCCTCAACCTCCGTCTTTCTAATGTAAATAATCCTAATCTACTCAACCTCTCTTCATAGCTAGCACCCTCCATACCAGGCAACATCCTGGTGAACCTCCTCTGCACCCTCTCCAAAGCATCCACATCCTTTTGGTAATGTGGCGACCAGAACTGTACACAGTATTTCAAATGTGGTCGAACCGAAGTCCTATACAACTGTAACATGACCTGCCAACTCTTGTACTCAATACCCCGTCCAATGAATGAAAGCATGCCGTATGCCTTCTTGACCACTCTATCCACCTGCGTTGCCACCTTCAGGGTACAATGGACCTGAACACCCAGATCTCTCTGTGCATCAATTTTCCCCAGGGCTTTTCCATTGACCATATAGTTCGCTCTTGAATTGGATCTTCCAAAATGCATCACCTCGCATTTGCCTGGATTGAACTCCATTTGCCATTTCTCCACCCAACTCTCTAATCTATCTATATTCTGCTGCATTCTCCGACAGTCCCCTTCACTATCTGCTACTCCACCAATCATAGTGTCATCTGCAAACTTGCTAATCAGACCATCTATACCTTCCTCCAGATCATTTATGTATATCACAAACAACAGGGGTCCCAACACGGATCCCTGTGGAACACCACTGGTCACAGTTCTCCATTTTGAGAAACTCCCTTCCACTACAAATCTCTGTCTCCTGTTGCCCAGCCAGTTCTCTATCCATCTAGCTAGTACACCCTGACCCCCATGTGACTCTACTTTCTCCATCAGCCTACCATGGGGAACCTTATCAAACGCCTTACTGAAGTCCATGTATATGACATCTACAGCCCTTCCCTCATCTATCAACTTTGTCATTTTCTCAAAGAATTCTATCAAGTTGGTAAGACATGACCTTCCCTGCACAAAACCATGCTGCCTATCACAAATAAGCCCATTTTCTTCCAAATGTAAATAGATCCTATCCCTCAGTGTCTTCTCCAGCAGCTTCCCCACCGCTGACGTCAGGCTCACCGGTCTATAATTACCTGGATTATCCTTGCTACCCTTCTTAAACAAGGGGACAACATTAGCAATTCTCTAGTCCTCCGGGACCTCACCCATGCTCAAGGATGCTGCAAAGATATCTGTTAAGGCCCCAGGTATTTCCTCTCTCGCTTCCCTCAGTAACCTGGGAAAGATCCCATCCGGACCTGGGGACTTGTCTTTTAGAATACCCAACACTTCCCCCCTCCTTTTAACCTCAACATCTGTCATGTCCCTCTCCTCAGTGAATACCGACGCAAAGTACTCATTAAGAATCTCATTCATTTTCTCTGACTGCTCGCATAACTTCCCTCCTTTGTCCTTGAGGGGGCCAACCTTTTCTCTCGTTACCCTCTTGCTCCTTATGTATGAATAAAAGGCTTTGGGATTTTCCCTAACCCTGTTTGCTAAAGATATTTCATGACCCTTTTTAGCCCTCTTAATACCTCGTTTCAGATTGGTCCTACTTTCCCAATATTCTTCCAAAGCTTCGTCTGTTTTCAGTCACCTAGACCTTATGTATGCTTCCTTTTTCCTCTTTGCTAGTGTCACAATTTCACCTGTCATCCATGGGTCCCTAATCTTGCCCTTTCTATTCCTCATTTTCACAGGGACATGTCTGTCCTACACTCTAATCAACCTCTCTTTAAAAGCCTCCCACATATCAAATGTGGATTTACCCTCAAACAGCTGCTCCCAATCCACATTCCCCAGCTCCTGCCAAATTTTGCTATAGTTGGCCTTCCCCCAATTCAGCACTCTTCCTTTAGGACCACTCTCGTCTTTGTCCATCAGTATTCTAAAACTTACGGAATTGTGATCACTATTCCCAAAGTAATCCCCTACTGAAACTTCAACCACCTGGCCGGGCTCATTCCCAACACCAGGTCC
>NC_063345.1:40511812-40523944 GCF_021869965.1 Rhincodon typus
GAGGAATATGGGCCAAATGCAGGCAAATGGGACTAGTTTAATTTGGGAAACTTGGTCAGCATAGACGACTGAAGGGCCTGTTTTTGTATTGTATGACTCTATGACCTCGGTATACACGTCTACGGGTCCCTTAAGATAGCAGGACGGGTACATAAAGTGGTTAAGAAGGCATATGGAACACCTGCCTTTATTAGACAAGTCACAGAGTTTTTAGAACAGGAAGGTTATGCTTGAACCGAAAAAAATATTGGTAAGGCCACAACTAGAGAATTGTGTGCAGTTCTGGAGTACACATAACAGGAAGGGTGTGATTGCACTGGACAGGGTCTGGAGGTGATTTACCAGGATGTTGCCTGGCTTGAGAAGAAGAGAGATTGGATAGACTGAAGTAGAATAAACTGAGGGGGACATGTTGACAATTATAAAATTATGACAGGCATAAACAGGGTACAGGAACGAACTTTTCCCCTTATGGGGGGATCAATGACCAGACGGCATACATTAAGGGTACGGCAGGAGATTGATGATGGGAAGAGTACAAAAGTTTCATTCAAGGGTAGTGTGAATTTGGAAGTAACTGCCTGTAAGGATGGTAGAGCCAGAAAACCTCATAATATTTAAGAAGTATTTAGATGCATACTTAAGATGCCAAGACATACAAGATTATGGGACAGGTGCTGGAAAATGGGGTTAAAATAGTTAGGCAGTTGTTTTTGATTATGCAGACTTGATGGGCCAAAGGGCCTTTTACTGAGGTGTAAACCTCTATGAATACATGACTCTACCATTTTATCTGTTATCTATCTGTCTATTCTGCCAACTTATCAATGCCTTTTGAAGTTGTCCACTGTCCTCAGAGTTTACAATGCCTCCACATTTTATATTCTACAGAAACTTTGAGATATTTTCCTGTACATCAAGATCTGGATTTTTAATATATAACAGGAAAACTAAGTGTCCTAATACCAACCAATGCAGAACTTCTCTTCATACCTTCTTCCAGCCCAAAAAATATCAATTATCCATTGCTTTCTGTTTCCCATCACTCAGCCAATGTTGTATCTCTGTTGCTACTGTCTCTTTAATTCTATTATCTCACTTTGTTCACAAGTCTGTTGTGTGACATTTTATCAAACATGTTCTGAAAGTCCATGCACACATCAGCAGCATTATCCTGAAAATCAGTTACCTTTTCAAAAAATGTTCCGCCAAGATGGCTAATCGTGATTTCCCCTTAAAAACATACATGCCAGTAATGTTCCTTCAAAGTGTCTGGCTAGCTGACATATCAAACTTTTAATTTCAATACATTATTTTTCAGAAGAACACTGCAACTGCCAAAGTGGACTATGGATATGAATTCAGTAACTGTCTGGCAGAGTCTCTGTGGACCCATGGGATCTCACACCTGTACAGGGTGAGGGAAACTTCAAACTGAAAAACTGACAAGGAAAAGATGATGAGAGACTGACAACATACATCTCTCTTGCAGTCAGGTTTGTATTTCACCCTTCCAGGGATTTACAAAAAAGGGTTTAAAAAAAATCACAAGACTGCTAGAGTGTGGGTCAGAGATAGTAGGAACTGCAGATGCTGGAGAATCTGAGATAACAAGGTGTAGAGCTGGATGAACACAGTAGGCCAAGCAGCATCATAGGAGCAGGAAGGCTGACGTTTCGGGCCTAGACCCTTCATCAGAAAGAGTGTGGGTCAATGTGTTACGAAGGTCACAGCTTGGGAACAGCCATTAAAAATTCCTGCACTGCAGATAAAGAAAGGAAAAAAAATTGTCTCTCAATCTGTGTTCTGCCAGACAGCCTCTGTTGAAAGGAACCAGAACAAAAGAATTTCAGATAACAAGGTGTAGAGCTGGATGAACACAGCATGCCAAGCAGCATCATAGGAGCAGGAAGGCTGACGTTTCGGGCCGTTTGAAAAGCCAAGAATCTTGAAATTAACCACCAATGTTAATACTGTTGTTACCATTCCATTTAATAGCTACAGCATTCTACTGTCTATTCTTCACAAATGACTCTGGGATTGAACCATATATATTTATTTTTAAACTTCTTTTTTTGGACTTGCTCCTTATTTGTAATATGTGCATTTGTTTTCTTTTTTTCTCACATTTTGTAACTAATGAAATTTTTCTTTTGTTACCTGAAGGAAACCTGATTAAATTGGCTTCTCTTAAATCTTACTTCATTTATTCTGAGAGGAAACTATCCACAGGGGAAAGAATCCTTTGTAAGTTAACCTTCCTATTACCCAATCAAGGATAAAGTGTATGAAGAAAGGGATCCAGATCAGTCCTCCTGACTTGGGATCAATAAGCTTTGCACAGTCTGGAGGGAGAAACCACATCCAGAGTGAGACACAGCCCACATAAGTATATAGTCCTAGTTTCTTCTGCTAATGTGAGAATATAGTTTGGGAAATTTGGAGGCAGCACAGGAATTTGCTGCAGAGGAGAAGAGATACATTTTGCTCTTTTTTGACTCATAGTCTGTAAGTTTTATTTTTAAAGGGGACAAAATGAAGCCCAGGATCGGGCTATGCACAAACGAGTGACATCAAAGGTAAATCGTAAATTCATTGGTTGGTGATAGCTACTAATTTAACTATCTATTATAGGTTACTATTTTCAGGTTACAAACTAAAAGACCAGTATAAAATTTTTACAAATCAAATTAAGAACTAAATAATTAAAATAGAGATACAGGGCCAGGTGATGTATTGTAATTGCATGATGTGGGAGCTGGTGGACCCCATTGTGATTCATAGTGACCACATCTGTAGCAAGTGATGGTAACCTGAGGAACTCTGGGTCAAAGTTGTTGAGCTGCCGTCCGAACTTTGAACACTGTGACACACCAGTGAGGGAGAGAATTATCTGGACGCTGTGTTTCAGGAGGCAGTCACACACCTTAGATGAACTATCTTGAACTTGATCAGTGATTAGCCATAGGAAGGTGTGACTATGAGCGAGGCATGTTGGGGGATTTAGGAGGTAATGCCGAAGGAGCCTCAGCCCTTGAGCTTGAGATTCTTGTTCCCTGTGTGGATGAGAGTGGGGCCTGTAGGAAGGATAAGCAAATTGACCATAGCAATGTGGTACAGGGAACTATTCAAGAATTGGAGGGCGGGGGTGGGAAGAGAAATGTATTTGTAATTGGTGATAGTAATAGTCAGAGAAATAGACATTGTTGTCTGCAGCCAGGATCGGGAGTCCCAAAGGCTGTCTTACCTACCAGGTGCCTGGGTTTAGGCTATCTCATCTGGTCTGCAGAGGAGCTTGGAGTGGAAGGGAAAGATTCAGTTTTTGTGTCCATGTTGGTAGCAACAATACATGGAGAAACAGGAAAGAGGTTCTGCTGAGGGAATGTAAGCAAATAGGGGCTAAATTAGAAAGCAGAACCAAAAAGGCAATAGTCTCCACCATGTGGAAGGGCAAGAGCAGCAGATGTGTGGGAACATTACCACTTGCAAGCTCCCCTCCAAGCACTACCATCCTGATTTTAAATTATATCGATCAAAATCCTTGAAATCCTTTTCTAACAACATTGCCAGTTAACCTAGCCTCAAGAACACCAGAATTCAAGAAGGGACTCATTAACATTTTCTCTGGGAGAATACTGAACAACTTACAGAATAGAACATAGAACATAGAACAGTACAGCACAGTACAGGCCCTTCGACCCACAATGTTGTGCCGACCTATTATCCTACTAAGATCAATCTACCCTGCATACCCTATATTTTACTATCCTCCATGTGCCTATCCAAAAGTCTCTGAAGTATCTGACTCCACTACCACTGCCAGCAGCGCATTCCACACGCCCACCACTCTCTCTGTGAAGAACCTACCTCTGGCATCTCCCCTATACCTTCCTCCAATCACCTTAAAATTATGCCCTGTCGTAATAGTCATGATACTGAATGGCCTGGACACAGTGCACATTGGGAAGATGTTTCCATTAGCAGGAGAAACTAGGATCCAAGGGCACAGCTTTAGAATAAAGGGAAGACCCTTTAGAACAGAGAAGAGGAGAAACTTCTTCAGACAGAGTGGTGAATCTATGGAACTCATTGCCACAAAAGGCTGTAGAGGCCAGGTCATTCAGTATATTTAAGATGGAGATATATAGGTTCTTGATTGTGAAGGGGATCAAAGGTTTCAAGGAGAAAGCGGCAAAATGGGATTGAGAAACTTATCAGCCATGATTGAGTGGCAGAGCAGACTCGATGGGTCAAATGGCCTAATTTCTGTTTCTATGTCTTATGGCTATTATGGATGGGCAATGTACACTGATCTAGTCAGTACTGCCTATATCACATGAATGAATAATAAAAAAAACTTATAATAAAAAACTAAGATGTCTTTTTTGACAGGAAGAGCATCATATGAATATATGTTTATCATTTTAAATCAGAAAATTATGAATAATTTTGTTCATGGCAGCTTCTTTATTAATATGATGACTATTCTAATATTAACTGAACAGTACATACAGCCAACCATGGTCCTCCAATCTTTTTATCAAGATGACAAAATATTTTTACAGCCATATAACAAATTAATGATTGATATTTACTATCAGCTTAAAGGCAGGAGATCAGGCTCTTGAGGCACTGTGGTAGTGTCCCTATGTCTATGCCAAAGGCCTGGGTTCAAGTCCCATATGCTTCAGAGGTGTGTCATAATATGTTGGAACAGTTGATTAAAAACATTCAAAAGGAAGAACGTACAGTTGTTACTATATAGTTGACTTTATAGGTTTCGTAACATACTGGGAAGTATACAGAATTCTTTAGACAAATACTTTGCAAGTATGGTGCTCAAGAGGGTTATGGATGCATCATCACTGATTATATTTAATACCAAATTGTACAGGTTTGTGGCTTGTCAGGAAAACAAGAGATATGCAAAGTGGTTGGGAGAGTGGAGTCCACAGCCAAGATCAGGCATGATTATATTGAATGATGGAGCAGACTGGATGGGTGTATGACATTCTCCTGCTTTCTCCTCATATTCTGATGCCAATTTGAGTTCTGTATCAGGAATTAGCAAGTATTATTCATGCTTAGTGACATACTAAAAGTAGAAAAGTTTCTTGCAGTCAGGGTTTATATTGAGTTTTGGCAGCTGAGGGTTCATCCATCACTAACCCTCTGAATAAAATTTGTTTTTTTTTTAAAGTTTTCCTGAAAATATTTTGTCTCAACATCAGCTTAAATATTGGACAGTAAAGAAAGAAAATGCTGATCGTTCTGAGGAAGATCAGAGGAGAGGTCACTCGACCCGAAATGTCAACTCTGATTTCTCCCCACAGATGCTGCCAGACCTGCTGAGCTTTTCCAGCAGTCTCTGTTTTTGTCTCTGATTTACAGCATCCGCAGTTCGGTTTTCATTTAGAATGCTGTTCGTGGTGCGGGGAAATGAGCTATATAATATGTAAAAGAATGAGGAATTAAACAGAATACTTTAGACAGGTATTTTGCAAGTTCCCTTTTATCAAAGTAATGTACGTAAAATACTTTTCCGTTAAAATTCTAATTTACAATATTTAAACGGTAGATTCTTTATTAATATGATAACTAATCAATGTCAACTGAACAGCTCACACACGCAATAAAGATCATTCAATCCTTCTATCAGGACTTCGAAGTGGCTTTCTAACAAAAGTTAACTATCGATAGTCACCATGTTTAGAGACAAAAATTTTTCCCCCTTGAAATATAGATATTGGACCTAACACGGGAGGTGAAGATGCAAAGGAAAAGCTCAAATTGCGATACTGGAATCAATGGCCATTAACCTATTTGTGAAATATCGAGACATTTTAGAATGGTCAATAACATCGCACGTGAAAATATCCTTGTCCAATGTTGATGCTCCAATTACGGAGACCGCCAAGCTCTGATGAAAAGTCCCTTTTAAGATAATTAAGAATGTAATTGGCTTTTAACCAGGTACTTTCTGAAATCTGGACACAATAAGTCATAAATTACTAAATACCAAAAGTGTAACTCCTTTATCATAAAAAAATCGCCTCACATTGAACAAATATAATCGTGCCACCAATCTGATCAAAGTCATTAAATTATGCCAATGGAAATTAAATACGTCACTGACAATGGATCGATTCAATCATATCACATGAGATCCCCTTAATGAGGAGCTAATTTGCACAAACTGCTTTATGGAGCCTTGCGAGTAGTCTGTTGGAGTTTAGTAGTGCCTCAGAGCTATGGTTCTGCCTTATTTGCAGAAACTTGTACGATGATACCATTAGCAGCTAACATGTGCTGGGCGATGATTCGGAATCGTAACGTATTCCGAGTTTTGATCTGTTTCCTGGAGCTTGTAGCTTTACATGGAGGAGCTGGGGAGAAACAAGCGCCTGCCGAGAGGGAGATTAGAGACCTGGGTCCCCTCATCGAGATGTTGGCTGGAAAAGTTAGTCCCCGTCCTCCGCTGCCCTCGAAACAGGGGATGGATGATCAACACATGGAATACATGGCCACTCTCTACAAGCAGTTAGCAGATCGAGATGGGAAGCCTAAAGTTAACCGGACCATTATGACTAACACCATTCGGTTGGTGAAACCCAGTGCAAGTGTCCTGCTCGCCGACTCCGGTAAATCAACGTCCTCTAGAAACTTGGCTTTGAGTTCGATGAAAGCATCGTATTATTGATCAATGTCTTTCAAACTGCATTGGCGAATTGTAATCGTGGGTAGTGCGTCTAGCCTCTACTACAGTCAACAACTTTTTTTAGAGCTGGGATAACTTAGTTTTGATTTTAAACCCAGGATTTGCAAAAGCACTTTGCAATTCAAGTTATAGCTGATATTTAACCAATGCCACCTGTAAGCTTCTGCAGAATCTCACTAGCTCAATGTTTTTTTTTTTGAGGATTAATCACTTTTTTAAACCTTTTGCCAAGGTCCTGTGAATCCATCTCTCCCTCTGGGGATACTGCACAGTCCAGTATACATAAAAATGTACATGTACATTCTGCCTTCAAAGCAGTGGAATGTTTTATGTGGTTATTGGAATTAAAATGGAATGTCTGAAAATATGAATCTTGAATTTAACCATCTTCTTCTATTTGAACAATAATCTTTATCTCCCTGGTGGCTTCCACTTGAATTCAAGACTTGGGTGTTCCAGTGTCATTTTTTTTCTCTAGATACTGAAGAGTGTAAGAATGAATGGCATTAATGCGAACTCTTTCAAACATGTTAATTACCCTGTGCTTGAAATTTAAGTATCCTTTAGGCTTGAATTTTGAATACTAAATCAATGTTCCAGTATCTTTGGAACACCACTATCCTCTGTCTTAGACTTTAGCTGGTCTGCAGTAGCAGATCCTAGATTACTCCATCCTACTAGGAAATGGTTGAAAAGTAAGTTTATAAATTGCTAGTAAGATGTGCTCTTTCCCACACTAATATTCCAATGTCTGTCTTTTTTTTAGGTAATTGGCATGTGCATCACGTTCAATACAATCTGCATTATCTTCCGGAGCTGGAGCACTTGATTAAAGTTGTTGTTGTCTATTTGCACAGTCCTCTTGCCAATCAACTTTTAGTTTCTTGTGAAATCAGATGTCTCCTTGCGAATTATGTTAATCTAAATTTCATACAGAATGTCACTGATGTAGAATTGCCCATAAGGTTTATATTAAACCTGAATGAACGATGGGCAGAAGCTGATGTAACTCCTTGTGTCTTTCTCCCAACTGGTAATTCTGTGAAGAAAGTTGATCTGCACATCAGTTACAGGTGTGCTGAATTTGGAAAAGTCAAAGAAAGAACTCTGGACAAAAGAAAAAACTATGCTGTCCGTTTACAAGTGCCTTCTCTGCTACTATATTTAAATGACACTGATAAAACTGCACATCAAAGACAGGAAAAATCAGAAACACAATCCCTGGAGGGTTCATCCAAATCCCGTGTGCTGTCTAGGAAGCCACGACAACTAAGCAACATTGGCTCAGTCATTCCTAACTATCTTAAGAAAAGTCCTCCAAGGAACAAATGCGAGCTCCATTCATTCTGGGTAAGCTTTGCCCAATTGGGTTGGGATCATTGGATTGTGGCTCCTCATAGGTACAATCCAAAATTCTGCAGGGGAGACTGTCCTAGAATTCTTCACTATGGTTACCACTCTCCAAATCATGCCATAGTGCAGAATTTTATTAATGAAATTGTTGATAAAAATGTGCCCCGTCCATCTTGTGTCCCTCTGAAATACAGTCCAATTAGTGTCCTTCTGAAGGAACAAAATGATCACATTGTGTACAAGGAGTACAAGGACATGATTGCTGTGTCTTGTACTTGCAAATAAACTTTAGTGCCGATTGTCAATTCTAGATAATTTGGGGCTAGTTTAGGAAAATAGAGTGCACTACAATGTGAGATAGTTAACATAAAATGTGTAAAGTAAATTGGTCTGGTCATGTTTATGTAATCACATTGATCAAAGCAAGTCATAAAATGGCTTGCTTTTGAATTTAGTTGCAATGAAGGCTTATTTCTGCATTCTTCCTGCTATCATTTATGGGAACCTGAGTTCATAGTGCAAATGTAGCCCTTCAGTATCACACTAAAGTTTAGCTTTGCAAAGACTGTTGCAGCAGGGGGGAAAAGGCAAAGTGGGTGTCCCAAGAACCTTCTGCAAAGACAATGAAAATGCTGAGACCAATATACTTGATGTGGCAAGAAATTGATTCTGTAGTCTAAATTTAATGTATTTATAATTGTGATTTTTGTAAATATCATTATTCCAGTTTATGCTAAACTTTGTCAATCTTTTATATTAAAGTTGTCAAGTCTAATACTGTTGACCCATTGAAAAAAGAATCCTTTCAAGAAAATGTAAATACTCAAATTTTAACTCCTCCAGAATTAGGATTCCACCAAAGTTACTTCACCTGAGCTGCAGTAACCTTTTTAAGCCATATCATGGGAACTTGCTATTGCTTCAGCTGTAGTTTCACTTGAGGGTAATTCACTAGGTGATTCAGGAAGCCCTGATATAAATTGCAAGAGTGAATGTCTGCACCTTCATTGTAGGTAGCTTTTCATTAAGATGATGCACAAGATAATACAAGGGTGTGGAGATTAGCAGGTGGGTGGGAGCTGAGGGAAGCACCCAATGATTGGGGGGGGGGGGGGGTAACTCACTTAAGTGAGCGATTTATTGCTTGTTCACTAGGGATTGTATAAAATGGAACCATAAGAATTTTAAATGGCTAATGCACTTTGGTTTTAAACCAAACTTTTGCATCTTAACTTTTAAACTCTACAGTGCCAAGAGATTGGAACTGAAATTGCAGTATTTTTGGCTACTGTAGTTCAAAGGGTTAACTTAATCTGAAGTGTATGTAGGTAGAATTAAACTGTACTAAAGTCTGAATTACTTTCTATGCTAGTCTTGTCACTTTTGCTGTATTTCTCTAACAAGCTTCAAACATTTGCACTACACCAGCATTTTCATGTACAAGTGATTTCTATATGGGTTAGCATACTCATTTGTCTGTTTTACATATTCTAAAGTAAACAGAAGTTTGAACATGGATGCACTAAACTAGGTGGTCTGAGTTTGATTTTTTGCACTTTGCTTTCAGCCCTCCCATTTGTATTAAAATATCTTTATAAATTGAAATATTGCATCTGTTATAGGCTACCAATGCAAAACTCTTGAATCTAAGCATTTGTGTACACTAAGCAAAAGTGCTGTAAACTCTAAGCTATTTTTATTCCCAGTTCTAAGATCATTTTGTACTGTCTTGTCTAACTTGCATACTCAATAAAAAAAAAAATGGCTTGACTTTGTGTAAAGCAGGATTAATTTTTCTTGAGACTGAATTTGGTATGTTACTGAAACAAATTCAATGGTTAAAGCTGTAATAGCCAAAGTCATCAACCTAGTCAGACATTTTTATGACACGTGGAGCTGGGACCTTCTCTATCAGAAGTAGACTACCACTACCTTCCGAGGCCCTTTTTATTGATCCTCAAAGGGATGTTGAATTTGCTCCATTACTTTGAGGATTTAAACTATATAATTGCACTTTCACTAAAGTGGGCCATGATGACAACAACACATAGATGGATAATCAGCAAATACAACTGTCTCATGGGTTGCACTATCCTCCAGAGAAACAAAGTAAACTACCTTTGACGTGAAACAGCTTTTTCCACTAAGATCAGTTGAGTGTTTTGTGGCTTTTTTTTAGCAAAGCAATCCTTCTGGAGAAGGGTTACTATTTCAGAATGTGCTAACTTTGTTTAGAACATCTGAGGTGGCAGTACTCGCATCTAAAGTGCATTGAAAGAAGCAAATTTAAAGGTAGTGGATGGGTACCAGTTAATCTGTATAACTTGCCTGGGTGGTGTCAAACTTTCTGGAATATGGTGAGTACATGCTACAGAATTTCTTGGCCTCCAATCTCATTTATATAGCTGGCCTGTTTTTTTTTTTTCTTATCAATAATTCAGACTTGCCAGGTGTAGAATTTTTTTTTTTATAAAAGGCTGGGATTTTAAAACTGAAGTACAGGAGTTTAAAGTGTCACTGAGTTCCTAAAACAAGGGATATAGTTAGTTGGTAGTATGCTTCCCCCGAATGGGTGATTTAAGACTAGGGGGCACATTAAGGTGCGAGAGGAAAGATTGAAAGTCAAGGGTGGTTCACGTGGAATGAACTTCCTGAGGAAGTGGTGGATGTGGGTACAATTACAACATTTAGGACTTGAGTATGTACATGAATAGGAAAGGTTTGGTGGGATATAGGTCAGGAACAGACTAGTCTGGGATTTTGGACTGAAGTCTATCTCCAGTCTATGACTCTGGTTCTAAATTTCATTGGAAGATTGTATTTTTAACTACTGATTATTTCCACACTTGTCACTTAGGATGCACTACTTTTTTATATCCAAACTTTGTAGATGTTAATGAATTGCATTTGAACAGTCACACTTACATCCTTCATCCTTCTAAGGGAAGGTCATTGAAGCAGCTGAACATGGTGAGCACAACACATCCTGGCCAGATTGTATCTGCATATCTTACCATAACTTATTACCCATCTCTAGTTGCACTTGAGGTTGGTAAGTGTTACCTTGAACTGCAATTTGTGTGCAGTAGGTAGGCCCATAGTGCTGTTGGGGCAAAACCTGGAATGCACTCCCCAGTAATGACATTTCCAAGTCCGGATGGTGATTGGCTCAGGGAACCTTGGAGGTTGCAGTGTTTCCATGTTATCTGCTTCCCTCTTCCAAATGGAAGTGGTTGAGTTTGGAAGGTGCTGCCTAAAATCACTAACTGATTTCTCTGCATCTTGTGGCTAGTGTACACTGCATCCACTTGTGTCATAGCATGGATATGGTGCTAATCAAGCAGGTTGCTTTTGGCCTGCATGGTGTCAAGCATCTAGTATAGGAGTACACTCCTCCAAGCAAGTGGGGAATATTCCATTACACTCCTGACTTGTGTCCTGTGGACAGGCTTTGGGGAGACAGGTGTGTAACTTGCTGCAGCATTCCTATCCTTTGATTTGTGTCCAGTTCACCACCTGGCCAGCCCCAAGATGTTGATGGGGAATTCAGTTTTAATGAGTCAACTTAACCACCACCCCTTGACTATCCCCAGTAAGAGACTGTGGTGTTACTTGCCAGTCCAAGCCTGGATACTGTCCAGGTCTTGTTGCATTTGAACATGCAACTGTTAGGATGCTGAAGCAGTCCAAATAATATTGAACATTACATAATTATCAAGCATCCCCACTTCCTCCATGATGGAGGAAGTTGGGATGCTTGATAATTATGTAATAACTTCCTCCATGATGGAGGAAGTTATCCTACTGCAAGTGTCCAGTTAATTGTTTAAATAACTTAATTTTTAATACTCCGATACAACAGGGTGTAGAGGTGGATGAACACAGCAGGTCAAGCAGCATCAGAGGAGCAGGAAGGCTGACGTTTTGGGCCTAGACCCTTCTTCAGAAATGGGGGAGGGGAAGGAGGTTCTGAAATAGATAGGGAGAGAGGGGGAGGCGGGTAGAAGATGGATAGAGAAGATAGGTGGAGAGGAGACAGACAGGTCAAAGAGGCAGGGATG
>NC_063345.1:40524444-40545939 GCF_021869965.1 Rhincodon typus
TGCATTAGTTTCAGAAAGAGTTAATGGTGAAGTTGTATTATGTCCACATAACCTGATAATGTCACACAATCTTTGGATGGAGAAATAGTTCATCTTGCATGTGGTCCTGATGGAGGCACAATGATATACTTTGCTCTTGATAATTATAATTATTCTAACTAGTTAATATTAATTGTGCCTTTTGCTATCATCCAATAAATTATGCCTTGTTATGCAAGACTGTTAAGATTCTGGAGTGATCTATTCTCTTAGACTCAGCATCGAAAGCAGCATTGGTACCTGCGAACAAACCCAACCACAAGCCACTAGTGTTTGGTAACTAGAAGATATCATATGCTGACAAATGAAACAGTGTCCACTAGTTTAAATGCTTTATTACTGTTAAGAGTAATTTTTTAATCAGCACTATTGCTATTGGCGGTGAGGTAGGGCTAAATGTGAATAAATTATGATGGCCCACATTTGCCTAACCTGTACCATGATCATGTCTCCATGTTTTAAGGCTGGACTGCCAACATCTGAGTGAGGAGCATAATGGGGTATTATTTCCATGAATAACAGGACTTAAGAAGCCTCAAACTTGCAGTCAACTATAGGACCAACAAATCAACAGATTTCCTAAGCTCTGATCCTCAGCTCCTTCTCTACAAGTTTTACATCTTTTCACATGCATTACTCAAAACTTTAAGGGTGAAATCTTACCAGATCTTGAACAACATGGCAAGAAATCTGGGAGAATCACTTGAGAAGTCCAACAAGGCCTTTCTGGATATTCGGAGTAACTAGCTGCATTTTCCAACATAGTTTCAGGCATCGAGGCAAGATGTAAGGCAGCAGGGAGATGCCTAGTTACAGGGGTTAACAGTTTGTGATCACCCTCATTAATATCCTACCACCCACTGTGAGAAAATTAGATGCCAAGGATTATTGACATGGCTGTCTAAATGGGTACCTGCTGACTCCAACTTGCCACTTGCTCCTGTACCTGGGGCACCATGCACTAACATTTCTGGGCACACTCCATGGTAGCAGCCTCACACCCCCCTCCATGTCCACAGGCATTGGCATCTGACACCTGCCAGCTGCTAAGGACTCTCATGGCATCTCTCCAATCCATTTGTAGATACTTCTGCATTTTAAAGCTGCATTTCCGGGTGCATCGACAACTAGCATTGAAATGCTGCTGTATAGACACCACAAGGGAGAGACACTTAGCTAATGAATTAAAACAGGCTTCATCTGAGGGCTGCTCACTTGCTATATCTTTCAGTAAGAGGTCACTCTAATGCCAACAGAATATGCCAGCTGCCTGCGCAGCAAACATACTGCATGTTTATTCAACTGAATGGCCATGTTGGAAAGTCTATCCTCAGCTGGGACAAGTGGGATAATGTCAGTCAGGAGCTCCTGGTACAGTCAGCAAAGACCAGATTCCACTCATAATCCAGGGCTTGGCCACTGTCAGTGGTCTGCTTGGGGCAGTCACAGTTAGGAGCTTCATCTGACGACAGTGTGGGGAGTGAGCCATGGTCAGTCCTACGGGGCCATTGCAAGAAGGGAGGGATATCGTGTAGTCATTTGGGGAGCTGCAAGTAGAGCAGTTTGGTCAGTTACCATAGGATAGAGACTGGAGAGCAGTTAGGTCTGTGGACCCATATATTGAGGGAGCGGGTTAGAAAGGGTGTTCAACACTGAGGGGGGTCAGATGGAGGCTTGGTTGAAGAGGGCTCAAAGATAATGATAGGGGAAACCTAGGTAAGCAAGGGATAGCTGGTAGAAACTGGAAGGACATGGATGGCTGTCAGGTGAAGGTGTTATGCAGTGAACACAATGAGCTGTGTTCCTGAGTTTCTTACCATCATTTTCCAATTGTTAGAAGTGTCCTGTAACAAGACAATGCCTGGGATAATGCTCAGGGTGAGCAGAGAACGTACCGGTCTGAAGGGCAAAAGAGCAAGCTTCACTTCTGGTCAATAGGACACCACTGGAGGAGCTAGTGCATTAATCATACACTTGTAGATTGTTGCCTCATATGATTTGTGATCATATGACTGTGCACATGAAATGCATGCAGAGGGGCACAAACACTAGTCACAAGTGATGTCCACCATGTTATTGGCCGTTGCAAGTTACACTTATTCATCTCAATGAAGCAAAAGTTATCACAACTGACTTTAAAAGAGGTGAATATGGGCTACAACCAACACAGTTCAACGCAAAGGTGTTGTGGGGCACAGAACTGAATCCTTCTCCACATGCACTGCAAGTACTATAACTAAGTATCGTACCTAAGATGGCATCCTGCATAGCAATTGTATACTTTTCACTGTAGTCCTTTACTTCTGTGCTTGAGGACATGTGACAATAAGCCTTAAATCAAATCAAATAAATCAAATTAAGTATTGCAATATATGCTATTGTATGCAATGATAACTTTCATGGTTGATGTGGGGCTTGGATACGAAGGGTTCGGTTGCACACTTGCTTGCCAAGCCAGTGGGTTTGGTTGCAAATGTTTCATCATCCTGCTAGGTATCGTCTTGAGTGCACCTCCGGTGAAGTGTCAATGTTCTGTCCTGCTTGTTATTCATATGCCTCCGTTTGCTGGGGTGATTGGTATTACTTCTGGTTTTGTTTCTCAGTGGCTTGTACACAGGGTCTAATTCAATGTGTTTGTTGATGGAGTTCCGGTTGGAATACAAGGCCTCCAGGAATTCCCTGGCCTGTCTCTGTTTGCCTTGTGCGATTATCGGTGTGTTGGCCCAGCCAAATTTGTGTCCCTCGATGTCCATGCGTAGTGAGACAAGTGAGAATTGGTCGTGTCTTTTGATGGCTAGTTGGTGTTTGTGTATCCGTATTGTCAATTTTTTTCCGGTTTGGCCTATGTAGTGTTTCTCACAGCCCTTGCATGGTATTTTTGTGTATAACCCTAGTTTTGCCAGTTTTGGATATGGGATCCTTTACATTTGTCAGTAGATGTCATAGGGTGGTTGTTGGTTTGTGGGCTACCCTGATACCTAGGGGTCTGAGTAGTCTTGTGGTCATCTCTGATATGCCCTTGATGTATGGGAGGGTGATTAGTGAGTCTAGTCGTGTTGTGTCTTCCTGTTGTGCCCTGTCTTAGAGGTAATGGTGGATTGTGCTTTTTGGGCATCCATTTCTTTTGAAGACTCCATGTAAGTGTTCCTGTTCTGCTTTGCATAGTTCTGGGTTGCTGCAATATATTGTGGCTTGTTTAAATAGTGGTTTGTTTAAATAGTTAAAAAGGAAGGGTTCAGATTGCATGGAGTACTCCCACTGTACTGCAATGTTTTTGTCACTCAGCTAGTGTACCAAGTAAGTGCCAATCTCAATGAGCCATGGTAACTTCATACACCGCCCTCTTTTTCACTGTGCTACATGCCTCATTGTATGAAGGACTGACTGGAGCCATCAACCACAGATTATGCCAGCACAGAGTCAGAGCTGTGCACATGTGTTGTTCTTTCTGTTCCCAACACAGATCATTGTCAGCAAGAATGATGGATCGAGCCGCAGGTGAGTTGCTCCTCACAGTGACTGCCTTGCTAAGAGGGCATAGGAAGATGGAGGAACTGCAATGTGATGGCAGATCCAGGAACAGCAGCAAGCTGCCACAGAAAGTGAACAGCCTGTAGAATTGGAAGAGGTTGCAGCTGCAGAGACCCTCAGGATGCATTGGAAATGCAGGAGTCTTTTGTTCTCTGAGCCATTTCCTGATGAGGAGGAAGCACAATGTCAACGCAGGCTCAATACAGCCAGTATACCATGACTGAACTGTGCCAGCTGCTGGATTGGGACCTGTGACCTGTGACCTAAAGGAGGCCATTCTCTCTTGGTGGCTATGAAGGTGACATCTGTGCTGAACTTCTTTACAACTAGCTTCTTCAGGGAGTGACTGGTGACCAGTGTGGGATATCTCAATCATCCACAAATGCACGGGCGAGTGACAGATACCATCTGTTCAAGATCACATTCGTTCATTTTGGTATCACTGGCTTCCCCCAGGTGCACAACACCATCAGATGCACACACATTGCATTGAGATGGCCATTTCACAGAGCTCATCAATAGGAAGGGTTCCATTTTTATAATATGCAAGTGATCTATGATCACTGTTAATACTTACAGTCATAGAGATGTACAGTACGAAAACAGTCCTTCAGTCCAACTTGTCCATGTCGACCAGATATTCTAAATTAAGCTTGTCCCATTTGCCAGCATTTGACCCAATTCCCTCTAAACCCTTCCTATTCATATACCCATCCAGATGCCTTTTAAATGTTGTAATTGTACCAGCCTCCACCACTTCCTCTGGCAGCTCATTCCATACATGCACCATGCTCTGCGTAAAAAAGTTGCCCCTTAGGTCACTTTTAAATCTTTCTCCTCTCACCTTAAACCTATGCCCTCTAGTTTTGGACACCCCTAACCTGGGGAAAAAACATTGACTACTCACTCCATCCATGTCCCTCGTGATTTATAGAACTCTATAATGGCACTGCTCAGCCTCTGATGCTCCAGGGAAAATAACACCTTCTTGGAGGTATGGGCCTAATACCTGGCACCTGCCATGACTCCTATATCTTGGAGCATTTTCATGTTCTTCTTGAGATTAAGGGTCCAGGTGCCTTATAAAACTGGTCACTGGATGATGAGAACTGCTCACTGAAACCACAGCTGCCAGCATTGTGGAACCCCTTGCCTGAGGACGAGTGAAAATGCAATGTTGCTTATGCTTTGACCAGAGTCATGATGGAGCTGATGATAGGTTTGCTGAAGATGTGGTTCCATTGCTTGGACCAGTATGGGGGACCCCTTCCATATACTCCAGATAGGGTGTATCACATCATCTTAGTGTATTGTGGTCCGAACAATTGGAACAAGCACAGAGGCGATGTGGTAGATCGTGAGGAACTGGGAGAATAGGATTAGTCTTCTGAGCAGGAGCATGAAGCCACTGAGGAGGAGGGAGCTCATTTTATGCATGACCAAGCTCAGCTGCATTGGGTGCTACAAGTCAGACAGGACTTGATTAACATCTGCTTCCAGTAGATGACAGCTGAGTATAATGAATAATCATTGACTATAAAACAAAATGCAAGCAAATCGTTTTTTTATTCTGGAGGTGAAATGCAACCTTTGTTTGTTTAGTTTCTGTTTGTTTTTATTGACTGTAAATAAAAGATAACAGTTGGTATTGTTTGAACGCTTTCCTGCAAGTGATGGTCTCCCATTGGGCAACAATAAGATGCTACCCTGCAGTGGGTATTGGGAACACAGAAGTAGTGCTGTAAAGTGGCCAATAAGATGAGATGTGGCTAAGGACAGGTAAGCTGTGTGGCCTGGTTGTTAAACAGTGGCTGGGTAGGAAAATGATGTTGTATGTGCAAGGAAGTGTCAACCATGTGCCCTGAGCAGAGTGCGTCAGTGGCTGCTGTGCACAGTAAAAACAGTCTTCCATGAAAAATCCTAGATGCCTCAAATGTTTGAAACACACTGGATTAGGTCATTGTTCCAGAAGGACTGTGTGGCCTAGTTTTATTGCTTTTCTCTTTTATAAAAGAAATTCTCTTCACAAAAGTAGCCCACCCGTACATCACTATCTTAGAATCCAATCTCTATAAATAATATTAATACATATATAAGTCACACACCTCTCATCACACAGTTGACAGTGAAGAAATCCCCCTTTGCACTGTTTGTGTTGAGTCAATGTAAGATAGGATTCTGATCTTCCAGCTGGAAAAATATGAATGGATGTGTAAAAAAGGAGTAGAAAAAGGCCATTCAGCCCCTCAAGCCTAATGTCCCAGTCATTAAAGTAATGACTGATCTGATTGTAAGCTCAAACCCACATTCCTATTTATTCCTATAACCCTTCACTCTCTTGCTTAATAAGAATCTACATCCATCTGCTATAAAAATATTCAAGGACACTGCTTTTAATAGGAAGAGATTACCCAAGACTGTCTGCGATTTGTTTTTGCCTAATCTATTTTTTAAATGGGCAATCCCTGATTTTTAAGTCTGATTCCTAGTTCTAGATTCTCCCATAAAAAGAGAATACAAGCATAGCTTGTCTAACCTTTTCTCATAAGACAATTTGCCCATTTCAGGTATTAGTCTAGCAAGCTTTCTTTGAGCTGCTTCTAACACATTTACGTTCTTCCTTGACTGAGGTGACCATTATTATGTCCACTATTCTTGATGTAGTCTCACTAATGTCCAATGTAACTGAGGCATAACCTCCTTATTTTTGTATTCTTTTTCTCTTATGATTAGTGATATCATTCCGTTAGCTATTCGAATTATTTTATGTACCTCATGCAAACCTTTTGTGATTCCTAACCTGAACCCAGCTCCCTCGGCATCTCAGAGTTCTGTGATCACTCACCATTTAGATGATATATTTATTTTTTAACTTTCCTGCTAAAATGGAAAGTTTTATATTTTCTCACATTTACCACATCTTTTCCTACTCAATTAACCTATCTATATCTTTTCATAGCCTTCTTATGTCATCTTCACAAAATACTTTCCTACTTATCTTTGTGTCATCAGCAAAGTCAGTAACCATACCTTCTGTCCCTTCATCGAAGGCATTTATATAAATTATAAACAGTTGAGGTACAGGGGCAAATCACTGGCAAACAAATCATTACATCTGACTAATCTGAGAAAGATCCATTTATACCTATTTACTGCTTGTTATTAGGAGGCCAATCTTAATCATTGCCAATATGCCACCCTTGCATCATTGTCCTTTATTTTCTGCCTTTGACATGATATTTTATCAAATGCCTTCTGGAAATCATAGTACAGTATGTACATAGTACATTTATTGATTCTGCTCTGTGCATGGCATGAATTAAGTCCTCAAAGAACTCCAATAGATTGGTTAAACATAATCACCCTTCCACAAAACCATGCTGATTCTGCCTGATTGTCTTAAGTTTATATGATTGCCTTGCTATAACTTCTTTAATAATTAAAGCTTCTAGCATTTTTCTGATGACAGATGTTAAGCTAACTAGTCTGTAATTTCTTGCTGTCTATCTCCCTGTCAGTAACCTGTCACTCAGTAGCCACCTTAGCAGCCTTACTGTTCATTTTGAAAAGAGATTGCAGTTCCAGAAAATTCTATGCTGAACATAGCCCACGTTTAATGATATTAATATGATAGGTTTTTACTGGGCGTGGGAACAGCACAGCAAAAGTTGTGATAACAAGGTGTAGAGCTGGATGAACACAGCAGGCCAAGCAGCATCAGAGGAGCAGGAAGGCTGACGTTTCGGGCCTAGACTCTTCTTCAGCAAAAGTTGTGCCACCCAGTTACTTGCTTTACAATCTTGTCAGGATCAAAGTTAAGAAGAACGTATTACTTTGAAAAGTGAATGAAAAACTGAATGAAAGAAGAAAAAATGTCCTCCTTCAACACCAGTACTTCTAATATTCCGTGAAAGAGCTAATTGGAAAAAGAAAGAACTTTAAATCAACAGTGAGAAAGTCAAGCTAATACATATTTGCAGGTCAGATAAAGTTCTCTGTCTGGGTCAACTCATGTTTTCTGATATATCTTTCACAGAGCTATGAATATTGGTGAAAGATGAGGAATGACATTTATGATCAGATTGCAAACCTCTTTAGTTGTGTTACTCTTTAAGAGCGACATAAATCAAAGCTGGTCATAATTTTAAACCAAGGAGTAAGTTACTGTTACTTGTAATAAATGATCCTTGGTAGAACAGCCTTGGGCATATCCTGCCCATCATGTTTGACATTGCTATTCATAATGTGTTGCGTACATCGTCATACAATTGTGTTTACATTAATGTACAATCCAGGTGAAGCTTCCTGCCTGAATGATCTCGTTATGTAACATGTATTGAGGGCATTCCTGTCAGGCAGGTCTCTTCATGTCACTTAATTTTAAATCCCCTCTTTTCAAGCCTAGTCCAAAGAAGTGCAGTGATACATAAAACAAATGTTTCTTGTACACTTCCCTGCCACTCTTGAAGTATACTTGGCCCAAACAAGCTTACATACAAACCTCGAGTATTCTGTGCTGTCCTCGATTTGTTCAGTGGAATATTCTCCACCTACGGACATGAAGGTACATCACCACCAGCATCAGTTGTGTTATCTCAGTTTTGTGCTTATACTATATGGCTGTGAATTTGGACAGGACCAGAAGTCACAATACAGGATAACCCTACACCCATTGCTTCCAATGTAGGCAGCATTCAAACGGTCAATTTAAATGATAGCAATGTGCAGTCTGCACCAAGTGAGCTTTGAATGGCTGCGTACCGGAACTGGCTATGCAAACTTTTGAAAGGCTAAGGTAAGTTAAAAACCTGTCTGTGCGACTTAAGGACAGCCTTCACATCTTCAGAAGTGTGGACCATTGTGGTTGAAGTAGATGTGTAGCCACTTGACAACTCACTTGAATTGGAAAAGGAAGAAGAATGGAAAAATGTGGCAGATGGCAAGATTCATGATTTTATGATGTCTTGGTGAAAGAGGTGAAGAGCTGCCATGTAGTCACTGGGAATCAGGAAGCCCTCCAGATGAATGCTGTGGAAGTAAGTATCCACTATTTCCAATATGGAATCAAGCCCAATCTGAAGTCATGTATTTCTTATCTGATGATTATACTTGTTGGAAGGAACACTTAATTCTGACGAGATTGTAACTTAATGAGCATACATAACAAAAACTGAGTTCAAATGGCTTCTCAAAGCTTGCTGTCAAACATCCCAGAACATAATACTGAAGTTTCATCTCACTGTCAGGAAGCTAGTTGTGGAGTCCTGCAAAACAAAGTTCTGCCCTCAACCCTCCATTCCTGACCTTATCTCACACTCCTGGATGCAGCACAAGATTTTGCATATAATTTCAAGGTTTCCAGATGTCATAAAACCTGAAAATGTAGTGAACAGTGAGGAGGCCAATAACAGACTTCAGGAGAACACAGGTAGGTTAAATGGACAGACATGTAAGAATTGAAACTTAATTCTGAGATTTTTTGAAGAGAATTAGTTTGGTGGGAGGATTGAGGAGAGGCAACTTGAACAAAATGATAAAAGTTTAAAAGAGATGCATTGATAGACAGATATAACACAGTGTGGAGCTGGAGGAACACAGCGGGCCAGGCAGCATCAGAAGAGCAGGAAAGTTGACATTTCAGGTCGGGTTTTCTGAAGAAGGGTCCTGACCCAAAACATCAACTTTCCTGCTCCTTTGATGCTGCCTGGCCAGCTGTGTTCCTCCAGCTCCACACTGTCTTATCTCTGACTCCAGCATCTGCAGTTCTTACTATCTCTCACTGATTGATAGACTTGGTGCATGCACACACATATTTGAAGGTGACAAGACAGCCTGAGAAGATTGTTAAAAATACTTATCTAATCCTTGATTTATAAATGGGAACAGAGCACAAAAGAAACTAAGCTATTGTGCTCTTATGTTAAACAATGTTTAAACTCCGGCTGGTATATTTTCACCAATTCTGAGCATTATATTTGAGGAAAGGTGTCATCATAGCTTTAGAGAGGGTGCAGAGGATATTTAGAGGAATGGTACTAGAGATGAATGACTTCAATTATGCAGAGAGGCCAGTGAAACTGGGTTGGTTTTCCATGAAAGGGAGAAGGCTAAGTGGAGATTTGAAAGAGATGTTCAAAGTCTTGAAAGGTTTTGAATAGATTAATGAAGGAGACGTTGTTTCCGGTGGCAGGAAGATTGACAACCAGAAGAAACAGATTTATGGTTATGTCAAAAGAGTCAGAGGAAAAATAAGGAAAATATTTTGTGAGCAAGTCATTACATTCTGGGATGCTTTGCTTGAGAAAGTGATAGAAGCATGTTCAGCATTAAATATCTCAAGAAATTAAATAAATATTTGAAAAGTCAAAAATATTGCAGGGTTTTGGGAAAAAAGGGGGCATGTAGTGTATTTTGTTATTATTTTAAAGTGCTGCATGATGAGCTGATTGGCTTCCAATACTGTATCATCCAGTCGATTCGTAGATCAAAAAATCACCGGTCTGAACAGCCCTGCAACTGCGACTGATTCTGAATCATTACCACTGTTTCTTTCTTTACATATGATGCCAGAACTGATGAATATTTTCAGCATTTTCTATTTTTATTATCTCCAAAAATCTTTTTTAACTGGTCAATTATCTCATTACTCTGTGTGGGTTACTGCTAGTGCCAAAGGGCTGCTTTTACAAAACAAAATTTACCATACATCAACTGTAATTATTTGTATGATGCAGAATGATATGATTACTGTCTTTATTATTTATTATTTATAGAACCCACAGTATGGAAACAGGCCCTTCGACCCAACAAATCCATACTGATCCATCCAGACCTACCCTTCTCTAACCCACCCAATCTACACATCCCTGAACACTCTGGGCAATTTAGCATGGCCAAAGTCTACACATCTTTGGACTGTGGGAGGAAGCCCACGCATTAAGGGGAAAGCTGATCATAAAACAATGATATGAAATTTTACAATTAAAGAAAGATATTGAAGACTAGAGGGGAGAGATGTGTCAATTATTTGTATAGATTATTTTGTCTTTTGCATTATAAGGCATGCTGTATCAATTTTACAAAGTATTATACCTTTTGGCAGATTTGTGCTTTATAACAAGGTACTGTGGAACAGAATAATTTAACTATAGTATCATTGTTTTTATTTTTTCTGGCAGCGTTTCTATGGCAGAAACTAATAGAAAATGGTGAAAGCACTAAGTTTCTGTGAAAACAAGATTATTTCATCATTATTATTTTATTATTTGTATTTATTATATTATTATATTTCAACTATTTTTTTCAGTAATATTGAAACTGTTATACTAAATGACTGGAAGAAGATTATGATTAAGCAGTGTAATAATATTCTGTTTTCTCTCCTCACAAACCATTTGGTTGAGGTAGTGGAACCCTACCATGAGAAAAATATATCCTAACCCAGTTTATCTTTCAAGACTTTGAGTTTTCATTGGCCACAATAGAATGTAATGCATAATTTATCTTGGTCCGTGTGGTTATATAAATCCCTCGGCAAATGTCTGTCTTATGCAAATAAGATTCTTGTGGTGCTTGCATTTGAAGCAGAATTCTACAAATTTCTCCACATTCCCACAATATTTTGCTGAGAACGACTCCTGGGATACAGTTACAATATTCAGCAGATCATGCATAGATATTCCAAGGGTCTGTCACTTTCAGTACATTAAACCAGTACAACAGTCTGAGCAGATATTCATAAATATTGTAAGGTAGTAAGGAAGCTCATAGCTAGAACCAGACTGAAACTGATTGCTTACTGAAAAATAAAATAATTCTCACTCTTAGTGATGTGAGATAGTTGTAAGCAGAAAATCATGAAGAAAAACACTGAAGAATTGATTTTGATTCCTATTCCTGATAATTTCTTACTAATTTCTAAAACGTCAGTATGCGCAGTCAGGGTTCAGTTTCCACACATGTACATTCAAAAGAATAATTTTCTGAAATTCCTATATTTCTAGTTTATGGCAACAACGTGATATTCTGAACTTCCAGTTTGCTCAGGAGGGATTCAATTTAACATATCCTCTATGTGTACCATTTTCCATATGTACCACGGACGTCCAATTCTAAACTCCAATGCGTGTAAGGGAAATCCAGTTCTGTAGGCACAGTGTGTGAGATGAGATTTGGTCATATGGAGAGGTTTTCCAGTAGCTATGTATTGATGACAAACGTAAATATCCACTTTGAAGGGAGCATTGTAAAAAGTGCACAAGCTGTGTTGGTTGAAAGGTCTAAACTGGGTGCTCCAGAGCAGTAAATCTCAAAAGAGATTTGAATGTGGGTTGCTGTGCTTCTGAAAAGTAGCAACATTATTATTTACATTAGGTGCTCTTTTAAAATCTCTTTCTGCCCAGAGGCAAGAAAGCTGCATGCGCTTTAGTCATAATTTTCTAGATTCATGGATTATGCTTTAGGTTATATAATTGTAAATGTCATTACAATACTTCGAAATGTTGTCATTTGTATGTAGGGAAACACCACCAATTTGTATATGCCAACATTCCTTAAACAACAGTTAAAAGGATTGACTTCTAATCTGTCCATGGACATGTGGACTGAAGGAAGAGCAGCCAAGATACGAAGAATTTTGTTTTCATTGAAAAGTAACATGAGATTTTTTGTGTCCACAGATCAGGGAAGAGGACTCAGTTGCTTATCAAAGTGACAGCACTTGATAATGCAATACTATTTCAGTACTGTTGTCAAAAGACAAATTATGTGCTTGAACTCAAAGGTAAGAGTCTCACTAAGTGAGTCAAACTGACAGGTTGTTGAACTGATAAATCATTGAGTCTCCTATGAACCTTCGAGCACCCTGCAGGATATATATCTCACATTGCAAACTTGTTACATATTTGACAAATTCACTGAAGTACAGTTCACTTTTGAGTAATTGACACCTCCAGGGCATCTGCAGCAGAGCTCTCTCATACAGTGTCTGGATAAATACTCCTCCGGAATGTCACAACAACTACTCTAAATTTAGTTAGTCTGTTGTACCTAGAGCCATCAAACTGGGGAATTACCTGGACAGTACTATAACACTGGGCTTGAACATTATTTTACTTTAATTCATAATTGCTTTTGCAACCCTGGAATGACCATCCATAAAGATAACAAGACTTAGTGAGGCCCTGGTCAGTAGCAGGACCAAGCTGCGACTGATCATGAAGTATATCACTCAGCAGCCTATATCCATGCCACCTAGCTACTATACTCAAAAAGATGCAGGGAAAGCCAGAAAACAGGCAAAACCTGCAGTACTTTACAGATTCTGTCAGGATTTCCCTGGGATTCCACTTGGTGATTAGATAGTTTCAAGTAGTAGAGGGAGGCTGACAAAATATTTCTCTCCACATCTTAATAAAGGAGCTGATGGTATCTGGTTGCAATGTACTGGCGCTGCCCTGTGTCCTGATGAGGAAAGGGCACCTGCAATGGTCACCATGCTTGCTGTCCCCCTGTAGCCATGCCTTCGGTCAAGAGGGCCAATAGCTGGCAAATGGAGGACTGTTGTGTGTACCTCTCCACCAGCACTTGAGGCTGCTTGACATGGCTCTCCATGGCAACCGCCAACCTGGCCATGGAGACAGAGAGATAATTGCATGCTTTATGAGGCTGAGTTCCGATAACATAACTGTACTCCTGCAGTCTCTCTGCTATTAAAGCCATTGCATCTCACAGACCTATCTGCCATTCCTGCTCCTCTCCGTACACATGGACAATGTCCCTGAGTTCTGACATCACAGGGTCCTTTCCTGCCTGGGTTGAACAGACACCTGCTCTCCAGCAGTCCTTTGAGTGCTAGCAACCTGCAACATTTCATCTTGGCTACCTGCAGAGCTGCCACAGTGAGGTACTCACCAGATTAGGCTCCTAAATTTTCTAAGTATGACATTCTCACTGAGGTATCAGCTTCTGAGCTGGTGTAGGTGAAAGAGGCGGCCTTACTAATTCTTCCTCTGAGGCCTCAGAACACTCTTCCTCAGCGGTCAAAGAAATGGCTTCTGTTTGAGCAGGTCCTTTCTCCATAGAGGCTCTGGATATCCTGCTGATACCTGCTGGACAAAAAGGAGTGTGAATGCATTGTGGTCAGTGCTTAGAAGTGGAGTGCAATGAATGAGACTGACATTGGGGTTACAGTGAGAGTTCCAGTGGAATAAAGATGGTACTTACTCACAGACAAAAATAGAAATTGCTAAAAAATAAAATGCTCAGCAGGTCTGGCAGCATCTGTGGAGAGAAATCAGAGTTAATGTTTTGGGTCGAGTGATCCTTACTCAGAACGGCTCTGAGGAAAGGTCACTCAACCTGAAACAACTTTTCTCTCCACAGATGCTGCCAGACCTGTTGAGCTTTTCCAGCAATTTCTATTTTTGTTTCTGATTTACAGCATCTGCAGTTTTTTCGATTTTTATATGGCACTTACTCAGTTGGCAAAACATTGATGTTCGGACATCCCAGCAGAAGTGTCTGGTCTTCTTCAGCGAGAGCCAGGCTTCTCTCCCTGTAGCAAGGGAGGTGTCTGCTGTCAGGCATCCATCTACATGGCCAAGCCCTTTCTGCCCTACTGTAGCCTGCCTTCTCCTGGAATAAGAGAAAGGGAGGTGAAAATAACCACCACAATTGTCAGTGTTGGTGCAGGTGGTGGGAAGATGGTAAGGTATTGCAATGAGTCAGTTGGCAGTGCAGAAGCCATTCAGGGTTAATGGTCTGGTGTTTGATGGGTTATGAGAGAGAGAGAGGAAGTGAGGGAAAATGTTACAAGCAATAGTGAAAGTGGCAGGACATGAGCCTTGGTAGAACATGGGTACAGTAGCAGAGAGATAATAATAATGAGGTGAATTGGGCTGTCAACAAGGCATTTAATTGGCAACTCACTGCTGTCTTGTGAGAATCTTGCCAAGTCCCTTGTCAAAACCATGAAAAATGGAGTGAGATGTTCCCAATGTTGAGGTTAGACTTGTGCATCTTCTTGTCCTATTCTGCCACAAATCCACCACAGTCCATTTTTCTCAGACACGATATGATTTGTCCTACATGTGTCTGTGTAACAAATAAGTGACCACACAATTCCACGTTTCCTCGGAGTCATTAAACAAAAAACTAAGAACCCAAGCTTACATTTTATTTCCAAATAAAGTATATGTTATCCTTACACCTTAAAAAAGAAAGTTGTGGTTGGGCCAGGCTACCATAAGAGGAATTCTCACTTTTCGTTCCAGATGGTGATTTACAATAACAAGTGAACAAGTGTGGAGGCTAGTGCACCTCATGATAAAAGTTCATGTTATTGGTGGAAAAGTTAAATTAATGTCTTAGATTGATTTTTTGTGTTGACTCCTGTTATTTGTTTACTCGTTCATAGGATGTGGCTATCACTTGCTAGTCCAGAATTAATTGTTCAAACCTAATTGCCCTTGAGAAGGTGCTGGTGATCTGCTTCAGTTGAAATGGTGTATGAACACCCACAGTGATATTAGGAAGAGTTTTCCAGCATTTTGCCCAGTGATAGTGAACGAATGAACAATATATTTCCAACGTGTGTGGTATGGAGGGAATTTGCAGGAGCTGGTGCTCGCATGTATCTGTTGCTTTTGTCCTTCTAGATTATACAGTTCATGGGCTTAGAAGATAATGGCGAAGAAGCCTTGGTGAATTGCTGCAAGTAGGTTGTAGATGGCACAGAAGCTGTCATTGTGTGTCAGCGGTAGGGGAAGTGGATTTGAAAGTAGTGGATGGAATGCTAATTAAGTGGACTGTTTTGTCTCAAATGGTGTTGAGCTTCTTGAGTGCTATTTGAGGTGCACCCAGAGAAGAGGGGAGTATTACAGTCCTGACTTGTGCCATGTAATTGTCGACCAGAATTGAGGTGGAAGGAGATGAAATACTAATTTAAAAATTAATAATGCCATTGAACATCAAATGGAAAAGGCTAAATCCTCTCCTGTTTGAGGCGGCCATTGTCTCTGTTTGTTATTTGGATTTTGACTGAAGCAGTGCTGCAGTTTGGGACAATAGACAAAGTGGAATGGGAGGAGGTCTAGCGTTAGGAGGTTAGTGACCCCAAATTCCTGGTTCCTTGGGAAACTTACAGGTCAAAAAGACCCAAAGTGGATCACTGACCACATTGTGAATGAGGTACTGTTTCGTTGACTTTGCGAATTCTGATGAGGCCAATGTAGGAGGTCAATGGTGTGTTGATTCAGAGTACAATATCCAGAATCACCATCTAGGGAACTTTTAGAGCTGTTATTAATTGACTTGTATTCAGATGCTTTTAAAGGAACTGGTGATTGTAAAGTTTACATCCCTATAATGTCTTCATGCCTTTTATAATTCATTTATTTCACTGGCAGTGTGCATCCTGATGACGTTCACTTGATCAACGCTTGAGAGATAATGATACAATATCATGAAGGGACACGCCGTTCAGAAAACATCAAAAACGGTGAGGAAGCAATGAAGCAACAGTGCTGAGTGAAAAAAGATGGAGCAATAAATATAGAAGTTTTCTTAGTCATTACCTCTCTGTATTCATTCAAAAATGGAATGAAGATGACTGATAGAACTGGCAGTGTTGCGGACTGTATAGTCAGCAAGTTCTCTATATTTGCAAACACATTTTGTGTGTATTATTATTGGTGAGCCCAAATAATATCTGAGGACAGATATCAATGCAACAAGAACAAATGTCTTATAAAATTTAAATTGATTGTTGCTGAGAGCATGGAAAAAGCTTGGAATAACTATAAAAAGGAAACAATAGACAAAAGTCAGAGGGTGGAATCTTGGGCTGCTCTTGGGAATGAGAACCAATGTGGGCAGGGGAACATGACTGTGCAGGGCCCACAGTTCATAATTCTGATTGAGGGATGAAATTTGCAATTGAGTTCTGAGAAGGCGGCTCAAGCTTCCCCAGAGCAGGCATTGAGAAGCTGTTTTGCACGCATGTTCGTTCAAAAGCCATGCAGCCAGAATTAACTTCCTCCTCACAACTAAGTTTTGTACAACTGAAAAATACATGCCTTCAGATTTCTTTCTGTATAACAAACAAATGCAGTAGGTGAGGTAGTCATCTTTTAGGATTTTGCAGAGAGTAACCATTATTTTGTTCTCTTTGAGGACTGTTCATCTATTTCATAAAATTGAGATCAGGTGGTGGTATTTGAGGTCATATTGGGCAGGGAGAATGACCAGTGTGTGAGGTTGAAGTGTAATATACACAGGGCAAGGAGACAAGTCAAGGGTGGAAGCCTGAGACAATATGGTGTGGAGCTGGAGGAACACAGCAGGCCAGGCAACATCAGGGGTGCAGGAAAGTTGACATTTCAGGTCGGAATCCTTCTTCAGAACTGGGGAGGGAGAAGGGAGTTCAGAAATAAACAGAGTGAGGCAGGGTGGGGCTGGGGGAGGTAGGTGGGATGGTGATAGGTGAATACAGGTAGGGAGTAGTGGGCATTGGTCAATGGGAATGGTGGGGCAGATAGGTGGAGAAGAAGATGGACAGGTTGTGTCAGGTCAAGGAGGCAGGGATGAGAGGGATGTTTGAATGTGGGATGAGGCTGGGGAAGGGGAGGTTTTAAAACTGGCGAATTCTACGTTTAGGCCATCAGGCTGTAGGTTCCCGAGGCAGAATATGAGGTGTTGCTCCTCCAGGTTGTGTGTGGTGTCATTGTGACACTGGAGGAGGGCCAGGATGGACATGTCACCCAGGGAGCAGGAGGGGGAGTTAAAATGGTTGGTGACCAGAAGGTGTTGTCATTTGTTGCATACCGAGTGCAGATGCTCTACAAAACAGTCTCCGAGTCTATGCTTGGTCTCACCAATATAGAGGAGGCCACATCGGGAGCAGCAGATATAGTAGACCAAGTTGGTGGATGTACAGGTGAACTCCTGTCTGATATGAAAGGTTTGTTTTGGGCCTTGAATGGGGGTGAGGGGGGGAGGTGTAGGGGCAGGTGTAGCACTTCCTGTGGCCGCAGGGAAAGGTGCCAGGAGTGGCGGAGTTAGTGGGGAGTGTAAAGTGGACGTGGAGGTTGCAGAGGGACCGGTCCTTACAAAAGGCAGATAGGGGGTGTGGAGGGAAATATCTCTTTGGTCGTGGGGTTGGATTGTAGGTGGCAGAAATGGTGGGGAATGATACATAGGTTGCGGAGGTTGGTGGGGTGATATGTGAGGACAAGGGGGATTCTTTCTTTATTTTTATTGGGGGGAGGGGGTTTGAGGGCAGAAGTGTGGAAATGTAAGAGATGTGGTTTAGGGTGTTTTTGATCACCCGAGGTGGGTTGTTGCAGTCCTTGAAGTAGGCCTGCTGCGTTCCTCCAGCTCCACACTGTATTGTCTCTGACTCCAGCATCTGCAGTTCTTGCTATCTCCAAGGGCAGAAGTTTGCTTGGGGAAGGATGGAAAGGTTATTGTAGAAGCGAGAAAGCAGTGGCTCAGTGGTTAGCACTGCTGCCTCACAGCGCCAGGGACCCAGGTTTGATTCCACCCTCGGGCAACTGTCTGTGTGGAGTTTGCACATTTTCCCCGTGTCTGCGTGGGTTTCCTCCTGCAGTCCAAAGATATGCAGGCTAGGTGGATTGGCCATAATAAATTACCTCGTAGTGTTCAGGGATGTGTAGATTAGGAGGGTTATAGGGGGTGGGTCTGGGTGGGATGCTCTGAGAGTCGGTGTGGACATATTGGGCTGAAGGTCCTTTTTCCACACTGTTGGGATTCTATTCTATTCTATGAATGATGGTGGCATATAATGCTTAAAAATGGGGTCAGTAGTGTCAACAGTGTGGTCCCAAGGATTAAATGATGGGTACTGTGAAGAATCTGGCACAGTGACAATGATAAAGGTGATTGGAACATGGTGAGGTTGGAATTCCAGGGTCATAGCCAGAAAGTAGATGGGAAGGGTCACTAAAGTTGAAGTGGTGGGTGTGTCAGGGTGGACATGAGGACAGTGAAGGGTGTGGGCTTAAGAGGGACAGCTGGAATGTGGATGACTGTTGTAGTAAAGTCCAGAGGCAAAAGGGTGACAGAAGGAATATTGATCGTAACATGGTATAGTAAGAAAAGTTATTGAGTGATAGGGTGGAAGAGGTGAATCTTCTTCTGAAAGTAATGTATCCCATTTATCTTTTTCTAGCTTAGAATAAATTCCTCACTAATAATAGACAGTCAAACTGATGGTAAATGATGAAAACTGATGAAAAGTTTTCCAAAGAAGGATCCTGACCCGAAATGTCAACTTTCCTGCTCCTCTGATGCTGCCTGGCCTGCTGTGTTCCTCTAGCTCCACACTGTGTTATCTCTGACTCCAGCATCTGCAGTTCTTGCTATCTCTAACACACATTTGTTTCTTTTGTAAATAATTTAAAGCTTTGTCCTCTGGTTCTTGATCTTTTTACCAGTAGGAACAATTGCTGTCTATCCACAGTGTCCTGATGCCTCGTGATTTTGAAGACCTTTATCAAATCTCCTCTTAGTCTTCACCTCTCCAAGGAAAACAGTCTCATCATGTCTAATTAAACTTCATAGCTAAACTGTCTCATCCCTAGAACCATTCCCCTGAACCTCTTCTGCATTCACAATACAGTCATTTGCTCCCACAGTGTGGCGCCCAGAATTGCATACTATGCTTCAACTGAAGTCTAGCCAATGACTTTTGTATATCCTGCTCTTGTACTCAATGCTTATGAAGCCTGGAATACTGTATGCTTTATCGACAGCTTGGCACTGGAAGTAATCTGGAGATTCCTGCTTGCTATTAATCTAACTAGCTTCCTAAATTTTGATTGCAAGACTACATCTCAAATCGTATTTTGTCAGTACCAATGTGGAGTATATGCTTTGGCTGTTCTCCTTCCCACAGAAAAAAGCCCTGTAGCTATTCTGTGATATTCTTGTCCCTTCGTCAGGACTGAGGAAGGGGGAGGGGACCCCAGAAATAAATAGGGGAGGAGGGGTGGGGCTGGGGGAAGGGTAGGAGAGATGGTGAAATGTGGATGCAGGTAGGAGATTATTGTGATTGGTCCGTTGGAAAGGTGGAGTGGGTAGGTGAGTAGGAAGATGGATAGGTTAAGTCAGGTCAGGAGGGGGAGGGCTGGATATGGGATAAGGCTTGGGGTGGAGAGATTTTGAAGCTGGCGAAGTCAATGTTAGGGCCATTTCGCTGTAAGCTTCTAAGGCGAAATATCAGGTGTTTTTCCTCCAGTTTACGTTTGGCCTCACTCTGACAGTGGAGGAGGCCAAGGACGGACATGTCACCAGGGAGTGGGAGGGGGAATTAAAATGGATGGCAACTGGAAGGTTGGCTTGGTTGTTGCGTGCAGAGCGCAGATGCTCCGCAAACTCGGGGACCGGTTCCCCATTATGCTGTGTTCAATTAAAGCATATAAAGTGAACATAACTGAACATAAAAAAGGCAGTGATCAAAACTATTCTGACAGATTTCTGCCTGTTTAGTATGCCATCCAATTTTTAAGTCAGGCTTGGTGTTAGAAGGGAAAAACCAGTAGGTCATTAATTATATTTTAATTATATTATTATATTAATTATATTATATTGAGCAATTGCATTATTTCAATGTCTCAGTCAATATAGTGCTCAGGCATGTACCCTGCCCGAAACAAAAACAGAAATTGCTGGAAAGGCTCAGCAGGTCTGACAGCATCTGTGGAGAGAAATCAGTGTTAATATGAGATAACAAGGTGTAGAGCTGAATGAACACAGCAGGCCAAGCAGCATCAGAGGAGCAGGAAGGCTGATGTTTCGGGCCTAGACCCTTCTTCAGAAAAGGGTTAATATTTTGGGTTTGGTGACTCTTCCTCAGATCTGATGGTAGCTAGGAAAATGTTTTTTTTAATACAGAAGATAGGGTGGGGGGAAGGGTTAAGGAGTAAATGATAGTTGGAGATAGAGCCCAAAGAGACAGAAAAGAACATTTGGACAGACAAAGGAGTGGATAATGATCAGCCTGGGAGAATGAGTAGGTATTAGTGGATAATTAGTGGCTAACGATGGGTGGTGTGTAATAGCAGACGATGTGATAACAAGGCATGGGGTTTGGGGTGAGATGTACCCTGCCAGTATCAGTGACTAGGGCTTTGACGTGAGATTATTTATGAGACTGCATTTAAAGAACTCTAGAGAAAGATTTGAGATGGCACTGAGATGAAAGGTTCCACATATATATCATTTTAGTGGAGGATTTTAAAATAAAATTGCGTTGGTTACTTGTGTGAAAGTCTTTTTTTAAAAAAAAATAACAAGATCAGATAGTCCTTCGTGAACAGTGACCCAATCCTGTATGTGTAAAGGACCACAGACACCCTGGACTGCTAATGGAAATGTTGCTTTCACTATGCTGATTGACAACAGGAAGCACAAACATGAGTTTGTTTTAGTTCAAAATAGTCAAAGATTGATGCTGGAAAAGCACAAGCAGGTCAGACAGCATCTGAAGAGCAGAAAAGTCAGAAATGTTGACTTTCCTGCTCCTTGGATGCTGTCAGATCTACTGCGCTTTTCTAGCCTCACACCTTTAGACAGTGGAGAGATACTTTTTGTTGGTTTCAATAACTGCAAATCTCACCCAAGTAACTATCCTACCATCAACACAAGGAGTCAGGATTTTGATAATTTCTGACTTAGAAGTCAAAGTCAATACCTAGTGACTTCAGCTTGCCTTTTCTCCTCTGGACTGTCTCCTTGGAAACCATGATGTGGAGGTGCTGGTGTTGGCCAAGGTCAAAAATCACACGGCATCAGGTTATAGCCCAACATGTTTATTTGAAGACAGAAGCTTTTGGACTCAGCTCCTTCCTCAGGCGTAGTGTGAGAGAGAGAGTAGAAGACACAGAATTTATAAGCAGAAAGGTA
>NC_063345.1:40546339-40549444 GCF_021869965.1 Rhincodon typus
GGTCGGTAGGAGATGGAGGTGCGGCTTGGGGTGGGAGGAGGGGATAGGTGGGAGGAAGAACAGGTTAGGGAGGCAGGGACGAGTTGGACTGGTTTTGGGATGCGGTGGGGGGAGGGGAGATTTTGAAACTTGTGAAATCCACATTGATACCATTGTGCTGCAGGGTTCCCAAGCGGAATATGAGTTGCTGTTCCTGCAACCTTCGGGTGGCATCGTTGTGGCACTGCAGGAGGCCCAGGATGGACATGTCATCTGAGGAATGGGAGGGGGAGTTGAAATGGTTCGCGACTGGGAGGTGCAGTTGTTTGTTGCGAACCGAGCGTAAGTGTTCTGCAAAGCGGTCCGCGACTGGGAGGTGCAGTTGTTTGTTGCGAACCGAGCAGTACATTTCTGTACTGCTATGCTGGATCTCAGGCACACCAGGAACCATCTTTGCAGTGCTACAGAGAAAGGCACCAAGCTCACAGATTGATCCAAGCTTCCACTCAGGGTTGATAGATAGCATGAGGAAAGGTGCTTGTGCCAATGGGGAGAAAACCCTCCATGAAACTCAATAAAACTGATACATTGCCAAAAAAAAAAGTGATGTTCAACCCCGAGTATTAACTCATGTTGGTACCATTTTTTGTAGTTTCTGCACATGCATTGCGTACAGAGTCTTTAAATCATAATTTAACCTCTTAATTGTTTGCATGCACATTGTTGCTTATTATTCCTTTAGTATCTTCACATTCCTAGGGTGATGTACATTCTATAGGGAGTGTTAATTCCAAGGCAAGTGCTGTTACAATGGTAACCGTTGTTGCTGATCACTTTCTATTGCTAGGGAACAATGTATCTCTGGGACTGATGGTTCTATACTCTTGGCAGGTGGGCAATGCTGGCTAAGTCATTCCAAGCTGCCTTTGAGAGGCTGGTTTTGTGCTGCATTCTTGAATCTCTTCACTCACTTTTAGGAAGGAGACTGATGAAGAGCAATGTTGGACTCATTTTGAAACAGTTTCTTTCTACACAGATACTGCCAGACTTGCTGAGTTTCTCCAGCATTCTCTGTTTTAATTTCAGATTTTCAACATCTGCAGTACTTTGTTTTTAGATGAAGGGGATATGTTGCGAGTTAGCAGACATGCAGGAGTTTTGGATATAGCTTGCTATTCTACAGACTGAATAAACTATTGCACACATAAAGCAAAAAACCAGCCCACGATGCATATTGAATGCTGAAATTATTCTTGAACCCCAAATTAATAATGTTCAATAAACACACTTTCATAACAGGTGGATAGCTTTCTTCACTGGTTCTGCCAATGTTCTACAAAAATAAATACGCCCAATTAAGTAATGCTTGTCAAGTTACAATGAAAATCCATTTCTTGCTGCTGCTGTTTATACTGTCCAAACCAGCGTTATGTTTTGTATGCCAGAATTGATTCCTCAACAAAATCATGAGTGTACTACCACAATGACTTATTGCTTAAATGTACATTCATTTTTTTTTTGTGAAGTCTGTAGGATTTGCTGTAGCTGTACATGGTATTCTCAATATAGCAAAAAGTTATTATGGAATAACTTCATTCATTGCTTGTTCTGCCTCAGGGATCCTCTGAGGTAACGTTAACATTTCAAGTTCTGCACTTGCGTGAAAAACGTATTCATCATTTGTATTAGAAAATAAATATGTTTTAGGTCTCAAATGAAAATCTTTGGATGGAATTTCTATTATGTAATCTGAGTTCAGTGTAGGGTGAGAAATTAAGCGTCACTTATTCTTGGGTGTGATTCTGCTGCTGCATACAACACCCATCATGGCTCATGCATTTTCCCTCAACTGGCTCTTGCCCATTCCATCCCCCAACACTTCCAAGCCTGCATTGCTTTTGCACTGTCCACTCACTCAGTCAGGGCCAACATTCCCTCCATTTTTTGCAGCAGCAGCAGCAAGCAGCAGCAGCGGGAGCAGTGAGAGCGAGGACCAGGGGGCTGCCGGGAGGTAAGTTCTTCATTTCGGCAGCAGAGCTGAGTGGGAGCGGTCGAATTGTGCTCTCGGAATGTGAGTGAACTGATATATTTGGGCATATATATATTGGTTAAAAAAACGGGATAAGGTCCTACAAGCAGAATTTAGGGAGTTAGGAGCCAAGTTAAAAAGTAGGACCTCAGAGGTAGTAATCTCAGGATTGCTACCAGTGCCACGTGCTAGTCAGAGTAGAAATGAAAGAATAGGCAGGATAAAGAGTGGCTTGAGAGATGGTGCAGGAGGGAGGGGTTCAGATTTTTGGGACATTGGGACCGGTTCTGGGGGAGGTGGGACTATTACAAATCGGATGGTCTACACCTGCGCAGGACTGGAACCAATGTCCTAGGCACTGCTTTTGCTAACGCTGTTGGGGAGTGTTTAAACTAATGTGGCAGGAGGATGGGAGCCAAATGAGGAGGTTAGTGGACAGTAAGGAGGTAGTAACTGAAGCCTGTAAGGAACTAGATAATGAAGTCAGTGTGACTAAGGGGAAGAGTAGGCAGAAACCAGATGATGAACGCAAAGGGACAGGTGGTCTGAGGTGCATTTGTTTTAATGCGAGAAGTGTAGTAAGTAAGGCAGATGAACTTAGGGCTTGGATTAGTAACTGGGAGCATGATGTTATTGCTATTACTGAGGCTTGGTTGAGGGAAGGGCAAGATTGGCAACTAAATATCCCAGGATATAGATGCTTCAGGTGGGATAGAGAGGGAGGTAAAAGGGGTGGAGGAGTTGCATTACTGGTCAAAGAGGATATCACAGCTGTGCTGAAGGAGGGCACTGTGGAGGACTCAAGCAGTGAGGCAATATGGGCAGAGCTCAGAAATAGGAAGGGGTGCGGTAACAATGTTGGGGCTGTACTACAGGCCTCCCAACCACGAGCGTGAGATAGAGGTACAAATACGTAGACAGATTATGGAAAGATGTAGGAGCAACAGGGTGGTAGTGATGGGAGATTTTAATTTTCCCAACATTGACTGGGATTCACTTAGTGTTAAGGGTTTAGATGGAACAGAATTTGTAAGGAGCATCCAGGAGAGTTTTCTAGAGCAGTATGTAAATAGTCCAACTCTGGAAGGGGCCATACT
>NC_063345.1:40549944-40583275 GCF_021869965.1 Rhincodon typus
ACAGACACCGAAATTGGTAGCATAGTGGATAGCGAAGAAGGTTATCTTAGAGCATTAGAGGATCTTGATCAGATGGGTTGATGGTCCAATGAGCCGATGAGTGGCAGATGGAGTTTAATATAGATAAGTAAGGGGTATTGGATTTTGGAGAGGCAAATCAGGGCAGGACTTATACACTTAATGGTAGGATCCTGAGAAGTGTTGCTGAACAAAGAGACCTTGGGGTGCAGGTTCATAGTTCCTTGAAAGTGGAGTCACAAGTAGACAAGGTAGTGAAGAAGGCTTTTTGATACGCCTGCCTTTATTGGTCAGTGCATTAAGTATAGGAGTTGGGATGTCATGTTGTGGTGGTCTAGGACATTGGTTAGGTCAGTTTTGGAATACTGTGTCCAGTTCTGGTCTCCCTCTTATCGGAAAGATGTTGTTAAACTTGAAAGGGTTCAGAAAAGATTTACAATGATGTTGCCAAGGTTGGAGTGTTTGAGCTATAGGGAGTATAGGAGGCAGAGGGGTGACCTTACAGGAGTCTTATAAAATCATGAGGGGCATGGATAGGTTAAACAGTCAAGGTCTTTTTCCAAGGGTATTGGAGTCGAAAACTAGAGGGCACGTGTTTACGGTGAGCGGGGAAAGAATTAAAAGGGACCTCTGGGCAACTGTTTTTACGCAGAGGGTGGTGCGTATATGGAATGAGCTGCCAGAGGAAGTGGTGGAGCCTGGCACAATTACAACATTTAAAAGGCATCTGGATGGGTACATAAACAGAAAGGGTTTAGAGGGGTAAGTGCCAAATGCTGGCAAATGGGACTAGATTAATTTAGGATATTGTCGGTATGGACGAGTTGGATCGAAAGGTCTGTTTCTGCTGTACAACTCTATGACTCTGTAATAGGTACCAAGTCAGCAGAGGAGTATGTTACAGCCATAATCAGAATTGATTTTAGGAAAAGAAATAATTTAAATACTGGTTCCTTGCTTTGACCTGTTGTCTGAGGGTTTGTTTCTACTGAAACTTTCCCGCTCCCACTCATCTCTCCTCAAGTTCCATATAATGTTCTCATTTTTAAGGCTCCTTTCTAGTCAAATGCGCACACCAACAATTAGGTCAAATCATATTCACAAAATTTATTTGATTTTGTATAACTGAAGTGTCAAATACAGTGCTAATAGATCATTCGTTCTTGCAACATGCTTATTCTGGCAATGACAGGTGAGCTGTGATTCACAAAAGTTATGGAAAATGGAAGTTTCTACTGTTTAAAATCAAGCAATAATTCCACTGCAAATTGAAGTAACTGATCACTGTCTAGTTAATGCATCTTTCTGTATCTGCTGGGCCTGTGAATTTCACAATTTCAGTTGGGCGAATATTTAGCACCTGAAGATTGACATATTATAATTACAAATGGCAGAACATGTGAGAAAATCTTGAGACAGGCATTTTCAGACAGCTATGTGCAAGAGAACACTAGGGTGAATTGAAAGAAATGCAGCAATCAAAAGACAAATCATTAGCTCTCCTTAAACATCCTCACATGGCTTTGTGTTTCAAGCATTCTATCTTTTATTGCTGCATGAACCCTGGTATTCCCAATGAAGAGAACATATCAATCCAGCAGAACTGCATAATGATTTATTTGAAGCTAAGCTAAAGCACATCAGTGTTATTCTGGAGGTGCCCATTCATCACCAGATCTATCTACTCAACACTAATGCACAGCATATTACCAACATGAGGAATTTGCTACAGTCTCTTGAGTGATGTTTTAATGATAAAAGAATCAACTAATGATGAAGAGAATACTTTCTCTTGCTATACGTTTGAGTGCCACTGATATGTTGCAACAGAATACAATATTTGAAAAAGCATTTAAACAAAATTGAACTGACAATTTATCTGATTGATTGTTTTATGTTGGAGGCAAGTAACTTTAAATGGTGAGATGGGAATTCTTGGAAAACTTTCAAAAGATGTCTATTAATCTATCAAAATTGTCAGCCCTTCTAAATGATCTAGCTTTGAAATAATATTTAAAGATAAATGTCTTAAATGCATTGCATTTTCCAGATGGAATCAGTAATCCAAGAAAATTTCCTATTTCCCATTCCTGTTATAAACAATCCTTCACTCCATTGCAAAACCCAGAAAGATTCAGACACTTTTAACAAGATTAAATGCATTATTATATTATAGTGCTGGTTTCACTAGACAGTGCTCAGTTACTTCAATGTACAGTAGAATTATTGCTTGATTTTAAACAATAGTAACTTTCATTTTCTATTGTGAATTGCAACTCACCTGTCATTGCCATATGTGAATGAAGTTAATTGTTGCAAGAATGAACTGATCCATTCGCACTTTATTTGACACTATAGTTATACAAAATCAAAGAATAAATAAATTTTGTGAATGTGATTTGACCAAATTGTTGGTGTGCACACTTGACTAGAAAGGAGCCTGAAAAATATCAAGTGAGAACATTATATGGACTTATAGAACATAGAACACAGAACAGTACAGCACAGTACAGGCCCTTCGGCCCACCATGTTGTGCCGACCTATTATCCTACTCTAAGATCAAACAACCCTGCATACCCTACATTTTACTATCATCCATGTGCCTATCCAAGAGTCGCTTAAATGTCCCTAATTATCTGACTCCACTACCACTGCTGGCAGCGCATTCCACGCACCCACCACTCTATGTGTAAAGAAAGAACTTGAGGAGAGATGAGTGGGAGCAGAGGAGTTTCAGTAGAAACAGACCCTCAGACAACAGGTTAAAGCAAGGAACCAGCATTGAAATGATTTTTTTCTCCTAAATCAATCAGAAGAGTCTCTTGTTATGTTTTGCATTTTCATTTGGTACAACATTTAAATAGGTGCCAGGCGGAAACAGATGCAATCATAATATCATCACTAATCCATAGGGCAGTTCTATAATAGTGGGTAATGACAAGAGAACTGCACACTTACCAATGGCTATTGCTTCATGATGATCTCTGGTATAGAGGGATTGTCTTATGAGCAAATGTTAAACAGGTTGGGATTTCATTAACTGGAATTCAGAAGAATGAGAGGTGATCTCATTGAAACTTATAATATTCTTAAGGAGCTTGATAGGTAAATGCTGAGAGGATGTTTGCCTCATGGGAGAATCAAGGATCAGTGGGCATAGTCTCAGAATAAAGGGGCATCATTTTAAGACTGAAATGAGGAGGAATTTCTTCTCTCAGAGAGTTGTGATTCTTTGGAACTCCTTGCCACAGAGAGCTGTGAGGGCAGAACCCTTGTCTATATTTAAGAACAAGGCAGAAAGATTCCTGGTCAGTCAGGGAACCAAGGGTTACGTGGAAAGGGCAGAAAAGTGGATGATGAATGGGTCAGCCATGACCCTATTGAATGATGTAGGAGGCTAAAGGCGCTGAAGGGCCTACTCTTTTTCTATTTCTTATGGTTTTATTGTCTTATAAAGGTGATAAAATAATTTTTAAAAAATTCTCCAGCACCACTTCCAATAACCTGAAATGAGTAGTAAGTCATGGATCACTAGAAAGAAACTCTGAATGATTATGTCACATTTGTGAAACAGGAAGTGAAATATGAAAAATATTTGTTTTGTTTGTTTGTGTTTGTTTTTACTCCTTTACCAACTTTTGTATTATGAAGCAGTAGCCAATGATAACAAGTGCATAATTTTCTTGTCACTGTTTTTCTTTAGTACAATTATAGCTATAAATTTCCTGATGTATCGTGTTCCAGTGGAGCAATGATGCTTCTTTCATAGATGTCAGGTAGATGCACAGTCAATGTTCCAAAAGGCATTGTGAAACCATAGGGTGATGTGTTTCACATGAGTACTACTCCCTGCAAAGGATACAAATGTTTCTCTGTTTATTTTCTATAATGTTAGAAAAGGTAGGTTGAAAATTAGAGATGGTAAGAACTGCAGATGCTGGAGTCAGAGATAACACAGCAGGCCAGGCAGCATCAGAGGAGCAGGAATGTTGACATTTTGGGTCAGAAGAAGGGTCCCAACCCAAAATGTCAACTTTTCTGCCACTCCTAGGTTCAAAATTGAGAGTGTTCACTCTTCGCCAATCTTGGGGAAGAGGACAAATACTCAAGTCTGCAAGAAATCGAGAGTTCTTAAAAGGGTTTGTCTGATGGCTGGAGATCAGACAAAGATATAGACAAAGATATTAACAAAGATAGTAAATTGTGATTTGGGATTAGCATCAGTGTCAAGGGATGAGAAACTAACATTCTGACAGTTAATTCAATCTGTGAAGATAGTATTATTCAGTAACTATGCATCTTTGTCAAGGGAAAAATGGTTTCATGATCACATAATCTAAGTTGACATGTCAGTGCAGTAGTCAGCGAATTTAACATCATTTTAAGAGTCATGGTTAGGGAAGATCTCAAAATAAGATTCTACCTGCCTGTTCCAACAGATTTAAAAGATTTCATGGCAGTATTTGAAAAATAGCAGTGACTCATCCTATTGCTAGGGCTCTTTAACAGACATTGCCAAGAACAGATTAACTGGTCATTCAACTCATTTGGTGCTTTGGGATGTTACTATGTCCAAATTGTTGCGAAATATTTGTTTACAAAGCAACAGCTATTGCAATCCAGAAGCAATTCTTCAGCCACAAAGAGCTTTTTGTATATCCTGAGGATGTAATAAAATGTTCAGTTTTATAAATATTTTAGCTTTGTTTCCTCTATATATTTCATATAACTACAAATCTTTTAAAATAAGAAGTGTAACAATAAAATTGAAGTATTACATTTTGAGTACACCAGCTGAGTTACTTTTACTTTTGTGCTATCCATTACTGAGTTTACAGCTGTGACTTTTACCAAAAGAAACATACTGGTTATTTCTCAAAGGAACAGGCTCAAGCTTGTGGGAATCATGCCTTTTTATCCTTTTTGCTCCAATTTAAAACCTGACTCCAAGACCCATACAAAGCATACAGTGGCACATCTGAGCACTTAATTTAGTGGGACCAATCATAAGTGTCATGACAGGACTTTCTAATTTGATCTGTGATTGCACAAATTAATTAATCTCATAATTTATTCAGGACAGGTTAAGAATTCCTGTGCTTTGGACCCACCATTCAAGGTACGTTTGGAGCACGAGAGCCAGAATGTATGACATCAGTTGCTACAATTCCCGGAAACACTAATAAACATTTTTCTAAGAAAGGGATCCCTGTGACACCAATAGAAATAAAACAGATGGATGAGATTTCACTTTTAAAAACTTTTACTGTAATAGTCAAACAAAAATCAACATAATTCAAACATTAAGTAACCAGCAAAATGATATTTCAATCAAAGGTAAAGTTAATCTTCAATAGTGCTCACAGCTAAGCCTCATATATTTATACCCATTTGCACCACTTCCTACACAAATATGGTACCATGTGAAATCTGACATTGATTCAAACTCGGCCTCCACTACATAGAATATCTCACTTCCTATTCAATGGATATGACCCTCTAGTCACTTTCAGTGATAGTGGTATTTCACCAGAAGTTCCCAGCCACTGTCAGTTAACAGCTGCAGAATCTCCCCAGCTATGCTGACAACAGTCTTGTGGCAAATAATGCCCAGAGACTCCCTTTGGAGTAACCTCGCTAAATGATATACTTGACTTTGGTAAAACTGAAACAGCAGAAGTGATGATTTTGCCCAATCCATTATCCTTATTCTCCCTAGCTATGTTAAGGTCTGTCTTTTCCAACTGCATAACACATACAGTAACAGTCACTGCTCCAGTCTCAGCAGTGTCCCTGCCTTCCCCTACCTAAGAGAGGATATATTTTTCATAGTGTGAGGGCAGCTTCACTGGGTTAATACAAGGCTGGCAAGCATGTTCTAGGCTCCAGAGACTGGCCCTATACTCACCAGAGTATAGAAGGATGAGAGGGGATTTTATTGAGACGTATAAAATTCTAACAAGGCTGGACAGACTGGATAAAAAAGGAAGAACTGGGGATGTTGGAAATCTGAAACAAAACGAGAAATTGCTGGAGAAACTCAGCAGGTCTGAAGCATCTGTGGACAGAAAGCAGAGTCCATGTTTTGGATCCAGTGACCTGCTGAGTTTCTCCAGTAATTCATGTTTTCTTGTTTTTGAACAGATTGGATGGAGGGAGGATGTTTTCCCTGGTTTGGAATTCCAGAACCAGGGGACAAAAATTCAGGCTATGGGGTAGTCCATTTAGAACTGAAATGAGGAAAGATTTTGTCACTCAAACAGCAGTGAACCTGTGAATTTCTCTACCACAGAAGGCTGTAGAGCCCAAGTTACTGAATATGTTTAAGAAATAGATTGATCATTTAATTAGTTATTAAAGGCATCAAGGGGTGTAGTGAGAAAGCGGGAGCATGGCATTGAGGTAGATGATCAGCCACAATCGTATTGAATGGTGGAGCTCAAAGGGTTGAATGACCAATTCTTGCTCCTAGTTTCTATGTTCCTAAGTTTTAACTGCACAGATACTAAATCAAAATAAATTATGCAGGCGGCAAATTCCACATTGTCACCAATCTTAGGGTGAAAAGGTTCCTTCTGAATTCCCTTTTAGATTTCTTAGTGGCTATCTTATATTGGTAGCCTGTAGTAATGCTCTTCCCCACAAGAGAAATTTAGCTCTGTTAGTGGTTACATTTCAGTTGATCTCACTTGGAGAAGAGAGGTGAAATAAAATATTACAATTCACCCCGTTGATCTTGGACTTCGCACAGGGAAACATTCTCCACACTTGTTTATTATTCAGGATGTCTCTTTGGAAACTAAATGCATGTGGAAGGGATATTTTCTAATCAACCTGTTCAAGAATGTCATTACACACCTCTGGAGGATATGGGGTTTGAACTCAGAACTTCTGGCCCAGAGGTAGGGACACTACCACTGAAGGAAGCAAAGATCACTTTTCAATCCAAATCTTCTCTCATTTCTCCTGTAGATATTTTCCAATCAACCCTTTCAGATTTGTTACATGTCTGGAGAAGGTGGAACGAGAACTCAGATATTCTGGCCCAGAGGTAGGGACACTGCCATTATATCACAAGGATGTGGACGCTTGTGTGGACAGCATTACAATCCAGCCAACTAGGGTCATAGAGTCATAGAGATGTACAGCATGGAAACACCCTTCGGTCCAACTCATCCATGTCAACCAGATAGCCTAAATTAATCTAGTCCCAATTGCCAGCATTTGGCCCAATTCCCTCTAAACTCTTCCTATTCATATACTTATCCAGATGACTTTTAAATGCTGTAATTGTACCAGGCTCCACCACTTCCTCTGGCAGTTCATTCCATACACCACCCTGTGTGTGAAAAAGTTGCTCCTTAGATCTCTTTTAAATCTTTCCCCTCTCACCTTAAACTTGTGCCCTCTAGTTTGGGACTCCCCTACTCTGGGGAAAAGACTTTGTCTATTCACTCGATCCATGCCTCTCATGATTTTATAAACTTCTATAAGGTCACCCCTCCAACTCTGACAGTTGAGGGAAAATAGCCCCAGCCTATTCAGCCTCTCTCTAAAGCTCAAATCCTCCAATCCTATCCTTGTAAATCATTTCTGAACCCTTTCAAGTTTAACAACATCCTTCCTATAACAGGGAGATCAGAATTGAACACAGTATTCCAAAAGTGGCCTAACCAATGTCCTGTACAGCCACAACATGACCTCCCAATACTCAATAATCTGACCAATAAAGGCACACATACCAAATGCCTTCTTCACTATCCCGTCTACCTGCAACTTCACTTTCAAGGAACTATAAACCTACATTTCGAGGTCTCTATGTTCAGCAACTATAAGTGTATAAGTCCTTCCTGATTTGCCTTTCCAAAATGCAGCACTTCACATTTATCTAAATTAAACTCCACCTGCCAATCCTCAGCCCATTGGCCCATCTGATCAAGGCCCCATTGTACTCTGAGGTAACCTTCTTCACTGTCTACTACAGCACGTATTTTGGTGTCATCTGCAAACTTACTAACCATACCTCCTTTGTTCACATCCAAATTATTCATACAAATGACAGAAAGCTGTGAACCCAGCACCAATCCTTGTGGCACACCGCTGGTCACGGGCCTCCAGATCCAAATGGCTAGCTCTCCCTGTATTCCATGTGATCTAACTTGTGATCTAACCAGCCTACCATGTAGAACCTTGTCAAACGCCTTACTGAAGTCCATATAGATCACATCCACCATTCCGCCTTCATCAATCCTCTTCGTTACTTCTTCAAAAAACTCAGTAAAGTTAGTGAAACACGATTTCCTACACACAACGAAATAAACTCAAACAAGAGAGTGATGTTGTCAGTTGTTATAAAGAGAATGTAATCAAAGAGAATCGGTGCTTGTTGGCTTGAGCTAAGAAGGGTAAGGTTCATCTGATAGAGGCTGTCAGAATTATGAAGCGTCATGGTAAGATAGTCAGATTGCTGTCTGACCTGCTGTGCTTTCCCAGCCTCACACCTATAGACTCTGACTTCCAGCATCTGCAGTCCTTATTGTCTCCAAGTCAACAATTGATGTTAGCTTAGAAATCTTAGGGATTGAAAGAATTAGGGCAGTTTGGAGGAGAGTAGACTGGGGTCAGAAGCAAATATAGCTTCTCTCCTCGAACAGTACGGAGCAGACCAAGGAAAGTACTGTATTTTCAGCAGAAAAGCTTAATTTCTGCAACTTCCAGACCCAGTGTGTTTTTATACAAATCTGTAGGTTATTAGAAGCTGAGAATGCCTGACCTTTCAGTTTGTGAGTATTCTAAGACGTCTTAGAAGTTCACAGCAAAGTTTCAAGCAGAATTAATTTACTTGAACTCAAAGCTTTGATACAGAGGGGTAATTTCTCTGGATTTGAACATGTGATATTTATTAAGTTTCTCTTATTAATTCCCCAGACCAACTTCCTCAGGATCAATGCTCCCTTTTGTTAACTCTTGCTTTCTGTTTTTTATATATCTAGTTACTCTATATTTCTCATACTCTAATTTTTCGCTCTGTATTAGTCTTTTAAGACATTCACCAATAGGCATTCACTATTTTTAATTCTGTCCAGTCTTCTGACCTACCACCCATCTTTGCACAATTATGTGTTTTCTCTTTAAGTTTGTACTACCAATAACATTTTGAACAACCACAGAGAGTTGGTCTTCCCCTTGGAATTTTTCTTTTTTGTTGGAATGTCTCTGTTCTGAAATATCCCAATTAATGTTTACCATTGTATTTTACTTGATTTATCCCTTATTTGCCAATTCACTTTTGCTATCTCTGCTTTTAATGCACTCATGATTACTCTTATTTAAGTTTGAAATACTAGTCTTGGACTCACTTTTCTCTCCTTTAAACCAAATGCAAAATATAATATTATTATGATCACTGCGACCTAAGGGTACATTTAATATAAAGTCATTAATTAATCTTATGGCACAATATCAGATCTCATACAACCGTCCCTCTACTTGACTCCACAATGTGCTGTTTGAACAAACAATTCTAAAAGCATTACATGAACTCATTATCTAGGCTACTCTTACCTCTCTGACTTATCCAGTCTAAAGGTAAATTAAAATCTCCCAAGATTGTTGCAGTCACTTTCTGACAAGCTCCCAATATTTATTCTTTTAAGCTCCATTCTACCATGTGGTTACTGTTAGGAGGTTAGGGGGCCTGCACATCAGTCCAACAAGCAACTTCTTGTTTTTATCATTTCTCATCTAAACTCAAACCACTTCTAGATCCTGGACTGCTGAATTTAAGTCATCACTCTGCGCTGTACTAATGCTATAATTAATTAAAGAGTCACCCTTCATCTTTTCCTAGCTATCTGTTCTTCCTCAATGACATGAAATCCTTCAATATTCCAGTCACAATCTATATCATCCTGCAGCCATATCTCTGTATTGGCTAGACCTTTCTTATTTATTCATGCGTGCAAGCAGTTCATTTGTTTTGCTGAAAATGGGTTATGCACAATCAAATAGAGAGCTATTAGTTTTGTTTTTTTATTAGTATTGTAACCTCTATCGTTATCTGCCAATTTACCATAAGATTTCCTTCCTGCCACAATCTGTATATCTTTCCCATATTAGTATCTTTATTTCTTGCCTTGCATCTACACTTTAATTTACCAAATTTGGGAAGATGTGGATTGCCTTGCCACTGTTATTAGGCTTAAAATCACCTCTATTTTCTGTAGTTATACGGCTTGTTAGAACACAAGCCCTAGCACAGCTCAGGCATAGACAATCTCAATGGTACAGCCTCCATTTTCCCCGGTAATAAATGTTATTGCCTCATAAATCACAACTCACTTCTCCCACCCCAGTCTTTTAGAAACGCAATGATTTCTCTAATCTTATATGACCTATGCCAATTAACACATGGCTTAGTTAATCACAGAACCCCCACAGTGCAGAAAGAGGCCATTCAGTCCATCAATTTCTTACACTTACTGTCCAAGAGCATCCCATCTATACCCACCCTCCCCACCCTATCCACGTATTTACCATAGCCAATCCACCTAGCCTCCCAGATTCCTGGACACCACAGGACAATTTAGCATAGCCAATCCACCAAACCTATACATCTTTGGAAGAAACCAGAGTACCCAGTGGAAACCCATATAGACACAGGGAGAACACACAAATTACACACAGGCAGTCACCAACGGCTGGAATCGAACTCAGGTCCCTGGTACTGTGAAACAGCAGTGCTAAAGACTGCCAAATAATTCAGAAATTACTACTTTTGAAGTTTTGCTTCTTGATCTGGTGCTAATGTCTTCATACTAACTGCACAAAACCCTTGTCTTTATAAAAACCAAAAGAACTGTGGATGCTGTAAATCAGGAACAAAAACCAAGTTGCTGGAAAAGCTCAGCAGGTCTGGCAGCATCTGCGTAGGAGAAAACAGAGTTAACGTTTCAGGTCCGGTGACCCTTCCTCTGAGCTTTTCCAGAAACTTGGTTTTTGTTACCCATGTCTTTATCCTGCCTATGGAAGGAGTACCTACATGGATCACAGTGACGGGATCCTCCCCCTCCCACTGTAAACTCTTGAAGTTGGAAAAGCTACCCTACTTTCTTCTTACACGAGACACTATTAAGATATTTAAAATCAAATTTCAGGTTTGGTTATCCTCTCCTGCCACCTAGTGTAAAATACTGGTAACTGAAACATCTGTGAGTTACACAGCATGTAGCAAGTTGATTATTTTTAAAGTAGAAAACTTTATCAAATTGCACAACAATAGACTTGTGAGAGGGAGCTATAAATAAGACTGGAGGTATCCATTTGATTTTTTGAAAGGGCTGTATTTCAGCCCATACTCCTGATCTTTGGTCGCCTTGTTTGGCGGAAACAGACAAGTCCATTGACCTTTTACAGGTCCATGTGTGGAGGGGGTGATTACACCCAACCGCCTGCCTCACTTGCTTGGTTACATTCGCAACTGAATGGCCCTGGAGAATGAGGACACAATGTCTGAAACAAAAACAGTGAGAGCTGGAGAAACTCAGCAGGTATGACTCTTTGTGTCTGGACTCAAAATGTTAACACAATTTCTCTGTCTATAGATACTGCCAGACCTGCTGAGTTTCTCCAGCAACTCTTTTTTTCTCAGATTTCCAGCATCCTAATTTCTTTATTTTAGTAATAAGAACAACTTTTACCATAATAAAACGTCCCAAAAATACTTCTCTGAAAAGAATAACAAAGATTAATACAGCATAGTATATATGGCAATATTAGGCCAAATGAGCAAAAGCTTAGTCAAAAGTGTCTTAAGTGGGGAATTAGAGAGCCAGGTGTTTAGGACTGAAATTCCTGAGTTTCTGAGGGAGGATGTGCTGGCATTGGAGGGGATTCAGAGGAGGTTTACAAAAATGATCCTGGGGATTAAGGGCCTGTCATATTAAGAGCAGTTCAGGACTCTGGGTCTGTACTCAATGGAGTTTAGAAGAATGAGGAAGGAATCTCATTGAAACTTACAGTATACTGAGAGGCCTGGATAGAGTGGATGTGCAGAAGATGTTTCCACTAATGAGAGAGATCAGGGCACATCCTCAGAGTGAAGGGATGATCGTTTAGAACTGAGATGACAGGGAATTTCTTCAGCTAGAGGGTGGTGAATCTGTGAAACTTATTGCCCCAGAAGGCTATAGAGGTCAAGTTGTTGAGTGAATTTAAGACAGAGATATATAGGTCCTTGATTAGTGCGGAGATCTAGGGTATGGGAGAAGGCAGGAGAATGAGGTTGAGAAACATATCAGCCATGATTGAATGGAGGAGCAGACTCGAGGGGCCTTTGGCCTAATTCTGCTCCTACATAGTCCCGTGGTCTTCACAGATAGGGCAGATGAAGGTGCAGTTACTAATGATTAAGTAACTAAATCTTGAGGCTTAGAGGCGCACAGATATCTGAGGCTTGTGAGGCTAGAAAAGATTACAGAAACAGGTAGCCACCACGCCATAAATGGATTTTAAAACAAGCTTCAGAATGTTTTTAAGTATTATTAGATGGGTACCAGTGTAAGACAACGATCACAGGAGTTACAGGTGACTGGTATTTGCTGCTAGTTGGGTCATGAGCGTCAGGATTTTGTATGAGGTTCAGATGACATTGAATGCAGGAGGTTTTCCAAGAGTACATTAGAATAATCAAATCTGAAAGTAACAAATGCATGGATGACTGCTTCAGCCACAGTAGAACAACCTTAATGATAACAGGGATATATGGTCCAAAGCTCGTCTCAGGATTAAGTATGACACAAGGATACAAATAACCTTGGTTTAACCCCAGGCAGTCGCCAGGGAGAGGAATGGAATTGGCAGATGGTAAGGATGCAAAATCAAAAAAATTTCCAAGGTACTTTGCTCTTTCAGTGAATTTACTGGATAACATTTTGGTCTTACATGTTAGGTATGTCAATATGCTAGGCACATTCATTGACCTGAAATAACAGAATAATTAAAGAAGTTTACAACCAGCAAAAATCCCAATAGCCAGAATTTTAAATCATGGAGGTTCCTGCTTTTAGAAATTGTTAGAAATTTTACAAATGTTATGAAATGTTATCATTTTAAAATAAGATTATGCTGCAAATGGTATTGAAGCAATTTTAATTGTAAACTGAAATGTTTACAATTCATTTCCAAAGTAAATTAGACAATATTTGCTCAGCAATTTTAAGTACTATTTCACAAATATAATTTTAACTTTAATGGATTGCATTGATGACTTTTTGATTCAATGTGGCAGCACATATTGTACTTACTGGGGCATTTTATATTTAGTGCAGAGTCGACAATTAAAATTGCTGGCTAGCCACAAGAAGCTACAATTGCATTGTTTTAGCCATGTGCATTCATGTTGTAGACAAATGAATTTTGGATACTCACACTAAAGCTAAATGAACTTCATGCATACATATTTACTTAAGCATTATTCAGTTTGAGCAAATATTGTAATGATCAAAAATGATTTGTACAGTTGTGCATTTTATCCTAATGTTTTAGCAACATATTTTGCGCTGTTAATTATTAGTATTGAGATTACATGTCCAACAACATTATTACCTTTTTATATTTACTAATTAGAGATGCAAACAGTCACTTCTGAATCCCAATTAGCCATACATGCTTAGTAGCAACTATTTCCACTAATTTAGTGAGCAAACATTAATTAAATAACCCCACGGTGCTTGAATCATAATATTCATCATCAAAACTGAACTGTAGGGTTCAAAATCCATCTCACTATAATACCTCACTCCTGAGTCAATACTCATATCAACTAGGGGCATGCTCTTCTGCTAGTTCATTTTAAAGTACAGCTGGAGAAGTGTGGAAACTTTTCAATTCATGTCATTAAAACAATCCACAACAGTTTTTCAATCAGTCTTAGTAATATATTTTTAAGAATAATAAGATAAAATTTAGAGTTGCAAAACATATCTTTCTCTTTTCAAGTTTAAAATGTTTATAATAATTACTGCAGCCAAAACCAGTACAATATTTTCAGTATTTGCTGAATTTGACCTTTTGCATTATATAAATTTTCTAAACTTGATCAAATCTATTGTGTAAACTTTACTATATTGAGCAACAGATGTATTCATATTCTGTCCAACAACAGTACAACAGATGCTTCACAGGAAGCTGAACTGATCTAACTTAGTGTCTAAATTACCGGAGGATACCAAAGATTTCATGTAAAGACAGCTATAAAATATCTATTTATCTGGTGAAAAGAGAATGTTTAAAATGTCTTTGCTGGTCACCTTTGGCTATAAATCAAAATTGTCAAATTACACAACTGCCATATTTGCAACTTGCTCTAAAATAAAATGTTCTAAAATAATTTAACAGTGTAAAAGTGTCAAAAACTATTACAGATATAACAGACATTATTTGTGATTAAATTTAAAGAAACGAGTTAAATCTTCACATTAATTCAGCCTTCATCTACAAGGGGAGATTAATTTCTGCAGTTACTAAAGCCCAGAATTTGCTGGAGTATTGCATTTTGTGGGTGAGTACCACCACTTGTATTTTTTTTTGCTCACTCTTCAGCTTCAATTAATATTTGCTGCCAAGTTCTGGAAATGAAAGTTGATAATGGTGTTAAGAGGTCAGCAGGCCTTTTGGGATATCGCTGAGCAAGTGGATGAACAATCTACCTCCTCAAACAATGAAAGTTAGGAATTAAAAAGATTAGCAAATATCTAAAGTGGCAGCTTGGACATCTGATTATTGAAATGAAGTTGATCACAGAATGATATGCAGGAAAATACGTATTTAAGGTTATATGCCAGTGGAATGTAAAACAAACACCTCCAGCCCAGAGTACTGATTAATATTCTATTTTAATTTATCAAATTCAGAAATATCAACATAGCTGTTGCCTATGTGCAAAAGTACAAGATACATATTTTATAGCAATTCAGAACATGACATTACTCCTGGAATCGGAATGATGATAGCCCGTTGTTTACAATTTGGCGGACTCACATATTTTGCAGAGCAGATGGGTATCACTAAATCCTGGCAAGCTGAAATAAATTTAGCATCTTCATTACTCCCAGCCAGAATTCTCAATAAAGTGATTTGCTAAATTGATTAAATCAGTTGATCTATTGTCCTGATTATATATTTTATGTGATATTGCAAAATATTTAACTAGTTTCAAAATGGAAAATCATTTTGAAAACATAAATAGACAAGGTCTAATGCTGCTAATTAGTACCCCTAATGTTGGTGGCAAACTTAATTAATTTTACATTGGAAATACAGCATTTACTTCTCAACACAAATGATGAGGTTGTGTCTAGGCTTGCCAGGCATTGTGCAGAATTGAAACTCAGTGTATATTTTCCTCATCATAAATTTCTGAATGTCTTTTATGCACCAATAACAATTAAAACTTTCAACATGCTTATTGTTATTTTCCAGCAAATTCTGGTCTATGTGTAACTATATGTTCAAAAAGAAATTTTTAATTTACAAAAGGAGATCATTTACTATTATGTTAACATATAGCTACACAAAGCAACTGGAGATAATCATCCAAAAGATTTTTTTTTTTTTAAAAGGTTACTTCATTATCCACTAACAGTCGGGCAAAAAGTTAAGTAAACTAAATCTTCTAATCTAAAGTCATTCTCTTGGAATGTTATATTTTCTTTTTTAATATGCTTCTAACTTTGAACATCTTGGGACACAGATGAAACTATGTAGTTTTAAAACATAGAACATAGAACAGTACAGCACAGGACTATGTTCTACGTATTCTTAATTCTCAATTCAAATGTACCCTTACCAAAAAAAATACCAAAACAAATGTTAAACCACAGCTACAATGACAATCAAAGGACATTGCCATCTGTTTTCCTGAGACTTTTCTTCAGGTGCCTACAGCATTTTTAATTATGATTCCTTGAACAAGGGTTAAGGCACATTATGAAAACTATCCTGAAATACTAAAATATTGCTGTCTCAAACTACTTAATTGTGGGATATATAAGGTGTCAGAAGATTATTGTGCCAAAGGTCTGTGGCGGGTTTGTACCCAGGTTCCAGAGGTCAAGGATAATGCATGAATTCACTGCACCACTCATTATACAATAAAGGGAAAAAAAAGCAAGATAAGTGGGGGAATGTACTTGCTGTTCAAAGCATTTTACCTTTTTATTTAAAGTACTGAAAGATTTTTAAAATACTCTTGCTATACAGTTATTCCACTTTTTAAAAAGCCTGCACAAATAATGTCAGGCCCAAATCACTAATCTGGTAGTACTAACTTAAAATGGGCCAATAAACCACTCCAAAGTGCATTCTTGCCCTTTCCCCAATTGTAGGAAATCACAGAGAATCTAAATTTCCCAGTCTGTATTATCATTTGACAGGATTACCTGGATCCAAATCTGCCATCAGATTTTTTTAAACTAGAATTCTTAGGAAATAGACTAGCAGTAAAGGGATCACAATGTCTCTCTGCCAATAATCAAGGTTATAGAAATATCAGGCAAAAGTGTATTTTGTTATAAAATTAGGAGTATATGATAAAAAAAATCTACATTTATCTTCACAAAATACATCAGAAGGAAGAAAGCCTTCATTCTATTTTAAAGTGTCCCTAGAGAACATGAAATTCTTTTCATTGCAATATTTTGCTTTTCAAATAAGTCCAGTGCCATTTGCAAAGTAAGCCATCAGTGTGTGGCTTTTTCAAACAACAAAGGAAAAATTAAACTGTTGAAACATCTATAGATTTCCCACCATGTCCGTCTCTTAGCATTATAAGTTAAGATAGATGTCAACTGTTAGGACCAACATGTACATAGAAGAGAAGGAAAATAATTCCAAACAAAATCCAAGAGGAATACTGGGAACTGTCAAAAGAAGAACAACAAAAAAATGAGGATGTAACGTGTCTCTTACTTATGGAACACTCTTACAACATACTAGCAATATGCAAAATTATTTACAACATATTAGCCATAATTGCAAAAGGATGGCCAAGCCACAACATCACTGCTCAAAGATAGGGAAATTGTTCCTGTTACTTAGTACTATATAGGGACAAAAGACCGCGGCATGGAGCCAGAGACTTAACAATAGTATGTACAGAGATGTGCTCATCAAACATCTGTACTGGCAGAAACAATTCAAGTAGTGATTTTTTTTGGAAATCAAAAGAAAATTTATGATTTGGTTCATGTTTTGCAGTTTCACACTGACTCAAGCACTTTCCTGATCCATGTTGAAGATAACATAGCAAGTCTCCAAATGATCTGATTCCAAACGATGTTCGAACTGAGGTTTGAGATCTTCAGGTGTTAGACCCTTGAGAAATTGAGAAGCTACTTCATGGAAAATGGTCTGACCAATATCATCTGTAAACACAGAAAGACGTCAATAATCTGGTTTGAAACTAGTCTAATTGCTGTTAAAGATAAATGCAAGTGAATCAACTGACAATTTGAGAACAATCTCAACATTTCTATTATAGCTGAAATGTATTAGTCATGAAACAGCTGAATCCCTTTTCATCAATTCAAGTGTGGCTGAACTAAAGCTCTTCTGCTCATGATCAAAGACCAGAATGCCAACTCAAAGCCAGGAAACAAAGTCAACTGCACAAGTACAACCAGAGCATCATGATTGTAAGGGTGCTTCAGTAGCATCTTCCAGAACATCAGTCAAAATGTGAGGGTGAAGAGAAGGCCTGGCAAACCCACCCCACCCCGCCGATTCAACATTTTTTTTTAGGAGAAAGTAAATGACTCCCTCCAGAAGCAGTTAGTTTTCCTCAGTAAATGCCTGGGGTATTTCTAAGACCCTCACTTGGGCTCAAACCACCTTTCCACTGGCACAATTTTCATTGATACCTTTTAAAGAATACAGTTGATGGCACTGTCTGGGGCAATTTGGGAAATCCCCTGGAAAAGTTTCATCGCTTGTGGAGCACCAGTAGATTTACCACTGCCTTCTTTCCCCATCAGAATGTAAAGAAGCACAGTTACAGCAAAGACTCCTTCCCTCAAATCTATTGGAATTATCATGATGAAATTGTTTCTCTGCTCCGCCTAAATGTAATGCAGAAAGGAATCTCTAGCAATGAGCACAAAGACTCATAGTTTGTTACTCTGCAACAAAAATGGATTATGACTTCTGTACTTAACATGAAACTGAAGTGTGTCATATGGCACCCAGAAGATTAAAATGAATAGCCTTCAAAAGACTCTGTCTCATGTACCTCTTCCCCAATAAAACAATCAACCTATTTTAGAGTTCACCACAGATACGTGAAAGGGCACAATGTGTTAGCAGGCTCAGATGGCTGTACAAGATGGTACTAATAGCATTGGAAAAATGAAAGATAATGAAATTAGATACATTCTTGGACAATATAACCTGCCAAACAGGGATCAAAGAATTAACTTTTTGACCAATAATTTTATAAGTACATAAGAATAATAAATTTCCTTGGTCAAAAAACATTATAAAATAAAATTTAACAAAAGCTTCTAATATCACATCATCTAATATAAAATGTTCAGGTGCAAGTCTTATGATAAATGCAACTTTGAGGAAATATTGCTATTATTGATCATTTCAAGGTCTAGTCAAAGCAGACTTTTTAAAAGAATTAGAGAACTGATGAAAGAAATGAAAACAAAAATTGAGAAATACCCAACTAAAAGCCTTTTTCCATTGCTGTCTCAAAGACTATTATGATCAGCAACATGGAGAAATGGGAAGAATCATCACATCTGAAAGCAGTGTAACTTAAAAGCATTTGAATTTGAAAACATTTTTTAAAATGGCTGCCAGTTTGCACATGGTCCATCAAGTCTCTAACTCTGCACGCAAATAAGCAATTTCATTATTCTAAATTTGATATATTATACATTTCCTATTCTGACTTCCTTCTTCACTCCGACTGCCCACTATTTTAATAATTAGTATCAGAACCTTCATACTACAGCACTCTGGAATTGTCATCCCAAATCTTTTCATCTTGCTATGACTTGCACAATCTTCAGAATTGATCTCCTTGGTTTACCTTTAGTCACCTCCCTGACATCTTTCCCACTTCCTTACAAGCTGTTACATCTGGTAACTTACTTTGAAATATTTTTCTTTGTGAAAGATGATAGATACCTATGCCTTTTAAGTTATTCAAATAGATATTAGTCTCTTTCCCATATGAAAATATAAATTATACCTGGAAACATACCTCCCATAAATGTTTGATAACAAGGTGTAGAGCTGGATGAACACAGCAGGCCAAGCAGCATCAGAGGAGCAGGAAAGATGACATTTCGGGTCTGGACCATTCTTCAGAAATTTTGCTGCCCAGATTTCTATTGTTGTGTTGGGCCAAACCTACATATTATTGTGTATCCAAGGTAGTGAAGACTATTTGTGAAAGGTTACAAAACTTCCTGGACTATTCTCATGAAAGTTGTGTTAACTATGGTGCACAATACCTACTGCACTTCTTTGTAAAAGAACAAACATTTGTCTGACTCCAAACCAAAACACAATAGATTCTAAACAAGGCCTCACACCTAACAGGCATTGTCTGTTAAAATGTCACTACTATTTTACACTGATAAAACTTTTAGTTCTCTCAGGGCAGTGATTTGAAAGAAATTCAGGAACTCACATTTACATATTAATCAATTATTTACCCTCCTCCCATAAATGTTTGTTCTTTTACAAAGAAGTGCAGTAGGTATTGTGCACCATAGTTAACACAACTTTCATGAGAGTAGTCCGGGAAGTTTTGTAACCTTTCACTACCTTGGATACATAATATGTAGATTTGGCCCAATACAACAATAGAAATCTAGGCAGCAAAATAACCTCTAATTCAGACCACTACATAGTGCTTCTAACACAGGCATGTTTAACAAACTTCCATTATGCTTTAGAAAATTGTTTCCATTCCAAAGAAATAATCACAGAGAAACACTCAAGTTCTAAATACATTAAACAATTTAATTTTTTTCTGTATTGTTATCTTAGCTTTCATAGGATTATGTATCCAAGATCATAATGGTGCTTCAGCCAATTGCCCATCTTATATTGCATCCTGTCCTCACCCAAATTGCACAAACTCACGGATTTCCCACGGGTTCACAGGGTAGTAACTAGTAGTGTTTTTTACGCTTCTCAGCAGCTGTCACTAAATTTAGATTAGTAGCTAGCTTAACTTGATCAGAGAATCCAGGTATTTTGCTTGCTATGGTGCAGTAGTTTATACTGAGGAAACAAATAAATTTAAAATTGATTTCAAAAGAAGAACCTGCTCAGACATGTTCTGACACATCTCCATGGCAAGTGAAACGTGAACCTGGACTTTCTGGCACAGAGGAAGGGATGTTACTGCCACACTACAAAACACATAAGCTTCAAATTGGTTTATGTTTTTTCAATCTGTTATGACACACCCCTATGGCATAAGCGATTGGCGTCCGACTAGGTTTAAATTGATTTGAATTCACAGTGAGTTAGATCATTACAGTACCATATCATGATGCAGCTTTCAATCCATGACTATTCATAATGCAAACCCAACTCAGATGTGCAATTATACAGAAGGACCAAGCATAGGCTGTAAAGGTGAATTGGAGTCAGCTTCTGTTGCTCATTTCCAATTGTTGGGAACCTATGGCAATAGCCAGTAAAGCATATCCTCCCATATAATAAGAACATAGAGTAAAGCATATCCTCTCAACTGATCAGCACGTAATAACAGGAGACTCAAATGAAAAATAATTAGCATTACCTCAAATAAGCTCTCAAACTTTGAATATTAGCATTGACTGAATGTTGCTCTTAAGTATTCATTCTGCTTCTCAACCAATTAACCCATTAAATAAAATCAGAAATTATACTGGAATTTCCAAAGTATAAAGTTGTGCTTTAGTTTAGGTTACAAAATATGCTGATATATTCATATAAAATAGTAATATAACAACCCATATACTATTTGGTATGTTCCTACCTAAACACTTCTCTCGCAGAGTCTTAATGGTAGTGGACAGATTAACAGCACCTTCTTCTTGACTGTCTCTTTCTTCTCGAAATGCTTCATTATTTGCTTCAACATCCATGGCGGAGCGAGCATTACATACTATCTCAGCAACGTCATCCTCCCACTCCTCAAAATCATCAGGGTACTCTACGCAGTCCACCTCATCAGTGGCTACCAATAGTAAAAATAAACAAAATTTAGAACAGGTTCAAACAGAATGACAACTCATTCATACATCTTCTATTGTACAGTGCAAAGTCATTTTAGTGGAAGTTGACTCCAGTTTTACGAAATAGTGTGGCTCATGTGTTCAAAGTGCCAAGTAGGCATTGAGGCATTGCAAGAGACAAAAAAACTGCAGAAGCTGGAATCCAAGGTAGACAAACAGGAGGCTGAAAGAACACAGCAGGCCAGGCATCATCTGGGGGAAAGGAGCAGTCAACATTTCAGGTATTACACTTCTTCAGGACTGGAGCATTGCAGATTGGAGTTCATTGTTGGGAACCTGTGAAATCCCATGAGCAGTAGATTCCATAGGAATGGTTCACAAAACTGAAGATTCTGATGGGCAAATCCCTGCGTCTGGAACCCTCTGAAAAGAATTTAGAGGGTTCTATTTCCGGTAATAGGTAGCCAGGAAAATTAAACAATTAAAAACCTAGTCTAGCTCCTCAGTAATGATTAAAATCACCACCCACTCCCAACTACAACTCCCCCAACTCTTTACGTCTGGGACCCCTGACAACCACCCATCCCCATAGCTATTGCTCATTTAAATTTTCTTGCATTAACAATTTCAATGTAGCTTTTCTCTCATTTGTGTTACTTACTATGTTACTAAAAACATTTTGGGTGGGGGGAGGATAGGGAAAGGGAAAGAGAAATCATGTATGTTAGAAGCCATGTTTAACAAAGCCTAAGAATCCCATGTTAAGTAGTCTGCCTGTGCAAATGGAGTACATTTTTCTCCACATAAACAAATTCCACATACCAAGGCCCAAATAATTCATGCAGGAATTGCTGCCAAGACTTACAAATCCAAGTTTGCACGACAAACGTCAGCAGATCTGGAAACATCTGTGGAGAGCTAAACTGAGTTACTGTTTTGTGTCCAATATGTATTTTCTTCAAAACCTCCTTCTTCCATTCCAAATAGGTCACATTGTATAAAATGTTAACTCTGTGTCTCTCTATCCTTCCTCATAGGGTAGTCCCATCAACCCATGAATTAATGTGGTGAACCTCTGCTGCACTTGCTCTGTGCAAGTATATCCTTCCTTAAGTACTATTTCCAGTAAATCACCACTATGCCACCATCTGCTTTATCCCCATATCTAACATTAAACCTCTCAATAATAAAAAGTAATACTTAATCCATGCATCTTTGACTATTTTTTTTCTGACACATGTAAAATATTATAAAATGATTTTTGTTATTGCTGAAATGCAGCACTTTTCAATATTGTATAATACCCATATCATCAATCGTGTCTCCTCCAGTAATCTGAAGTTAAAAATAGACAAATATAAGTAAGAGGCAACAAGAACTGGGGCAAACAAAACCAAAAACTTGCTGGGAAAGCTCAACAAGTCTGGCAGCATCTATGAAGAGAAACCAGAGTTAACATTTCGGGTCCGGTGACCCTGCATCTGAGAAGGGTCAATGGACCTGAAATGTTAACTCTGATTTCTCTTCATAGATGCTGCCAGACCTGCTGAGCTTTTCCAGCAATTTCTGTTTTTGTTTCTGATTTACAGCATCTGCATTTCTTCATTTTTTATTAAGTGCTGGGGCATCCTGGATTAAGAAGAAAAAAAGAGATTTATCTTGCAATTGTTAGTGAAATTTTTGATTAAAAAGTACCATACATGCTTATCCTCTTTGCAGGGATTGCAGGACATTGTAGTGTCCCTAAAGAGCAGCATCACAAATTTAACTTCCCCTATGAATAATATTTTTGAAATAAATGACAAACTTTAACGCATTGACAAGGAATCATCAGGTATATTTTTTCAGGTTATATCGCTTTTTTTCTTTAAAAACTCCTCTTTCTCCCAGTAGAGCGTTCCATTGGTATCACAATTGGTAAGACTCAGACAAACCATTACCATTGTCTGGCAAACCATGATATCAAGTGAAACCAATTATATAAAGAGAGGGAGTTACATTAGTTGTAATGAAACATATAATGGAAATTTCTGGTGAGGCAGGATACAGGTAACATATACTGGAAGCCCAGTGCACTGAAAAATAATGGCTCCATGTGATATCATAGCTTCAATGCTCAGCACCAACAATTCAACCAACCTGAAGACCACCTTATGCTAAGACTTCAGCTACAGGACAGCAGATCTCTAATTTGGGAAAGGTATAACACCTTAAATCCCATAAATGTCTCAATCTTCTTCATACAGAATGTTCAGATGAACGCAGGAGCAATATTCCACAAATAGCAAAGATATGAACCAACAATTCATGTTTATTTGGTGTTGTTGGTTAAAGGGTAAATGTTGGCCAGAACACCAAATTACAGTAAATTAAATTACAGATTAGTTGGCTGAAGATTTTTAGCATTAGGTGTTACAACATGAAAGACTTCAACAAAGACTCTCAACAAACAACTCTCTTTACTCAGAGAGTAGTAAGGGCGTGGAATGCCCTGCCTGCAAAAATAGTAGACTCGCCCACATTAAGGGCATTTAAATGGTCATTGGATAAACATATATGGATGATAATGGAATAGTTTAGGTTAGATGGGCTTCAGATTGGTTTCACAGGTCGGCGCAACATCGAGGGCCGAAGGGCCTGTACTGCGCTGTAATGTTCTATGTTCTATGTTCTATGTTCTAAGACTTCAGTAAAGCACAACGTGTGAAATGGTCAATTTTAGTGGAGATATTAAGAAAATATAATATAGTGTTTTAAAGCTTTCAAACTTGGATAGTGACAGAAACAATATTGGTCACTTCTAACTGAGAAAGTGCTACACATTCCTTTATTAACATAATACCATAGTGAAAGACAAGTCAGTTATATGTTTCTCAACATAGAAACATAAAAGATAGGAGCAGGAGGCGGCCATTCGGCCCTTCGAGCCTGCTCTGCCATTCCTCACAATCATGGCTGATCATCTAACTCAATAGCCTAGTCCTGCTTTCTCCCCATAACCTTTGATCCCATTCGCCCCAAGTGTTATATCTAATCACCTCTTGAATACATACAATGTTTTGGCATTAACTACTTCTTGTGATAATCAATTCCACAGGCTCACCACTGTGTGTGTGAAGAAATGTCTCCTCATCTCTGTCCTAAATTGTCTACCCCGAATCCTCACACTGTCGCCCTTGGTTTTGGACACACCCACCATCGGGAACATCTTCCCTGCATCTACCCTGTGTAGCCCTGTTAGAATTTTATATGTCTCTATGAGATCCCCCCCTCATTCGTCTGAACTCTAGTGAAAACAATCCCAACCTAGTCAATCTCTCCTCATACATCAGACCCATCATCCTGGAATCAGCCTGGTAAACCTTGCTGCACTCCCTCGAGAGCAAGAGCATCCTTCCTCAGAAAAGACTAAAACTGCATGCAATATTTTACTTTGGTGTGAATCATGTAAACTGATGAATCAAGAATATTACTAAGAAATATATTGGATCAATATTAAAAAGTACTAGGAATATTTGCTTTGGCATACAGATAATATGTTAAAAATACCAGGTAACAACACTCGACATTTGGTTGCATTGAGGATTTTAAAAAAACTGAAAATTAATTAATACCAAACTTACCTTCAGTTTCTTCAGAGGTTGCAACACTTGAAGGTGGTACTGATATTTCCTCTGTTGAGGACAAACTATCCTGATCAAAATCATCAGAGTAATTACATTTATCTTCTTCGTCACTGGGCCCCACGTTTTCACACGCCTCCAAGTCCACCTCTTCTACTTTTTTATCACTGAGGCAATGAGAATTTGAGACTGCTTTACTGTTCCGAGCACACATGCCCTCTTCAGAAAGATTCAGAGATCCATGGGGGTCATCAGTGATCTCATCACCCTCCTTCTTTGCCAAATGTAAATGTTTCACAGAATGATATTTTGTAAGCTGGGATTCCTGATCTCTAATGAAGAACTTGAGGTGTTCTTGGACATAAGGTATTTTGAGGATAGTGCTGGTACTAGGCCTTTCTTCAGGATGCTTGTTAAGAATGCTTTTGATCAAAACATGCATGTTTTCTGAGTAGCTCTTTGGTACACAAGCATATTCTCCCTTTACAATTTTATAAAATAAACTTAAGAGGTTCTTTGCATGAAAGGCAGGTTCCAAAGCACAAAGTTCAAATAAAAGGCAACCAAGTGCCCAGATATCAGACTTGGAGCTATAGGGAATATCTTGGCAGAGCTCAGGGCTCAAATAGCATGGTGTGCCAACACAGGTATTTGCCATATCCAAAGTGTGAGTCATCACTTTTGAAATCCCAAAATCCCCGAGTTTAACTGTCCCTTTCTTTGTAAGGAAGACATTGGATGTTTTAATATCTCGATGAAGAATCTTCAGGGAGTGAATGTATTGAATAGCCATAACTAACTGAACAAACCACCGCATAATATCATTCTCCGCAAAGTAATCCTTCTCTTTTTGAAATTGGATTAAGTCATCCAAAGTGCCACCATCACAGTAATCTTGCACAATGAAGACATACTCTTCTTGGTCAATGAAGTATTCATGACATGTGACAATGTGAGGGTGCTTGAGTCTGGTCAAAATAGTTGCTTCCTGCATTACAGCTTCTTTTGTTCTAGACTTAAGTGAAGGATCAATCTTTATTCTCTTGACAGCATACAACTTTTTTGTTTCTAAATGATTCATTAAGAGAACCTCTGCACTTGCACCCCTTCCTATTGTAATGACATTTTCGTACTTCTCCATCTTACACTTTTCAATTACAGTTGAGACTTCTTGGGGTTAAACACATAAAAACAGATGAAAAACAAATGGTTATTTTTGCTCAGTTTGCATAACCAGTGAAAAAACAATAACTTATTTCATCCTTAATTATTAATTACTCATTTTAGTTGGCAGGAGTTATTTTTATGGCAGTCAGATGAGAATTGTGAGCTTCTACATATTCTTGATGGTAATTAACTGGCATATAGATCACTACTCTTGCAGGGAGAGAAGGAATACATTTTTGGTCTTTACATATCCATTTCAATAAATGCTACAAAATTATTTAGTTTCCTTTGCTAGAAGCAAAAAAGCACTTGTTCTCAAGCAAACTGTTTAATATTCATTAATCATATTACCCAATCAGAGTCGAGCAGGCAATGAAAGTTGCCAACAGGCAATCTGAATAATGGAAGGAATATAGGGTCTGAAATTCACGTTTATCGAACAGAACAGTAGTGCCAATTGTCTGCTTCCAGTGTGTCACAGCATTTAGTAAAGGACAGCATTACAACGCATTGTGAGCTTTCTCCAAAGCAGTAAGTGTGAGTAAAGAGTAGATACTCAGAATGGCAGAAGGAGGGAAACAGTGTTCAACAAGGATTTGTGTTGGGGAAACTGCTGTTAAAATTTATATTAGTGATTCTGACCAGTAAATCAAACTCACAATTATTAAATTTGCAAATTGCACTAAATTGAGGACAGGTTGTGGGCAGGGGGTTAAGCCAATACAATTTTAAGAGGGATACTAACGAATTTGCAGAATTGACAAATAATTGGTGAATGAAGCTCAACACAATTAAATGTCAGGTATGTGTGGATATATGGGAAAAGGATTAATAGGCTGGGTCTGTTCTCAAGTGAAGGCAATTAACCCATCTAATATTGGTCTTTAAAATTATGATTTATGATTTTCATTACAAAAGAGAATGTTTCATCTTGTGGAGAAGCGCATAATTAGTGGCCATCAATATAAGACAGTCATCAATAAATCCAAAAAAAAAATTTATAGAGTACTTCTTATGACCACCAGACAACACAAAGCACTTTACAGCCAATTAAATACATTTTGAAGTGTAGTTGATGTTGTAAAGCAAAAAAACATGACAGCCAATACGCACACAGCAAGTTTCCACAAACAGTAATGTGATAATTACCATATAATCTGTTTTAAGTTGTTTGAGAAATAAATATTGGCCAGGACACTAGTGATAACTCCACACATCTTCTTTGAAACAGTGCCATAGGATTTTGTACATTCAATCAAGCAGGCAAGTAGAGTCTCAGTTCACTGTTTTATCTGAAAAACAACACCTCTCTCAGTACTCACTGGAATGCCAACCCCTATTTTTACATTCAGATCCTGGAGTCAGGCTTGAAACCAGAACCTTGTGATTCAAAAGTGAGATTGCTACCAACTGAGTCACAGCTGACAGTCACTAAGAATTCCAAGAGGGAATTTAGAAATAATTTATTTACACGAAGAATGGCAAGAATGTGGGATTTGCAGCCACAAGGTGTGGTTGAAGCAAATAGTATAGATGCATTTCAGAGGAAGATAAACAAGCATATGAAAAGGGAATAGATGGTTCCATTGGTAGATTTAAATGAGAAAAGATGGGAGGAGGCTTTCATGGAGAATTAATACCAGCATAGTATGATTACCACATATTCTGTGTCGTCTGCTCCAGTTTATTGCAGCATTCAAAAACAAATTTATATGAAACCTTTAACTTAACAAAATGCCCCAAGGCACTTTGCATGAACATTATAAAGCAAAGAATGTCACCACACCACAAAAGGAGAGATTATGTCAGGTGATCGTATGTTTAGTCAGAGATTCGGGTTTTAAGGAGCATCATAAAAGAGGAATAAAACAAAGAACTACAGATGCTGGAGATGCGAAACACAAACAGAAAATGCTGGCAAAACTCACTTATTGTAGCGCAATCATAATTGGAAGTGCACTAGAAACCAGAATAAGAGGACCCCTGGTGTCTCAGAGAGTTGTTGGTTTGGAGATTAGTGACATAGGGAAGGACAAGTCTACAAAGAAATTTGAAAACAAGAATGAGAATTTTATAGTCAGTACATTGTTTGAAAAGGTGCTGGTGTAAGTCAGCATCACAGGGTGATAAGGGAATAGGATGCGGGGTGAATTATGAGAAAGGAAGACTTTTCGGTGACCTGAAACTTACAGAGGTTTGATTGTGAGAGACCAGCGAGGAATGCTTAAGAATAATCTACTCTATTGATGACAAAGCTATTAATGAGGATTTCAGCAACAGAAAGCTGAGCAAGGTTTCCAGCTATCCAGTATTAGCCTAGAGTATACAGCAATTGAAGATAAATTTCCAGGTCACTGCTGCATATAAACATGGAGAAAAATTACACAGACTTTAAAAAAGGTGGGTTTTTTTTGTTATTTTTCTGGAACATTTCTCTTTACTGGGTGTAAAAACATTGAATATGGAAGGGATGGGGGATGCTGTTTGGCCAACAAACATGCATCTACCAATTCAGGAATAAGTTTTCTTGTTTTCCAGTTGGTATAGGAAGGCAGCACCTCACAAGAATGCTGGCCAATTACTGGATGCAGCAAAGAATACATCATGTGTTGTGAAAAATTTCCCCTTGTGGAAGAGTGTAGGACCAGAGGGCATAACCTCACAGCAAGGTTGGTATAGTCCTAGGGGACCATAAGCGAGAGACAAGTGAATTGCAAATCAACCATCCAGCCAACTGAGTTAACTGACCACCAATCTCAGAGTAAGGGGTTGCACATTTAATAGACTGGAGGAGGAATTTCTTCTATCAGAGGCTACGGAGTCTGTGGAATTCTTTGCCACGAAGGGATGTTGAGGCTAGGTTATTAAGTATATTCTAGGCTGAGATATTTTATCAGTATGGGAATCAAGGGGATAAGGCAGGAAAGTGGAGTTAAGGATTAGATCATACATTGTCATTGAATGGCAGACTAGATGGGCTGAATGGCCTACTTCTGCTCCTAGTTATGATCTCATGAAACCTCCTGGTATAGATTTTATCACGGTTGGCATTCTAATGGAGAGATCCATCAATGTTAATGGTGGAAATAGGCGATATTAGTGATGGCACAATCAGACTGGAAGCTCATTTCGAGTTCAAATGTGACACGAAGATTGCAAGCAGATCGCTGCAGTCTCAGGCTGTTAGCAGCAAGTGAGAGAGGGGGAGTTGGTAGTTGGCATTGAAAACAATTCAATGCAGTTCAGGGTAAAACAGCTATAGTCTACTCCAGAGACAAAATCAGAAATTGCTGGATCCAAAAGGTTAACTCTGCTTTCTCTCCACGGATGCTGCCAGACTTGCTGAGGGTTTCCTGCAATTTCTGTTTTTGTTTCTGATTTCCAGTATCCGCACTTTTTTGGGGTTTTTTTGTATCGCTTAGTCGCGTGTGTGTGTCAGCAGTCACGAAGGGGAGAATGGCAGCAGTCCGGTCCAGGCTGTGACAGTGCCCAGGGGTCAATGTCAATACCTGGTGTTGACACGGAGCTTGTGGCAGGGGCCAACTGCGCTGATCTCGGAGGTCGGTCAGTCAGGGTGGCTTCCCGCTCCAGCCTTGGGAATCCCGCTGACCCGTACAGCTCACCTCCCACTATCAGCCCGTCCTAACCCACCGTCACCGCCACCGCTATCTCCATCTCCTTCCCTCGATCGCCCCCTCTTCACCTGCTTCCGGCGTCGCCTCGTCTCTCGGGAAGTGACGTTAGGCTCACCTGCCGGCGTGGAATCCTGGCAGCCAATCAGCGGCAGAACCGGGAGCCACTTCCTGAAGGTCAGTCACCAGGTAACCGCACAAGTAGAACATACAGCCCAGGTACTCTCTTATTAATGTAATTACATAGTTAAAAGTGATTTCCCCTTAAAATCTCTAATTCTTCCTCTGATGAACAAAACAGTCAGGTCATTCATTTTTAATCCTTCTGTAAACCTATCTTGTGCTTGCTAAACAAAATACTGTTTTTGTAAAATATTAAAACTCCCAACAACCACAATGTCAAAATTCTGAATATTTGTTACTTCTTCACCCATTACTGTTCTGTCCCATTTGTGTGAACGTATTACACCAACTACAGTACTTGAAGGTGCTGGTCTAGATTCCACATAAAATGCCATGAGGGAATCAAACAATATTTTGTAAACAAGAACAGCAGCTCTACGTACCTTTCACCTACTTGCATCTTGAGATTAGGATAAACTTGTATTCTTATTTCCCAAGGCAGATTAATATATAATGGAATGCTTTTCATTGTAGTTCTGATAAAAGATCACAAGCTCAAATAGTCGTTTTGGGTCAGGACCCTTTTTCAGAAACGAACCAAAACATCAACTTTCCTGCTCCTCTGATGCTGCCTGGCCTGCTGTGTTCCTCCAGCTCCACATTGTGTTGTCTCTGACTCCAGCATCTGCAGTTCTTACTATCTCAGAAGCTAAAATATGGATTTCTTCTGCAAATGCTGCTAGACTTGAATACTTGCATATTTTATTTTAGTTCACATTTCCATCTTCCACAGCATTTTACTTTTGCCTTTCTGATTTTGTACTTTGTATGCCCAATTTAGTGATATAAATTTAGGTATTGCTAGTTTTGCTATGCATTACTTTACATTACACTTATCCATCGTAAATTACTTAAGTATATTTGCTGTATCAGATTTAAAGATCACATTTGATACAGAAATGCATTATCAGGTTTTAAGACTCATAGATATGTAGCACACTTGAGGAACATAACTGCTGATTCCTCAATTTTTGCTGTTTATATTTTGGCAACATTTATGCAAACAATTCCATCTCAAGCGTTCTTCTTAGTTCACTTCCGTTTGTACTTCACAGCGAGATGTAGTTTTTCCATACACCTGGAAGTGGAACAAAGCTAAATGAAGTAGTTTTAGTATTTTCCAAAATTTTATGGCATCATGTCCTGAAACAGTTGATATCAGATATTCCCAGAAACCATGTTGGATAGTAATTTCTGACTTTGTGCTTTTGAGCTTGTATTAAAAATATCACTTCATAGGATGTGGCTAGATAGCTTAGCATTATTGCCCTCAAAGATGTCAGTGAGCAGACTTATACAGCTTGGAAACAGACCCTTCAGTCCAACTCGTCAGTGCTAACCAGATATCCTAATCTGACCTAGTACCATTTGCCAGCATTTGGCCTGTATCCCTCTGAACCCTCCCTATTCATGTGCCCATCCAGATGCCTTTTAAATGTTGTCATTGTACCTGCCTCTACCAGTTCCCTCCAAACACATGCACCACCCTCTGAGTGAACAAGTTGCCCCTCAGGTCCCTTTTAAATCTCTCCCCTCTCACCTGAAACCTATGTCCTCTCGTTTTGAGTTCTCCTATCACAGGAGAAAACACCTTGGCTATTCACCTTATCCATACCCCTCATGATTTTATAAACCTCTAAAAGGTCATCGTTCAGCTTCTAAAGCCCCAGCCGATTCAGCCTTTCCGTATAGCTCAAACCCTCCAGTCCCAGAAGCATCCTTGTAAGTCCTTTGAGCCTTTTCAAGTTTAACAACATCCTTCCTATAGCAGAGAAACCCCAGAATTGAATGCAGTATTCTGCACGTGTCCTCACCAATGTCCTGCAAATATGACCATAAGACATAGGAGCAGAAATTAGGCCATTCGGCCCATCAAGTCTTCTCCACCATTCTGTCATGGCTGATAAGTTTCTTAACCCCATTCTCCCGCTTTCTCCCCGTAACCCTTGATCATCAAGAACCTATCTATCTCAGTCTTAAATGTACTCAATGACCTGGCCTCCACAGCCTTCTGTGACAGTCAATTCCACAGATTCACCACTCTCTGGCTGAAGAAGTTTCTCCTTATCGCTGTTCTAAAAGGTCTTCCCTTTACTCTGTGCCCGTGGGTCCTAGTCTCTCCTACTAATGGAGGTATCTTCCCAACATCCACTCTGTCCAGGCCATGATGTACCAAATCCTGTACTCAATACGAGGCAAATATGCCAAATGCCTTCTTGACTACTGTCTACCTGCAATTCTCCTTTCAACAATCTATGCAAATGCACACCTAGGTCTCTTTGTTCAGCAACAGTCCCCGAGGCCCTATCATTAACTGCTTAAGTCCTGCCCTGGTTTGCCTTACCAAAAGCCAACACCTCACAATAAATCTAAATTGAACTCTATTGCCACTGCTCAGACCATTGGCCCATCTGATCAAAGGTCCCTGGTACACTGAGATAACCTTCTTCACTGTGCTCTACACCATTAATTTTGGTGTCATCTGCAAACTTACTAACCACACCTATATTCACATCCAAATCATTTATAAGTGACTAAAAGCAGTGGACCCAGCACTGATCCTTGCAATCACAGGTCTCCAGTCTGAAAAATAACCCTCTACCACCACTGTCTTTTTCTTGAATCACCACTTTCTATGTACTGTTAGAAAGGGATTTCCAGGATTTTGTAACTGCACTGTCTATTTTAAATTCCAACTTAGGATTCTATGTGACTTCCAGGGGAAATTACAGGTGAGGTGTTCCTCTGCTGTCTTTCTAGAAGGTAAAAGGTAATGATCAAAGGAGCCTTGGTGAGTTAGAATAATAGAATAGAATCCCTTTGTGCAGAAAGAGGCCATTTTATTCATTGGAGGCTCAGTGCAGACTCAAAGGAACACCCATCCAGACACAGCCCCTCAGCCTATCCCCATAACCCCACATTTGTCATGGCTAACCTACCTAACCTGCACATCCCTGAACACTACAGGGAAATTTAGCATGGCCATCTTCAGACATTACATAAGACCCACAGACTTTTTAAAAAATCAGTTATGTATCTTGAAATTCTGCCCTCTAATTGAATCTAAATAGTTCACTGTCACAATTACAAATCAGAATGGTCAATCTGAGAACATTAAAAACATACAGCCAGCCAAATTGACAAGTTAGGCAAAGAATCCTGAAATTTCAAACTGAGAAGTTGTGCAAAGCCAGAAGGGAGTATTAAAAGGGTTTCAGAGATAGTAGGAACTGCAGATGCTGGAGAATCTGAGATAACAAGGTGTAGAGGTGGATGAACACAGCAGGCCAAGCAGCATCAGAGGAGCAGGAAGGCTGACGTTTTGGGCCCAGACCCTTCTTCAGAAATGGGGGAGGGGAAGGAGGTTCTGAAATAAATAGGGAGAGAGGGGGAGGCGGATAGAAGATGGACAGAGGAGAAGATAGGTGGAGAGGAGACAGACAGGTCAAAGAGGCAGGGATG
>NC_063345.1:40598275-40639719 GCF_021869965.1 Rhincodon typus
CCATCCAGATGCCTTTTAAATGTGGTAATTGTACCAGCCTCCACTACTTCCTCTGGGAGCTCACTCCATACACACACCACCATCTATGTGAAAAGTTGCCCCTTAGGCCCCTTTTAAAACTTTCCCCTCTCACTTTAAACCTATGCCCTCTAGTTTTGAACTCCCCTACCAAGAGACAAGACCTTTGCTATTCACTTTATCTATGTCCCTCCATCTGATTCTTGCTGCTTCCCTGAGTCCTACTGTTTTTCATGTACTTCCTCTCCTTATCTGTCCTGCCCTAGTGCACCAACACACACTTATCCAGATTGAATTCCATTTGCTACTGATCAGCCCGTCTAACTAGCTCATCTATGCCCTCCTGTAACCTAAGAATATCCTTCTTAGCATTTGCCACCCAACTAACTTCTGTATCATCTGCAAATTTACTGATCAACCCTCCTACATTCAAGTTGAAATCTTTTATATATATACCAAAACAACAAGAGCCCCAACACTAATCCCTGTGGAACAGCACTGGACACAGGCTTCCAGTCACAAAAAACTCCTCAGCCATCACCCTCAGCTTCCTACCACACAGCTAATTCTGCATCCAATTAGCTAAATTTCCTTTAATTCATGAGCTCTTACCTTTGCTACTGGTCCCCCTTGTAGGACCTTGTCAAAAGCCTTGCTGAAGACCAAGTCAACTGTGTCAAATGCATTACCCTCATCTACACAAATAGTCATCTCTCCGAGCAGATTCCGCTCAATGCAAAGAAGTGTGAGGTGATACATTTTGAGACAGTACAAAATGAAGGGTACTACTCCAAAGAGTGTGCAGGACAAGAAGGACCTTGGTATACATGTGGATAAATCAGTAAAGATGACAGGACAGGCAGAGAGACCAGTTAATAACATACACTGTGTTCTACACTTTATTAATAATGGATAGAGTACAGTAACAAGGAGGTTATGCTGAACTTGTGTAAGACACTAGGTAACCCTCAGCTGGAGCATTGTGTACAGTTCTGCATGCCATACTTCAGGAAGGATATGACCAAATTGGAAAGAGTGCAGAATAGACTTACAAGAACTTTTCCAGGGATGAGGAACTTTAGTTATGAAAACAGATTGGAGAAGTTAGGACTGTTTTCCTTGGAAAGGAGAAGGCTAAGGAGAGATTTGATAGAAGATAAACACTTAGGTAGGAAGAGCAGTAGAAAGAGAGAAGTTGAATTAAAAAGAGAGGATGAAGAAAAACGAGACTGCACCTACTTCAAGTCACTAGCATCAATTGCCTTTCAAAGGTTTTATAAAGTCAGGGGCAGCCAACACTGGTTCATTTATTAGGACTGCCTTCAGCTTCACAAAGGCTGCTTGGCACTCTGCTTCCTGCACCACCATTACCTGTTTTCATAACACACTTGTTAAAGGTACAGGTATTGTGCTGGTGTTAGGCACAGATTGCTGATAAAACCCACACATAAATAGAAATCTCATAATTTCCTCAATAGTTTTAAGAATGAGGAATGCTATCAGAGTTTTCATCTTCATTGTTCCTCGCAACACTTGCCCTTGACCTATCATATGTCCTGGATACCCTTGCTTTTGCAAATTCACTTCTGGCAAAATAAATTGCTAAATCAGCTAATTATAGTTATTTAAACCAAGTTACTTTACATATTCTTCGCAGGTGTGTACCATAACATCTAAATGCCTTATGTCTACATGTATAACATATAAATAAATTACACAATTAGGTACTTTAGATACAATTTGATTCATAAGTATTTGGAAAATAACTGGGACATTTTAAAAGATAAATAGTTCCACCTGTTAAAATCTACATGGTGTAACAAAAGCTGTAGGCTTTTGATGTTAATGGTGTATGCCAGTACCTCTTCAATAAATTTATCTTAGAATGGGTCACTGCCAACACTATCTTCTAACAAAGGAAGTAGGATTGAATCGGTTTTCATCATTGCATTTACTTTTCTATAATCTATGCAGTGTCACAATCCACTATGACAGTGCACTGATATTCAAGTATCACTGTTCCCAGGATTGTCATAAAAGTTAATAATTTAAACAAATTACTTGAAGTGCCCAATTTTATTGTATTCACTCATGTGATATGGGCGTTGCTTGCTGGGTCAGCATTTAGTACCCATCCCCAGTTGCCTTGAGAAGGTGGTAGCAAGCTGCCTTCTTCAACTGCTGCAGTCCACTTCCTGTAGGTTGACCCGCAATGCCATTAGGGAGACAATTCCAGGATATTGACCCAGTGACACTGAAGGAACGGTGATATTTTTCCAAGTCAGGATGGAACTCGCAGGTGGTAGTATTCCCATGTATTTTCTGCTGTTGTCCTTCTACATGGAAGTGGGTCTTTGGTAAATTTTTGAAGTTAATCGTGTAGATAGTACACACTGCTGCTACTGACCATCAGTGATGAATGGAATGGATGCTTGTGGATGTGGTGCCAATCAAGCATCTTGGATGGTGTCAAGCTTCTTGAGTGTTGTTGGAGCTTCACCCATCCAGGCAAATGGGGAGTATTCCATCACACTCCTGACTTGTGCCTTGTAGGTGGTGGACAGGCTTTGGGGAGTCAAGGAGTGAGTTATTCACCACAGTATTCCTAGCATCTGACCTGCTGTTGTATCCACTATGTTTATCTGGTAAGTCTAGTTAAGTTTCTGGTCAATGGTAGCCCTAAGGGTGTTGGAAGTGGGCGTTTCAGTGATGGTAACACCATTGAATGTCAAGAGGTGGTGTTAGGTTGTTTCATATTGTAGATGGTCAGTTACCTGGCATTTTCCTGTGTGAATAACTCAAGTCAGAGTTTAATACGCTGGATAGAATGTTAATAAGTAGGATCGCATAGTAGCAATAATTTATTACTCCTAGTGATGTGCACTAGTGAAATAAGCAGATAGGGAGGATTAAGGCATGCCTTAAGATGTGATGCAGGAGGTTGAGCTCCACGTTCTTGGGGTAGAAATGTCACAATCAAAAAGAAAGGGCTCTGCCTCAACAATGCTGTAACCAACATCTTTGCACAGAAGTTTCTTCCTGGGGTTGCAAATTATTAAACTAATTTGGCAGAGAGATGAGCACCAGCATTTGGAGTAGAAAAGAGGAATAAGATGCACAAAAGAGTAAATGTTTTGGATAATACTAGAGAAGGGAATGGTGAGGTGCACAGGTGGCCATAGTACAAGGGAGCAGACTACAAAGTACCACAAGAATATAAAGGCAAGTTTATAATGTGTGCATGCAAATGTACAAAGTGTGTTGAATAAAACTGCTGAACTATGGACACAAAAAGCCATGTGGGAATATCATATAGTGACAGCAAGAAAAGTGTGGCTGCAATTTTCCTTAAGTAGTCTTAACCAGGTAACATGCTGGTTAGTGATGCTCAGTTTTCTGTATTCTTACATGCCCTGCCATAGGAATTTCATGTGCTGCTTTCAATATCTCTTTATGCTATTTGGACAATATCACCATCTGTTAAATAACCAAATATTACTCGTCCATAGGTCTATGAGGATGTCTCCACTTCTTCAACAGGACTTCGTTTTTCTAATATTATAACTCTTGAGAACTCCTTCAGCTTAGGCTTCAATGTGAGCTACCTATATTAAGTTATTTAACTCTAGAACTGCTTTCTGAGTTTGTTGGTGAAGAATTTTTTTTTAATTTTAATCATCCCCATCCTTAAAAGGAAGGCTTATCCTGACCTCCTGTAAATGGATGACACTACATCCTCCTCTGCATATCGTCCACAAGGCTTCCCAGAGGTTAATGCCCTTTCTCCAGAGGGGATATGAATTTGTTCATGCGTGCATTTTGCGAAGTATCTATGTCTCCTGTTCTGAAATGCTTGAGGACAATTCAGCTCAGTGAGTTTGAAGGTATAGCGTCAATTGGACACCAGATGGCAGTATGTTGGGATTGTGCAGTGCTGCCGAGGTTCAGAAGTGTTTGAATGAAGAACCAGATGTGAGTTACGACTGCTTAAAATACTGTTCTTTTTGTTCAAGTGGCTCTAAAATTGCGACACTTTTAATTAAAATTCTTTATGTATATTCCTAACTTTCCCCTAAGTAAAATGATCCAACTACTGAACCTTGGATTGGAATGTGACAAACTCAGCGTATATTTTTTTAACAACAGTTACATATTATTTAGAGAATGAATAGATAACTTTCAGGTGTGGTATCAAATTTTCTTTTAACAAGCAACTGTTTTCAGTTGGTTGAATGGTGTAGACAGATGTTGATGTAGGCAAATAGAATTGGACAAATTGAAATTTTGTACGTAAGAATGGCCTCCATACTTTCCCAAGCATGACCCTGAATTTAATAAAGTGGGGTCTTTACCATGTGCCTCCTGAAATTAACCTGAATTTCTGTTCATGAAATGCCTTATTGGAATAATTTCTGTAAAAATGATGGAGCTGAGACATTATGGGTGCCTACTGGGGTGAAGATGTTGGAAGGATGGACGTTCTCCTAGCAATATGACTTTACAACGATGTTTCGGTAGAGAGTAGTTGCCATTATTTTGAAGCCTCAGGTTTTTTTTCTTCATAACCATGATGTTGTGGGCATCACTGACATAACCAAGTTATCATCCCCTAATTGCCCTTAAACTGAGTGGTTTACTAGGCCATTTCAGAGGTTAGTTAAGAGTCAAACACATTGTTGTGGATGTGCAATCCCAAGTTAAACCAGACGAGGTAAGGACAGCAGATTTTTTTTTTGTGAACCACACAGCAATTGTTTCATGGTCACAATACTAAAACTAGCTTTCAGTTCCATATTTATTTAATTAGTTGTATTTAAATTTCACCAACTGCCACGTTGGGATTTGAATCCTTGTCACCAGGGTATTATTTGGTTTCTGCATAACAATCTACTCACAGTACCAGTAAGCTACTACCTCTCCCTAAGTTCAGGACATTTTAAAGGTGCTTTATGAAGCTTAGTGAGGAATTTAAAATAAACTCTGCATACTGAAATTCCATTGTCCCTATGATTTCAGGAGAAGGATGGCAAAGACATGAAGCATGAAGTCAGGACATGGATGTTAGATATACAAATGCAGTATCACAAATACAGAAAACCCCCAAATGGTATCCATGTCATTACCCACAATGCACCATTAAACTGCAGGCATTGTCTGAATAGGCTATATTTTCTCTGTACCCCTATAATGGTCAGCATAATGGACTTAACTGTGTTAACTTCTGCATCCAGGTTTCTCTGGTCAGCTTCCAATAACATCGGTCACCTCAGTTAATTGGTCTTTTATTGCTGCATAGAATACATTATGAGTGCCTGGTTAAGGCACACCTTGATTTCATTCAGGTCCATAAGAAAGGAAGAAAGAAAGCTGTCAACTTCTTGATTTCTAGATGAGTATAGTGCCATTGATATCACCCATGTCACTGTAAGGGACCATCCTAAAATGTCCTCAATATGAACCTTCATGTACAGGAAGGAATTTTGTTTGCAGGAAATGCAGATAGTGAGTGTTGACAGCCAATTCTTGTTGCAGCTCTGTGTATGCTATCTGGGAAGTAAACAAATAATGACTATATGTTCACAGGAAATCCAGGACTCCACTACAGCTTAGCCAAGGCAATGTGGCAGGGTAGCTGACAAGAGATTAGAACTAGCCATTTAAGACTTGGTTAACAACATCTTCAAAATCTACATATAAAATTCAAAACAGTTTCATTGAGACTTTGCTCTCGATAGCCTTAATATGGAATGGATTAACTAAAGTCTCAAGACCTGTCCTGTACCTGACTGGTTATAAGAAACTCCAACTTATGGCACAAGAATTTGTAGAAAAGTTATAGTTTCCTGCAATCTTCAGAAGTTTGGGTCATTACAAGTAAGTTAGAAAAGGAGAAAGAAGATGCTGACAATAAATTATTTTTGTATGATGCAATAAAACACTTCATGATCACTTGCCTTGCTCACTACTAAATTAAGCTGCAATGTGTCAAATATCTTCTGTGAGATTGTAGATGCAAACAATAATTGCTATGCCAAAGGGATAACAGAAAACCACCCTAGGAAAAATACGCATAAAGACCAAATTTTCAGAAATGTCCATATTTAATACTGCCTAGACATTTCCATATCCCCCATTATGACTGCTGTTTCTCATTACTATGACTGTCCTTTGGGAATAAAACTCTGTTCATGTCTTATCCTAACCTCACATTCTTATGCATTACTACCTCCAAGGTAGAAGGTTGTAATTTGTAGCAGCAGCTGTACTGAAGGACTCTTTGAAATAAAGGACACATACATCTCAAAGCCAAGATTCAGTTGCATAAATATAATTTTGCTTTTGTGTCTAATTTTGGCTGAGCCCAGATCTGAAACTTCCTCCTTAAAGGAACTTTATTGATGCCGTTACAATGACACTGCCATGAAAAACAGCAACATTTTCATTCTGAAGAAGGGTCTAGGCCTGAAACATCAGCTTTCCTGCTCCTCTGAGGCTGCTTGGCCTGCTGTGTTCATCCAGCTCTACACCTTGTTATCTGACATTTTCATTAACTTCTTTCTGGTCATTGATGCTCATCCAATGGTCTTTCAGAGAAGGAAGAGAGAAAAGTGAAGGCTAAACGTCTACCAGAGCTTCATGTTATACTCAAGTTTAAATGCTTTTTGCAAATTCCAGGCATATATTTCTAGTTATTCTCTTAATTCAATGAAATAAAATCTAGGAAACTTCTGACAGCTGCTTCTTTATAAACGTTTGAAAACCTCTTGCAAAAACCAAAAACCATTGAAGTGAATCAAACAAAAATAGAACAACCCATTAGGGCCATGTCCCTAAAGGATCAGATCAATATGCAATCAATGGAGGACATAATGCAGCCATGCACCTCCTCTCTCCTACCCTGTCTCTCTCCTTTCCCCTCCCCTCCACGTCCCTCCTGCCCCAGTATACAAGCTTGAACTTATGCTGCTTTAAAGGCAAAAACATACATGTGTTCTCAAATAGGATAGACAAGATAGATGAGAGATAATTTACAGTAACACACGAGTGGAAAATGTAGGCACAAAGAAACAAAATATTCTGATGAAGAGTCTAAACCACAAGGAGGAGACAGAGTGATTTTCTTTCAGTTTTTTGGGGGCGGTTTTGATAGTGATATCACGCTGTTGTTAACCGCAGAAAATCCTCCTTTCGGTAGCTGTCAGTTGGCCCTAGGTCTTTTCCTTGAGGTAGGAATCCTTCTTTGTAAAGTCTTTGAGTGTTGGCCCCCTTCCACTCATAGGGGGAGAAAGAGGGAGATCTTGCTGCTTGCGGGTTTTGCAGGTCAGAGAGCCCAGCTGCACCGTCTCCTGTCAGGTCTGTGACACACTGCTACTTACAACCAATCCACAAGCTCAAGCTGTAGCTGGGTAGTTTCTTTTTCTTCAAACCAAAGACACCTGGTCTTAGCGAGTCTCACAAAAGTATTAAATCCAGTTCCTTCAAAATTTACAGACTCGTATATGACCAATGTATAACCAATTGCACCATCAGAAACGTATGTGAGTTTTGTTAATCATGGATAGTTTTGTTTTTTGAAATATATGTGCATAACTTTGTCTAGTGGTGTATTAATGTTTTACTGTTTGCTTAATATACTATGTGTGCAGGCTGCTGTATACCCATACCTTTGTGAAACATAAGTTAGGAATGTCAGCCACTCCTACAACTAGGTGTTAATTTTTTTCTCTATTTGAAAACTGATTTTAGATTTGTGGGCAGGATTTGGTTCATCTGGTGCACTTACCAATGATTCCAGTATATTTTTCAGGGCAGACAATAATGTTATTACTGCCTGTAATATGGAGCTCACCATTGTGGGCAGGGGTTCTCAATTATTGACTACTCTTTAGAGAGGTCTTACATTGAAAGAAAAAAAAAATCCAAGTTAATGCAAAAGGGCAGCTATGAACAAGACCTCAGAAAGAATGCACAGGATATTTACTCAAATGGTACCAGGGATTATTAGCAAAATTCTGATTGTTTCGCTCAGAGCAGATAAAGGTTAAGTAGAGATTTGATTAAGGTGTTTGAAATCATTGGTTTTTGACAGAGTAAACAGTGGCAGAAAGCTGAATAACCAGAAGACACAGATTTAAGCTCATTGACAAAAAACCAGAGGTGATATTAGGGGGTAAAATGCTGCAAGTTGTTATGATTCACAGTGCACTCCCTGAAAGATGACAGAAATAAATTCTTTAAAAACAGAGTTAGATAAATAGTTGAAAGGGAATTATTTGCATGGTTATGGGGAAAGGGCAATGGTGTGGAACTAATTGTCTAAGCTTCAGACAGCTAGCACAGAAACAATGGGATGAGAGGCCTCTTTCTATGCTGTATTGTTATATAATCCTACGTTCTGTACTCCCGATTCGAATGAAATGTTTACACATCTGTAGAAAAAACAATAGTGCAGAACACATTTAATTGTTCAACCCAAATTTTACTACTTTCCCAATCATGTAAAACTATGGCATCCTATGAGCCAACCAAAGCCATGGTTTAGTAAAACTTGAATAAAATATAGTACAAAACATTCCCAGAATGAACAGCATGATTACAAATCAGCACAGACAAAAAGTGTCACATATAATCCCCTCATTCAAATGACCATCTGTTTAAGGAGGTTGTAAAGAAAAAGTGAAGAGTTTACTAAGAACAGGAAAAGTGAGTCATAAATAAGTCTAGAGGGAAGCCTTGAGTATTTCCCAAGAATGCTCCTGTCATCAACAATTTTGGTTTGAATGTGCATGTGTGTTAATCTAGGATTAAAATCCTTGTCTTTTCTCTACAGCACCATGAACACCACACGTGTGTAATTTTTTCCCGTTTACATGTTTTGAATGATAGTGTTTGTCAATTATAATGCAATGTAACTGTTGGATTCAATTCATGAAACAAGACTTTGAAATCAACTCAAAGATCGGTGAGCTGGGATTGCTGACACAGGCATAATATATTGACAATATTAAGGTGCTCAGAGTGTAGTCCTGAAGGTTAACTATTACCATCATCACCCAGTGCTAGCCAGGCTACAAAAGTACATGTATTGATTTTTCTTAATTATTTTGCAACTTCTTCCTCTGTTGGATTTCCTGTACCCAATGGAAGAAGCAGGTGAACAATCTGAGCTCTGACCTCCATCACGCAGTAATCAGGCATGAAACTTGTACTTCTGAATGCCTGTGCGATTTAATTTCATATTCCTGCCTTATGTCAGAGCTGGGTTTGAAGATTCATTGTATGGACAGCTGTGGGTGCAGAATCATTCTGTACAAACATGGGTGCCAGTAATCCACCAAACTATTTGTTTATGATTTCTATCTTTGAAAGGAGCAAGGGACAATTTGCACTAGATTAACTATTAAAAATAAAAAGGTACTTTTAAGGTTAGCGTGCTGTCTCATCTGCCACCATCTGCACAACTTCTGGAAGTAAATGCATAAGATGATGTGACCTGTGGCTCATGCAAATCAACATAATCCCAAGTTTGATCACTGCTTTGTAATTTCAAATTGGCTGGTCTCAGCTAGAGCATTATTAGGGGCTTTATGTCCCAGGATTGGGAGGTTAAAAATAAGGCAGAGTTCCAGCTCCTGCATTCAAAAATCTTTTGGGAATTCATAAAGGACTGGATTTTATACACCCCTGCTGGGTGTATTTTCAGTGAGTGTAAAGTAGGTCAGGTAGCAAGTCCGCCACTTTGTTGCCTATCCCTAAACTGACCCCAAAAACATGCTAGATGAAAGCAGGCTCAGAAATCAGCAGCCTGTTCCCCATATTTAAATGAATACTTAAAGACCAGTTCGTGTTGTTATCAATCCTATCGATCTGGATTATGTTATTCACGTCATAACATAGCTGGTATGGACAGGCAGACAGCCTAGATGGAAAGGAGAACGAAGGCAGGAAAGGCCCTAATTTGGGCAGTATTCGCCACGCATGAGGGTCACCCCCTTCTTTAATATCTTCCAAAACACGACCTCCAACAAACCCCCACCCCACCACTACCACCAGCCCACCACCCTCCCTGACCATCCCCCTAAAAGGTCAGGTTTTGCCTTTCGGTGCTCCTTCATATAACGCTGACAGTATTTGGTACTGAACTCTGGTGCTGCCAGAACTACTGCTGTTGTTGCCAATCACGTTGGTCAGTAATTCCTGTAGGCAGGACTGGCTTCCACTGAGGAACTCAAGTCCCAGTGTAACCCTAAACCTACTCCCAGTGTTATGGCTGTGAGTTGCTTCAAGCTTATCAGATTTTGGCTAAATTTCCTTCCCCCAGGTTAGGGTGTAGGGGTTCAGCATTCTGCCCTGCCCACCCTAATTTACACCTCAAGGATGGAAACTAGGTAAGAATATGAACAGGATTGGTCAGCTTTGCTATTGGTTAACCTGCTAATATTCACTTATTAGCGAAAAATGAAGCATTGAACAGAAGTATAAGTAGTACAAGTAATCTCAAGCCCAATTCTCTATTTATCATCTGGCCCACACCTTCCTTTCCCTTTGTAACTGACCTTTGTAATTTGAACTTGGTGAGATACTAAAAAGTAGACATTCTAAATTAGATTTATAAAGGAAGTCATGTCATATTCCATCGAAAAGTAAACTAATCACTTCTGTGTTTTTTTTGGTCCTGAAAGGCTGTTGATAGTTTGGAGGGGAAACTGCAGATCATCCTGCAAGACAACTCAAACAGCTGTATTCTAGAAAACCTGGCTTCAGATTCTACCATCCTGACAGGGTGGCAGCTGTGGGGGCTGGTTGGCTGAGGAATAAAAGCAAGGGCAGGCTGGTGTAGCAGGGGTGGAGGACAGTTTCTGCCTTCCTGAGAGGGAATAGCAGGTTTGTACTCCACAGAACCTGGCACAGAGCTTCAGCAGTTCTAGAATTCTGTAGTCCAACTTACTGGACTGTTATAGCATCCTGCATGCCCCATTGCACAGTGTAAACCACAACTATGATGGCAACAGTCTGAGACTGCATGACAGCAAACTGACCTTGCATGACAATAATCTGAACTTGCAACCTAATAGTCAGCTATTGGATGGCTTCAATGGAAACTGCATTGACAGTCAGACATCACATCGTTGTTAGATTCACAGCTGTATAAATAGAACTAACAGTCATTTACTTGCTGCAGACTATAGGCTGCAGGCCCTGCCTGAAGCCTTCTGTCAATTTGATGCTGGGCTTAGTGAATGAGTGCAGTCTTTCTTCCAACCTTTTTTAGTGCACCAAGAATTTTCCAATACATATCTATCTCTGTTCCTTTGTAGGCTGTCCCATCAACTTCTTCATCTGGATGCACTGCCGAAGAACCTTTGTGCCAAATTCCCCTGTAGTGAAACAGCAGCTACACTGCCTTACCCTCTGCGGTAAGAGCCCAGTCGTACTTGGTTTCTCATCACGTGCAGAATGCACATCTCATTTTCTAGAACAGATGTTGGAAATAATTCTGGGAAAGGGCACAACCAGACATGAATATTTGTATTGCTAGTTGTCATGCCAGTTTGCTGTACCATCCATCTCCTAGGCCACTTGCCCAGAGGTGGGAATAGCACATTAAAGTAAGTCCTTTGGCCTTCACTGGCTATTTAGGGAGGGTCATTGAGGTGCCGGGAATGAGCCTAGTTGCATGGAGACTGTCTTTCTTTGGCAGACTTAGGGAATCAGCAGTCCATTCAGGCTTTCAGGCCCACGCTCAACTGCTTGACCAGGGCCATGGCTGTGGGGGGCTTGAAACAAACCCTTCTATAAATGTTGAGATGATACCTCAAGATGGAGACATCTCTCTCCCTTACCTGAAATGGCAGTGTGCAACTCCTGATATGCTGGAGGACCTCTTAGTTCTCCAGCATCATGACCTTAATTAGACGGTGAGGGCACTTTTAGCTATTAATTGCCCATTTCAGAGAAAATCACTACAAGGCTTCTGTTACCCTCACAATTCAGGGTCAGAATTCCGATTTGGCTGAAGAGTTGGAGTCTGGACCCAAAATGCAAAAGTCTGGTCAGAATGACAATATTTAAGTTGGTGGCTGCATGTACATTGAGTGGAGTGCTGTGTTTACATTATCACTCTCTTCTCAGTATTCCTCCAGGACCTAATCAGAATGAACCTTTTTAGAATCTCGAAGGAAAAGGTGTAAGAATTAGGTTACGAGGAAGGGAGTGGGCTAAAGCAAGAGATTTCAGCATATATAATCTGGAATTTGAAAATCAGAATAGACCATGGGATTACAGAGAAGTCAGATGTGAGAAAAATTATGTGTCAGTATTCTGTCAATTTTGATGGTTTCAGCCAGGTTGGCCTCACTGTGAGTATTGAGCAACCATTGAAGGTAAAAGAAACTGAGATGTTACAGCTGGAACATATTGGGGTGTTAGACTGTAATGTGACTAGACCTAAAGTTCACAGACTTATACAGGAAGAAGCAGAATTTATTAAAAAGGAAGGTGGTGTGGAAATTCAGTTATCTGACATTATCTTTAAAATGTAAGTTGGAAGGAGAAGGCAAACAGAATGAGGCAGATATGCTTAGGTCACCATTTTTGAAATGCAATAGTTTGATCTTTAATTGAGAGAGAGCTGTATAGAATAGCCTACTTAGAAATTAAATCTGAAACAATACTTATATAACTTAAAAAGACAACATGTTAATGAGGAACTGGAGATTACCTTAAATACCAGCTGATGAGGAATGGGCAATGGCCCATCAGGTGATAGTTCCATCTCAGTCTGATAATGAAATTTTACAAGTGGCTCAAAAAGATATAATAGCAAGTCACTCAGGTGTTAAGAAAACATAAGCTAGAATACAGAAACCTTTTTATTGGCCAGAATTACATAAAATGTGGAAAAATTCTGCCAGACAAGCCATACATGTCAGGTAGTGTGGAATCCCTGAATATCAATTATACCCGCACTTTTAATTATGAAACCACCTTTTATAAAACAATTAAGCAGGACTTAATAGATCAAGCAAAAGAAAATAAAGAACTGACAAATCTGGAATTATCAGCAACAAAACTGGATTCTAGCAGTTCTGAAGAAGAGTCACTGGACCCGAAATGTTAACTCTGCTTCCTATCCACAGGTGCTGCCAGACCTGCTGAGTTCTTCCAGCAATTTCTTTTTTTTGTTTCAGGATTTAATAGATTATTAACTATGAGTTGGAATCATATGGCTCAATTGTGTTTTGTTTTATAACTCAGTCTGAGTGGTGTGGGTTTTATGAAGGAATTTCTGGCCAAGTCCTAGCAAGTTTTCTTGCAATGTCTTATCAACGTCATCACATAAACTACTAACGCCGTCCTTATGGCACCCTCATGTCTGATTCCAGCACCATCCTACCATGTGTGTGCCCAGAACAACTTGCCATTCAGCCAACATCTGCTGAAGCTCCTGTGTAACCGGACAAGCATTGGTATTCTGAAGCTACCCAGCTTGGTAATGGACAGAATCTAAAGATGTCAGAGAGTGGGAAGCTGGCACTGTGATTCACTGACAGGGAACTAGAGATTCTGCTGGTCAGGCTGATGTATAGGAGAGCAGATCTCTTCCTTGAGGACCATCAGAGGAGACCATGACACCAGAACCTGGCAGCCTGGCCTAAGGTCATCCTTGAAACCAACCAGGTCAGTCCCATCTCCGTGCTCTGGAGGAATGGCTAGAACTGCTTTAAGAAAGTCAAAGACCTTTTCCACTCCTTAAGAGTAAGTGATACAGTATTCTCTTTGCTTCCTCACACATACTCAATCTCTGCTAAGGTACACAACTCCCACCAAGGCTCATAGGCTGTCACTCTCACACCTGCAACATCATCCCTCACTTGTTCCCTCCAATGCCCCCCAAACACCACTAACCCTGCACTGCCTCCTCACTAACTCAAAAAACCTCACTGTCTTTCCAGTACCTGTAACAGGACTAACAGCTGTGCCACCCACTTTCAGCTCACTTAATCCCTTTCTCTCTCTCATTGCAGGAGAAGGCATAAGGGAGCAGAGACAGTACATTGGGGTGGAGAGGTGCAAGACATTAGGCTCCTCACCAGGCTATTATACAGGAAGACCATGACTGCTTCTGTAGGGAAGCAAAGAGCTACATGTCCCACCAAATATGTAAATACCATTCTTCATTTCACTATAACTCATCACATGCTGTCAGTGTCATTCATTGCACATCACCTCCAATCACTGAACGCAGTGCCTTTTCTGTCTCTTGTGCCTTGCAGATACTAGTGGGATGTCTACCATCGGGTAGCTGCCTCCTGGAGCTCTGAGAACGAGAGTAGTGCTACGTCAGAGGAAGCATCAGTAGGGCTGACTCCTGCACTCCCTGCTAGCTCAAATCTTTACATCTCATTGGGAATGTCAGGCTTAGAAATATTGGGAGCATTAGCTGGTGAGCACCTCTGTACAACAGCTGCACAGCTGTCTGAGGAAGAAATGTCCCAGGCTACTGATTACTCAGAGGACTGCTGGAGACTGGTTCAGCCTTAGGCAGCAGAGGGCTCTATGGCGTTAATAATCAGAGACTTCATCCCCAGACACAGGGAGGAGCAACAGAAGCAGACAGGGATGTGGGACACAATGGCCCTCAGTGCCCAGAAGCTACAGCAGTGCAGGGAATCATGCAACCATCTGGCTGTCTTCACGGACAGATTGGTATCTGCCATGGAGGGCCAGGCCCAGCTCCCTGAGGGGCTGCTGGAGAAGTGCAAACACCAGCACTCCATTGGTCCACAGGAGAAAAGGAAAGCCACTTCCTCACAAGGAGTCAGAGGGTATCCAGCTAGAAAAGGAACCACATATAATCCGCTTACATATCACCATTCAGGACACTCCTGGGGAGGCCATCCCTTCACCTCCACCCTGCCTGCCTGGTATTCATCCTTGAGCTGAGAAGGTGGTAAACAAGCCAATCATCATCAACCCAGACAGTTTTCCAGTGACTGATGTTGGAACAGAATTTTTTTTTAATATATTGACCCTTCTTATTAAATATTTCATAGTCAAAGAGAGAGTGTTGTGAATTAAATCCAAATTCAGTGCAGCTGTGATACTCCCTCATTCACATATGGATGACAGAAAACAACTCTAGACTTAAATAAGGGGAAATTGTTGATACCCATTTAAGAATGGAACTACCATTTCAGAAAAAAAAAGGAATTTGATTTATACATTAAAAAGAAAATTAAAAACCCTGGTTGTGAAACTTGTTAAATAGCTCTTTTAAAGAACCAGAACCAAAGCAAAGGGCTGGAATGTCTCTTCTGTGCTGGCTGATTCAATGAAAAATAAACTAGAGAAATCGGATGAAAATTGCAGCACACATTCAGAGAGAGAAACTTTCATCATTAATAAACTTAAGATTTAGGATACTAGGGCACAAGAATGGAAAACTTTGAAATCGATTATTTCCCAGGTTTCTTTAGGATTCCAAACAAGTACTGGATTAAAACCACACACTAACTCCCTAACGAACGGAGGTTCAAGTCTCAAAGTCCCGCCTTTGCGTTGAAATGGTTTGGTGCCGACACTTCACGCCGAGAAATGATTCGTTCCACTTAATGTCAATCTGAGAGGGGCGGAGGGGGGCTTTTTGGGGGAAGCTGTGTGTCAATGTCATTTCCGTAATGGATGGACTGTAGTAGTTAGTGGGAGAAGAGAAAAAAAATCAATGGGAATGTGATGGAACTCCGAGTAATCGAAGATTATGGAGCGCAGCAGAGAGACAGCCAGCATCTACCAACATATTCATGTGCAGTTACAAGGAGGAGCTCCATGGGGCTTCACTCTTAAAGGGGGGCTAGAACATGGAGAGTCTCTCACCATCTCAAAGGTAAAAAACTTTAAGGAACTCGTGTCTCCCGCCCCCCAACAACTGCAAACAGAAAAAAAAAAGTCCATTACAGCTGCAAAAAATAAGTGGCAAAGAAGTAGGCTTCTACACTGTTCATGTTTTGGCCAACGTTATCCATTTCACAGCAGTGAGACAAAGAAGTCCAAAAGTTAAAGTCGAAATTTTAGATGTACATTTGAATATAAAATACCCATAAATAATTGTGGTCTTAAATGATCAGCGTGCATAGAAATTCGGTTCTCCCCAGCACTAGCTTGCTGCTGAATGAGAATATGTAGAATGGAATGCAGATTAAATCACATGTGGGTCGAAATACTTTCTGCCAAAATTAATTTTTTTTGAATGATACAGTGGGAACGATTTATTTTATAGTGTTACAACGCTACATAGCTTTTGTTTCCGAGTAACTTTTTTTTCTGAAGGTACTGTGATTAATTGAAGGACACAGTTCTCTTTGGAAATTAAGGTGTAATTTTAAAATTGCGAATTTTGCTAAGGTTATTGCAAAGGGGTTATTTTCACCTTGGATTGGTACTCCGTGCCTGTAGGCTCTGTTTTGAAGCAGAAAGGCAGTGGCAGAAACCCTGGCTCTTGTATCATGTGGGTAAATGATTAACAACCCTCAGCCAAATCGCGAAATTCGCCCGTCGATATTCTGCGCTCGGTTGCTTCAAAAACATGTTTGCGCCAAATGAAGAAACGATAACAGGGATTCAGAGAAAGTTGTCATGTTTGCTGCTTTCCTCTTTGCAAGAAATAACCGCGATTCACTATTTGGGATAATTTTATTGACTTCGAGCATTGTTGCTGATGTAACGTGTTCAGCCCCCACTTACTAAAAGAAAAACACGGCCCTCGGTTCAATCTGTCCAGCGGTGGGCCATTGCGACTCTTCTTTCGTTAATTGTCGCCAGATGCCAAAAGGAGGCGGCGGGATCGGGAGTAAGTAATGCTATCTTGAAATGCAGTAAAGCTGTACCTTGTTTTCCAAATACCTCGAGAAAAGTGCCACCATTGAATGTTTTGGTGAGGATGGAGTGCTTGCGATTTTATTTTGAGCAACCCAAAGGGAAGTTCTGTTACATGAGAAGCGAGTTCTGGTTTTTTGGTGGTGGGGGAGAAGGGGTTACGGGGGTTGCTGGATATTGTTCACAGTAGAGACGCAGTGATTAAAAGATGTCATCCTGTGTCCAATTGCTGTGCTGCAGCTATCTTCTTGTGTGCCTGAAACGGAAATCTTGAATGCCCGAGACTGAGTTAACTTGTTGCACGGACGCTGCTGACAGCCAAATCTAACGCAGCACCACCTCTCTGAACTCCCTCTGCTGCCTGCCTTGTCATATGGCTTGGGTAGCATCTACTAGAGGGTGAGCAGAATTTTGCTCCAATTAAATTTAGGGAAGAATTATCTTTGGTTTTGGCCACTTGTTTCATTGCACTCTTGATTACTGAGAATCAGTTGGACACTTCATAGGCTAAGCATCCTATCTAAGTCTGCACTGTGCTTTGAACACTTTTGTCTCTTTTACAAACCTGCCTCTCATAACCTATGACTCTGCACAAATGTAGAAGAATACAAATATATTAGAAGTTGTGTATTTGGAGGAAGTTATAGTGATGAGGAGGGCATGTCCAGGGAGAGATTTGAAAATTTAAGATGAGCATTTTAAAATTTGAAGTGTTATAGAATTTCTACAGAGTGGAAGCAGGCCATTCAGCCCTTCAAGTTCACACTGAATGTCTGAAGAGCATTCAACCCAGAACCACTCTCCCACCCTATCCCTGTAACCCTGCATTTCCCATGGCTAACTCACCTAGCCTGTACCCTGGACACTGTGCACATCCCTATGACACTATGGGCAATTTACCATGGCCCATCTGCCTAACCTGCACATCTTTGGACTGTGGGAGGAAACCCATGCAAACTGCAGGAGAGTGGGCAAACTGCACACAGACAATCGCCCAAGGCTGGAATTGAACTTGGGTCCCTGGTGCTGTGAGGCAGCAGTGTTAACCACTGAGCCACCATGCTGCCCAGTGGTTGAACCCAGAGCCATGGGGTGATTGGTGAGTCGTTGCAGTTTAGGACATGGCCAGCAGAGCTTTGAATGTACTCTCAAGTTTATGGAAAAGGGGTTGCTGAAAGCCAGCCCAGAGAGCCTTGGTAGAATCAAATATCGAGTTAACAAAGGCATGGATAAGTATTTCTGCAGAAGATGGTGTGAGGTGGGGATGGGAAATTGTTGTGAGATGGATTTTTATGATATAAGGATCTGTGTTTCGGAACTCAACTTGGGGTCAAATAAGATGCACACGTGATCATTCTGGTGAGGGTGACAAATGGAGATGGTGGCTAGGTAGCTGAGTTTATACTGGTGTTTTAAGGTAATGGCTTTTGGTTTCCCAATACTTATTGAAGGAAATTTGTCCTCCTCCACTACTTACTGTTGGACAAGAAGTGTAACAAATTAGAAATAGAGGAGTTGTAAGATGAAGTTATAAATTGGTTTTCCACCCAGGATGCTACAGAAGTCGTTGTGACTGGAATTTGCTCTCTGGAGCTGGCATCTGGCTGTCTGTACCCCAGTGACTTCGACTAAAGGACAAATGACCCCTCTTGTACTATGTTGTTTCGAGGACAACCAATGAGTTACATGTGTTCGTCGCTAAATAAGGTTCTTTTAAAAAAGAGAATCATCACAGCAGATTACATCAATTACACTGATTTGTGAAATGACAAGTTGGAAATTGGCTTCAGTTTTCATCAACCTAATGTTGAAAGTATGACTGAAAAATCCCACCATTTCCAATGGTGAAGCCCTTTTCAAATGATGTCATGATCACTTCTGATCTGATACTATACATTTGGGTTATTACTAAATAGTTGATACTGGGCCAATGTTATCACTGTCTGTTTAACACTTGGATTTGTTGATAGCCTTGATCTGCTTGTTATCACCTTGATCTTTTGCCGATTTTTACATTTTCTGTTGTTTTTTCCAAAAATATGTTTTGTTTCCTAGTGGAAAATTACAGAATGTTAAAGCACTCTGTTGGATTAATAGTCAGAAAGCAAGCAGATATGGTGTACTTGTGGATGATATTATTGCAGTAAGACTATTAGCAGGTAGTTTACCAAAGGCCTTTACATTCCTGACAAACTTGGATTAAAATATCCAAATCTTTAAATTTGGAAAGGGCAGGTCTAGAAAAAATTTTTGCAGTTGATCATTCACTCCCTCAAAAATCTGTCCACTTCTCAAGTTTTTCCAACACAGTGTCTTTCTGGATAAGTGTCACAAAGTGTTTGTCACCCTGTAAGTAAAGTTGCTAGTCTGTGTATGTTCCTTCTTCTAAGCTTAAGGCTTGTGATGTATTTTTCATAGAGTTCTAGCAATCTATTATCAGAGTTCAGTTGTTTCTTCCATGAATGCTGTCACCTCTGAGCCTAGTCTTGTCCAAACCTAAACAAACTAAGGCTTTCAACCATGTTTGCATGCAGATTCTTCAAGCAAAATTCAAAATCATGCGGGGAGGAATAGGATAGATGGGAATAAACTGTTCCCGCTTGTAAAAGAATTAGTACTGAGAAGACATGGATTTAAAGTGTTGTGCAGAAGCCATGAAGGTGATGTGTGGGGGTGGGTGAAATGTTTTCTCACAATGAGTAGTTTGGGTTGCAAAGCACGGCCTGGAAGTGTGGTGGAGGCCAATTCAATTGAGGCAATCAAGAATACATTGGATGATTATTTATATAGAAACAATATGTAAGTGTTTAGGGAAAAGGTAGGAGAATGGAGAGGCAGTGCAGACACAATGGGCCAAACTACCCCTTTGTGCGCAGCAATACTCCTGTGATTCTGTATCTGTTTACTTTCCTTTTCCTAGATAACCTCTGATCTGGGTATCTTGAGTTCATGTGGAGGAGGGAGACCAAGGTGTGTTTTGGTGATGAGGTGCATACCAACATTTTATCCATTTGGTCAGGACAGCTAACAAAATATAATAATGATGTTTTTATCCATGAAGTCAGTTTCAGCTTAAGTTAACATGTCAAGGTTGTGGATGATGAGGATTTTGTTTGCAAGCGAATGACATTCTAGAAAGATTTCTCTTTCTTTTGACTTCTGTTATTGATTCCTACAGTGATTGAAAATTTTTATTTTCAAGTTCAGAATTTATATAAATTTTAATAAAAACTATAGAAAATAGATAAATGTAATCATTTTAAAAATAAGGGCATTACTTAAGATTTAAAAATGCAAATGGATTTGTATGTATCCCACCTTTCTAATGTATACCCTTTCAGTCTATTGATCCTTCACTTAAAAAGTAGGTCTTTGGCTATTCCACCACGTTCTCCATATAGCCAGCTTCACCCTAGGCAATATCCTGAGAGATTGACCAGTTACTTACAAAATTGTAAGTAGATTGGTTCTGAACTTTATAACCTTTTTTCAAGAATGCCATGTGTCGTATATTGACTGTACCAAATACTGAAGAAATATTAGCTGTTGAACAAAACCACGTTCAGTGAAAAACATTCACAAAAGGAGCATAGGAGCTTGCTGTCTGAAGTGAAATAATGCAACTTCTGGCCAAAATGTGCCTTTTCTTGGAAAGCATGTGGTTAATATTACTTACAAGAATCCGCACACTTAGTTGAGTCAAAATACAGGGGTTTTGAGACATTTGTCTGCATTTGTGGAATACCTAACTATGGCCAGTGCTCAAACTGCAGATCCTATTGTGCAGAATTCAATAGGCAATAATTGTTACAATTCTATTGCCTGGGATTTGTAATGTTGGCACAATTAAATTAGTGTTTGCTTGTTAGGTCCCCCATTTCATACACGTCTGGTTGGTTATTTGTTCTTTTTTCTTCTTGGTGACGGGTGTTACTGACTAGCTGGCATTTATAGCCTATTCTTAACTGCCTTTGAGAAGGCAATAGTGGCCCACTTTTTTAAGTTGTAGAAATCTGTATGGCACAGGTTCATTCACAGTGCTAGTGTGGAGGGTATTCCAGAATTTTGAACCAGTAAAAGTACAGCAACAACTATATAGTTCCAATCCAGAATGATGTCTGGTTGGGAGAGGAAGCTGCAGGTGTGGCGTTTGTATGCACTCGCTGTGTTTGTCCTTCCAGATGGCAGAAAATGAGAGTTGTGTTGGAATGTGTTGCAGAAGGAGGCTTGATGAGTTGCTGCAGTACATCCAATAAACTAACACATAGCTGCCACTGTGCACCACTGTTAGAGGGAGTAAATGTTTAAAGTGGTGTAAGGATGTCAGATTAAACAGGCTACTTTGTCTTGTGTGGTATCCCTTTTACCTGCAGGAGCAATAGTGAGGGTTGAGGTAGGACAGCAGCCTCCTGGGGTGAGGGGGTTGGGGGGGGAGGAGAGAGAGAGAGAGAGATACTGAGAGGTGAGGTTGAATAAAGCCATAGTCGCAGAAATGCTGAGTTGAATGAAGTTTGAATTTTGAAAGGGTTCTAGAAATTAATTAGAGAATGCTTGCTTCCAGAGGTGGACACAGAACATGGTAGGGATTGTGGATTGAAAGGGGAATATGGATGGAGAGTGATACAAGGAAGTGACCAAAGATGGTCTTATCTGTAATGTGTACAATTGAAGTATTGACACCAAGTGAGATGACAAAAGTTAAAGGGGTGTCTGTGAATGAGGTTATGGTAGTTTATATGGACTGAGAGATTTGGGGAGTTTGTGAGGGCAGTGAACTCAAAGTGGATGAAGGTTAAACCACCCAGGATGAGTTGGTACTTAGTGCTGAGTCCGAGAGAGAAACGCAGCAGAGATATGAGATAATTTATACCCATAGTGTCCAGGTATGTACAGGTCATGTGGGTTAGCCATGGGAAATGCAGGAGTAGGGTAGGGTGGAGAGTCTGGGTGGGATGCTCTTCAGAGGGTCGGTGTGGACTTGTTGGGCCAAATGGCCTGTTTCCACACTCTGTGGATTCTATGGATCTATGGATATGGAATGGTCGTAAAGAATGAAGATTTTGAATGAAAAGCAAGAGGTGTGGGACAAGGTGAGAAGCCCAGAGGAGAAAGGACTTAAGCCAAGGAGCGATTTTAGTGATGAGTACAATGCCTCCACCATGATGGTTTTCATAGAATCCCTAAGGTGTGGAAGCAGGCCACTTGGTCCGTTGAGACTGCATTAACTCTCTGAAGAGCATCCCACCCTATCCTGTAACCCTGCATTTCCCATGGCAAATCCACCTAGCCTGCACATTCCTGGATACTGTGGGCAGTTTAGCATGGCCAATCCATATGCACATCTTTGGACTGTGGGAGAAAACTGGAGTACCCGAAGGAAACCCATGGGGAGAATGTGCAAACTCCAAATAGACAGTTGCCCAAGGGTGGAATTGAACCCGGGTCCTTGGCGCTGTGAGGCAGCAGTGTTGACCACTGAGCCACCATGCTGTTCATGTCAAGAGAAGGCAAGAACTTGTGAAAAGGGTGCATGAAGATCAAAAGAAAAGGGCTCCATTTGTGAATGGAATCATCTGACTAAAAAAGGCAAGGAGATAATGGTGGCAGTAAAAGCGTTTTCAATCACACTGGGCTTACAGTTTGTTGAGGTGGGAACATGGAGCTCTTGTTGAGAACAGATTATTCAGAATCAAAACAAAGTATTTAGATGAGATGGCTAACACCCAGCAATTTGATGTTTGGAACAGCTGGCTTAGAAGTAGAGATAGGTCTGATGCCAGGGCTATCAAAGTAAGCTGGTGTGATAGGAAAATGGCTTTAAGCAGTAGCTGGAACTTTGTTAGCTGTGAATTTGTCAAAGTAACAGGAGATGAAAGTTGATGTTAAACTGAGGATGAAGACTTTATGTTGCTGAGGGGCAACGTGTACAAAGGTGATTGTGTAAAAGGGATTGCTTAGAGAATATGATTCAAAATGGATTTGGTATATGCAGTCACCAAAGAAAGTGAAAAGAACAGCAGTGACGGGGAACAGGCTGATTAATGCAAAGGGTAATCTTAATGAAAAAAGGAATGGATTGTTTAAGGGTAAGCTAAGTTTCTAATCATCTTGCAGCCACAAATGTGGCTCGTGTGTAAATGGAGCAATAAAGATTATTTAACAGGTTTGTCTTGTCAGTAAAGAAATAAGATTGAACCTGTGACCTTCCTCGATTTTTATCTAATGTTAAAAATTACTCAACCTCACTCTAGTGTATTTCACTTGCTATTGTAAGTTGTAACACTCATTTGCACTTCTTAAAATATTCTTTCAGATTGAGGATGGAGGCAAAGCTGCTTTGTCCAGAAAACTACAGGTTGGTGATGAAATTGTAAACATCAATGGCTCCCCACTATATGGCTCAAGGCAAGAGGCACTCATCCTCATTAAAGGATCCTACAGGGCATTGAAGATGGTGGTGAAACGGTGAGAAATTAATTCTATAATTATCAGAAAACCTCAATAAATCGCATTCTGTTTCAGTGAAATTGTCAAATTTGAGTTCAGTAAGAAATAGTTCCTTTGAATTAATAGAAGTGTCCATGTACCTTCTGGGCCGAAAACTTACTGGCTGTCATTGTGTGTCCCTAATTTCCTTTAATGAAGCTCAGGTCCATATCGATAATTTTGGGTGTCTGCTCTTCCACCAGCTCTGCACTACATACATGCCTACACGCGTTACTCTTCCTCCACCACCTCAAGCACCCCCACCCACAACCCTCCCACTGACCCACAAACCTGTGGTTACTGGGGGTAGTTTGCTAATGCTATCGATCAGCATTTAATCTAACTTGGCAAACAAGGTGGGGGTACAGGAATCAAGATGTAACATTTGAAAGGTAAGCCAAGGTACACACAGAACTGGGAGAGGTGGATAATATGAGAGAAGCAAATTGTAAAATAAAATGTAGTATCAGAGTAAAAGGGACTGTAGCTAAGGGCCAAGTTAGTTGTATATGGCTGTGGACAAATGATGCATGATAAGTAAGGGTTGTGAACTTCAGGCACAGAGAAATGGGAGAATATGATGTGATGGTAATTACAAAAACCTGGAACAAAAAGAATGCTAGGTACTCCTGAACACAAGATTTTCAAGAAGATAGGAAAGAAAAGAGGGGAGTTGGCGGCATTGATTGAATTGAATATTAGGACTGAGAGGATGTCCTGAAGACGTCAAGGACAAAATCTATTTGGTTAATGCCTAATAAAGACTGCATTACACTCAGTATATTCTAATGTCACCAACAATTGGGAAAGATATAAAGCAAGAAATATGCAGTAAAAGTGTGTAGGGATTAACTAGCAAAACGTGGCAAGTAGGGATAATTGGTGATCTAATTATCCTTATATAGATTGGAATTGTAGTAGTGTAAAGGTGACGGGGCAGAATTTGACATTTGTGCAGGAGAATTTTTGTAGATCAATATGTTTCCAGCCCAGTGATAAGGAGGCACTGCTGCATCTCGTTCTTCTGAGTGGCATGGGTGAAGTGGGTATGTGTTAATAAGGAGGTAGTAATCTTGCTATCATAAGATTTATGTTCGCAATGGAAAAGGCCAAGATGCAAACCAATATAAAATTTAAAAATTGGATTGAGAACCATCTAGCTGAAGTACATTGGAATCAAAGATTGGCAGACAAAACTGTGTACAGGAACAATAAGTTACCTTTTAAAGAGGAACTGGTTCGGGTAAAATTGAGGTATACTCTCAAATAGAAAAGATCAGAGAAACAAATTCAGAGCTGTCTGGCTGATAGAACAAATAGGAAGTAAAATCAAGACGCTAAAGTGGGCATATGATAGATATCAAATTGATAATGCAAGTACAAAACAGGCTGAATGCAAAAAAATTCAGTGGAGAGTGTGAAAACTAATAAGAGAATCAAAAGCAAGAATATGAATATAAACATGACATTGCTCAAATTGAAATCCAAAAACTGTCATCAGCATTTTGCATCACACATCATAGCATCATCTTATGATCAGCAATCCTTTTGTTCGCCTATTCCTCTTTTCTCTCTCTCACTGACCCCATCTCCATGTATTTTAGTCTCCCCACCAGTCATAAACATAACTACCACCTTTTTGCAGCTCTTTTCAGTTCTGACAAAGGGTCACTGAACTCAAAATGTTAACACTTTCTCTCTCTACCAGACCTCTTCAATTTCACTATTAGTTTCTACTTTTATCCCAAAAGTTGCTTTTTTTTTTCTGTCACTTTTGAGATGTGGGCATTTCCACCATCCTTTAGTTGCCCATGAGAAGGTGGTGTGGTGCTGTCTTCTTGAATGGCTGCAGTCCATGTTTTTGCCAATGCCATTTCTGGTACCTACATCAATGCCAAGTGGTCTGTCTATTTCTGTTCCTTTTCTTCCCTTCCTTGCAGTCAATACAACAGAATGGCTTGCTGATCAACCTCATTGTTGTGGGCCTGGAGTTGCATATAGGCCAGACCAAGTAAGGATGGTAGTTTCCTTCCTGAATAACATTAGTGAAGAGATGGGTTTCTCTTGACAATTGACAGTTGTTTAATTCCAGATTAAAACTTGGTCTCCAGCACATTACCAGTCTGGTGAGCAGTCTAACGATAATACCACTAGACCATCTCTGTACCTGAGGTAATGGTAAAAGAAAGGGTGGAGTTACTCACATAGCAGAAGTGGATTTATGCATGGAGCCAGAAGGCATAGTTGAGATACTTAATGAGTAATGTGCATCTGTCTTTACTGAGGAAGAAGTCGTTGCCTGAGTCATAAGATAAAAAAACCATAGTTGATACATGAGCTAAGAGAAAGTTACATCACCAGCATTGGACTAGATGCATTCAACCTGCTAAGGAGAACAAGGGTGGGAATTGTAGAATTGTTGAAATAATCTTCCAATTTCAATACAGGAGTAATGAAAAATTGCAAATGTTCAAAAATAAGTGTAAAGATAAGCCCAATAATAACATAATAGTTAATGTAGCTTCCATGATAGTTTTGGATTTTTAAAATATTTTCTTTATCAGTCTGTTCAGAGAAGTTATTGCACATCAGGGACTTGAACTCGAGTCTCTTAGCTCAAGGGCAGGGACATCACCCCCACTGTGCAACAAGAAGCCTTTAAACTTTTAGAAACAATTTGACAGGAGAATATTAACAGCCACTTAGGCAAGTGTGGGTTAATTAACGAAAGCCATGGATTTGGTAAGAGCTAATTGTGCTTAGTGAATTTGATTGAAATTTTTGACGAGGCAGCAGGGGTGATTGTTCGGTTTACGTGGCCTTTCAAAAGAAATTTGAAATACCACGTAACAGGCTTATCAACAAAGACTGTGGACTGGATTTGGAGCCTCTTTTTGTTTTGAGCTAGCTAAATAAATAAAAATGATCTATATATAAAATAACGGCAGATGCTGTAAATTTGTAACACACAAAACAGAAGTTGCTGGAGAAACTCAGCAGGTCTGGCAGCATCGGTGCAGAGAAAACAATTAACATTTTGCGTCCAGTGACGACTGTTCAGAACCATTGGTAAATGTGTCCTTGTGGATGTTGGGCAAGAACTAAATTATCTGTCGTCTACTTTGTATTTGTATTTGAGTAACATCGATATTTCTTGCCCAGGCATTCTGAAGAAGGGTAACAACTCAAAATGTTAACTTTGTTTTCTATCTACAGATGCTGCCAGACCTGCTGAGTTTCTGCAGCAATTTCTATTTTATATGTTACAACATCTATCAAGCCAGATTTATCCAGTAGTACCATCAGCTGATATCCTAACAAGTATAACAAGGATGTGTCAGCTTTGATGCACAGCAGTTGTTTCAGCAACTTGTTGTAATACATAGTGATGTGATGTGGATTCACATGTATAACTTATTTATTTTTATTCTCTCATGGGATATGGATACTGCTAGCTGGGCCAGCCCCTAGTTGCTGTTGAGAAGGTGGTGGTGCGTTGCTTTCTTGAACTACTGCAGTCCATACACTGTAGGTTGACCCACACACCATTAGGGAGGGAATTCCAGGATCTTGACCTTGACAGTGAAGGAACAGTGAAATATTTTCAAGTGAGAATGCTGATTGGCTTGGAGATGAACTTGCAGTTGATGGAGTTCCCATGTACCTGCTGCCTTTGTCCTTCTAGATGGAAGTAGTTGTGAGCTTGGAAGGTGCTGTCTAAGGACTGACCTGCTCTTGTAGCCACTGTATTTATATGGCAAGTCCAGTTAAGTTTCTGATCAATGGTAACCCCCAGCAAGTTGATCATGAGGATTTCAGTAAAGGTAACACAATTGAATGTCAAGGGGCATTGGTTTGATTGTCTCTTTTTGGAGATGGTCATTGTAAGGTGTAGATTTTACATAACTTTTTGTATATAAGATTTTACATAAGATTTTATACTTGTCAGCCCACACCTGGATATTGTCCAGATCTTGTTGCATTTGAACATGGACTGCTTCACTGTCTGAGGAGTCATGAATGATACAGAACTTTGTGTGGTCATCGGCAAACTCCCCCACTTCTGAACTTATGATGGAGGGATGGATGCAGCAGTTGAAGCAGTTGGGACTAGGACACTACCCTGAGGAACTCCTGCAGAGATGAATGACCTGTAACAACCACATTCATCTTCCTGTCAGCCAGGTATGATTCCAGCCAGTGGAGAGTTTTTCCCTGATTTCTATTGATTCCAGTTTTACTAGGGCTCCTTGATGGCATACTCAGTTGAATGCAGCCTTGATGTCAAGGGCTGTCACTGTCGCTCTCACGTCACCTCTGGAGTTCAGCTGTTCTATCCATATTTGAACCAAGGCAGTAATGAGGTCAGGAGCTGAGTGGTCCCGGCGGAACATAAACCGGGTGTCACTCAGCAGGTTATTGCTGAACAGGTGCTGCTTGATGGCACTGTTGGTGACACCTTCCAGCACTTTACTGATGATCAAGAGTAGATTGATAGGGCAGTAATTGGCTAAGTTGGATTTGTCCTGCTTTTTTGTACAGGACATACTTGGGTAATTTTCCACATTGTTGAGTAGATGCCAGTGTTGTAACTGCACTGGAGCAGCTTGGCTAGGGGAGAGGTAAGTTCTGAAGCACTATTGCTGGGATGTTGTCAGGCCAATAGCCTTCACCATATCCAGTGCCTCCAACCACTTCTTCATACCACTAGAAGTGAATTGATATGGCTGAAGACTGGTTTCAGTGATGCTGGGGACCACTGAAACCAGCCAGGATGGATCATCCACTCTGCATTTCTGGCTGCAAAATGCTGCAAATGCTTCAACCTTATCTTTTGCAGTGATGTGTAGTGCTGTCTCATCATTGAGGGTGGGGATGTTTGTGGAACCTCCTCCTCCAGTGAGATGTTTAATTGTCCACCACTATTCATGACTGAATGTGGCAGGACTACAGAATTTAGATCTGATCTGTTGGTTACGGGACCCCTTAGCTCTGTCTATCACTTGTTGCATATGCTGCTTGGCACACAGTAGTCCTGTTTGGTGGCTTCACCAGGTTGATACCTCATTTTCAAGTATGCCTGGTACTGCACCTGGCATGCCCTCCTGCACTCTTCATTGAACCAGGGTTCATCCCCTGGCTTGATGGTAATGGTTGAATGGAGGATATGCTGGGCTATGAGGTTACAGATTGTGCTGGAGTACAATTCTGCTGTTGATGGCACACAGCGCCTCATAGATGCCTGGGTCTTGAGTTGCTAGATCTGTTTGAAGTCTGTCCCATTTAGCACGGTGATAGCACCCAACAACATGATGGAGGGTAGACTTTGTCTCCACAAGGACTTTGCGGTGGTCACTCTTACTGTTATATACAGATACATCTGCAGCCAGCAGATTGGTAAGGATGAGTTCAAGTACATTTTTACCTCTTTTTGGTTCTTTCATCACCTGCCACAGACCCAATCAAGCAGTTATGTTCTTTAGGACCCAACCAGCTCGATCAGATATAGTGTTGCTGAGCCACTTTTGGTGGTGGACATTGAAATCCCCCCGACCCAGAGTACATTTTTCACTATTGCCATTTCAAGCTGAGTGGGCACCATGGTCAGCATGGACCAGTTTAGGCCGAAGGGCCTGTTTCCATGCTGTATTACTCTGTGACTGTATCTCAGAACTGCCTCCAAGTGTTGCTCGTCAGCTGAGGGAGGACAGTATGTGGTAATCAACAGGAGGTTTCCTTGCCCATCTTTATCTGATGCCACAAGACGTCACGCGGTTGAGATTCAATAAGAACTCTCAAGGCAGCTCCTACCGTGCCACCACTTACGTCGAGTCTGTCCTGCCAGGGGGACAGTACATGTCTAGGGATGGCGATGGTGATGATGGTGTGTGGGACATAGTCAAACTCTGGAACCATTCCTTAGAGACAATGCCAAGTTATTGCTTCACCGACCTGTGAGACTGTTCTCCCAAATTTGGTACTAGCTCCCAAATGTTGATAAGGAGGACTTTATAGGGTCGACAGGGCTGTTTTTGCCTTTGTTGTTTCCAGTGCCTAGGTTGATGCTAGGTGATCCATCTGGTTTTATTTCTTGTTGAGACTTCGTCCCGATTGATACAACATGAGTGGCTTGCCAGACCATTTCACAGGGCAGTTGAGCGTCGACCACATTGCTATGGACCTGGAGTCACATGGGCCAGACCAGGTGAGGATGGTTAATTTCCTTCCCTGAAGGACATTAGTGAACTAGATGGGTTTTTCCTGACGATAGCTTCACGGTCATCAGAAGAAGTTTAATTCCAGATATTTTTTAATTGAATTGCAAATTCCGTCATTTGTAGTAGTGGGTTTGGAACTTGGGTCCTCAGTACATTAGCTGAGTTTCTGGATCAGTAGTCTGATGATAATACTACTATGCCATCACCTCCCCTTTGAAAAAGTTGTCTTTCTTTGTTATGAGAAGATACTGAATGGATGCCTGGGAGCTGCTGATGTAAGGCATGATTTTTTTTTTTGGTGAGTAACTATATTACGTTGCACAAACTCATTGTGGATATGAGCTCCTTACTTGGAAGTCTTACCGGCTTCTTAAATATTGCCAGCTGTGTGACCAAGTATGCAGGCTGTTCTTTCAAATTTGGCTTTTTGTGCATTTCTATACCCTGTCCACTGTACTATTTTTAATGGCGGAACTTGAACCACTATCCTGCTGCACATTGGAATTCATTTACAAGATCCATGTTCCTTGTTACTTATCCCTTCTCCTCACAAACCCACATCCCCATTTCCCACACTGTATTCTCTGATTTCCTTCAAATTCACTTGGGCTTTCATCATTTGAAAAAAAAGCTACATGAGCATGTACTTGGGATTTGCCAATTTTGTTTTTAGCAATTCTGACAACCTTTTTGAACAATTCATTTGACATCGAGAATCAGTATTTCTTGTTTATTAGTGAATTAGGTAATGCAAAATCAAATTGGCTTGTGAAACAATTCTAGGACTGAGTTGTTGATAATTTTATATTTGTCAACTCGGCAAAGTGCTTCAGAAAATGTCAGTGGGTACTGTTTGTAAAGGACGCTGGTGATAGTGCACTATGTTCAATAGGGGGCCATCTACCACAACTAAAGAGGGTTAACTGGCCCAGGTGCGGTGGTCATTCTGTGTATTTCCCAATGTTTGTTTAATTATGTCTAATCAGCATATCCTTACTTTTGACATATTCTCTTTCCCAGTTTTGAGACTTACTTGTTTATTCCCAAAATGACCCATGGGTTTAAATAGTTCTCCCATGTAGTACTGAATGTTGATTCATGCTGAGTCCTGCATTTGCCAGTTTTAATCCCAACCACCGTTTGGAGCTGGTTACAATTGACTTCTCTGTCTTAGGTTATGAGGAGAAAATTAAACAGATTTCTAATCATTGTCCAGTGACCTTCATTGGAAAGTATGTGTTTTTGCAGAAGTTGGGCAAGAACTGGATTAGCTGCAGTCTGCTTTGCAATTCAGTAACTTAATGATATTTCTTGTCCGGTTGTCACATGAATGGCAACATTTGCCTCTGAAATTATACCCTGCACTTTGAAGAAAGAAGCTGAAATAACAGGGGAAAAGATTAATTTTTTTTTTGCTCCTGATCTAGTTCAGGTTGAAGGGGAGAAAAGTTCTTTTACCACACCAAATCCAGCTATATCGTGTACTCTTGGGCCGAGTTCGTATACTCTCTTGTATAAAGGAAGTTGTTGAATGAAGAAGGAGGAACGTTTTAAAAATATGGAAAACGGTCGGACTAGACCAGGTGGTTTGTGAAGAAAAATGGTAACACAGACTTTAATTATTAAACGGACTGTTTTTTAAAGTTATTATATTCTAAAAAGAGTTTACAGGTGAAACTGCCATCTGCACACCATGATACAGAGAGGTTTAGCAGCATTAGGAATAGGACACAGCCCAGTCAAAAGTAAGTGGACAATCACTTTTTGTTCAGTGTTATAAATGGATAGCATTTTCAGATGTAAATTGATAATACAATCGTTAGCTATTGTGAAGGGGGACTGTTTAAAACAAATGAAAGTAACTGAAATGAGGCATAAAGTGGCGTATAGCATTAATAATTAAAAGCTTAATTACAAGTACTTCTGTAATGTACAGATAAGCATCTTTGCCGAAAGTAGAAATAGTGATTTAGTACTTTGTAGAGAATCTTATCTGTGGCGTGTTGGAGGGGCTGTTACCTCTTTAATTTTTTCCACGTTATTTTCTAAAGTTAACCATTTTGCAATCATAAAATTTCATACTTTTTTTTGGAAATATTACTGCATTGACTTTGAGTTATCTATGCTGATGTAAAGACTGTACTCAGGATCAGTTATTGAAAATCTTCGACTGCAGTAATTGAGAGAATGCACTTGGGCCAATCTCTCCCATATTTCTATTTGTCATGTCTGTATTGTGCAAAGCGACCAGTACTGTGGCACTGTATTGGCAAACTGATTCAAAAGTTAGCTGGTGGAGAAAGTGGTAAAAAGTTGACACAACCAAGGAGGGTATTCTTAAGTGAGAGAGTCTCGGAGACATTGGATACTTGTACTTAGGCAGGTCTGTTGGATGTCGATGACGGATCCAAGATTGATGCAATGCCTCATAGCCAGTCATTGAGATCTTGAAACCTTGATGAGTACAATCAAACATTTATCAAATGTGAGGAGTAAATAATTATGTGTGTGGAAAAATTGAACAAATGTGATATATCTTCACAGATGCTCCCTGACTTGTTGTGTTTTTCCAGCATATTTAGTTTTTTTTTGTTTCAGGTTTCCAGCATCCACATAATATTGCTTTTTTTAATGATTTCAGTTTCTTGTGCTGAAGGTCACTTTCAAATGCAGTTCAAAGTCTCTTTAAGCACTCTATGCTTTAAATGAATAGCTCACTCTGCCTATTATTAAGAACGTTGTCACGACCTTCAGGCAAGTCCACCACAAGGTCAGTAAATTGTAGATGAATATAACTCGTAGTCACCTTTCAAGTTAAAGCATGCTAATTGTTTAATTACAAGTTCATGCTGAGAGTTCTTTTGAGGGTAAACTGATAAAGCTATGAACAAGAAATTACAAAAATATTAAAACAAGTACAAATAAGACAGAAGCTTATAAAAAGAAACTCTCAATTAGTCTCTGTGGTATACTGTTGCTTGAGTTCCTTGACGCTGCAGAGAATAGGTTATCATTTAAAATTAAATTTGCGGCTGAGATGGTGCATTGGTTAATAGGTGGTCAATTATACTGAGTCCCTTCTTAAAGTTATTCCTCACATTTGCTGTTTCTTTGTAAAGTTAGAATTCTCACATCTTTCATTGTATCGTGATCCTAGCAGTTGTTACTACTGGATAAGTCTACACCTGGAGTAATATTTGATTTGTTGGATTTCTTGAAATTACCAAAGTGATCTTTCAGCGAAACACAGCAAGTAATACTGTAGATCATTCTTTTTCCCCCTGGTTTTACAATAAAACAGAAGTTTACACAAAAGAAAAGACAAAATAAATCTAGCTGTTCACGTTTAACACAATTTGGATGATTTCTAAACATACAGTAAAAATGCACTTCCATCTATCCCAGCAACATCCCTTTAAAATACCCAAACACCAAAGAAAATTTCCTTCTCTATCAAATCTATAGGTATGATGTAACTATTGTTTTTAATTCCTGGTGTTGAAAACCTCATAGCCTCTTCCTTGAGTATTCACACAACTAAGTTTAGACTACCTCAGCTTCAAATAACCCTTTCCAAATTCTAACCAAGCACTTCAGGTATGAAACTTATGAATTACGGCAGCACTAGCAAGATAGGCAGCATTCAGGCTGTCCGTCCGTCCACTCCAGACCAACCGCATCCCCCCTCCATTCCTTATTCTTTTTGTCTTTTTTTATCTTTTTCTTTTTCTTCTTCATCTTCCTGTTGGCAATGGCAGAGAAGGTGACATGGCAGAGGAGGGATGGAGGATGGCTGGAGTGGGTCTCTTGATGAAGTGGCAGCCTGGCCTGACAGCAGATCCAGAGACTCTTGGTTGTGATATTCCCAGAGCAGGGACTACAGGAGTCGCTGAGGCAGCGGCTGCAGCGGAGACAGGGCCTCCTGTTTGTGGTAGGCCCAGAGCAGGGACTCCTGATTATTGGCATGATGGCAGCAGCTCCTCGTTGTGGCAGGCTTGGAGCTAGGGACTCCAGCTTATCGGTGAGGCAGCCATGGCAGTGGAGCTGGGAGCTCCTGGTTGTTGGGCAAGTATGGTTCCAGCTTGGGACCCGGCATTGGCAGTCCATTGGTGAGGTGGGCTCAGCCACGAAGAGAATGGCACCTGAAGAGTGGTGACTCCAACGTTGGTGGGTACATTACAGGCAGTGTAGTGACGGTACAGGTGTCGTGGTTCAGCTGGCTCAAGGCCCGGGCCTCCTGTTGGAGGCAGCAGAAGGAAGATGGACACTCTTTCAGGTTTTTTAAAAAATTCTTTGAACAGTTAAAGTGGCGCCGGATTGTCATGACAGTTGAAGCTTTTCACTGTATTTTACTGTGTTGTTCGTTATAGAGTACAACTGACAATAAATCATCATTCGTTCAAAATCCTTAAACTGAGGTAACATGTTTCTTGATAGAGTCATAGAGATGTACAGCATGGAAACAGTCCAACTCGTCCATCCAGACCAGATATCCTAAATTAATCTAGTCCCAGCACTTGGTCCATATCCCTCTAAACCGTTCCTATTCATACCCCCATCCAGATGCCTTTTAAATATTTAATTGTACCATCCTCCACCACTTCCTTTGGCAGCTCATACCATACACACGCCACCCTCTGCATGAAAAAGTTGCCCCTCAGGTCCCTTTTAAATCTTTTCCCCAATGTCTCTGAACTAACGCTTTTCTCTCAATGAAACTGTTTCATCCATCCAACTTCAACCAGAATATCTGCAGGCAGAAACCAAAAGTGTTCCCAGCTATTAGTTTCCTACTAAACAAAAATAAATCCATGTCCCAATCCTTCTAACTGAAAGCAAGCTAATTCTCTCCGACATTTACTCTGTCTGTCTATAGAGCTCTTGTAATGCAAACAAATTCATATTTCCATTCCAGGAAATTTCTCTGTCATACTAGTAAGAAAGAAACGTGTTTCCAGAAATACTGACAAGCTAATTATTAAATCCCCCTCATACATACTGGATCAAATTACTCATGCATTTAGTTCAAACTAACTCTAAATTAAGTGATATTAAAATATACAGTAATCTCACATCTTGCATTGCAATTGTTTGTTTGCAAGCTCTTGGTATTTCAAGAATCTTTACATGTGTGGGCACATCTATCTACAATCCATTTGGAGCCTTTTTTAAGTCTGTTCGGTTAGAGCAAGATTAGGATTTCTTTACAAATTCCAAAACATATCCTTTTTTGATAACAATGTCAAGCATGTGGAACAGGGAAAAAAAGTTAAGATTTTAAACAAAAAGGTCAAAAGGTGAACCAGATTGCAACCTATTGCAAAGACACAGAGAGGCAGCCAAACCAAATCAGTGTTGCTACCTCTGTATTCACAACGCAGTCAAATTAAAACATTCAAAGACCCTCAAAATTGATCCCAGTGGTTCCCAACCAGACTTTTGAATAACCAATCCAAAACTCTAAGAATAATCAATTCCAGATCCCAATTTACATCTTAAATGAAATACTTAGTAATTTATTAGTATTATAGTAACTTCAGTAGAGCAAAATTAAAGAATAAAGTAATCTAATTGGTCTAAAATCCAAAAACCTTTGCTCTCATCCCAATTCTCTGTTAAGGGATAAATAAAAGAAACAACAAATCCGAACTAAACTGGCCAAAGTATTTAAGTGGTTTTCGTAGCGCATTGTTCCACAGATGTCGATAGTTTTTTGGTTGACGTCTTCAAAAAATCAATCCGGGTCATGTTTATAGTTCACTCAGATAAAGGCAGTAATGATTATAACTCAGTTTTATGATCTCTGAGCTTCCTTATTGGAGGTTAGTCAAAGAACTTTCAATTCTTCATGCTGTAGCATCAGTTTCCAGAGTCCTCCACAGAGAATGTAGTCTAAGACCCAGTTCGCACTCTGACAGGCTGGCTGTCTCCTCCATGAGGTCCCATTCACCATTCAACATCTGCCATCTTCCTGACCGTAAGATCTTTTCCAGACCTCCTGGAATATGTTCACAGGTACTGACCTCATTACTAGCTAGCTTCTGCTATCTGTTTAAACAGAATGCACTTCCCTGGTGTTGTGGTGTCTGCAGAACCTTTTGACCAGGACTCAACACACAACTAACTTCCAGGCCTGGCCTCACAAATGAGCAAAAGGGTGTTTGGTCTGTTTTCCTTTTAACACAAGCTATTACCACAGTCAAAGTCATCTTTAACTTACAATGCCCACTTCACAGCTTGAAACCAAAATCGATAAAATAATGAAAATGTGAAAATGTAAAAATGAAAAATCAGCAACACTGCATTACACTCACTTCTAAGATGAGATCCCAACACATGGCCAATTTTCATCTCTGTAGCATTACCCAACTCCATCCTTGTGTCGACTCACTGCTGCTGAAATCCTCATCCTGCTTTTGTTACCTCTAGACTTAACTATTCCAGTACACTGCTGACCAGCCTTCCATGTTCTCCAGTTCATAAATTTGAGCTTATCCACTTTTGTTCAAAATAACTTTTCTGCCTGTGTCAGAATTTGAAAAAGTCCCTTTTTGTCCGTCGCCCTGTTCTTGCTGACCTATATTGACTGCCAGTTAACCAATGCCTCAATTTTAAAGTCCTCATCCTTGCTTTAAAATCTGTGGAAGTCCTCTGTCCTCCCTCTCTGTGCAATCTCTTCCTGTGTGCATCCCTGATTTTAATTATTTCACCATCGGTAACCATGCCATCAGTTACCTCGGTTCTGGAATTCCCTCCCACAACCTTTTAATATCTCTAACTCACTCTTCTCCTTTAAAATCGACCACTTTAACCAAGCTTTTAGTTACTTGACCAATTGTCTCCTTGTGTGACTCAGTGTCAGGTTTTTAATCTTGTGCTGTACTTCAAGTGAGATTTAAATACAAGTGTTATTTTAACACGATACTGATACAGCTCACCTTAAGAGTTTGACTGCGTAAGTTATTTTAGCCTAAAGTTGGGGATGCTTTATTGCTCAGAATTTGAGGAAGGTACTTCATGTACAATCAGACTAGGAACCCCTTCCTAGGTGCTGTGGTAATTGGGCTACTTTTTCTAGAAGGTGTGCCTTGTTCTGCATGGATATAAATGGAAGATGTCAACATAAAAGCTACATTCTAGATTAACATCTTTCCTTTTGCCCTTTCTGTCCTTTGTACAACTGTAATTTTTCTAGTTGCACTGAATTTTCAGTTAAATCTCCCTTTTTGAAGAGGGGTTGGTACAAAGGTCTTTTCCCCAGGGTAGGAGCATACAAAACCAGAGGGCATAGGTTTAAGGTGAGTAGGGAAAGATTTAAAAGGGACTTAAGGAGCAACTTTTTCAAGCAGGGGGTGGTGTGTGTATGGAATGAACTGCCAGAGGCGGGTACAATTACAACATTTAAATGGCATCTGGATGGGTACGTGAACAGAAAGGGTTTGGAGGGATATGGACCAAATGCTAGCAAATGGGACTAGATTAATTTAGGATATCTGGTCAGCATAGACCAGTTAGACTGAAGGGTCTGATTCAGTGCTGTACATCTCTATGACTGTATATGTCCCATCCTGGCTCTTTAATAAAATGCTTATTTACTTTGAAAGCTCTGTTAAATGGGTAGGATGCTCACAGATTTAAAGCACAAAACATGCCATGCCTTTTACTGAGCAGGATAGATCTTTTCTAAAAGAAAGTTAAATGACTCCAGAATTTCACGGTGTAGAGGAATCTGGATGCTCTTGTGCATGAGTCACAAAATGTCAGTAAGCAGGTGCAGCAAGTAATTATGGCAGCTAATAGAATACCGTCTTTTATTATGAGAGGAATTGAGCATAAAAGTAAGGATGTTATTCAGGGTATTGTTTCAAAACTATGTGCAATTTTGGTGATCTTATTTAAGGAAGGATTCAGGTTCATTAGAGGTGGTTCAATGGACATCCATTTGCTTGATATTTGGAATTACCAGGTTGTCTTTAGCATGAAAGGTTGGACAGGCTTGGCTTATTTTTGCTTGAGTTTAGAAGAGTGAGGGGTGATTTGTTGAAGTTTGACATTCTGAATGGTGTTGATAAGGTTAGTGTAGAAAGGATGTTTTCTTTTGTGGATGAGCCCAGCACCATGGGACACTTGTTCAAGATCAGGAATCACTTGCTTAGGATTTTCCGGAGGATAATTTTTTTTCTGAGGGTTGTGTGACTTTTTAACTCTCTGCCTCAGAAGGCCACGGAGGGTGGGGGTCATTGAATATTTTTAATATGAGGCAGTAAGATAGAACATAAATGGATCAACCATGATCTTTTTGAATGATGGAGCAAGCTTGAGGAACCAAATGGTGTATCTCTGCTCCTAATTCATATGTCCATATACTCTTCATCCAGTGACAGCAATTTAGATGCTATGTCCTTGCCTTCAGCAACACCCTAAATACCTTGTATTTATTCCTCCATCTTTATTCCAATGTTTTTCCAAATTTCCCTAAATTTCTTGACTACCTGCTGGATATCCACCCCTTGAAAAGTGCACTGAGTCTTGGCAACTGCTTTTGCAGATATCTTATCAAGAAAATACAAGTGAGAAGAGAGGCTGGGTGTCTTGTGCCAGCTAAACTTTCATATGATAGTTACTCTCATAGACAGTCACTGCAGTTATTATCGGCAGGAAATCTAAAACTGCTACACCCACCAAACATTTAGTTGATTGAGGCTGGCTGCTTCTAATTAAAAAATAACTTGCAGGGAAATAGTTGGTAACTCTTCTAAATTTGTAATTTATTTGGAAGCTCAGACTTGTACTTGAGAGACAGCAGATCCAGGCAAATGAGTCTCCGGTGAGTCCACGTTTAATCTGTTTGAGGCTGCTTGTGAGTGGGTTTTGTTCAACTTGCAGTGATTCAGCTTGGAAATCATTTCTTCGTATTATAATTTTAAAAAAGTATATCTTGTTTCTTAAAAAAAAATGCGCGTTCGATGTGAATAAATGCCAGTTAGATCTTGCAGACGGGGATTGGCTTGGAGGAATTCTGAATTCAGTGAGGTGAGAGGACTTTTGTTTCTTAAAGACTGGAATACCTGTCAATACTCCCTGCCTGAGCTTGAGTCACATGAAGATCATTAACTTGAGCGCAGTATTGGAGAGAATATACAATGCTTTTGCAAAGTAAATTTGAAACTGAGGGAGAGGAGCACAGAGTGATGAAACTAATAATGTCCTATCTCCCTCCTTCGTTTCTTTCTACAACACCCATCCTCACTGACCAAGATCTGTCAAATTAATTATTATCTATTTCAAAAGTGGAATTTGAGTCAGCACTTAGATTGTTTAAAAAAAACAGTAAAGCAATTCATTTTCAGGTTAGAATTTTTTTTCTGCTTTGCTGATTTGAGATATTGGGTGCTAAGTTGTCCCAATTAGGATGGGATAGCTGAATGGATAGTCCTACCTTTACTAGAATGTTGCCAGGGCTGGGGAATTGTAGCAATGAGGAGAGGTTGGAGAAGTTGGGATGGTTTTCTTGGAACAGAGAAGGCTGAGGGGTGACAAAATTGAGAGGTGTAGAAATAGAGTCAACAGGAGGAACCTGTTTCTCTTGGCAGAGAGTCCAAGAAGGGGTTGTGGATTCAAGCTATGTGGCAAAAAAGGATTAGAGGGGATGTGAGGAAAAACTTGATTATGCAGAGAGCGTTGGGTGTCAGGAATTTGCTGCTTAAATTGGTGATTGGAGGCGGAGGCAGAGGCTGTTTTTAAACTACCTGAGTCAGCACCTTGAGAGTTGTAAACTGAGGACTATAGGCAATGTGCAGGAAGATGGGATTAGAAAGGGCATCTGGGTGTCTTTGGGTTAGCATGGATAAGATGGGTTGAATGGCCCCCTTCTGTGCTGTATAATTTCTATGCTTTAGCTCCTTGGTGAGGTTGGAGTTTGATCTTTTAAATAAGAAGTTTTAATGATTCTTGCTGGACTGGTAATCTGGAGCAAATGTTGTGACTGTGACAGGAAGAAAGCACCGATAACTAAACCCCAGTACTCTTCCAGTTACACCATTCATGTAAATATATTGATTCAATTCTATACCAATGACCTCTCTTTTGCACAACTGTCCAGAATACAATGGATGTTTGCTGATTATTAGGAACAAAACGTATTCTTAAAGCATGTGAAAGACACTGGTTAACCACTAACCAAGATCCAAAAATTAAATTATATCTCCTTAATTACACTCACAGACACTCAACAACACAAATAGATGTGTCGCAGCAGAAGTGATGGGCTGTTTAAACAGAAGGAAAAAGACGTGGAGAGCCCTGAGTCTATCAAATAGAAACAAGTAAAGTAAACATGACTATTAGCACTGTCTCAAGGAATATGTTTACCTTGTATTGAAAAGCATAATAAGGGAAAACAACATATAAGCATAGACTAAAATTCTCAACTGAGGTTCTCCTTGCAGCAATTCCCTACCCTTCCCCAGAAGGACTTTACCTACTTATCAAGCCCTTGAGGATTCCTTCATTTCCTGGGACCAAACAAAAGTACCACAGCTCTCAGGATTCACTTCGATATCTTCTTAATGTTTCCCAAGTTGCGAAATTTCATGGGATCCTTCCATTAGCATTTAATAACCAATCCTCCTCCATGGCATCTCGTGAGATGTCATGATTGTGGTCTTCTCAGCTCAAGCACATGTCCCTGCGTTCTTGCTTAGTACTTATAGAAATTACCTTGATTTTTGGCTGTTCTTTTACTCCTGGTCATCATCTTTGTTTCTCTGCGGGCTGAACTCAAGGCTTAGAGCCACCAATGTGGAAGAATTGCAGAACTAAGTACCTAGAATACCAACGAAGGCTCCACTCTGAATTAATGAAATCCACGGTAACAGGTTAGTTGAGTTGCCTGATAGATTTTTAGATTAACTAACTAATTTTTAGCGTCATTATTGAACACTTTGACCATGAGGTCTGCATGAATAACTTAAATTTCTGTTGAAATTAGGTGGATTCTCCTCAGCTGAGTAATGACCACCAATCATTTTTATGGCTTTCATCTTCAAACTCTGACCAAGCATAGAACACTTTGAACTGCCATTATTTAAAGTGTTATTGCAATTTCCAACATTTTAATTACCTTAGTCCTACAATTTCAATCTTCCTAAATATTAAAATATTAACATAAATCCTGAACTAGATGATTATAACACAACATAGTTCCTAACTTGTTATGAATAATATAACACGCAACAACAGGGAAAGAGATGAATGGGAGCAGTAGGGAAGATCTGTGACTGGATGGTTATTCAAAGGTCTTAGCTAATAATTCAGAACGCAAGTTAAATTCTACTCTGGTAATTTGAGAACTTCTTTTATTACATTAAAAAGAAATCAAGAACCAAAACCTTGGATTTGATTTAAATTCTAGATGGGATATATGGAAAAATGATCATTATGCTTATTTTAGAGTGACAATGTGCAGGGCTTTTTCTGGTAGACTTCTTTCAAGATCAAAAGACCTGGAAGTTAGCATAAACTAGCCACTTGACTTTTTAAAAATGTATTCATTTTGTGGGATGTGGGCATCGCTAGCTGGCCAACATTTATTGCCCTTGAGAAGGTGATGGTGAGCTGCCTTCTTGAACTGCTGCAGCCTGCCTGCGCAAGTTGACCCACAATGCCATTAGAGAGGGAATTAAAGTCATTGCAGGTAGGAGGTTGCCACTAGGTGCAGAGTGACTGACCCAGCACAAGGTAAATGCTTCAGAGATAGTAGGAACTGCAGATGCTGGAGAATCTGAGATAACAAGGTGTAGAGCTGGATGAACACAGCAGGCCAAGCAGCATCAGAGGAGCAGGCCT
>NC_063345.1:40649719-40698979 GCF_021869965.1 Rhincodon typus
TCCAGCATCTGCAGTTCCTACTATCTCTTTTACCCCAGTCTGTAAGTTTAATACTATGATTTGTGTACAGGGACCCTAAAGTCCTTAGCATGCCAATAATTATTGGTTTCTCTTTTAAAAATACTCTGCTGTTCCATTCTTTCTATCAAACGGGATAATTCATTATATCCACATTATATTCCATCTGCCACTTACTTGCCCAATAACATAACTGGTATTTAGCTCTTCCCAGCATCTCTGCATTCCGATCACAGATTATGTTCTCAATCTAATTTTGTGTTCTCAGCAAAATTTGGATATGTTTACAAGCACTGAAAGTTTAGCTAACAATGTCTAAAACAGATCCAGGGATTTGATTTTTAAGTTTTAATTTCAGAGGTTTGGTTTATTTTTTTTTAGTCTTCAGGAATTCGAGCGTTTTACTTCATTCCTCCAGTGATGTTTTTCTTTGTGCATTTAGGAGTGTGTTTTTTACAGATGTTAAATTCATTTTACTTTCTAAGTTGAATTCTATAATAAGTACTTCTGGGGATTATTTGAATCACTTTCTTTAAAAAAACTACTAAATTTTAGCACATTTTAAGCGTTGAACTCTTGAGAATATTCTCGAGAATTCTCCTCTTCTGAGTATTGTTTTGTTCTTTCTCACTCAATTCCCAAGGAAATGAGGAATAATAGGTTTATTCTCAATTATTTCCAAAATCTGTTGTGGGCTGCTGATGATTTAGTTCCAAAATAATTACCAGTGGTCTTGGTAACGCAAAGTGTACTAGATTTACTAGAATTTAGTTGCCAAATGACAATCATTTTTATTTTTTTCCTCGATCTAGTTAACTAAAGGAACGCAACTTAGAAGTAGTTTACCGTGTTAAAGCAATAGGTCATATCTTCAACACATTTCGATTAGGTGTTGATAAGAACCAGTGCTCACTGTAGAGTGTGAGGGGAGAAGTGAGTGAATTAAATTCTCTTTAATGTGTTACTAATCTTCCTTCAATGCTGGTTCTTGTTCTGCTTCTTCCCCATCTAGACATGACCCTTTTCACCTTCTCTTTCATCACTACCTGGCCATTCTTAATCCCTTACTTCATTCAACAGTCCTACCTTTTGTAGAGTATTAAGACAGCAGAAATCATATGATTATATGGAGAGAACTGAAAGGGAACAGAAGCTCAAGACCTATCTGGAGAGCATGCTTTTTAATCATAAATCTGTAAATAACATTCTTGTAGAGGCTCCACGGACTCAAGCATACTTTGGAAGACTAAATAGAGTTAAAACCTGTACTTTCCACAAAACTCTCTTGTCACACGTTGTCTTGTTAATTAACCTACACCACATTCACTGTACTAGATTTGATTCATGGTTTAATTTTCATGAGTGTCATTTGTCAGGGTCATAAAACCAGCTGCCCCACCATAGAATAGCTTTTTGTAATGTATAATATGAGGTTACTATAACATAGTAGGCTGTTAGATAATTTGTTTTTTGGATTTTTATTTGATTAGCTTTTGTACCTTGCGTATCTTGCTCTTTGAATTAACAAATAAATTGCAAGTTGCTTGAATTAGAAAGATAATAAACAGCAAGAAAATGCCATCAGTTTGAAACATGCGCTATTTAATTGCACTGCTCTGATTATTCTGTTTCATTTATGACCCATACTGTGCCACAAGCTATATAATGTTGGCACACAACAGAGACATCACTTTTTCACCAGGAACTGAATTTGGTATTCAGCTGATTTTCAGGTAATCAGGCTTAGTAACACCATGAGACAAACAAGTCCTTTAATCACTGACCATAAATGCACATAATTTAGAAAATATTTGAGGAATATGGAGTAAAGAAAGAAAAGGAAATAGTTAGAAAACAAATGGTATGTCAAGCATGGCTTAGAGAATGATTTAGTAGAAACAGGGTTGAGCACAGGAGGCAAGATTCATGAAGTAGCTAAGTTTGAGAGGGCATATAGCAAGATCAAAGTAAAACTAGGCAGTGATGTGCGTATAGATGGATGGCAGGAGAATATCTTTGTGGAAACTTGCCTCAACAGGCTAGATGGCAGATTGAAAAGTTACAATGACGCATGTCATTAGCAGCAGCGAAACTGTATTCAGCAATGATTTGTAACCCTATGGTCCAGCATATCCCCATTCTACCATTACCACCAAGCTGGGAAATCAACCCTGGTTCAATAAAACATGGAGGAGAGCATGCCAGGATCAGCATAGGCTTATGAAAAAATGAGGTATCTACCTGGTGAAGCTGGAACATTGGACTATTTGCATGCGTAGTGGTAGAGGTAGTATATGATAGACAGAGCTAACCAATCGCCAAATCAAAGGATCAATTTTAAGATGTGTCATCCTGCTGTGTCCAACTGTGAATTATGGTGAATAATTAAACAACTAACAGGAGGAAGTTTCACAAATATCCCTATCCTCAGTGATGGAGGAGTCCAGCCCATTGTTGTAAATGCTTTGGCCTCATCTTTGCACCAATCTTCAGCCAGAAGAGCAGAATGGATGACCCATCTTGGGTGGTCTCCAGCTCCACTAATACCAATCTTCACCAATTCAATTCACTCCACATAATGTCAAGAATGGTTGAAGGCTTTGAATACTGTAAATTATTGTAATAGAGCTAAAGACATGCTGCAGAATTAGCTGTGTCCCTAGCCAAGCAATTCAGAGCAGCTTCAACACTGGTATCTACCTGGCAATGTGAAAAATTACTCAGGATATGGCCTTTTCACAGAAAGCAGAGCAAATTAAACGTGGCTAATTACTATTCAAGGTGCAGAGCTGGATGAACAAGGGTCTAGGCCCGAAACGTCAGCCTTCCTGCTGCTATGATGCTGCTTGGCCTGCTGTGTTCATCCAGCTCTGCACCTTGTTGTCTCAGGTTTTCCAGCATCTGCAGTTCCTACTATCTCTAATTACTATTCAGTCTACTTTTAATTTATCAACACAGTGATGGAAGGGGTCATTGACGTGCTATCAAGCAGCACTTGTCCAGTAATATCCTGCTTGTCAAGACTCAATTTTGGTTTTGCTAAGGCTGCTTCGTTTCTGATTTCATGACAGTCTTGGTTCCAACATGGGCAGAAGAGCTGTACTCAAGGGATGAGAGGAATTTTGCTGAGTTTGGCATCGAGGACCCCTTAGCAGACCAGTGTTGATGGAATTGGGAATGGTAGGGGGTGGATTCTCCATTGATTGGAATCAGACTCAACAGAAATGCAGATGGTTATGGTCAGTGGAGTTCATTCAGCTCAATCCCAAAACCTCACTGCTGGAGTTCCTCAGGTTAGTGTCCTAGGACCAACTATCTTCGTTTGCTTCATCTTTGTTTGATCTCCCTCCATCTTAAAGTCAAAAATGAGGATGCTCGCAGCTGATCACTCAATACTCAGCACCACTGGACCAGGACCACTGACCCAGATATATTCCATGTTCGTATGCATTCGTATAGGATATTTTGTGATATTTCAGAGACAGCAAGAAAAAAAAAGAAGGAAAGACCAAGAAAAACAGTTATTTCTCTGTGATTAGTGCTAACAAAATTTGGTGGCTTGCCAAAAACCAAAAATTTTCTCGAGTTCCTAAATTATTGATCGATAAGTTAGGAGCTCATAAAATGGAGGAGAGAAGGGATTTCTTGATATCTGCAGCAGTTACTGGTAGCTAAACCATGACGTAGATTCAGGCTCAAATTAAGTAGTTGTTAACAATGAGAGAAACTTTGGGCTCAAAACTGATTACACTGATCTGTAAACTTGAATGCAAATGTACTGTTGAGATGCAAAGAACTTATTGAACTGTCCAAATAGCTGGTGTTCTGAATGTGTTATAAGAAAAGCCTTTATAATAGCTGCTCTTTGTGTTGGTAGCAGTTCTCACTTAAAAACTGAAGCATTTTCTTACCTGAATTTTGTGATGCCTGCTTCTACAAATGATGTCAATGACATGATTGTGGCGAGTAGCTGGGTGAGAACAAGGATCTATAGATATTTTAATCAACCTGTTCAGACACATGGTAACACATCTGGAGCAGGTGGAACTTGAGCCTCCTGGCCCAGAAGTAGAACATTACCATTGTACTACGAGTCCTGACATGTGGACCAGTAAACTTACTGGTAAACTGTCTGGTATTTGCATCTTTCAGAATTTTGGGCAATGGTAGTGTGTTAAGATACTTTGGGATGAGCATTAAAGCTTTATATCCTGTTTCATTAGTGTATTCAACACAAAGGCAGTCATGTACCAGCTTTTTTTTAACAATAGTCTAGGAGGTCTCAATGTAAACTGTTCTTGTGCTAATGACCAGCTACAGTAAATACAATTGCACACCTCCATTCTGACTTTGAATTGCTGGCCTTCACTTGCATTAACATTACACTGCTGTATCTGGCATTCTATTTTAAATGTTCAAAAGAGGTACCCAGTACAAAATGACTATTGTGTACTCTATGGAAGGTTAGCGTGTATGTAGCCTATTTTTAGGCATGAAGAGAGGAGCCATACATATTGTCTTGTTTATGGGGAAGTGAGAACTTCTCCAGGGCCAATGGGCTGTATGATTTCCTATTTTTGTAATCATCAACCCATTTTCTTTTTTCTGTGGATCTAATAGGACCTTTAAAAATTGAGCTTGAACACTGCAGAATGCACACATTTGATCCATGGGAATTTTCATCCTTTTATATCTGTGCTTGCCAGCACAAGAAGCCCTGTGCCCATTATCACCCAGCGATAAGAGTTGCAGATGCAGATCTCCCAACTTGTTGGAGATGCAAGTGAGTTTAAGCTGCTTTTACACTATACAAAGACTGATGTTGGTGGTTCTTTAACTGCCACTGTACTCATATCATGCAGCTGGGCTGCAACTGAGCTATGAACTTACTGGAATTAAGTCACAGATCACTTCGTGGGATGTTTTTATCAGATGCTGGGCCACTAACATGGATGTTGTGGAATGTAAAATCACAACGTTAGCTGCTTAAAGTTTTAAGTCTGTTCAGTTACCACATCATTGGGATCTCTGTATTAAACATAACATTTTGTGCAAATTTGTGCTGTGAACTTTCACCTAGTGATAACTGAATTAATACGGTTTCAACTTAATTTCACTTAATATTCTTGTAAATGCAGGGTGGGCAGATTTTCATTCCATTAGTCTAGACGTGATTTGATCCCAGGTTCCAGAGGTGAAGGATCATTATTCAACTGGGCTATGTCATGCAATTCTCTGGCTATTTGATTGATCACTTTCAGATAGAAGTTTGGACTGGCCTGTTTGCTCAGCTAACACAACGAAGGCTATGTTCAGCATAAACAAGCCTCGGAAATTGCGCAAGCCCTTTTATTTCTGGGCATGCATGTCTGTCTTAGACTATTCGAATTTGGATTCTGTTTAATTGTTAGCACAATGAATTTCTGAGTTGTAGCAAGCAGCTGCCTCTCTGAACTACTAAGCCCGCGTACTGAGGAAAGCCCCTAGTTGGATAGAATTCAGGAATGTATTTTCCAGTTGTTTTTTGTTTGAATTCTGTTTCGTTTTATTTAATTTGATTCAATACTCTTGAGAAAGTTTAAAAAAAAACTGAATTTGCCTTCTTGTTTCTCCTTGGGGCTCTGTTCAGGGTTAGCAAAGAGATACCATGCATTGGTTATAACTGCATTTTTGAAATATGAAGCTCAAATGTTTCAGTTCTGCTTTCCTTGCACATTCCACAGACCTTGATCTCTACCTGTCCGTTGATACAATTTGACTGTTCCACTGGGCTCACCATCATTAACGATGGGACAAAATTCTTTGATTTATCAATGCTTCTGACACATGAACGTTTGAAACTAGGCGATGTTTGAAATGTTTCACTGATATTTTACACAAACCTTTCCGTAACCAGAGATGTGCTGGGAGTTACGGGGCTGGGAAGAGCTCTGGACAGTCACACAGGAAGAAACTGAATGTCCTGGGCTTCTTGAATAATTTCTTTTAACTCAAGTTTTTGGAACCCAGGGTCAGCCTCGCCGCCCTTATGTATTTTATTTGAACTTGATGTGTGGTCTCACCAAAACAGTGCTGTTTTAAGATGTTGATTTTTGCTTTGTAGTTTACAAATATAGAAACACAATTCAGCATGTAATTGTCCTTTGGTTGTTGTAGTTGTTGTTTAGCAAGTGTTAAATCTGTACTATTCCCAGATGTTAAGAAAGATTTACTTCACTTATTTTTGCCACAGAATATATCCAGTTTCTTCCCCTCCTTTTTTTTGAAGCTGCTGATTCTCTTTCTAGTCAGTCATTACAAAAGAGAAAGAGGCCTTAGCACCTCCATGTTGTCATTCCGTAGAAGTATCCAATCAGTCACTCCATACCACTCCTCTATCTCACTATCCTTAAAGTTTTATTTTCCTCAATTACCTATCCAGTTACGTTTTGAAAACATTACTTGTCTCTGCTTTCACCACTCTCTTAGGCAGCAGGTACCAGGTTTTAAGGCAGTAATGAAGATGGCTGTCGAGTTTAAACTTGCATCAACTGTTTTGCTTGGAACTTTTCATGAATTAAAACGACCTTGTTAATAAAGGAAGAAATATGGACCCAAAATAGCTACAGTGGTCATCTACCCACAATTAAGAAACATTTGTGAGGCCCTCGTGATTAAATAAAACTAACCATAACAAAGCTACCATTTTATCTAAACAAATTTAAGCCAGGTACTTGTGCCTGCGTTAAAAAATTCAAATCTCCTGTTTTAACTTACAATTGCATGATAATTTCACATATTGAAAGGCTAGCTTGTCAGTTGTTTAGCTTGAAAAGGCAATGGAACTAGATTCAGGAAAATATGCTGGACCATATTTCAATTGAACACAGAGCAGAGAAAAAAAAATAGATTTGTAAGTAAGGACTGGAAGACCCTCCTTCTTTCCCTCTCTCCCTTCCCATAGACACAATGGGAACTTCAAAGACAGCCTTTCAAGTTGGGTATGAGATGAGTTAAAACAGTCTTGACTGTGACTTCTTGTGAGTGCAAAGTTAATAAGGGACTGATGATCATTTCTTCAGATTACGTCCCAATCTGCAGATATATTTTGTGTTTCCTTGTTTGAAGAATGCACAAGGACGGTGATTAAAAGCCAGTTTCAACTCTACTAGAACGTACTAGTGAGCCTGAATGCTCATGAATCACAGTTGAAGAACTATCCCCGGTCACCCAAGTGTTACAAGTAAAGACCTTCTCTCACTCTGAGTGCTGCAAATCAGTAAAAAGGAAAGCAGGACAATAAAAAGATGCTCTTTCACCCTAAATTCTGGAATTCTTTCACAGTCGAAAGGAATCAGAACTGCAAAATCTTAATCAGTCTGCAAAATACAAAGAGTACGAAAATGCCTCTTCAGTTAGCAACATCACCACTGCCAGTGACTCCACTGCAATGGTCATAACATTAAAATGGATCAAAAGGGAAAATAATGGTTCTAAGATGAAATTAATAACTGTTTACTTGAATGCATGTGGTATTTAGAACAATTGGGTAATGGGAATGATATTATAGTCACTATAGAAATATGGTTACAAGATGATCAAAGCTGGTGACTACATTTTCAGGAGCATGTGACTTTTGGAAAGAACAGGCAGGAAGGAAAAGGTGGTGGGTAGAGTTGTGCGATCAGATGGAATAAGTTTCATAGCAATTAATGTTCTTGAAATTAGAAGATGTAGAATCCATATTTTTGGAGGTTAGAAATTAAAAGGAGAAAGAAAAGACACCAGTAGGAGTTGTCTATAGGACCCCAAACAATAGTATTACTGTAGGAGAATAAATCAGGAGATAATGAGGGCATGTAACAAAGGTGCTGCATTAATCATAGTGACCTTAATTTTCATGTAGATTGGGATAGTCTGATTGGCAAAGGAAGCCATGAGCAAGAATTCATGGAGTGTATTTTGAACAGTTCCCTAGAACAAATTGTCATGGATTCCACCAAGGATCAGGTTTAATAAATAATGTTAAAGATCCCCTAGGAAACAGTGACCATAAACATGGTAGAAATTAGCATTGCGTTGGAGTGGGAGGAACTTGGGTTGGAAACAACTATGCTAAGCTTAAATAAGGGTAATTGTAAAGGAATGAGGGCAGAGCTGTTTGGAATGGACTAAGGAAGGAGTTTAGCAACAAAAATGGTTGAGATCAATAGCAGAGGTTTAAGAAATTAGTTCATGGCTTAAAACAAAGGTGTACTCCAGTGAAGAGGGAGAAAGCTAGGAAGGGGAAAAGCGAACCATGGTTAACCAGGGAAGTTAAAGATAGCATCAGATTAGAAAAAAAAAACATACAGTGCGACAAAGATGAGTGGTAAGCCAGTGGATTGTGAAAGTTTTTAAAACCAACAAAAGATGACCAAAAAAAGAGAGAAAATAAACATTGAATGTAAATTTGCTAGTAATATCAAAAAAAAAGCAAGCACGTCTTTAAATATATAAGAAGGAAGAGAGAAGCCAAAGTGAATACAGGTCCTCCAGGGAATGATGCTGGTAAACCAATAATGGGGAATCAGGAAAAGCAGAAGCATTGACTAAATACTTTATTATCAGTTTTCACAGTAGAGGACACTAATAGTATTACAAAATTACTAAATATTCAAGGGGCAAAAGGACAAGAAATAAATACATTAACTATCAGTGGAAAAAAAGTGCTAGGGAAATGAATAGGGATAAAATTGAGAAGCTCCCTTGAACTGATGGAATGAATCCTAGTATATTAAAGAAATTAGTTGCAGAGACAATGGTTGGACTGGTAGTAACCTTGAAGGAATCTATAGATTTGGGAACGTCCCAATGGATTGGAAGACTGTCAAAGAAACACCTTTATTGCGTTATGGGTGGAGAACCATGCTTCCAGGAATTCCCGTGTGTGTCTATGTTTGGCTTGGGCTACTATAGTCATGCTATCCCTGTTAAGCTGTTGGCCTTCATTCTGACATGGTTTTCCACCCATAATGTAATCAACAAACATATAGAATTGGACCCCATATACAAACCCATACAGAACAAAACCTGAAATGACACTACTCCCCATAACGGACCAGACATTATAAATTCCAAGCAGAGTAGAACAACATCGCTTCATCGGAGGCCTCACTGATGATGTTACCTAGCATGGTGATGAAACGTCTGAATGAAAATAAGCCAGCTCGGCAAGCAAGTCAGCAACCTCAACATATGTTGATGACTTGGATGAGGAAATTGAGTATACTGTAGCTGAGCTTGTGGGCACCACAAAAATAAGTCGGAAGGTAAGTGGTGACAATGATAATGCCAACAGAAGGATATAGACAGGTTAGGTGAATGGGCAAGAATTTGGAAAGACGGAACATAATATGGTGAAATGTGAGGTAATGTACTTTGTCAGGAAGAATAGAAAAGCTGTGTATTACTCAAATGGGGAAAGACTTCAAATGAGGTGGCACAATGGCACAGTGTTTCGCACTGCTACCTCACAGCATCAGGGACCAGGTTCCATTCCGCCCTCGAGTGACTGTCTGTGTGGAGTTTGCACGTTTTCTCTATGTCTGCGTGGGTTTCCTCTAGGTGCTGTGGTTTCCTCCCACAGTCCAAAGATGTGCAGGTTAGGTGGATTGGCCATGTTAAATTGCCCATAGTGAACAGGGATCCGCAGGCTAGATGGATTAGCCATAGGAAAATGCAGGGTTATAGGGTTGTGGTGGCGGGGTAATGTCTGACTGGGATGCTGTTCAGAGGGTCAATGTGAATTCGATGGGCCAAATGGCCTGCTTCAACACTGAGGGGATTCTGTGATTCTATAATGATTTTATGACTGCAAAATTCTGTGGAACAGAGGGTTTTGGGAGTCCTCGTTCGTGAATCACAAAATCCTAGGATCCAAGTTCAGCAGATAATAGGAAGGCAAATGGAATGTTGGCCTTTATTTCAAAAGGAATGGAATATAAAAATGGGGAAGTTTTGATAAAACTGTACAAGGCATTAGTGAGACCACAGCTGGAATCTTGTGAGCAGTTTTGGGCCTCTTCATTAAAAAAGTTATTGGAAACAGTCCAAAGAATATTCACTAGGCTGATAACAGGTATGGAGGGACTGTCTTATGATGAGAGGAGGAGTAGATTGGGACTGTACTCATTGCAATATGGAAGTGAGAGGTGACATTATTGGAACTTGACAAGATAGATGCAGAAAGGTTGTTTCCCCCTGTGGGAGACTCTAGATCAAGAGGGCATAATCTCAGAATTAGTCACACAACACTAGTCCAACGGGTTTATTTGAAATCACAAGCTTTCGGAATGTAGCCCCTTCATCAGGAGGATGAAAGAGCAGTGCTTTGAAAGCTTGTGATTTTAAATAAACCTGTTGGACCATAACCTGGTGTTGTGTGATTTCAGAATAAGCGGTTGCACGTTTAAGACAGACGAGGTGGAATTTCTTCTCTGAGGGTAGTGAATCTCTGGAATTCTTTAACAAAGAGGACTGTGGAAGCTTGGTCATTGTATATTCAAGGTTGAGATAGATTGAATCCTTTACTAAGTAAAAATCTGTCTAAGGTTTTGGGGGAAAGACAGGAAAGTGGATTTGAGAATTATTAGATCAGCCATAATCTCATTTAGTGGCAGAGAAGATTCGATGGACTGGATGGCCTGAGTTCTGCTCCTGAGTCTTATGGTCTAACTATTCAATCTTCTTGAACAATTCAGAGAATGGTCCATATTTTTGAATGTTTTATCTTTTTGGATTTGCATGTTATTTCTAGTCTACATATGTTGTATTACTAATTCTTCTTGCATTTAGTAATTAATAATTTCACTCACTGTTAATTCAAGGAAATCTTGTTACATGGGCCCCTACTACAACAATTTCATTTGGGACCTCAAGAAATGTATCCACGATGGAAGAGATCTTTTCTGAATTAACCTTGTTGTACTCCAGGCAGCAGTGTAAATGGGAGTGTAAATGAAGAAGCGAAACCAATTCATTCCTCCTCACCACTTGCTTGATAGTTTGGGATATCCCATCTACAATTGCAACTAATTGGGGAAACTCAACCCAGGGTCTAGTTGGAACATTTTCATTCAAGGATATCTTGTGATTGACTCTGTGTTGTTTAAGATAATTATAGCTTTCGTTGAAGTACAATATAGCTGCATGCTAAAAGCAAACAATATATTTGTTGTAACCAGAGGGGAGCTGAATCTCAACTCCTGGGCATAAGACCATTCCTTATTATCTATTGGGGTCACATATATGCCAGACCAGAGAAGCAGTGGCCTATTGATAGTGTTGCTGGACTGATAATCCAGAGACCTAGGGGACCTGTGTTCAAATCCTGTCATGGCAGGTGGTGGAATTTGAATTCGGTAAATATCTGAAATTAAGAATCTAATGATGAATCCATTGCCGATTGTCAGGAAAAACCCGTCTGGCTCACTAATGTTCTTTAAGGAAGGAACTGCCGTCCATACCTGGTCTGACCTACCTGTGACTCCAAACCCACAGCAATGTGGTTGTCTCTGAATTGCCCTGTGGGCAATTGGGGATGGGCAACAAACGCTGCCTGGCTAGTGATGCCCTCATCGCGTGATGAACAAAAAAAAGGTACCAGCACTGAAGCTTGTTTTATTATCCATTTGTATGGTATGCAAAGTGCCTTTTGGCTTGGCAGCATCATCCTGCTCATGAAGAAAACCACTCCTGGATTTACTGCAAAGTAACAACGTGAGACAGCTAGTCTCACCTGTTGTTTAAATTTTGTTTAGTTCGATGAAACTAACTAGTTTGGCCAAGCATTAGTCAGCTGCTCTAGCGTCTCCTCGTATGTCTCAGTGTCATGTTTTGTTTTAAAATGCCCCTGTAATGTTCTTTGGGATACTTAATTACATTAAAGATGATATATAAATAGAATTTCGTTGTATCCATCATGTTCAAATGTTCTTGCACGATGTTTATTTTCTTCCAGACTAGCTGCAGCTACTTTTTGAAATAACAGGAAATTTCCTGTTATGAATACATTAGCTAGCCTGGTTTTAACATTCCTACCAAAGCATTTTATAGAGTTGACAGGATTGAAACAATGAGATGAAGGATTACAGTGAGGTCCCTGTCTTTAGCATTTGACAGCAGCTTGTGGATAGCTGAATTGTTTGAGTTGTAATGTCCTGCTGTGTTCTTTAACTTTTGAAAGCAGTGTTCAATTTATCTACATGTCTATGATGAAGGTTCCTTTGTTACCTTTGATAATTGACAAATTATTTTTCTATCACAATGGCTTAAAAATCACAGGATGGAAATGAGAGGAACACTTTTTTGTGCTTTCACAGGATCTCGATGTTGCTAGCTAGGTCAGCATTTTCTGCCCATCCCTAATTGACTTGTAAAAGGTTGTAGTGAGCCACCATCTTAAATGGCTGCAGTGCTTGTGGTGTAGGCACACCCACAATCCTGTTGTAGAATTTTGATGTAGCAACAAGAATCATTTGTGGTATAATTCAGGATGGTGTGTGTTTTGAAGAGCATCTTACAGGTCTTCCTTTGCGTCTGCTGCTGTTGTCCTTCTTGATGGTAGAGATCATGGTCTTGGATAGTGCTGCTGAAGGAGTCTTGCTGCAGTGCATCTTGTAGATGGTACTCAACTTTTCCCACTATATCCCACCCAAAGAACTACGGATGCTGAAAATCAGACACAAAACCAGAAAGTGCTGGAAAAGCTCAGCAGGCCTGGCAGCGTCTGTGGACAGAAATCAGAGTTAATGTTTCGGGTCCAGTGACCCAACTAGCTGCCATCAGTTCTGAGGAAGGGTCACCGGACCCGAAACATTAACTCTGATTTCTGTCCACAGATGCTGCCAGACCTGCTGAGCTTTTACAACCATTTCTGTTTTTGTTCCCACTATATGATGGTGGTGGAGGGAGAAAATGCTTAAAGTGATGGATGACATGCCAGTCAAGTGGACAGCTTAGCCCTGGATGGTATTAAGCTGCTTAAGTGTCGGAGCTGTATTCATCCAAGCAAATGGGAAATATTCCATAAACTCCTGACTTGTCCCCTGTAGATGGTGAATTAGCTTTAGGGATTGAGGAGGTGGGTTACTTGCTGTGGAATTCCCACCCTCTGACCTGCTCTTATAGCTGCAGTATTTAGATGGCTGATCCAGTTTAGTTTCTGGACCATACTGACCGCAGGATGTTGACATTGGAGGACTGAATGATGGTGATGTCATTTAATGTCCAGGGAATGTAACTGGATTTTCCTTTGTTACAGTCATTGCCCAGCATTTGTGTGTCATGAATGTTCATGCTTTCAGCCTGAGTTGATTAATCAATCAGTAAGTGTAGGAAAGTCTGCAGAGCTAGACTTAAGGAAAGCGATGTTTTAGCTATTCTTAAAAAAAAGTTTGTTTCTTCATATCCAGGCTCAGAATAGTTGGCCTGAGGCCACGACCTAATTGAACTCCAGCCTTAGTTCCTTATGGCTGTGATGAGAGCAGCTCTCTTCAATTCTTACATTTTTTTTGGGCGACAGGAAGGGTTTGCATTTACAAAATTTTTCACGCTGATTTTTTTACATCTTTTCCGGGCATTGTTTCCTTGCTGTTTCTATCTCAGTTCCTGTATTATAATTGGACTTTTTTAAAAAAAAAGTGGCCGTAAAACAATCATTATCTGATTTGGAACTGAATGTGATGAAAGGGTGAGATGAAGTCAACTTAAAAAGGAGCGGGGGAAACTCTTTTATTGTAGACACAAATGATTGGCTGTAACAAGCTTGCAAAAAAAAAATTGATTGTTCTCTAAGTTTTCCGTTTACTGTCCTATGCCGTCCAGCAGAAAAGACCAGACTCTGGTTTGAATTATTTTGCTGTTTTAATATCTCTGTTCGCAGCCAGCAGCTGTCCAGCAATCTCCTTTTACTACTTAATGTTGTGTCTTACATCTCTTATTGGAAACCTCACCAGTAGAATATAATTGCCATAAAGGGCAGAAATTTCATGAAACTGCAGTGAGTCTGTGAAAAAGAAAATGACATATAGGGTTTGACAGACTGAGTGAGTTGCCTAAGCAGGCATCAAGGAACAGGCTGGAGTCTTGTGAGAATCTGCTGCAGTGCTACTGGATTCAGGACGACACGGGAGAATTCTAGTAGTGAGTATTAAATGAAAGTGAAGGTATTGACATGAAACATCATGAGCTATCATCTGAAGTTTAGTTGCCTGTATTCAAATTCAGTTTTGAAATGAACATTTTAAAATATTGGATTTTCTTAAACATTCGAACCCATTAATTTGGATGTATTTGAGGAATGGTTGATGAAGCATTTTTGATAGATTATTTACCTGAAGTAATTTAAGTTGAACTAAGTGTTATGGTTAGGATATTAGTAAAACGTTGAACATATTTTGAAATACTTCTCTGTGAATTTTTGAAAAAAATCTAACCGTGCATTTGGTTATTGTGTTCTATTAAGTTTGGATTTTATCCAGAAAGAGTATTTTGAGTTGTAAAGTGAAATGCCTGTGATTACGAGTTTACCACTGGTAACATTAACGTTGGGATCAATTTGAAGAGATAAATTGGGTCACCCAAGAATGTTTCACGATATTAAAGTCTCTTGACTCAGTTGTGGTTTCTTTTATCTGATTCAATATATTGGCACCAGAACATTTGTATTTATATAGTATCCTGTCACATCTTTCAGAAATGAATCAAGTGCTTCACGTATAGTGAACTATTTTTAAACACAATAACTGATATGGACAAACGTAGCAGCTAGATGTCCCATTACAGTTAAAATTCACAGGGAAATATGAAGAGTGACGCTAATAATGAGGGTGTAAAAACTTTTATAAATGCTAGACCGAAGGTTGTCAAGTCAGGTCATCAGAGGCCACAGTATTCATCTTGCTGATCCTGCAAATTATGTTTTTCAGTGAAAGATTGTTGTTGATATGGTTTTCCTTGAGCACAGGAGTTTTTGGTCTGTATTGCTGTTTTCTTGTTTGGGTTTTTCACAAACAATATAGCCTAAGATTATTGTTGGTGATACTAGCAAATAATGTTTTTCTCTCTGTTATTGTAATAGAATGCATTAACTCATTAAAATCAGCTAGTCTTGCTATTGAAATAGGAAAAGCTAGTGTTGCTAAGAGTGAGGTGAAGCTATTGGATAATTATGAAACCCAATGTCCTTTTAAACAAGAAAACTTGTTATTCTTACCTAATCTGGTCGATGCATAACTCTTAAACCCAAAACAATGTAACTGACTCTTGACAACACTCCGAAGTATACTCTAAAGTTAAAAGGTTCTGTTAAACTGTTCAGCATTTCAAGAAAGTGACCCATCATAACTTACTCAGGGCAAGTAAAGATGACAATAAATGCTTGGCTAGTTAGTGATGCCCACATCCTGAGTATGAATGGGAACAAAGGTAAAAGGTGTTAAACAATCCACCCACTTTTGTTACCTTCAGCAATTATTAGCATCACATTTGAAAATATTTCAAGCTAACAGTAAGCATTCTTTTTATTCATTCTTTGGACGCGTGTGTGTTTCTGGCTAGGCCAATATTTTATTGCTCATCCAGGCTTTTTTTCACCCAACAACAGTGAAGGAACAGTGATATAGTTCCAAGTCAGGAAGACGTGTGGCTTGGCGCAAAACGTGCAGCTGGTGGTGTTCCCCTGTATCTGCTGCCATTGTTCTTCTAGCTAATAAAGGTTTGGAGTGTGCTATTGAAGGAATCTTGGTGAGGTTCTGCAGTGTATCTTGTAGACTGTGCACAATACTGTTTCTCTACTCTGGTGGAAGGACTGAATATGGTGGTGGATGTGGTGCTCATCAAACAGGTTGCTTTATCCTGAATAGTGTTAAGACTCCTGAGTGTCATTGGAGTTGCACAGATCCAGGCAAGTAGGGAGTATTCCATCACACTCCTGATCTGGGCTTTGTGGTGACAAGAGGTGCGTTACTTGCCACAGAATTCCCAGCCCCTGACCTGCTCTAGTAGCTGTATATTTGTATGGCAGGTCTAGATAATTTTCTAATCAATCATATTTCATTCTCAGATTTTGTTAACTTGCTGTCATCTCTTCAAAAACTCTTTAAAATGCAGTTTGGTTAAACTAGCTAAATCAAAATGGCCTCATGTAATCCTGCTTTACCTCTTTCATGGCTGAAATGGGTGGAGATATAATCACCATCCATATCTGTCTTGAAAATGTAGGTTGCACTACAGTGGGCATAGTGAAACATTTTAGTTTATAAATATCTGACATTAGATTTGTTATAATTGTATTGAAGTCTTTCTCAGAGCTTTAAGGAAGTCAGGGGGCAGAGGTGTGTGTGTGTAGTGGCCAGTACTAAGGAAAAGGTGCTAGGGAAGCTGAAAGGTCTGAAGATGGATAAATCAGCCGGATCAGATGGGCTACACCCCAGGATTCTGAAGGGGATAGTGGAGGAGAATTGTAGAGGCTTTGGTGGTGATCTTTCAGGAATCACTGGATTCAACAAGGGCCTCGGAGGTCTAGACAATGGTTAATGTAATACCTCTCTTTAAGAAGTGAGGGAGGCAGAAGATAGGAAATTATAGGCCAGCTAGCCTGACCTCTGCCTTTGTTAAGGTTAAGGAGTCCATTATTAAGGATGAGATTGTAAAGTACTTGTAAGTGCTTGGTAAAATAGGGCTGAGTCAACATGGCTTCATCAAGGGGAGGTCATGCCTGACAAATCTGTTAGAATTCTCTGAGTAGGTAATAAGCATGTTAGCCAAAGAAGAACCAGTGGACTTGATCTATTTGGATTTCCAGAAAGCCTTTGACAAAGTTTTACATGGGAGACTGCTAAATAAGACTCCAAAGTTTTAGGGGCAAGATACTAGTGTGGATGAGGATTGACTGACTGGCAGAAGGCAGAGAATGGGGGAAAAGGGGGTCTTTTTCAGGATGGCAGCTGGTGACTAGTGGAGTTCCGCAGGGGCCAGTGTTCCAGTATTGGGACCACAACTATTTCCATTATACATTTAACGACATGAAGACATTGTTGTTAAGTATGCAGACAATGCAAAGGTAGGTGAAGGGACAGGTACTATTGAGGAAGTGGGAAAGCTGCAGAAGGACTGGGAGAGTGGGCCAAGATGTAGCAGATTGAATACAATGCGGGAAAGTGTGAAGTTATGCACTTTTCGTAAGAAGGATAGAGGTGTCGACTATTTTCTAAATGGGAAAAAGCTTCGGAAATCTGAGGCTCAAGGGTACTTTGGAATCTTTGTTCAGGATTCTCTTCAGATTAACATGCAAATTATGAATGCAAATCCAATGTTAGCCTTCATTTTGAGAGGGCTAAAATACAAGAGCAGAGATGTACTACTGAAGCCGTATAAGGCTCTGGTCAGACCACATTTTGAATATTGTAGGCTGTTTAGGGTCCTGTGTCTGAAAGGATGTACTGGCATTGGAGGGGATCCAGAGGAGGTTCATAACAATGATCCTGGAGTGAAGGGCTTGTCATTTGAGAACTCTGGGTCTGTATTCAATGTAGTTTAGAAGGATGAGGGGAGATCTGATTGAATCTTACAGAATACTGAGAGGCCTGGATAGAGTGGACGTGGAGAATATGTTTCCACTAAGAGGACCAATAAGGTCTTGAGCCCACAGCCTCCGAGTAAAGGGATGACCCTTCAAAATTGGGATAAAGAGAAATTTCTTCAGCCTGGGCATGGTTAATCTGCGGAACTCATTGCTGCAGAGAGCAATGGAGGCCAAGTCATTAGAATGTATCTACGACCAAGATAGCCAGATTCTGAATTAATAAGGGGATTAATAATTACAGGGAGAAGGCAGGAGATTGGGATTGAGAAATATATCAGCCACAATCAAATAGTGGAGTGGGTTCAACGGGCTAAATAGCCTAATTGTGCTCCTATATCTTATGGTTAATGGTCTAATTAATATTTTGGGAGCCTGGGTTTCACCTCCACCATAGCAGATGGTGGAATTTGAATTCAATTAAAAAAAAATATCTGGAATTAAGAGTTGAATGATGACCTTGAAACCATTATCGATTGTGAGAAAAACCCTTTTAGTTCATTAATGTCCATGAGGGAAAGTAACTGTCATCTTTACTTGATCTGGCCTATATTTAACTCTGAACGCACAGTAATGTCGTTGACTCTTAACTGCTGTCTGGACAATTAGAGGGGGGCAACATATGCTGGCCTAGCCAGTGATGCCCATACCCTGTGAATGAATAAGTGGGTGTGAAGAGGCCACAGGGACTGGCCAATTAGCAAAGGTGATACATGAGGTGTGTCCAATTATATGGTAGCAACAAGTTCTTTTGCTGCTTTGACTGATGATGTTGGCTCTTGTGTCTGCAGATATCTCTTTTTTAAGCCTTGTTCTACTCATGTCCAATATTGTGATCACCATTAAAACATAAAGGCTGAGTTACACTGCGCTTAGAATCACACTAAATTTGTTCCACACCATGGTGTTGCAAGATTAACATATAAGAAAATAATGATAGGTGATTATATGCTAAAAATCAAAGTCCTGCTGCTTAAGATCATTTTATGGTTTAAGATTTTTTCTCATAACCCAGGCTTCAGTGTCAAAAAGGATGTGATATACTGAGCTTAATTTAACAAAAAAAAAGGTCACTAGTTGCTGGCCCACCTTTTGATTCACGCACTTCAGACCATTCCATCTCATTCTCCCCCTCTGATCTCTGTTCCTCAGACTGTAGCTTTGTAAAGTCCTTCCGTCCTATGAAATGCAGCTGTGACATTGCTGACCTGAACCTCCCCACTTCAACACTGCCAGCATTCACTTGTCAGCGATTTTTTTTTTTTTTTTTGAAAGCTCCTGATCAGCTCACAACTTTCTGAATTGCCAAAGGTATATTTAATCCCATTCACCAGCATGCAAATTATTCTCAATTGGCTTCCTGTCAATTCAAGTTGCCATGGGTTTGCCACTTTGCTGACTTCATACTGGTTATTCAATCAGCTTTCAGTTCCCACCATAGAATCCTTCCTGCCTGCTCATGCCCAATTTTAAGGCCCTTCCTGCCACAGGACTGTCTTGCCAATTAAACTAAAGCCTACCTCCTGTTTCACTGGAAGTTCAGTCAAGTTACTAATTTTTAAGTTTTTTTTTCTCTTAAGATTCATTTATGGAATGTGGGCATCTTTGGCTTTGCCAGCATTTATTGCAGATCACTTAATGCATGGAAGAAGGTGAAGGTGTGCTGCCTTCTAGAAGCATTGTTGTACGTAGGGTGTTGTGACAGCCAAAGTGGTGTTAGGAAGGGAGTTCCAGGATTTTAAACCATTGACAGTGAAGGAGCGAGATACAATTGCAAATCAGAATGGTGAATGGCTTTGAGGCGAATTTGCAGATTGTAATATTCCTATGTATCTGCTTCCCCTGTCCTTCTAGATGTTTGAGGTCACAGGTTTGAAAGGTACTGTTGGAGAACCTTGGTGAGTTGTTGCACTGTATCCTTAGATGGTACACACTGCTGCTGTTGTGTGTCAGTGGTGAAGTGAGTGACTACCAAAGGTGGTGGATGAGGTGCCATTCAAGTGAGTTGTTTTGTACTGGATGGTGTCAAGCTTCTTCAGTGTTGTTGGAGCTGCACTCATCTAGTTTTCTATCACACTCCTGATTTGTGCCTTGTAAATGGTGGATAGACACGGGAAGGACAAGGGGTAGAAGGATTCCCAGTTTCTGACCTACTTTTGTAGCCCAGAGTATTTATATGACTTGTTCTGTTTAGTTTCCAGTCAGTGGTAACCACCAAGCTGTTGGTAGTGGAGGATTCAGCAGTTGTAATGATATTGAACAAGGGGTGATGGTTAGTTTTTTTTCTAGTTAAAGATGGTCATTGCCTGGCAGTTGTTTGGCATAAATGTTACTTGCCACTTGTCATCCAAGTTATCCAGGTTGTGTTGCAATAGAGCAGGACTGCTTCAGTATTTAAGGATTGGAAATGGTTCCGAATATCGTGCAATCAGTGAACAGTCCCACTTTTCACCTTAAGATTGAGGGGACTTCTACTGGTTTCCACATTGGGCTATTTTTGGTCTTTTGGTGCTATGTGTCAGTTTTCTACATTGGCACACACAAATTAATGTCACAATGTGGAATATTTTGATTGTTGAGTTCTGCTTTAATTTGGGTTTTCACCTTGTTCAATTCTTTTTCCCTCATCCGCCATTCTTGCAGGATTGTCAGGCAATAAGCTTTTCCCAAGCAGACAGCTAACTACTGGGAAATGCATTGGCCTGAAACAACTTTACAGCCATTTGTTTCTTTCTCTGTTCCACATTTGGAGGTGTTGATTGGTGCTCTGCGTGGTTCCAGGGATACAGATAGCCTAAAAAAACCTTAGTTGCTTTTCTTGAGTTGCGATCCCAGTGTTTTTGAGAATAACACTCAACAGGACATTAGAATGTTGCAATGAGGACTAATACATATACGTCTTCTGCGATTTCTTTATGCTCAGTGGTCAGCAGCTCCATTTTGAGCTGGCTTCATTTTCCATTAGGTCCATGGACACTGAGGCTAAATTGTCGGAGCTCTCCCAGCCTTGGTGATTAATTACAAACATGGTGCCATGTCCACACTTTACAGGAGGAGGGAAGAAAATTGCTAAGAAGGAAAGTTTGGATTCTTTTGAAATGAGAAAGAAATCCCATGTCACATCTGTTTGTTTTCATAGAACTGAAATGATTGGGAAGCAACACTGATTAAATCATAAAGATCAGTTTTCCCTCTTCACAATATAAATTGTATGGTAAACATTTCAGTACACGCTCCTCGAGGGAGTTCAAGAATTCTTGTTATGCTGCTATTTAAATGTGGAACACAAAAAATAACAATGTGTTTCTTCTTTTTATGGACAGGAGAATTGCAGGAAATGGTTTCTGAGTTGGGCAGTTGAAATATCCTGTGTTTAAAATTTGAAAGAGGCCAGAAAGCTGCAGTGTTTTCTTAAGCCTTGCATTCAGATAGGACTTCCAAACTCATGCAATCATTTCCCCTCACCCGACCTTTTAAAAACGGGACTTTACGTTCAGGATTGCTTGATTTTTAAAAAAGCAGGCTGCAACTAACTTATTTTACTGAATTGAATTGAATTTACTGTCTTTCTAAACTGTTTTGTTTTAGACAACTACTATTGATTGCATGGGGGAGTTTGCCTGTGAGAATTCCCATGTGCGATATTGTGAAAGAGTTGGGTTAACCTGAGCATGTGATGAGAATTCCAATAAAACCAATGGTGCTGATCATATAGCTTGGGCACTTTTACATCAGTTATTTCTATTTTTTAGGTTGTGTGAGATGAATAATCTTGTCTTCCCTCCCTATTTTTCAATTCTTAAAACTAACTAGCTTCCTTGGGGTACCTGTGGAATTGATGCCCGTGATAATATAGCTCTATCACTCTGCTGTCCAGATAAGAAAGTTTATATTAATAATACCCATGCTCTGATGGTGAAACCACTGCAAATGTTCTTCAGTGCCAAGTATGAACAAAAAAATGTAATTCCACTGGACCGAAATAAAAACAAAACTTGCTAGAATGGTTCAAGGAGGACAAGTAGCATCTGTGGAGAATGAAAAAGTTAGCATTTCAGATCGATGATCTTTCACCAGAACCAGGAAAAAATTAAAGATGTGTTGACTCTATATCTACTGATGTTACTTTAGCTCCTACATATAATTGGCCCCAGTTGCTCAATTCAATCAATGCCCTCCTGTCTGTAGTCTCCACTCATAAAATAACTCGGCACAAATGCCCAGTCTCCTTACAGTGGGGTGCATTCCATAGAGAGAAGGATTTCAATCTTCATGAATCGACAGGATTGCAGACACACGAGAATGCAGATTTATGAATCTCAGTTGACTAAGAAGAAGTTTCTGGGAAGTAAAAGGACGGGGTTGATTGTTATTTGCAGACTTCATCAGCATTTGGGAGAATTTGGCATTGACTTGAGTCTAAATGTGAATAAGGCACCCTTCTATGACTGAGAGTGTGGTTGGAAGTTATTTTTGCACAACCCAGTTCTCTTTGCATCACTCGGTTTAGCAACTCCTTCCAGCCAGCATGACGTTTTACTGATGCACCTGTGCTGATCGTAGTTCAACTCCCTCATTATTAACTCTAGTTTGAGGAAATGTTGTGAGAGAAATTTATAATGAAAAAGTGAGACCAATGATAAACTCCTTAAATCTATCAGTGTGTTTATTTTTTAAGTGAAAATACTTCAAAATTTGCCATTTTTCAAGAGGAACAATTTTCACTGACCCTGACGTTTTGACCTGAACACCATCCACTTATCAGCCTGATGTGGAAATAGCACTGTTCCTTCACTGTCACTAGATCAAAATCCTGGAACTCCTTCCTTAATAGTGTAGAGATACACTAAGTGGACTGCAGCAGTTCACCACCATTTTCTCAAGGGCAACTAGGGACGAGCAACAAATGCTTGCGAAGCCAGCGACGCCCACACCCCCAAATCAATATAAAAAATAATTCAGCTAGTCCTCGCAGCCAGAGCCTGTATTACTATATTGCTTACATCATCAAATCTACCAACAAAGTAGTGGTCTTTATTGTGTTTTGGGTTTCCTGAACTTTTATGTGGCAAAAGATACTTTTTAATCTCAATATAATGGTGACACATCAGCTTTAAATGGGGCCACTAATGGTGGAGAGTGCAAGGTTTTGAAACTAACACTTCAGAATCATGTTCTGTGATTCTGTAACAATGGCTTGAATGGAATTGACTTAAAAAGTTTGAGTGCTGGGTGACACACTCTTACATCATAGTGGTTTCCTTATATTTCAATTGTAGATCCTTGAATATTTCCTGAAAACATTTGGAATAATTATTAGCCTTTTGAATTAATAACAGGCACTGGACTTGCTTTTACAGTAATTACAGAACTCCTGGTATGAGGCAGGTGTTGACTTTGCTTTCACCTGCAGCTGTCAGCCTGAACGTCTCAATCTGAAATGTGGCTAGTAAGCAAATTGCCCTGAGTATCTGACACACTAATGCATACTGACTGAGAAGTCAACTGTTATTTTTCTATATAGTACAGAGCTCAGAATGCTTTGTGTGGAAGAAAGATTGAGGACTCCTGTTCGAAGGAATATCGTTGTCAAAAAAAAAATACATAATGAACTTTTATTTTAAATCTGTTTGGGGAAAGAGAAAATCTGCACACCATTTTTCTCAGGGTTGTACCATATGTAGACTGGACTATTATACATTTTTATATGTTTCTAACACTGCATTTTTGTTTACATGCTCCATTTAGCTAGCACAGAGATGGTTAACGCGGTGAAAGATTTTCCTTGCTTCAAGATTTAGGTTTAGGTTTTATTGTCACATGTACCCAAGTAAAGGAATATAGCAGTACAGTGAAAAGTTTTCAAAGTCACCATTCTCCAGTGCCATCTTAGTAAGCAAAAGGCAGTATTAAAAACAGAAGCAGAAATTTAAAAAACAACAGCCAAAAGGAAAGGAAATGTCCAGATCACTCCATCGCCTCCACCACAAGTTCTTGCCGACAGAAAACAAAGCCATAAAATCTATCCCTCAGTCCATGAACACTCTGGTGTCCCGAGATCCTGCACACCACCACAGCCAAAAAGTCAGCTGGCTCTGCCGTCGGGTACCCGGGCACAGCCATGTCCTGGAGCCACACTGCCGTTGCTGGAACTGTGTAGCCATTCTTCGGAGGAGGAGAAATTGAGCTGAAGGATAATAGATATGGACTATTACTAGAGTCCATATTAATGGCGCAGCAGGGAGAAGCTGTGCTGAGTATTGTGTCAATCTATGGAGGCATAAAATTCCTCAGGTTGACAAATCAGGTTTTTTTTCAGGCAGATTAACAATTTTGTGTTACAGGTTGCTTTATTTTGACTGAGGGAGAAGGAAATTAGCAATGTTCTCTCTTCTGACCACAGTCTAGTAATGATTGTTAGAAAATGCGTCAGTCAGGGGAGTTGTTTTTGATTATAGGAAGGTCCTTGCACGTGAGGTAAGATGCTGGAATGTTGCAATACCTGAGGAACTGTACCAAAGTGAGGGTCACTACATTAAAGAAAAACTTGAGGAAGCTGCTGAAACTGCATTGCACCTAGTAACACCCAAAAATTTAAGAAAACTATTAATATATATGCTAAAGCTAATTTCAATGTTCATTTGTCTTATCAACCTACTGATCTTGGATTTCTCAGCAGCTTTTATGTGCAGCGTTTAGTTGATTTTTGTTCTTGTGAAGAAAAGTATTAAACTTGCATTGGTGCACCAACTTTCATGTCTATTGGGCATCTCAAGGTGCTTCCAAGCTAGATCAAGTACTTTTGAAGTGTTTGGTAGCCGGATAAAGTCTACAAACAGAAGTGACTAAATAGTACATGCAATTAAATGCTACATTACCTTGCATCTACAGCTAAGGTTTGTGTGCTTTCTTTTAGGAGGAATGGTCCAGGCATACGACCTTACACATGGCACTTAGCCAAGTCATCAGAGGCACAGCCTGAGGCCGCTATGATGCACTATTCATCAGGATGTTTCAGTTTGTCATGGCACTCAGGATATGACACCAGGTGAGTCTTATGGACTATTACTGGAAATGGTAATCAGCATTGTTATTGTGATAGGAATGAGTATGTGAAAAGGAAACAGTTAAGCTATTTGCTAAATACATCACAAAGTACCTCAGAGCAACACAGACCGGAAATTAACCAACTCAAATCCTGCTGTGAGTCAACCAATGCAAACTGGGGTGATAATTGCAGGGCTGCATAGTTTCAGTGCTCCTGAGCTAGGGAAGAGAAAATCAATAGGATTTCTGCTCCTCATTGGTAACTAATCACCTTTTCTGGGATCTGGCTGTAAATAAATTGGGGTTAGGAATGGATTAGATTCAACTCTGTCCACTCACGTGAAGAGCTGTCACTTGGAGGTATCATTGGCTAAACAGAGTTCACAATAAATCATCCCGTACAGGAATACAATAGAGAAAATGGGGATAAATGTTAAAACAAGTCTCGGAGTATAGGAATGCTGACTATCTAGCATTATTTTGTTTGGATGTTCATGGCTCACTGCTGGTTGTCTGTGCTGCTGGCCTAATAGGAATCATTTTATTAGTGTTAATTACACAAGGACCCTGTCACATACAACATCATGGAAACCTGTTTTGCTGAATGCTGAAGAAGCTGGCGTCAGCTGACAACTAAACTTCATTGCGTATTTTAATTTTTGTTTTAAACCACCATTTTCATGCTGTTTTTGAAAGGTCATGCAGAAGTAAAGGGAGAAGTTGGAAGAGAACATTACCGAGGTGTGGGGGTGGGGTGGCCTTTGATGATGTTGGCAGCCTTTCCACCACAACGAGAAGTGTAGATGGAGTTCATGGATGCACTCTAAGTGGCGAGTGCAATCAGGACAAATTCCACCTAGATGTTAGAGACTCTGTGGGTCACCAAATGACATTGAATTCTGTCTCCTTTACAAGGCATTCCAACCCTTTTACTTCTGAAGGTCTGGTTTGGACTGCCCGCAAAAATCTCTCCGACTCAAACTGCTTCAACAACTTCTCCCAGCTGGATATTTCGATCTTTTTGCCGGACACTGACTTCTCTAGAGCTTTTGATGTTGCTGGTAGTCTCTGGGTAATGGCACATTTCCAACTTTTATGAAACATCTAGTTTTACCCAGGTTCTGCTGAATTTCTCCTTGCTCCAGTCTTTCACAGTTATAAAAATCACAGTTGCTTGCAGGCTTTCTTCACCCATGCTCAGCTGCACTGAACTATCAGCAACATTCAGGCTTTTTTTTTTAGCCCTGACCTTTACTTCCATTCTGCAGGACTTCTCTTGAGCCATAACTATCTCGACTCTGCCAAAAATAGCAGTTGCATTGCCTGGAGCCACTTTTTCTGCTTCAGTACTCCGCCAGTTTCAAACTGCAACTACCTTCTCCAAGCAAACAGACACCCACATCCAATATGTTGAAACCAAAGATTCCCCTTAAGCTCCACCCTTCTCCATTATGATACAGCCTGCTCCAGGCTGTCCTTATCTGGACTTTTTGGGTTTACTGAATACTTTCAAGCTAATTTAGCTCCGTGCCCCTCTGGCCTAATGTTGAGTGCAAGCATTTCAGACATCAAGTAACCACTTGAGTAGGTACATCTGTTATTTATACAGCACCATCTCTTCCAATCTAATTTTGGTAAACAAACATGGGTAACCTTCTGAACTGTCTTTTGTCCCAGGTGTTGTGTAAATAGCTTGAGCACAGTATTTTAATTACTTTCCTAGCTATTAATCTTTTAAAACAATATCACCTCAACCTTTTAAATACATTGGATCAAGGTGTTTCAGTTACATTTATCCCATTTTCTACTGTTTATTTTTGCTTTTAGGAATTAACATCTATATATGGAAACACTTAGACCGTGAACTAGATGTTCAGAAAACTTTAGCACACCTTAAGCATATAATGTATTATAAACCTGCAGCCAGATAGCAGGAATGGTGGTAAAGACACTTGGGCAGTTCTAAATTGTGTGCTAAAACATATTTCAAAAGAATTGTGATTTCTATGGCATTTTAAAGTTTATCCGTGTTCTGTTGTTTCTTCTAGTGACTATCCTGCACAGTGGGATCAATTAGCTCTTCGTCGAAACACAGATCAGAGGAGTTCATTTGGAAGTATGGACAGTCTTGACCAACCCGGTCAAAACTGTGACCAAGGCACATATCCTAACAAAAGGGACTCTGCCTACAGCTCTTTTTCTGCAAGTTCTAATACCTCTGACTATACTTTGTCATCGTCAGTGAAGACTGATGAGTCAGCCTCCATGGACAGCATACTACACGGCTTAGGGCCATGGTTACCAACCAGGTATGGAGATGCCCAGTATCTTCAAAATGGAAGTGAAGGCAGGGAACGGCCAGTTGAAGAGCAGCCTTGTTCTCACTGTGGAAAAGGATCATCTGCAAGTGGCAACACGTTGTCATCCCATGCACATGAAGATAGTGCTTCAAGTTCTACCAAATCAGTACCTCCCCCACCGCCAGTTCGCAGAGAAAGTTTTGTGGCAGCCAAAGCTCGCTCTGCATCCCTGTGCATGACAAATTCTGAGGCACTTGCAGCAACAAACCTGCTGCTTCATTCCGGAAGGTGTGCTTCCGAAACATTGTTATCTACAAAAGATAAAGATTTTGAAGGACGGTATTTTGCCAGTGTTCCAAAGTGCTCTGTCGGTACTACCCTGCACTCCCGTAAACCAATCTCTGGTCATTGTCCAGTGGAATGTTGCTGCTTGTTAAGGCAACAACCAAGGCAACATTGCCATTCTCAGAGCCAAAGTGAAAAAAATATTTCGCATGAAAATACAACACTCTCTAGAAAAGCCAGTCGATATTTGATGGAGCAGTTGGACTTATACAATTTGATTGAGCCGTCATTTGTTACCAGTCACTATGTAAGCCTGGGTCAAGTGAAGCAGAACGAAAGGTCGCCTTTGAATTTGCATAGACACAGTGCACCCGAAAAGTTGTTAACAGCACAAATGCATTCGTTACCGATTGCAGTCTGTGGTAAAATTGATTTGAGATCACAGTGTCATCAGGAAAGTCATCAATGGGCCAATTGTGCATCAAAGCCTCAACAGGAACATCAGTCCAACATAGAGCATACTCATAAAGCTTTAAATAAAATTGGTTTTTCAGCAGAAGAGCAGATGGAAGAGAATTCCTTGAATCCTGAATCCATACCAAAACAGAAGCAACAAGAAATTGAAGTAGCCAATTGTGATCACTCTATGGATACTCAGCTACATTCTTCCCCTTGCAAGGGCGAGCCGAACAATGTAAGTTGTATAAGTGCTTCTCTCCAAACTGCAGCCCAGCAGCAAAACTCGCATTTGCCTCCAAGACCACCAGATCAAATGAGTGAGGGTCGAAGTGGCAATACTTTGGAAGATGAGACAGACATGGAAGAGGCAAAGAATGAAACTGACAGAAATACTCGAGTGTGCTGTTCTAGAGTAGCTAGGATGCGGCGCAAAAGTGACCGTTTTGCCACAAATTTGCGTAATGAAATACAAATGAAGAAAGCTCAGTTGCAGAAGAACAGGAGTGGAACTGTGCTGTTACAAATGGAAGAAGCTTCAGAAGAAATGGATGACTTGAGAGAGAAGCCATCCAATTCCTATACATGTATTGCTGGTGAGTCTGATTACGGTGGCTCAGCAGAAAAAGTTACAGACACAAAATCGCAGACCACAAATCCTAATAAAACTGTGGACAATTTGGAAGAGGTTCATAAAACAGGAAGTATGTATTTGTGTCCATTGACTGAAAACTCCCGTATTCCACAAAGCAGATGCAAAACAAGTTCATTATCCCAAGATATTGAGGAGCAGAAGACTGTGCAAGAAGTGATTGGAACTGGCCAGTGTAGATGGACGCCAGATGATGGATGGGAGTCGCAAAGTAAGGCAGTAAAGGACGTCAGCGTTGATGAGACAAAAACTTGTGTGGCAGCAGTGTCACAGGAACCAGATACATCTCCACTTGTGTCCTTTGCAGAGAGAAGAAAATTCTTTGAAGAGACTAGTAAAAATTTTTCTGCCGCTGATTCTTACAATTTTGTGAAACCTCAAAGCAAATCAAATACTTTAGGAAAATCTAAAGGGCAGAGTTTTTGCAACAAATTACATGCGCTCCCAAATGATCACCTGAGACAATCTGCGAAGGAAGTGTTCCAACATCCCTCCTGTAGAGTCAGTCAAGATTCTGGGCAAGATCCCGTATGTTCACCTAGAAATCTGGAGCAATCAATTCACCATGGACAAGAAAAGAAGTTGTATGAGCAGGAATGTGAACATTTAGAACCCCTCAAACTGAGTAAATCAAGCACTTTGAAAGACCATCGTATTTCTCATGTTCAGCAGGTGCAACATTCTGATCTAACTCCAACACTGCATTATCAGTATTTCCTTCCAGATAACAGTCACCTGGAAGATCCTCATCCCACCCTAAGGTCCAACCAGTCGCAACCTTCTTTTCCTGAGGTAGGATGTGTCTAAGTTTCCTACTTTGTTCATATGCTGCATTTTGTCACAGGTGCATTCCCTAGTGAGGCAAGACAACCTTGTTTGAGCTAACCAGATAACAGTGATCTCAGAGTAATCAGAAAGTGTCCAGAAGAAATAAATTGATCAAATCCTTCCCTTTCTCTTAGGAGGAGCATTCTTGTGTGCAGTCTCACCCTTCACTGCAGCTTGTGAAAGATCAGGGCCTCGTTGGGGTGGGTCAGGGGGCGGAACTGGTGGGAGAATAAGGGAAATATGGGCATGAACAAAGAAAGATCTCTTTGTGTAAGTAAAATCTACCTTGCCCATATAGATTGAATGAATATTATTCTTTTTAACGCTGTACCTGTTCATAACTGGAATATGAAGGCAGCACCCTAACTGCCAACTGATGTAATTTTATTTGGCACATGGCAAAGCTAACAGCATAACAAACACAAGCTTCTGGATATGTTAGACTGAATCTTACTTGGCCAGGCAAGGAAGGAATACTGAAAGTATCCAAATGGGCTGAATGAGTAAGTGCCATGACAGTAAAGGTTCGATTCCACCCTTGGGTGACTGTGTGGACTTTGCACATTCTCCCCGAGTCTGCGTGGGTTTCCTTCAGGTGCTGCTGTTTCCTTCCGCAGTCCAAAGATGTGCAGGTTAGGTGGAATGGCCATGCTAAATTGCCTGTAGTGTCCAGGGATGTTTAGGTTGGGTGGATTGACCATGGGAAATGCAGGGTTACAGGCATAGGTTTGGGGGAGGTGAGTCTGGGTGGTATGTTCTTCAGAGAGTCGGTGTGGACTTTTTGGGCTGAATGGCCTGTTTCCGCCCTGTGGGGATTCTCTGAAAGAAAAGCAAATTGCTATGAGTTCAGTAAAAAGATTAAAGGACATGAGACAGTGCAGGCAAATGGTGCTGAAGTGGAACTTCAGCCATGAACTGAATGGCAAGGTTAGCTCTAGAGGCCAAATGCCGTATTCTGCATTCCTCTCATTTATATGTTCTTCAGAGGGGTTTCCATTTTTAAATGAATAGACTTTTAAGCATTACTGGTGGAGCTTGTATGACAGATTTTTGTTCCTGATAAGGATAAGTATGTGAGAGAATCTCCCTGCTAACATGACTGCATCCGAACATTGCCCTGAATTGCAGGATCTTCACACCTGGGGAGCGGGTAGATGATGGAATCGCACATCCCTCCTCCCCGGTGCAGATCAGAGGTGGCCACAGGGGCTACTGAATGCTGAAATGGGATGTTTAAAAGGGCTCCTTCAGTTTTTTTGGTTCTTCTTTCTGGCTGTTTTATTAAAATATCTGTATGAGATCTCAACTCCCCACGACCACTCACCCATGACACATCCACACCAGCTCTTGCCTCCATTCAACCCCCACGATCCCGCATACCATCCATGCTGACTTATTACCCCCCCCACTAACAATAATTGCTTATCATGCCTGCAGTTTCAACTTAATAACACTTTACCCCCATCACTACAATCCACCAACTTCTGCTCTTATATTGCTGTTAAGATGAAATGAATTAAAGTTCTGAACTACACCCAGAGTTCTAAAGGAGATAGCTGAAGAGATAATGGAGGCGTTAGTGGTGACCTTTCAGGAATCGCTAGCATCAGGGAGGGTTCCAGTGGACTGGAAAATCGCTAACGTGACACCCCTGTTTAAAAAGGGAGTAAGGCAAAAGACTGAAAATTACAACCGAATAGCCTAACATCAGTCATAGGTAAGATTTTAGAGTCCATTGTGAAAGATGAGATTTCTGAATACTTGGAAGTGCATGGTAAAATAGAGCAAAATCAGCATGGCTTCATCAAAGGGAAGTCATCCCTGACAAATCTGTCAGAATTCTTTGAGGAAGTAACGAGCAGGTTAGACCAAACAGAGCCAATAGTTGTTATCTACCTGGACTTCAAGAAGGCCTTTGACAAGGTGCTGCACAGGAGGCCGCTGACTAAGATAAGGGCCCATGGTGTTAGAGGCAAGGTGCTAGCATGAATAGAAGACTGGCTGTCTGGAAGAAAGCAGAGAGTGGGGTTAAAAGGGTCTTTCTCAGGATGGCAGCCGGTGACCAGTGGTTTTCCATGAGGTTCAGTGTTGAGACCACAACTTTTCACTTTATACATTAATGATCTGGATGAAGGAACTGAGGGCATTCTGGCTAAGTTTGCAGACAACACAAAGATATGTAGAAGGACAAGTAGTATTGAGGCGGGGAGGCTGCAGAAGCATTTGGACAGGTTAGGAGAGTGGGCCAGATGGAGTACAATGTGGGAAGGTGTGAGGTCATGCACTTTGGTAAGAAGAATAGAAGCATGGACTATTTTCTAAGTGGGGAGAAAATTCAGAAGTCTGAAGTACAAAGAAACTTGGGAGTTGTGGTCCAGGATTGTCTCAAAGTAAACTTGCAGGTTGAGTCAGTAGTCAGGAAGGCAAATGCAACTTTGGCGTTTATTTTGAGGGGACTTGAATATAAAAGCAGGGATGTACTTCCAAGGCTCTCTAAGGCTCTGGTCAGGCCACATTTGGAGTATTGTGTGCAGTTTTGGGCCCCATATCTCAGGAAAGATGTACTGACCCTGGAGTGAGTTCAGAGGAGGTTCACGAGAATGGTCCCAGGAATGAAAAGCTTAACATATGAGCAATGTTTGAGGACTCTGGGTCTATATTCGATGGAGTGTAGAAGGATGAGGGGGGGATCTAATTGAAACTTACAGAACGGCCTGGACAAATTGGATGTTGGGAAGATGTTTCCATTGGTAGGAGAGACTGGGACCTGAGGGCACAGCCTTAGAGTAAAGGGAAAACCGTTTTTTAGAATGGAGATAAGGAGAAAGTTCTTCAGCCAGAGAGCGGTGAATCTGTGCAATTCACTGCCACAGAAGGCTGTGGAGGCCAGGTCATTGAGTACATTTAAGATGGAGATAGGTTCTTGATTGTCAAGGGGATCAAAGGTTATGGGGAGAAAGTGGGAGAATGGGGTTGAGAAACTTATCAGCCATGATTGAATGGCGGAGCAGATCCATGGACTGAATGGCCTAATTTCTGCTCCTATGTCTTATGGTCTTAAACTTTCAATATCGGCTTTGTTATAGGTTTTTAAAAAAAACCTGACGTTCATAAAAGCCCACTGAAAACATTTAGATCCCTGTTTAAAAGATGTATCTACACATCAAAGAGAACTAATCATTTACTAACTTCTTTGAGCTGTCTGTCAAGGTGTGAATTTATAGCTGCCTGTTGAAATAATGATTTGGTTGTGGAAATAAGCATTAGTAATGACATAATTGCCATGTGGGTAATGTCAACAACCAACTATTATAACTAGCAGAATAGAATTTTTCAAGTCTCAATGACAGAGGTAGTCTTTTCAAAAAATACTAAATAGATGAATATTTAAATAATGTCACAGCTTGAGTATTTTATAATCTGTCACTGACACAGACGTTCCAATTTAAAAAAAATCTTCCAGAACCAACACAAAGTGAGACCATCTTCCAATAATATCCTTACCCTATAATGAATGCCGCTGGTAAAATCCCCTGGATACTTTAGTTTGAGCTCTGTGATTACAATTTTCACCTTTGTTTTGAGTTTTTATAAAGTTAAATTTAAACAACTTTGCAGCTTGACAGTTCTTCAGACCTTGTCCATTCTTTGAGTTCTTTTGAGTATTATAAAAGTTTCTATCTCCCACTCTGGGTTTTGGTTAAGGTCCTTGCTACAGTGAAAATGGCATCTGTTTGAATGATGTTCAAGTGGCCTGCTGAGTTTGGATTTCCTGCCTGTGTTGGTCTCCACTCCAAGTAAATTCAGGTTATAGTGTCCCACTGTATCGAGAAAGCAAATTTATGGAGAAGTTAAGAGAAGACACTGACCGTATTCTTGTACTTAATAAGACTACTATTTATTGTGTTTAAGTACATTCTAATCACTATGAACTATCAATATATGGCTCTACCTGTTAAAACTCTTAACCCCCTTTTATATCCTGTATATACATAACCATTCAGACACAGACAAACCAAAAAGAATTATTTCATGGGTAGAGATAATAAAACTGAGAAACACCACTCAATAGCACCAGTCCACCTGGTTCATGAGTGGACCCCTTTGCTTGTTAATATATTCTGTTCAGTCTCCTTTCTCCTTCTTCACAGGAGGCATAAAGGGTTTAGCAGGTTAACTACAAAATCATTTGCTTACCTGTTAAAGACAACAGTTTATGGCAACTGATGGGAGAATACAACTTATATAATTTCTACAAGCTTCAGATATTTTCTCTACAGAGAGAGATGCACAGACATGCACTCCTTCTGGAAGATTGAAGACTTCTCCCCATGGATCATTGGAAATCATTGACACCAATGATTTCCAATGATCCACTGTCACATCTTCTGCTTCAAGAAAAGTCTTAGCAACATTTGAAGCCATTTGAAAATTCAAACCAAAGTGATTCGCTTCACAGCAATACCTGTTTCTATACCCAGTACCTTTTATATGCTATTTCTTTAAGTTTCACAGATCCGTCTAAATTCAAGGATTTTTGATCCTGGGTAAGTCCCACTCTGTGATCCTAGTTAATATTAATACTGAAAATGTCCGGTTGCATCCTGGCTTTATACAACCTAATTTTGTTGCCTATAGTTTTGTAACTGTAGGTCAGTCACTGAACATATTCGCAAGGGTATGTCATTGCATTTTTGAGAAAGAAAAAGTTTGTTAAACAACAAAAACACACAAACTACTTGCACTAGAAAATAAAGTAGGAAAAAAAGTCATTACAAACACTAAAAAATGATTCAAGCTCCCACTATTCCTTTTTATCCCAGCAATATCCTTACAAACAGCAAACACCCAGCAAAGATTTACCATAGTCTCGATACCAAGACTTTTTGCTCAGGCAGGGACAGCTGCAAATTGTTTCCCTTCAGTGAATTTCTGCATATTCAGGAGATGCTTTTTCCTCAGCTGTTGCCCCTCTCCCTGGGACAGCTAAAAAAAATCTGCATAACAAGCTCAAGTTCCTGAAACTCCGATTTGAGCAATCTTCTGAGAATTTAACACACTTGCTTCCACTTGCTGGCGAGTTTTCTGTGTCCCTGTGGGTCTCTGGTCCACTGTTTCTAGGAAACAGCACTGTTTTATTTCAAGCTTTCTTATTTCGCAGCGCGACTATCCCCATCTCTTCGCTTCAAGGGTTGTAAAACCTCGTTAAAAATGCATGGACACAAAAAGCTTCCCAAGCTTCCTAGCACTAAGTTCATAAGAACAACTTCAAAAATAAAGTTAAAGCCATGCCTCCCCATTCTTAGCACAAAAGTGTAATTTGAACTCAAGTTATTGTTCCTAACACTAGTAATATACTTTTCTTCACCCCTACAGGTTCAGAAATCTTAAATAGATTATAGGTGAGAAATGCGGGTGGATTCTAGGAATACCTTTTAGCTGCTATTTAGACATCACATTTACAGTAGTTGGTTGTTTGCTGTTTTTTGCAGAGGAGTAAAAATTAAATTATCTATGTTTAAAGAGCACCTTGCATTTATTTTATCTTGCAAAAATCGGAAAGGCCTGCATTGGCATGTTTTGTTTCAAGCTTGAGCTTCCTTCCTCCTGTTCTCAAATGTTGACAAATGAGGTACAGTTCCATGTCCTCTGGCACGTTGCCAGTTGCTTAATTTTAAGCCAGTATAAACAGCAAGCATTACTTAATTATTTCAGAATGATGTGGCATTAGTGCCAAGCCCTCCATCGGTCTTCACCCAGCATCTACACATGTACTTCTCTCCCAGAAAGCAGTCAGGAAAATTACTTTCTTGTCCTCTTCACAAAATTCTAGTTGTCTTGCTTGCCTAGGATCCAATACTGGATGAACAGAATCTTCCTCTTGTTGGATATGATGAAAGTAGAAAAAATTGTCTTCATTGCTGAGTTAATGATTCCATCTTTCTCCATGGCAACTACCTGACATTGACCAGGCTGGTCACATCCTAGGTATCATATTTGACCCTGTGATAAGCCTTTAATCGCACAACAGCAAAATCAATCACTATGTTTATTTCCACCTCAGTAACATTGGCCAACTGCCTTGCCTCATCTGTTACTGAAGTGCTCATTCATATCTTTGCTTCCTCTAGACTGGATTATTCTAATGCATTCCATGCCTGCCTTCCTCCCTCATAAACTTGTGATTATCCAAATTCTACTGCCTGTGACCTTATTTGCACCAATTTCTGGTCACCCGCCACCCTGCAGTGTTCCAGGATCTGTACTGACACCCAGTTTTAAAATGTTCCTCCTTATTCTGAAATCCCTCCATAGCCTTGTCCCCTCCCTACCTCTACAGTCTCTCTGGCTCACAATCCTCTGAGCAGTTGTCTTTATGTAATTGTGGCCTCTTGAGTGTCTCCGATATTATTTGTTCCATTTTTGCTGGTTGTCACTTTGCTGCCTAGGAACTTCTCTAAACAGCACTACTTCTCTCGTCTAGGAGGCCTGGTGTTGAATTTTACATGGTGGTACTCTGAAGGTTCTCCGAGTATGTTATTACATTAAAGATGCTATTTGGATACAAGTTCTTATGATGTCCTAATTCCCTCTTTCAAGGTTGAGATCAGAGGAAGCCGGGGTTCGTACCAGTTGCTAATCAGGTTATCTACTGAGCCCTTGGAAGACTACCATGTTGTTTTATCACCTTTCTTGAATCAAACTAAAATGTTTCTTATATTCAACTGCTTTTCTTTGAATTGGTGCTATTCATACCACTTTCTTCCATTAGATTTGGTGTTTGATAATATATTCAGAATTGAATTTTTATTCCCCTTCACCTCCTTTGTCAACTATTCCTCTTCACCTCCAGGTCTTCCAATGGTTGTATGTCACTTAATCATTTGCTGCTTTCATTTTAGTGACATTCATGCCAGCCACTATTTTGATTAAATGATACTTCTTCATGTGTGACCCTGAGGAGTGAGTTCCAATAATCTAATAAACCCTGGGATGCTTTACCATCCTAAATTTAGTCCTTTTCCTAGAGCACAACAAAAGGAAGATAAATAGTGATCAGGAACAGTGCCCTTCCTGGTTTATACCTGTAAGAAACAAGTGATGAGGGTTATCGTTGCATTTTGCATCACTTTTCGGTTGACGTGCGACAACTTGCTGCACGCTAGGATTGAGCCTTCAACTTCTCAAAACTAGTTTGGTATGGCTAAATATTTTTATACGGACAGCTGCAGAGATACTTTAAACTAGACAACTCAGGCAGCCTTGCATGAACCTCCTTTATCCTTCCTACTAGTCTCCTTGTGCTTCTTTTCACATTTGCTCACCGATGGGTTTAAAAGTAGAAGTCATGTAAAGTTTACCAGACAACATATCTACCTGCCCTAAACAGCCTTTTATAGGGGAGTGGGGAGACTTTGGGTGGCCCACCTGCCTTGGGCCTATGACTTCAATCATGACTTCTTAAGGGCATCAGCTTGCACCACCAGTATTTTACCCAGAGTGGAAGGATGCCCACACTTTATTTGTGCGAGTCGGTGTTGGTAAAGGCATGTGAATATTCCTTTGAAGGCTCCATGCATTCATCACGGAATCACACCTTACCCCCTTCCCTGTGCTATAGTAGAAAGGTCATCTTCTCCCTCTCAAGAAAGACATGATTGTCTAAGAGTCTAAGACAAGACTGATTCACAGTACTTCCAGTGTTAAATTACTGTTGGGACTGTAGGTGGGCTTCTTTCCTCAATTCTTTTTTAAGCCAGAGGGGAGGGCACCATGTGTCATCTCATAATATTCAGCCTCATGATTTTCATTGTCTCCAGATTGTTACATAAGTGAGGGATGAAATTGAAGAAGCTCTGGACATGGTAATGCAATCATCCCTGACTCCATTAGTGGGGCCAGAGAATTGGTGGACTGCCAGTGTTGAATAGTTGTCTAAAAAGGGAGGAAAGGATCTTCAGAATAATTATAACCAGTTATCTTAACTTCAGAGCATTCATTGGAAATGCATTGATCAATCAAGGAAAGTCAGCAGGAATTTCTTAACTGAAAGTCACATCTGATTAACTTGATTTGTTTTTTTTTGTGTGGTGGTGAGAAGTAGGTTTTTTAAGGCCCGTATGATCAATGCAGCTCATATGGATTTTAACAAGGCTTTGAAAGGCTGTGCAAAAAGGAAAAATCCTTAGGATCCACAGAAGAGTTGCAAATTGGATCCTAAGTCAGTTTACTGGCAGGAAGTAAAGGTTAATGTTTGATGGGTGGTATTGTGGCTGGAAACCTGAACCTATGTGGCTCCACCAGGCACAGTACTTGGTCCCTTGTAGTTAGTAGTGATATAGTAGTGATAATGATATAGGTTCATGCACGAAAAAAGAGTTTGCATGTTATATAAAAAAATGTAGAGTGTTTGATAATGAGGAGCAAAGCTTTAGTTGACAGTAAGGTATTGATAATTTGATCAGAGGCAGTAAAGTGGGTACTAGAATTCAATTCAGAAAGATGCGCAATAAATCATTTTGGGAAATGTAGTAAGCCAAAGAAAAGCACAACAAATGGGAAGATCCCGAGTACTGTGGAGGAACAGAGTGACCTTGAAGTGTATGTCCACAGATGCCAAGAGGTTGCAAACTGGTCAAAGGTTGGTTGAGATGGTATGATTTTGTTGATTAGCCAAGACATAAAATTTGAGAGCAGGAAGGTTATGGTGGAACTATGCACAGCACTGATCAGACCACAGCTTGAATACAGTGGATTCTTTTGACTGTAGAGGAATTCACAAGGATGTTGTCAAGACTAGAAAATTACAACTTTAGAAAGCTAGGGTTGTTTTCCTTGGAGCCAAGTGACTTAACTCAGATATATAAAAGTATGATTAGACCAGATAGAGTAGATTGGGTCATCCTACAGAGTCAAAAACTAAGGTTTATAGATTTAAAGTAATTGAAATACAAATTAGTGGCAAAACAACAAAATCTTTTGCTTTTCCCCAATGACCTAGAACTGAGTGCCTGAAAGGCCGATATGGACAGAAACCCACAACACATGTTAAAGTGACATGGATATTTACGAGTAGAGTCTTTTACTGAAGAGTTATGGACAAAGTACAGAATCATTAGGCTGGATAACTCTTTGTTCAGTGATGAACATGATGAGGGTCATGGTCTCCTATGTCATAATTTTTATGAAAACCCACCATTCTTGACGGTAAACTCTTAAACTAGGCTGGCTGTGGAGAATGGTGGATGCTGAATCAAAATGGCTGAGTGGAATTTCCCTTAAACTATATGAATAGCCTTTTAGTTCATCATGACATATTTCTATGTTCAATCTGTTCTTTCAATATTCTCTCCCCATGTAGTAGCCCTCAAGCAGCGGAACTTAGTGGAAGTTGCTGTGAATATTTGGACTCTAAGGAAGTAGAATACACAAAGGAAACTGTGGCTGTGTCATATGGGAGGGCTGCTGAATGTCTAACAATAAATTGCATGGGTAGTGAGAGAATCAGCAATAGGCTGCAAGGCAGTTGAATGTTCTGATAGTCTATGGTTATTGGATTGAATAATTGCCTTTTTGTCAGCTGTGCTTGAATTGGTAGCACTCCCATCTCTTGAGAAATGAGATTCGGATTCAAATTCAAGTCCTGCTCCAGTGCATTCTGAGGACTTGCTGTATTGCTGTCTTTTAGATGAGATGTTAAACCCAGGCCCTATGCACCTACTTGAATAGATAGAAAAGATCTCAAACACCATTTCAAAAAGGAATAAGGCAGTCATTTCCGGTGCCCAATGAAATATTTGTTCCTCAGTCAATATCATAAAAACAACTTCAATGGGTTAATATCACACTGCTGTTTGAGAAAATTTGCTGAGTGCAAATTGGCTATCATGATACCTAAATTACAGCAATATCTGCATTTCAAAATAGCTTCATTGACTATTTAAGTGTTTTGAGGCATCAGATAGTTGTGAAAAATACTATATATATCCATCTTTATGCAAATTATTTCAAAGCTTGCTGTTAGTATTGGTCACGTCACCTCGTAGTGTCATATCACACACAGCAGGTGCCATACAAATGGTAAGGGTGAAAGATTCTTGACTTGCCCCTCCATATTTTTTTTATCTGTTGACAGTGATTTTTGCTGAAGATGTGTTTGTGCCAGCAGATCTGGCCTGTCCCAGTGCAGTAATTCCTTGTCTATGAGCCTGAGCAGCCAGTTTGACATAGACAATGGACAGGTGAGTCAAAGTTTGTCCTCCCTTGAAGCAAAGATCACTGTTTAGCAAGTGCAAGAAACTTTTTTTTCATTCTATTCTCTAATATAGGCACATTAAATTATTTGTAATTGTCCTACTCCCTAACTGGAAACAGCTAATTAGTATTGGGCAATAGAAATAGAACTTTCCTAATCTATTGCTCGGCATGTGATATGATTTATTTAATAATTGTGTCAGGGGAAAAAGAGGGTATAGTGTTCTATGGTGTGAAAAGTAGTAGCTCTGAAAGGGGTAACGTTGGAGGCTGCATTAACTTCCACCAAATCTGATATTATTCAGTCTCGGGTGAGGAAAAGAGAGTCTAGCTAGAGATCCTGATGGGACCAGATATTTAATTCCTGGCTCCTGATAGTCTAATTAGTAATGTCTAATGAGCTAATGTAACTTCCAGCAGTAGCTATCATGCAATAAAGTACGTCTTGAATTTTAAGACAAGTGCCTCCAATTAAGACTCGCAAGCTGTTCATCTTCTACCAGTGTTAATTGAGTAGGCTCCGTGACCCAGCATAGAAAGGAGGATTGATAGGTTCTTGTGACATAATGGTAGAGTCCCTACATCTGAGCTAGGATACCCAGATTTGTGTCCTGCCTGCCCTATAAATGTGTATAGGCTGTTCAGAAAATATCCAGAAGGGAGGATTGCGGGTCTCTTGTGCTATAGTAGTGCCCCTATCTCTGAGCCAAGAGACCCAGCTTCAAGTCCTATCTGCTTCAGAAGTGTCTAATAACATCTCTGAACAGGTTGATTGTTTTTTTCAGCAGGGACGATTAGCTGGTTATGGTTGGTTTTGCAGTACATACAACATAGTGATCAGTGGTGGAGTTATTGACAATATCAAAAGGTAACAAGGGTGCAAAAAAGTCCATCTACTTAGGAAGGTAATATTTTTAGAAAATGAGCGAATTTGTTACTTTGAAGACATCACTACTTTAGAATGCTCAGACAGTCAGGTAAGAGTTTCAAGCTCTTGACAAATATAGAACTCCTAGAAGATAAGGTGGGGCAAGAACAGCCCCTTAGAGCTGGTAAGAAGTGAAGGAGAAGCAGTGTAGGCTAATAAGTGTGTAAAGAAACTAGTCACACTTGTTAGATGCTGACCTGACAAAAGAGAAATGTGTAGGTGCAGACCAAGTTTGAGGTTCAGCTGAGAAGTGACCATTTTAGAGCTCCAAAGTAACATTAAAGGTGCCTGTAAGCAAGGGGGAAAAAACACTTTAAATTAATGGTGCAAAGAACTAGGCAGAGAAGGGTAGAAGTGGGGAAAGAAAAGGCACTAACTATTGACGGTGAGTATTGTTGCCATTAACTGCAGGCACCACAAGGCATGGCTAGTGCTGCGCAATCAAGACCGTTAAATTAATTTATACTGAGACCGCAGCCTCAGGAACATTGGAGCAGATGATGATTCCTAAAAGAGCTGTTTTGAAGGTTTTGAAGACCAAGTCTAACAGAAGATGATAGAAGAATTTTGAGACTGTGATACAGTCAAGACATAAATCATTTAAAGTATGGATTTAGCAAGAAGATTTATTAAGGCTACAGCCATAGAGATTCATTTTGAAAGTAAGAGATTGGGCTTGCACAGTGTTTTAGGTTGTGAAAGATGAGAATATGTCAATTTTTTTTCCTGCTAAAATGCAAGCAACCTTCATCTTAGCCGCTGAAGGTCGAGAAATAAAAGAACAGTTTAATTGCCAAAAATGCAGAAACCCCCCAGTAAGCAGTACAGTGATACAGTATTGCTATTTAATATTTTTTAAAGGTAAGTAAAATATGACAACATTACCAAAATACAGAACCGGAAGCTATATTTGAATAAAATGAGTGTTGCTAGAATAGAGGACATGAGGACAGGATTGCTATTTAGTAAAATTATCAAAATCAGTGGGTAGAAGATTTAAAGAAAAGCAATGATCTATTAAAAGTTAAAAGCTTAGAGCCAGCAGATGACAAACAGCATTGGGTACTGCAAATTTAAATGAAGAAATATAAATTATCACATTTAAGAAGAAAATGGCAGGAGAAATAATACTACCACAAAGAATTAATATCAAAGATACACCAAACAGAACAAAGGATCGAACACTTCATGGAAAACAATTCCTTAATGTGACAAATTGCTTTAAAATTAAAGACTAAACCTCAAGCTGAACAAATAACAACACATTGTCGTCAACTGGACCTACAGCTAATGTTAAAAATCACCAAAACACAAAGGAAGTCACAGATTTGTTTGAAGATGTGCTTCAAGCTTTTGACAATTACTTTAATCTGAGAACAAACAAAATTATTGAAAGCACAAGATTTAACAAGAGTTCAGCACCTAGAATTGATGGATCTTTTCATTAATGGTACCTACTGATCAAATAAAATCTGTGACAATGGAGCTTTGATATCCAGCTTTGAGAGAGTGAATTAATTTGGGAATTATTGATAGTCCTTGTCAGATTTATTACAGTCCAAAGAAGATTTAACTTTGGAGAAAGCTATTTAAGTTTTGATGGAAGCAAAAATCAAGAAGATACTTGGACAAAACTTGAAAGAAAATAACCATTTTAACTACAGGAAAACAACAGCCCCCTAACTACTTCAAAAGGTATAAATGTTCAAGCCATGTGAAATTTCAACACAAAGAATAGTCCAAACAGCAAATATCAGGTTTGTGTTATGAACTAAAAGAGCCTCACAGGTAAAAACAATGTTCAGCAATGACAGAAGAATGCTGCACTTTCAAAAGTCGACGTCAATTACAGAAGATGTGCAGGAGCTTCAGAGCAACAAAATACTAAATGCTTTTTAATCCAGAGATGATAATACAATAGATCCACCACTGTTAGAAAAGATCCCTGACACCGTTAGAAAAGATCCCTGAGGAATTCTAAGGGCAAATTGGTGATTTAATCAACTCCTGTTTGACAGAATCTGTTTATGCCAATGGAAACCTCAATATTCTTAACTTTGACACAGGGCAAATGCCACTATTCTATCAGATTATACAATACAGCACAGGATCAGGTTCTTCGACCCACCAAGCCTGTGCCAATTCCTAGTCCTTATTTAGACCCGTTCCTTACTGCCTATACATGGTTTCTATCCTTCTGCTCGCCTCCTGCTCCGGTGTCTATCAGCCTACGCCTTAAACATTGCTGATGTGCCTGCTTCCATCACCTCTGTTGGTAATGCGTTCCAGGCACCCACAACCCTCTGTACAAAATATTTTCCCCATACATCTCCCCTAAACTTGCCCCTCTCACCTTGAACCTATGCCTTCTTGCAGTTGACCTTTCCACCCTGGAAAAAGCCTCTGACTATCCACACTATCTATGCCTCTCATAATTTTGTAGACCTGTATCACATTCCCCCCCGCCTTTATCTTGCCAGTGAAAACAAGCTGAGTTTATCCAACTTCTCCTCATAACAAAAACACTCCAGACCAGGCAGCATCCTGATGAACCTTCTCTGCACCCTCTCCAAAGTGACCAGATGTAGCCTAATCCAGCTGTAACATAGCTTGCCAACTTTTATATTTGATTCCCTGGCCGATGAAGACAAGCACACTGCATGCCTTCTTGACCACCTTATCCACCTGTGCTGCCACTTTCAGGGGTCTGTGGACACCCAGCTTCCTCTGTACGTCAGTGCTCCTAAGGGTTCTACCCTTTATTGTATAATTCGCACCTGAATTTTATCTTCCAAAATGCATCACCTCACATTTGTCTGGATTAAACTCCATTTGACGTTTCTCTGCTAAAATCTGCAATCTAGCTACATGCCGCTGTATCTTTTGACAATCCTCGTCATTGTCTACAACTCCGTAAACTTACTAATCAAAGCACCTACGTTTTCCTCCAGATTTAACAACAAAGGTGCCAGCACTGATCCCTGCGGAACACCACTAGTTACTGATCTCCATTCCAAAAAGTACCGTTCCACTGCTACTCTATGTCGAACATCACTAAAGAAGCTGAAGTTACAGCCTACAGAGAAAAATACATGATTCAGGTGGAATCACTCACAAGATTAAAAGTGTAATACAGGGAACACTGCAACACTAAGCACTTCAGAGAGTTCATAATGTACATGTAATTCAACATTTCTCACTTTAGACCCAGTCTTGGCCTCGACATCCTTGAGGTAGCATAACTATGGGGGAACAGATAGTTTAGGGAGGGATGTTGTATGAAAGACAGGAGGATGGCAGTACTTTACTCCAGCCTTTTGCTAGTTTTGCTTGTTCCACAGCATATCAAACATTCTGTTTTCAATTAATTACATATACAGTATTGAAAATAGTAATGCTGTATTGTTCATTTTGAGGAAGGTTACTAATTCAGGCACTTTCTGCCCAACTTGCTTCCTTCCTGATTATAAGCAATACATTTACAGAGATACATGACGTCCAAACGAGTGTCAGGAACTCTGTCACACTTCTGACCTGTGTTGAGTCACAAGGTGATTTACTTGCTGCACATTCCCAGCCTCTGACCTGCTCTAGTATTTGTTTGACAAGCCCAGTTCAGTTTCTATTCAATGGTCATTCCTAGACTATTGATGATGGGTAATTCAGCAATGATAATGATGAATGTCAGGGAGATATAGTTAGACTGCCTGTTCTAGATCGTCATTGCCTAGAACGTGTGATGTGCAAATGTTAGTTACCATTTATTAGCTCAATCCTGGAAATTGCCCGAGTCTTGCTGCGTTTGGATACTGACTCCTTCAGAATCTAAGTAGTCAGGAATGGTACTGAATATTATTCAATCATCACTGAACATCCCCACTACTAGCATTATGATGGAATGGGATAGGCCTATGACACCAGCCTGAGGAACTCTTACAGCAGTGTCATTGGTCTGAGATGTTTGATCCCTAAATACCGTATGATACCATACAATATGATTTCAATTTTGCAAGAACTCTGTACTAAGTAAAATTATACCTTGATGTCAAAGGCACTCACTTTCAGCTCTGCTTTAATTTCAGCTCCTTTGCCTATGCTTGAACTGTAACTGCATCTATAGCCAAGTGTCCCCAAATTGATCATCTCTGAGCAAGTTATTGCAGTGTAAGTCAGGTGGCTTAACGCTGTCAATGACACCTTCCACAATATTGCTTACGAACAAGAATAGAGTTATTGGCTCAGGAAGTATTTGGCCAGATTGGATTTGTACTGCTTTTTATTGATAGAACATACTGGACAATATTCCAAACCTATTATGACCCCTATGTTTCAGTCTCTGCGTCCAAAACAACTGGGGAGACTACACATGCTCAAGTTCTTTGAATTGAGACTCCATTGATGTGTCCAAAGCTTTGAGGTCAATATCATTTAAATCTTGTTTAGCTGGGGCTTCTCACAGGATAAGTGCAATCATAGTTTGGTGCTAATTTATACTGACCCAATGTTGATTCCCAGTTTTCCCCGTCTTAGACTGGCAGACCTGCTCAACAGAGATTCCCACACCTCATTATAATCCAGTCATGTCAGTTCAGCTGTGATTAATTCCTCTCGTTCCCGTAATTGAACAGTCTGACTTCTGTGTCTTGCACAGAAGAAATTACATCAGCCAGGCAAGAGGGGGTGGGGAGAGTATTTGCTGAATTGCACCGTAGCTCCAGCCAGCAGATTTAGCACCTTTATAATCTTTTTTTTTAAATGTAAGTCCTAAAGATGTCAGTGTTCGTCAAATGTAGTAGAGGTGGTGTAAAACAGTAATGAATAGGATGAAGATAACTGATGAATAACAGAATTGTATTTTTATACTTTTTCAACAGCACACTAGTTATTAAATGACTATTTCAGGTATTGTTCACCATCCTGGGATTGCACTGCAGTTTTTATTTCAGGTTCTACGTTTTCTGTCCAGTCACTGTGATATATTTACTTCAGTTGTTAATTAAAGGAACTGCCTCCACTCTAGCAAGCGAGAGTAAAGCCAAGACAATGTTGATGTGTTTCCCAACTGTGCTGTAAATAGGTCTACGGATGTTTCTCTGTACTGACTGGCAAATCTTCTTTGCAGGGATATCCGGTGGAAAAACTAAATCAGACTGAAATAATAAACAGGAAGTTTACTGCAACAGAAAGGTAGGAGCTTGGTGATTAATTCCATGGAACCCTTTCATGCTTCCCTGCCCACTACTCAAATTGATGACAAATTATATGTTTAAATCTTGTGTGGTTTTGGACTATCAGGCATTTTTCTGATTGAAGAAAGTTCTCCACCTTGAGGTTCAGTATAGTGTAATATTAAGTCATAGTATTATTTAATAAAAATAAATTTGCCATAGTCCTAGCAGACCATAGGGCTGCTGTCTCATTCCAGGGAGAAGATTGGTGGTCATTTAACCTGAGGATCACAACACCCTAGGTAAAAGGAGAGATTGAGAAGGAGAGTTCTTCACGGTAACCTTAACCAATCTGGGAATTGAATCCATACTATTGGCATTACTTTGCGTTGCAAGCCAGCCATAATTGCCCGTCATAAGCTGATAATGAATTGGTTCGTTCTGCTTATTTCTCCTGCTAGTTTGCAACAACCCACCATAACGAAGCCTGCTGACCCCAATGACCCTGGAACTTAAAATGTAAATCGTCTTGATAGGAAGTAATTAGCTAAACTGGTTTTTCAAAAATAAAAGTCATGAACTCCTTTATCCCTTATCTCAGGTAAGCTCATAGTATTGGTCCAGAGCATTTACCATCAGTCCAGCACTAAATACATCAATAAATGTCAACTTACTGCTCTGTTTTCTTAAAAAAAAAATGTTGCCAGAGTTTAAAAGTCTGGCCACTCCTAGATGCCTCGATCAAAGGCTGCTTTCTTGAACTGTTCATGTAGAGCAAGGGAGGTGAAGCCACGTCCACCATGACACTAGAGGAACTGTGATTACCCCTTAAGGACAGCAGCAAACAGAATAGAGATTTGCACTAAATGGCATGTCATGTGGGTATTACATAGCTCTTAATTCTACTATTCACTTTTAATCAATGTTCAATGTTATTTTTATTGATTTATTGTAAGTTTAATGCACTTTAAAATTTAATGCAATTATTGTTTAATAATTACAAATGTAATTAGTATTTCCCCATTGTCACCTGAAGGCACATTGACATTTGCTAGTACTAGCATATATATTAGCTTGAAGACCACAAAAGCTAAGTTTATTAGATAAGGTTTTTTTTTCTAGTCGACCAGTTCATGACAAGCCTTCCAATTTTTCAAAAATGTATTTGTAAAGTGACTCACCACATTGCTGAAATGTCTCATACTGCTTCACACAATGAATTAATTTGAACCATATGTCATATGCTTTCTCTCACTTTAATCTTTCTGTTCATCTCAGGAGTCCCAGCCACCTTTGACCATTTTACACTTCCTTATTATTGCACTGAATTGCTGGTTTGATTTAGGTGCTTGAATCCTGTATGGATTTCCAAGACACAACTTTGTGACTGAAGTTGAGAGTAATGCTACCTGAGTCAATCTGACACGCGTGCATACGGGCGCATATGCACACTCGCTCTCTCTCTCTTTTTCTCTCTCTCTCTGTCTCTCTCTCTCTCTCTCTCAATATTCGATTAGAGTTTAAGTTCATTTATGTGCTGGATTTTCCAGTGTGACAGATCAAACCAGACTTAGTGGGTGACTACAAGTTCAGCTATGAAACAATATTCTGGAATTTTATCTTAAAACATTAAAAAAACCAAAAGAACTGCAGATGCTGTAAATCCGGAACAAAAACAAAGTTGCTGAAAAAGCTCAGCAGATCTGGCAGCATCTGTGAAGGAGAAAACAGAGTTAACATTTCAATTCTGGTGACCCTTCCTCAGAATTGATGGTGGCTGGGAAAATGTCAGTTTATAAGCAGAAAATAGGGAGGTGGGTGGGGTAGGGAGTTAACGATAGGATAGAGTCCAAAGAGAGAGAGAGACAGTTGGACAGACAAAAGAGTTGCTATCGATCAGGCTGGGAGGGTGAATAGTTGTTAATGGGGACTGTTAGTGACTGACAACAGGGGGTGTGTTTAAAAATCTCTTCTGCAAGTTACTTTGAGAAATAAATGTATAAGTAGATAGCACACACCACAGTAAGAAAACTGAAGGAAAATTAAAACCTTCTGCCCCAAAAATGGAGGTTGAGCATTCCCACATGATATGGTGCAGTCATTAAGAGCTGTATTGTACAACAGATACACCAATGATGTATATACATTTGCTGTTTACTGTTTAAAAAGAAGTCTTAAGGCATTTTCTATAATTCATTCACAAAAAGTGGGCATTGCTGGCTAGGGTCAGCATTTATTGACCATCCCAAATTGCCCAGAGGGTGGTTAGGAGTAAATCCACATTGCTGTGGGTCTAGAGTCAATGTAGGCCAGACCAGGTAAGGATAGCAGATTTCCTTCCTTAGAGGACATTAGTGAACCAGATGTAATTTGAAATTGTAGGAGCTTTTTTTTTCCCATTATTGAATTCAAATTTCATCATTGGCTATTATGGGATTCAAACACACACACCGAGGACATTAACATGGGATTCTGGATTACTCATCTGGTGCCATTAACACTATGCCACCGCCTCCATCCCTCACATAACCATCTTCACCATAACCTGGCCACCAATCTCTCTCAGCCTTGATCATGCTCTTGACCCAACCATTCTGGAAGACTGGCTAGTATCCAGCAAAGGCAATGACTGCCCTAGCTATTTGTGGAAACTCTAATTTGAAAATAATCAGAGAGCTTTGGATCCTGCAACACACTGATTGGCATGACTCAATGCTAGTTGTGAGCAAATTTATTCCTTCACAGTGCTACACAGCAGTCCTATCAACAACTCTGCTTCTTCTACATGGTTAATAACAGCTTCTGGAACTAGGATTATGATTACTCTTATGTTCCCTGGCCCAGTCCCTAATTTATTATCTAATGCAAAAAGATAAATAAACCAAGTTTTTAAAAAAAACTATCTTTAAGACTAGACAAATGCTGCATCTCTAACCAGTGAGATCGTTAGTGGAAGTAGACAGGGCTAAACTGTCCTTCTCTGCGCAATGTCTGCGTAACTAAACCATGGGAACTAAGACAAAGCAAAGTGATTTGACCTTAATTAGAATTTTTTATTCATATGTGCAGAACCATACCATCAAATTATTGTGCCAATCGAAGCACACAATAGCTTTACAAAATTAATTAAAATTTAAAAATTGAATGTTTGGTGTGTTTCAGAGAGATGAAGAATCTGAGTATTGGTAACTTGCAAGAAATATTTTTTGAAATGAATTCAAAAGAAAGCATCAAGGACGAGCAGGAGAATCCAGAACTAGAAATGTCTGCTTGGGAGAGGCCCAGCAAAGCCGCTACACTGCCAGAGAATTTCTCTGAGTATAGCCCTGCGTACCCACAGAGGGAAGTGGTTGCATACACATGTTGCACAGGCCATATTAGTTGTGAATCACTGGATACATTGAATAAGTTTGAAGAAGGGAAGTTTGCTCCACGTGATTCAGAGATGAATAGACGTGAAGATTTAACCAGCAACAAACTGACAAAAAGGCCCCCACCGCAAAGACCACCACCACCAGATTTGCAAAAATATCGATTGCAGAAACTGTCCCAGCACGAGCTGGCAGATTTGGAGAAGTGCCAGTCCCGCAAACAGTCTCAGCACGAGCTGGCGGATTTGGAGAGGTACCAGTCTTGGAAACTGTCCCAGCACGAGCTGGCGGATTTGGAGAAGTGCCAGTCCCGGAAACAGTCCCAGCACGAGCTGGCGGATTTGGAGAGGT